>NC_045614.1:11217197-11817197 GCF_009829155.1 Mustela erminea
GATGTCAATTATATGATTTTTTTAGCTTTTCTTATGTCTTTTTTAAATTTATTTTTTATTTTCAGCATAACAGTATTCATTATTTTTGAACCACACCCAGTGCTCCATGCAATCCGTGCCCTCTATAATACCCACCACTTGGTACCCTGACCTCCCAACCCCCGCCCCTTCAAAACCTTCATATTGTTTTTCAGAGTCCATAGTCTCTCATGATTCACCTCCCCTTCCAATTTCCCCCAACTCCCTTTTCCTCTCTCAACTCCCCATGTCTTTCATGCTATTTGTTATGCTCCACAAATAAGTGAAACCGTATGATAACTGACTCTTTCTGTTTGACTGATTTCACTCAGCATAATCTCTTCCAGTCCCATCCATGTTGCTACAAAAGTTGGGTATTCGTCCTTTCTGATAGAGGCATAATACTCCATAGTGTATATGGACCACATCTTTCTTATCCATTCGTCCATTGAAGGGAATCTTGGTTCTTTCCACAGTTTGGTGACTGTGGCCATTGCTGCTATAAACATTGGGGTACAGATGGCCCTTCTTTTCACTCCATCTGTATCTTTGGGGTAAATACCCAGGAGTGCAATGGCAGGGTCATAGGGAAGTTGTATTTTTAATTTCTTGAGGAATCTCCACACTGTTCTCCAAAGAGGCTGCACCAACTTGCATTCCCACCAACAGTGTAAGAGGCTTCCCCTTTCTCCACATCCTCTCCAACACATGTTGTTTCCTGTCTTGCTAATTTTGGCCATTGTAACTGGTATAAGGTGATATCTCAAAGTAGTTTTAATTTGAATCTCCCTGATGGCTAGTGATGATGAATATTTTTTCATGTGTCTGATAGCCATTTGTATGTCTTTATGGGAAAAGTGTCTGTCCATATCTTCTGTCCATTTTTTTTTATAAACATATATTTTTATCCCCAGGGGTACAGGTCTGTGAATCACCAGGTTTACACACTTCACAGCACTCACCAAAGCACATACCCTCCCCAATGTCCATAATCCCATCCCCTTCTCCCAAACCCCCTCCCCCCAGCAACCCTCAGTTTGTTTTGTGAGATTATTCTGTCCATTTTTTGATATGCTTGTCTGTTTTGTGTGTGTTGAGTTTGAGGAGTTCATTATAGATCCTGGATATCAACCTTTTGTCTGTACTATCATTTGCAAATATCTTCTCCCATTCCGTGGGTTGCCTGTTTGTTTTCTTGGCTGTTTCCTTGGCTATGAAGAAGCTTTTTATTTTGATGAAGTCCTAAATGTTCATCTTCGCTTTTGTTTCCTTTGCCTTTGGAGACATATCTTGAAAAAAGTTGCTGTGGCTGACATCGAAGAGATTACTGCCTATGTTCTCCTCTAGGATTTTGATGGATTCCTGTCTCACATTGAGGTCTTCTATCCATTTTGAGTTTATCTTTGTGTACGGTGTAAGAGAATGGTCGAGTTTCATTCTTCTACATATAGCTGCCCAGTTTTCCCAGCACCATTTACTGAAGAGACTGTTCTTTTTCCACTGTGTATTTTTTCCTGTTTTGTCGAAGATTATTTGACCATAGAGTTGAGAGCCCATATCTGGGCTGTCTACTCTGTTCCACTGGTCTATGTGTCTGTTTTTATGCCACAACCATGCTGTCCTGGTGATCACAGCTTTGCAGTAAAGCTTGAAATCAGGTAATGTGATGCCTCCCATTTTATTTTTGTTTTTCAACAATTCCTTAGCGATTCAGGGTCTCCTCTGATTCCATAAAAATTTTAGGATTATTTGCTCCAACTCCTTAAAGAATACTGGTGCAATTTTGATCGGAATAGCATTAAAAGTATAGATTGCTCTAGGCAGTATAGACATTTTAACAATGTTTATTCTTCCGATCCAAGAGCATGGAATGATCTTCCATCTTTTTGTGTCTTCTTCAATTTCTTTCATGAGTGTTCTGTAGTTCCTTGAGTACAGATCCTTTACCTCTTACCTCCCAGGTATCTTATGGTTCTTGGTGCTATAGTAAATGGAATCGATTCTCTAATTTCCCTTTCTGTATTTTCATTGTTAGTGTATAAGAAACCCACTGATTTCTGCACATTGGCTTTGTATCCTGCCACGTTGCTGATTTGCTGTATGAGTTCTAGTAGTTTGGGGGTGGAGTCTTTCGGGTTTTCCATATAAAGAATCATGTCATTTGCAAAGAGAGAGAGTTTGACTTCTTCATTGCCAATTTGGATACCTTTTATTTCTCTTTGTTGTCTGATTGCTGTTGCTCGGACTTCTAATACTGTGTTGAACAAGAGTGGTGAGAGTGGGTATCCTTGTCGTGTTCCTGATCTCAACGGGAAGGCTGCAAGCTTTTTTCCCATTGAGGATGATATTTGCTGTGGGTCTTTCATAGATAGCTTTGATGAAGTTCAGGAATGTTTCCTCTATCCCTATACTTTGAAGCGTTTTAATCAGGAACGGATGCTGGATTTTGTCAAATGCTTTTTCTGCATCAATTGAGAGGACCATGTGGTTCTTCTCTCTTCTCATATTAATTTGTTGTATCACATTGATTGATTTGCGAATGTTGAACCATCCTTGTAGCCCAGGGATGAATCCCACCTGATCATGGTGGATAATCTTTTTAATGTGCTTTTGGATCCTGTTGGCTAGGATCTTGTTGAGAATCTTAGAATCCATATTCATCAGTTATATTGGCCTGAAATTCTCCTTTTTGGTAGGGTCTTTGCCTGGTTTTGGGATCAGGGTAAGGCTGGCTTCATAGAAAGAGTCTGGAAGTTTTCCTTCTGCTTCAATATTTTGAAACTGCTTCAGGAGAATAGGTGTTATTTCTTCTTTGAAAGTTTGGTAGAATTCCCCAGGGAATCCATCAGATCCTGGGCTCTTGTTTTTTGGAAGGTTTTTGATCACCGCTTTAATCTCGTTACTAGATATTGTTCTATTAAGGTTGTCAATTTCTTCCTGGTTCAATTTTGGGAGTTTATAGCTTTCCAGGAATGCATCCATTTTATCTAGGTTTCTTAGCTTATTGGCAAATAACTGTTGATAATAACTTCTGATGATTGTTTCTACTTCCTGGTGTTCGTTGTGATCTCTCCCTTTTCATTCATAATTTTATGTATTTGAGCTTTCTCTCTTTTCTTTTGGATGAGAGTCAGCAATGTTTTATCGATCTTATTGATTCTTTTAAAAAACCAGCTTCTAGTTTCATTGATACATTCTACTGTATCTCTGGTTTCTACCTCATCCATCTCAGCTCTAATCTTGATTATTTCCCTTCTTATGTGTGGAGTTGGTTTGATTTGTTGTTGATTCTGCAGTTCTTTAAGGTGTAGAGACATGCTGTGTTTTGGATTTTTCAATTTTTTTGAAGGAGGCTTGGATGGCTATGTATTTCCCCTCTAGGACCGCCTTTGCTGTATCCCATAGGTTTTGGATCGAAGTGTGTTTATTGTCATTGGTTTCCATGAATTGTTTCAGTTCTTCCTTGATCTCCTGGTTGATCCAAGCATTCTTAAGCAAGGTGGTCTTTAGCTTCCCGGTGTTTGAGTTCCTTCTGAACTTTCCTTGTGATTGAGCTCCAGTTTCAAAGCTTTGTGATCTCAGAATGTGCAGGGAATAATCTCAGTCTTTTGGTATCGGTTGATTCCTGATTTGTGACCCAGTATGTGTCTATTCTGGAGAAAGTTCCATGTGCACTTGAGAAGAAAAAATATGGAACGCTTCATGAATTTGCGTGTCATCCTTGCGCAGGGGCTATGCTAATTTCGCTGTATCATTCTAGTTTTAGTATATGTGCTGCTGAAGCAAGCACTGATGTCAATTGTATGTTAACAACATCAACAACAAACAATAATAGTAATGCCAAGGGACAGTTCATCCATACATTTGATCAGGCTGTGTCACAAGGGCAAATGCATTTTAAGAACCCACACTTAGTACAAAATATATTTACTGTATTTAGAGATATTCTTCTCCATCAGCTGGTATGGCAAATTCCTCCTGGCTTAAATGTGTGGTCTGATTCTGAGGCCTTTGAGGCAGTGACATGAAAAAGGAACTCATGATCAAAGTTAACGTTACCCATTGTTATTTGAAAACTTGGGCCAATATTTTGCATACTTTTATTTTATGTTGATTCAATCATTCATCTTTTTCAGAGCTATCCTCTCCACTCTCCCTCAAGTTTCCTTTCAACATAAAGACAAAACAATAGATGGTATCTCAGTGTGGTTTTGATTTGAATTTCCCTGATGGCTAATAATGATGAACATTGTTTCACGTGTCTGTTAACCATTTGTATGTCTTCTTTGAAGACATGTCTGTTCATGCCTTCTGCCCATTTTTTTTGACATGATTATTTCTTTTTTGGATATTGAGTTTGGGAAGCTCTTTAGAGATCATGGGTATCAACCCTTTGTCTGTAGTGTGATTTGCAGTGTCTTCTCCCATTCCATGGGTTGCCTCTTTATTTTGATGACAGTTTACTTTCCTGTGCAGAAGCTTTTTATCTTGATGAAGTCCCAAAAGTTGATTTTTGCTTTTGTTTCCTTTGCCTTTGGAGATTTGTCCTTGAAAGAAGTTGCTGTGGCTCATGTCAAAGTGGTTACTGTCTGGTCTCCTCAGGGATTTAGATGGATTCCTATCTCACATTGAGGTATCACATCCATTTTGAGTTATATTTGTGTATGCTGTAAAAGAATGTTTGAGTTCCATTCATCTATATATAGCTGTCCAATTTTTCCAGCACCATTTATGGAAGAGGCTTTTTTCCATTGTATTTTTTTTCCAGTTTTTCCAATTTTTTTCCCATCTTTGTCAAAGATGATTTGACCATAGAGCTGAGGGTCATCATTAGCCATCAGGGAAATTCAAATCAAAACCACATTGAGATACCACCTTACACCAGTTAGAATGGCAAAAATTAACAAAGCATGAAGCAAAAACTGTTGGAGAGGATGTGGAGAAAGGGGAACCCTCTTACAGTGTTGGTGGGAATGCAAGATGGTGCAGCCACTTTGGAAAACAGTGTGAAGTTTCCTCCAAAAAATAAAAATAGTCTTACCCTATGAACTCGCAATTGCACTACTGGGTATTTACACCAAAGATACAGATGTAGTGAAAAGGAAGGCTATAGGAAGGAAGCAGCAATGTTCACAATGGCTAAACTGTGGAAAGAGTCAAGATGACCTTCAACAGATGAATGGATAGAGAAGATGTGGTCCATCCATACAATGGAATATTACTCAGCCATCAGAAAGAATACCCAACTTTTGCATCAACATGGATGGGACTGGAGGAGATTATGCTGAGTGAAATAAGTCAAGCAGATAAAGTCAATTATCATATGGTTTCACATACTTATGGAACATAAGGAATAGCATGAAGGACATTAAGAGAAGGAAGGGAAAAATGAAGTGGGGTGAATCAAAGGAAGAACCGAACCATGAGAGACTGGACTCTGAGAAACAAACAGAGCATTTTAGGGGGAGATGGATGTAGAGACAGGTTGGTCTGATGATGGGAATTAAGGAGGGCACATATTGCATTGAGCACTGTGTGTTATACATAAACAATGAATCTTGGAACCCTACATCAAAAACTAATGACAAACTGGTGACTAACATAACATAATAAAAAATAATATTTTTTTAAAAGGGAAAATACAATTTAGAGATTCACAGTTGATTCCAGACCCATGAGGAGACCAGCAGGGATCAGAATTGCTTCCCAGAATATAATGCTACTAGATTGTAAAGGTATTACTGATGAGGAGAACAAAGGCAAGAGAAATGTAGCTAAAAGTCAATCTTCTTACAAATTACAGCCCTTGATGAATTCCTGAGACATGCAGAGGTTGACATTCCACAGGAATTCATGGCTGCCTTAGCATTAATGTTTTATTAGAGACTAAAAGGAAGCTTATCTTGACAATAACCAGACCTCTGAGGTCTTGTAAGCCTCATGTTCAGTGTACACAAATTCTTTAGAAACTTACATTATTTTTACCTCCTTCCTCCATAAACTCAAATGTATATAACCAGTCATCCTCACAGTCCCATGCATCTCTTTAAGTCCATGGATCCAGACCTTGCTATAATAAAAGCACATTTGTGCATCATAAAATGGCTCAAGAATTCTCTCTTAACCTTTGCAACTGGGGACCCACATCATAATGGCACCCCATTTGACAAGAACAGCCTGTTATACAGCAAGAGATGACTGACACAACAATCCAAGTGAACAGACATGACACAAAGAGAACATGTGCTGCTTTTTATTTGTGACTCATTATCTGACAAATGAAGAGAGCAGCCATGATAATTCTGTTAGTCAAGATATTTCTGGTGACTTTATGAACAAGTGACTATATTTGGGCTCCCTCCCATGTCACTAGCATATCCATTGAAGGATATGCACATTTGTGTGGAAGAACTGGTGACCCTGACCCACAGGACCCACAGGATGTCCAGCTCTCCTGTGCAGTGTCAGCTGGTAATGCAGGGGAAGATATTTCTGAGTAGGAAGTGTTTACAAAATGAATGATGTTGATACTGTTCATTCTCCATCCCTTAGAATCTGTGGCAAATAGTAGGAAAAGGGAGCCATTTCCTGTTCCAATAGAGAGAGTCATATTAGCATGTAGCAGTGGAAGTGTTAAAATAGAAACAAGAAGATAATTCAGTGATAAAATATATAAGACACTAACCAACTCTTCACCCCAATGAATAAATAAACCCCCTCAGGTGTGGACATCAATATTCCATGCTTCAATAAATGATGCACAGTATGAATTTGGTGTGAAAAAAATTAAAAAAAGAAAGAAAAAAATGAAACATTTTGTATAGTAACAAAATGATGGTTTTGAACATTTCTTTCCTCATATTTACAATCACCCTGACACTAAGAACATATCAGGTTCATCTATTTACTCAAATTTGTCTTTCCATGTAGACTTCACTGGGAGGATATGCTTGTTAATGAGTGCTTGCCAGGGACACAAGCCAAATCACAGAGTCAAAGCAGGAGACTGATTAGGTAACACAGGAGCCTGTTGTGTAACTGCTTGATATCAAGCATCAGATTTCTGAGACATCGATTTCAAAGACAACCATGGTGAATGAACATATTGTCAGGTGGGACACAACTACCAGAGAGGAACTCAGGTGGCCCCAGCAATGAACTACCCCTTCAGGAAGCCCTGGGTAACCTCCACACTGACACATGAGTGACCCTGATTCTTCAGCATCCAATGTCTACCAATATAAAATTCTACAAAAGGGTAATCACACAAACACCTAACCACTCTGACCATATACACTAATAAAGGCATATCTCTCAGGGGAGCTCATTCTCTCTCTCCCTCTCAATGTTTCTCTCTCCCTTTGAGAACTCTCCAAAAGCCTTTCGTCACTCTTTGTGCCCTTCAGGACGTAAGAGGTAGGCTTTTCTGATGGGTGTTGCTGAGGTGTGTCTTGCAATCACAATAAGAACCCAGGGCTGGTGAAGACATGGCAGAATATCTGGTCAGTGAAGCATCTGTGGAAATGTCCACAAGCACAGGGGCACAGGGGAGTGCCTGGGATGTTCAGCCTGAGCACCCCTGTCAGTAGCCTGAGACATAATGGGAACAGTGCTACAGTACACATTATCAAGAAGAAGAGTTAAGTTAGTGATGTAAAAAGATGTACAGACTCAAGGTGAAAACTAGGATTTTGTATTTTCCTCCACAGTATAGTTATATGAAGTGCTTTGTGGCCCTTCCAAATGAAGAGTACAACTCATGATTATTATTTTAGAAATTATTATTATTTTAGAAGAGCTAGGGAAAATATACTTGACATGGTACAAGACATCTGAAATGAAATTATTTTTAAGAAATCCAGCATGTCCAATACAAGATAATAAATTTCCAGGCTTTTGTGATCCATGACTGTGGAAAACATTGGAATTCTTTGTAAAATGGAGAAAAGGGACATTGTCTCTATATTAGAAAGATCAGACCCTTAAAATGAGTACCTGACATCTATGAAGATAATTGAATACAAACAAATGAAAAATCCAGGAAATAAATGGTAGGATCCAATTCTATTTCCAAAACTTTATCAAAGAATGAGAGTTATGGGCTCTGAGGCTGTGAATTATGCAACCATGGGCACTTCTTCAGCCCCAGAATGATTGGCCCTTACATCACTGGAACCCCAATGATTCTTCTCAGACCGCTCTTTATGTCTCTGTTCCTCAGACTGTAGATGAAGGGGTTCAACATGGGCGTGACCACCGTGTACATCACTGAGGCCACTGCACTTGCATGGGAGCTCTGGGTAGCAGCAGAGCTAAGGTACACACCAAGCATTGTACAATAAAATAAACAGACAACAGAAAGGTGAGATGCACAGGTGGAAAATGCTTTATACTTGCCCTGAGCTGATGAGATTCTACGTATGGAGGAAACTATCTTAGAATAAGAATAAAGGATCCCAGCAAAAGGACCCCCACCCAGAAGGACAGCTGCAAAATACATCACCAAGTTATTCAGAAAAGTATCAGAACAGGCAAGCTGGACCATCTCATTGAGTTCACAAAAAAAGTGGGGGATATGCAAGTGTGAACAGAAGGAAAGCCGTAACATCATTAAACTTTGTAGCAAGGAATTAAGGATACACATGACCCAGGACATCAGAACCAGCAGTCCACAGAGCTTAGGGTTCATGATGACCGTGTAGTGCAGGGGGTGACAGATGGCCACAAAGCGGTCATAGGCCATCACACTCAGGAGAAAGACATCCAACACAGCAAAAAGTATAAGGAAATAAATCTGAGTAACACAGCCTGTGTAGGTTATGACTTTACTCTGAGTCTGGATGTTCCACAGCATCTTGGGGATGGTTGTGGAGGTGAAGCAGATGTCTACAAAGGACAGGTTGGCCAGGAAGAAGTACATGGGGGTGTGGAGGTTAGGGTCTGTGCTAATGGCCAGGATGATAAGCAGGTTTCCAAACACGGTGATCAGGTACATGGAGAGGAAAAGCCCAAATATGAGGGGCTGCAATTCTGGTTTGTCTGAAAATCCCAGGAGAAAAAATTCAGAAATTTGTGTATCATTTTCTGGTTCCATGTGGTGTATGTGAGTTCTGAAAAAGAGGAAATAATATGACTGATATTCACACAAACTTGCACTACTCACAGATTTGAAATGCAACATTTTATATTTTTCAGTCCAAACATACTTTTTATTTTGTTTATTGCTTATTGTTTTTTTTTTTTAATTTATTTATTTGACAGACAGAGATCACAGTAGGCAGAGAGATTGGGGGAAGCAGGCTCCCTGCTGAGCAGAGAGCCCAATGCAGGGCACAATCCCAGGACCCTGAGATCATGACCTGAGCCAAAGGCAGAGGCATAACCCACTGAGCCACCCAGGTGCCCCTATTTGTTGTTGTTGTTGTTGTTGTTGTTGTTGTTGTTTTTAAGTAGGTTACATGCTGGGCATGGAGCCCAATGTGGTTCTTGTACTCAGGATCCCAGATAAAAGCTGAGCTGGGGGTGCCTGGGTGACTTGGTAAATTAAGCTTTTGCCTTCAGTTCTGGTCCTGTCCCCAGTGTTCTGGACCAAGCCCTGCTTTGGGCACCCTGCTCAGCGGGGAATCTGCTTCTCTCATCCACACCCTTGGATCGTACTCTCTCTTGCTCTCTCTCTCTCTCAACTAAATAAATAAAATCTTAAAAACAAAACGAAAAACACACAAACAAAAAAAAACAAAACAGAACAAAAAAAAAAACTGAGTTAAGATCAAGAGTCAGATGCTTATTGGATCTAACCAAACATATGTCCTCTGAAAAAAGTTTTAAAAAGTTGTATATGGATATGGTCCCCTTTAGAGGAACTCCTCTACCACATCTGGTATATATTTTTTAATTAGCTTCTTTTCTAAGAAATCATGTATTTTATAGTTTCCTAAGAAATTCTTCAAATATTTCAGGTGTATAAATTGACTGATGCTGGCATTTCAGGCACTATCTAAGCAATGAGCATAGGCTATTTAAGAACAAGAGTCCCTACAGAGATGGTGAAAGAATGTAAATCAAATAAGAGAATTCCATACCTTTGCATATGGTGAGTGGTGCTAGGAATAAAAAATAAAACAAGTCAAGCAGAGAGTGTCAGTTATCATATGGTTTCACTTATTTGTGGAGCATAACAAATAACACAGAGGACATGGGGAGATGGAGAGGAGAAGGGAG
The DNA here is from genome assembly GCF_009829155.1 of Mustela erminea. Classification (NCBI taxonomy): domain Eukaryota; kingdom Metazoa; phylum Chordata; class Mammalia; order Carnivora; family Mustelidae; genus Mustela; species Mustela erminea. Next base: position 11,227,437 of record NC_045614.1, read on the forward strand.
TTGAGGGAAATTGGAGGCAGAGATGAACCATGAGAGACTATGGACTCTGAAAAAACAATCTGAGGGTTTTGAAGGGGCAGGGGGTGGGAAGCTGGGGGATCCTGGTGGTGGGTATTATGGAGAGCATGAATTCCATGTATTGCATGGAGCACTGGATATGGTGCATAGACAATGAATTCTGTTCCACTGAAAAGAAATTAAATTATATATATATATAATTAAATATATATATATATATTTGTTTTGTTATATATATAACAAAACAAAACAGAAACAAAACAAACAAACAAAAATAAACGGATAAATCCGAGATTGAATAGAACCTTCTATTTTCATTGTTGGGTAGAAGTGTATGCTTGGCAGAAGGAATGACCAGTGCAAATGCGCTTTGGTTAGTGTCTTATATGTTGTATTTTTATTTTTTTTAATTTATTATTTTTCTTCATTTATGTATTTATTTATTTATTTATTTATTTATTTATTTATTTTTATTTTATTTTATTTTTTTTTATTTCCAGCATAACAGTATTCATTATTTTTGCACCACACCCCGTGCTCCATGCAATCCGTGCCCTCTATAATACCCACCACCTGGTACCCCAACCTCCCACCCCCCGTCCCTTCAAAACCCTCAGATTGTTTTTCAGAGTCCATAGACTCTCATGGTTCACCTCCCCTTCCAATTTCCCCCAACTCCCTTCTCCACTCTAAGTCCCCATGTCCTCCATGCTATTTGTTATGCTCCACAAATAAGTGAAACCATATGATAATTGACTCTCTCTGCTTGACTTATTTCACTCAGCATAATCTCTTCCAGTCCCGTCCATGTTGCTATAAAAGTTGGGTATTCATCCTTTCTGATGGAGGCATAATTCTCTATCCCCAGGGGTACAGGTCTGTGAATCACCAGGTTTACACACTTCACAGCACTCACCAAAGCACATACCCTCCCCAATGTCCATATTCCCACCCCCTTCTCCCAAACCCCCTCCCCCCAGCAACCCTCAGTTTGTTTTGTGAGATTAAAAGTCACTTATGGTTTGTCTCCCTACCAATCCCATCTTGTTTCATTTATTCTTCTCCTACCCACTTAAGCCCCCATGTTGCATCACCACTTCCTCATATCAAGGAGATCATATGATAGTTGTCTTTCTCTGCTTGACTTATTTCGCTAAGCATGATACGCTCTAGGGAAATACAAATCAAAACCACAATGAGATATCACCTCACACCAGTCAGAATGGCTAAAATAAACAAGTCAGGAAATGACAGATGCTGGCGAGGATGTGGAGAAAGGGGAACCCTCCTACACTGTTGGTGGGAATGCAAGCTGGTGCAGCCACTCTGGAAAACAGCATGGAGGTTCCTCAAAATGTTGAAAATAGAACTGCCCTATGACCCAGCAATTGCACTATTGGGTATTTACCCTAAGGATACAAACGTAGTGATCCAAAGGGGCACATGCACCCGAATGTTTATAGCAGCAATGTCCACAATAGCCAAACTATGGAAAGAACCTAGATGTCCATCAACAGATGAATGGATCAAGAAGATGTGGTATATATACACAATGGAATACTATGCAGCCATCAAAAGAAATGAAATCTTGCCATTTGCGACAACATGGATCTTCATTTATTTATTTTCAGCATAACAGTATCATTATTTTTTTCACCACATCCAGTGCTCCATGCAATCCGTGCCCTCTATAATACCAACCACCTGGTACCCCGACCTCCCACTCTCCCGCCCCTTCAAACCCCTCAGATTGTTTCTCAGAGTCCATAGTCTCTCATGATTCACCTCCCCTTCCAATTTACCTCAATCCCCTTCTCTCTAACTCCCCATGTCCTCCATGCTTATTTTTGTTATGCTCCACAAATAAGTGAAACCATATGATAATTGACTCTCTCTGCTTGACTGATTTCACTCAGCATAACCTTTTCCAGTCCCGTTCATGTTGCTACAAAAGTTGGGTATTCGTCCTTTCTGATGGAGGCATAATACTCCATAGTGTATATGGACCACATCTTCCTTATCCATTTGTCCGTTGAAGGGCATCTAGGTTCTTTCCACAGTTTGGCGATCGTGGTCATTGCTGCTATAAACATTGGGATACAGATGGCCCTTCTTTTCACGACATCTGTATCTTTGGGGTAAATACACAGGAGTGCAATGGCAGGGTCATAGGGAAATTCTATTTTTAATTTCTTGAGGAATCTCCACACTGTTCTCCAAAGAGGCTGCACCAACTTGCATTCCCACCAACAGTGTAAGAGGCTTCCCCTTTCTCCACATCCTCTCCAACACATGTTGTTTCCTGTCTTGCTAATTTTGGCCATTCTAACTGGTGTAAGGTGATATCTCAAAGTAGTTTTAATTTGAATCTCCCTGATCGCTAGTGATGATGAACATTTTTTCATGTGTCTTATAGCCATTTGTATGTCTTTATTGGAGAAGTGTCTGTCCATATCTTCTGCTCATTTTTTGATATGCTTGTCTGTTTTGTGTGTGTTGAGTTTGAGGAGTTCATTATAGATCCTGGATATCAACCTTTTGTCTGTACTATCATTTGCAAATATCTTCTCCCATTCCGTGGGTTGCCTCTTTGTTTTCTTGTCTTATATGTTTTATATGTTTTATCATTGTATTATCTTCTTGTTTCTACTTTAAATGAATGTACTTGTTTCTAATGTTCAAGTAAGAGAAGCAAAGGTGTTGCTGCAAGGGGAATGAACAGGAGGGAGTTTGAGGACATACCCTGTCAGACATGCTGAGGAGGAAAGTGGCCTCTGTGCTGCATCTAAACCCTCAAGGCACAGGCACTTCCTTGTCCCCACTGCCTCTCCCACTGTATTCATCCTGTTGCAAAGATATTCCATAAATTGAACCAAATCCCCTTAGTGGCCTCTCTCGATTGAGTTCTGGTCCCCATGTTGTGTCACTGTGAGATTTATGAGTCCTGGCACCTTCTTGTGGGGACTGCTCACACTCCTCAAGTCATACACACATAGGACAGCATGGTCTCATGGGTTGTGTTATTCCCCTGTCTTTCTCAGCCCCTGCCATCCTGGTTATGCCAGGAATGGATCCAACCCAACTAGGCCAGGCCAGTGGTCTTTCCCCTACAAATGCAGAAATGGCTACTAATAATGCCAATTCCTACTCCTCCCATAGACAAATAGATTTGGGACTCCATATTGGGATGGGAGTTTTCTGTATATTTCATCAACATTAAAAAAAAAAAGGAATCTGTTTCATAAGTGGAATGACAAAGGATGAAAGAGAAGGAAGAACAAAATGAGTGAAAGAGAAGAATAAGCCAGTTATCCCTGAGAGACTCTGAGGAAGAATGACCTCCTCTTTTGCACCCTTGAGTACATCCACTCATGCCCAACAAAAATAGTATTTGAACAAATTAAACTCATCCCAAAGACAAAAGTAGTGATATATTTGTAAAATCAGAAATCTTACATATGATAGATCTCCCCAAAAAATGAGCAAAGGGAAAACCAACACTTCTCAGAGGAAGTATACACAACACAACAAAAGGTGGTCATTTGAAATATCAAGCATAGAAGACTTATTTTTCATGTACCTCCTCTATAACTGGCAAATTCATTTCTATGTGGTCTAATAGGGGATGAGGTTATCCCCTTTCTCCCTTTCTTATGTGGCATCCTTTCCTTGATGTAATTGGGTTTTGGGTATTTATCTCTCCTTTGACAAACCCAATGGGCACATTCAAATCCTCATTCTGGATTCCATCCAATGTGCAAAGCTACAGCCAGATCATGCACTATAAATCCTGCTGCTTAATGACAGTCTATCTTTTTATACCAAATAGCTTGATTCATATGGTTATGTTTGAGAGCCTTGTGTCATCCATACATTCATTTTTATTTTTGTACTCTGTCTTCAATGCTATATTGCAACATGTAAAAGAAAAGGGACTTTACCTTCTTTATTTTTGTTTTTCTCACAAGTTATGTGACTATATCTGTTTAGCATAACAAAATCTAAAGACTGACTGGGTAGGTCAGTGGGTTAAGCCTCTGCCTTTGGCTCAGGTCATGATCTCAGGTTCCTGGGATTGATCCCGCCATTGGGCTCTCTGCTCAACGGGGATCCTGCTTCCCTCCCCCCTCCCACCTGCCTCTCTGTCTACTTGTGATCTCTGTCTGTCAAATAAATAAATAAAATATTTTTTTAAAAAATCTAAGAAGATGAAATGTTATAGAATACGAAAATAAAGGTATAATGAAACCAGTTTAAGATGAGTAACTTCAAAATGACTGTCGTAGGCAAAATTATATGAAAGCTAAAAGCTAAATGAAATAGGATATGAAATAGTAATCATTAATGATATCAACATGAGTTAATCATTAAATTGTCAAAGGCCTACACACAGATGAATATAATATGTAATGTTCCTAGAATGGTCAGGTTTTTTGTTTTGTTTTGTTTTCTGTTAAATGAGTCAGGAACTAGATCTCAGTGTGTAAGGATATTTACCACATGGCAAGGTTGTATTTCATTTTGTTGGGGAAGTCCGAATTGTTAAATAAATGCTGGCTTAAAGGAATATATATCTGGAATAATATAAAATCGATCCCCTCCCTCGGATCTTACAAAAACCAGAGGGATTTTGACCTCAGTATAAATGTAACCATACAGTATACTAGAACATAAAAGAACAAAACAAAACAAAACAAAAACCTACACGTAGGGTTCCTGGGTGGGGAAGTCAGCTAAGTGTTTGCCTTCAGCTCAAGTAATGATCTCAGGGTCCTAGGATGGAATCCTGCCTCTGGCTGCCTGCTCAGCCTGAAGTCTGCTTCTCTCTCTCCCTCTGCCTGCCCTTCCCCCTGCTCACACAAACACACACTCTCTCTCTCTCAAATAAAGAGAATCATAGAAAAAAAGAAAACTACATATAAAATGTACAGGTGGGCAACACCACTTAAATAAGCCAAAAAACTCAGAAGAAAAAGGGTCGATATATTTAAATAAAATTTAAAACTTTTCTGGTCAAAATATGCCTCAAACACTACTTGAGAAACAATGATCTGAGGATATCATTTGAAATTCTGATCATGTTTTAGAGAAAAAGAGAACAATATATGGGCATGATAACAAAGGCCAATCAGAATGGTCATTAAATATCTGAAGTTTGCTGAAACTGAAATATAGTTTAAGAAAACAAGAAACATTTTCTATCACCCAGCAGCGTGGCCAACAAATTTACAGAGCTGTTACATTGTAGCTCGAACTTTTAAACTGGTGGCCAAGGGTACTCTGAATTTTCTGGTAGGAAAGTTAAGTGTTACAAGATTGAAGGCAGAACCTGAAGGCAGGTGTGATTCAATACTGTTATTCTTTATCCCAGGGTTTCTTTGTCTCTGCACATGGACATTCTGGCCAGAGCCTGCCTGGCATAGGGGATATCCTGGGCACTGGAGGGTGTTTAGGTCATCCCTTGGCCTCTACATACCCCTCTCCATTGTGACAGGCAAAGCTGGCTCCAGCTAATCAGTGACTCCCAGGGGACAAAATCACACCCAATTAGAACCACACATTGAGTTTAACAATCTCACCATACTTTTTCTAGCATTGCTATAATAGCAATTTAATGAAAAAGAATATGAAAAGCCATCAAATGTGTGAGTAGCAGTCACTCTGTGAAATTGACATTAGCACTGAGTTAATTACTTAACCAAGCAAGCATGGTGATCTCTTGCTCTAGGCTATGTTGAATTGGCTCTCAAAAACCTCTGGTTTTTGTAAGAGCCAATGTTCTGGCTTCCATTCTCTCTGACCTTCTCATTAACGTTCCATTTAGATGTTGGACTCACCTGGCTGGGGTGTCTGGCAGGAAGGTTTCCTTGTGGAAGTCTGAATTCCTCCCTGGACAATAGATGATAGGGATTAAATCTCTGTCTTCAGCTGAGACAGCAGGGATAAGTGAAGCATTGGTCCCCAGCCAGAATGAGGACTCTGAACAAACAGACAAGAACCATGGCCCTTCCTGTCCAAAGGTTGCATTGGCTGATGGACTGGGGACAAGGAGGTATTTACAGCTCCCTGCATCTGATCATTAGGCATATTTCCCTCTTGTGATTCCAGTCTGATTCCCAAGTGGAAAACTGTTTTTCACACACACAAAATTTCTGTAATGAATCTCTGCTCCCCAGGGACATGTTTAGAAGTAGTAAATCCACGGTTTTAATTTTTTTACATTTTTTATTTAAATTCCAGTCATTTTTATTTCACTCTTTCTCTAAACTTGCCTCCTTCCTGATGTTGAAACTCCTAGCATCATTTATTTAAAACTTTATTTTATTTGTTCAGTGTTCCAAGATTCACTGTTTATGTCTCACACCCAGTTCTCCATGGCATCATACCTCAGCTCAAAGTTATAATTTTCTCCAAGTCTAAGCTCAAGTTACCTGACTGGTTTAGGTCTCTTTATCTTCAAAGCATTTTCAAGTGGTAGGAACCCAGCCCTGCAATCTCCTGACAAAAAAGCATTTATTTATTTATTTATCTATCTATTTATTTATTTATTTATTTACTATTTATTTATTTCATTAAGGTGGAGAAACTGACAACTTGTCAAAAACTGACCCACTAGTTTCAGAGTCAAACTGTATTGGGAAGACAGGGTTTCGGATAAAGAGCACTAACTTTATTGCTTTGCCAGGCAGAAGAGGCTGAAGCAGGCTAGACCCTTCAAAACTATGCAAGTCGATGGGCCACCTGGGTGGCTCAGTCATTAAGTATCTGCCTTCAGCTCTGGTCATGATCCCAGGGTCCTCGGATTGCTCCCTGCTCGGTGGGAAGCCTGCTTCTCCCTCTCCCACTTCCGCTGCTTGTGTTCCCTCTCTCACTGTGTCTTTCTCTATCAAATAATAAATAAAATTTTTAAACTAACAAACAACAACAACAACAAGAAAAAAAAAATGCAAGCCCAGCTGGGAGGAAGGGGCTGGGTTCTTTTTAGGAAATACAAGATCTAGCTGGTTTTGATGGGAATTGCCTATTTGCTGCCAGCCTCCTTTGTCACATCTTCAGTCTGGTACTGAAAAGGCTGAGAGGGGAGGAGATGACCTTTGTGGAAGAGAAGAAAAATGCTACTTTAAAATTGAGCTTTGTGGAAGCATTAGTACAGCCATTTGGATTTTTGCTCAGCTTTTTGCTTTTCATTGGTTTCAGACTTGAAAATAAACATTGGGAACTACACAAACTGACATCAAGACAGTTTTGTCACTACAGGGGATGACTGGGTGGCTCAATGGGTTAAACATCCAACCTTTAATGTCAGGGTCCTGAGTTCAAGCCCTACAATGGGCTACAAGCTGGGTAGGGAGCCAACTAAAAAAATAAATAAATAAATAAAAAGGAAGAAAGTACTTATGTCATTGCAAATAGAATTTCTTACTTTATCACAAGTTTAGAGCTCTCATTTAGTCCCTCATTATAAACATTTGTTAATTATGGGTGCTATACCTAGGTCTTTTGTATATGGTATCACTTGTACTGAGCATCTTAGAGGGATTGTTTGATTTTATTTTAGCACGAGCAAATACATTTCTCAGCTCCATTCCACATGCAGGAATGATGCTTTGTGGCATCCAATGATCTTCCCCAACTTTATGTTGAAGTATGTGGTGGCCCTTGAGTGTCATCCTCTCAGAATACTTCTAGTTCTCAAGCTCTGAGGCAGTGGTTATCAACCAGGAATGAATTTTCTCCTTAGGATGCCTAGTAATGTCAAATGCTCTGAACACCTACATCCATAAGAAAGAAGCCTCCAAAAATAGAATTATGCTGCCCCAAATGTCAAAGGGAGTAAGTAAGAAAACCTTTTCTGGACCAGCACTTCTTCAACTTCCAATTGTCTACAAGGTGTCCATGAATGCACATGGATACCATTACAAATGCTGAATCTGATCGTGGTCCCGTGTGGTCCATATTCTGCATTTCTAGCAAGCTCCCAGGTGATGCTGATGTTAGGATTCTGTTCTGTGGACCACCCTTTTATTAGCAAGGCTGTGATCATGTGTTAGAGTTCAGTGTAAGTAGTTTTAGGTCTTTCACACCAAAAATTATCACTGTATGTAATTTTGAAGGAACAGGGTGTTCACTCATTCCATAGGCTATGTAAATTTGATGTTTCTTTTATATATAGGATCTTGAGTGACATGAAATAATACACTTGTTTTTTTTAATATATTTATATTTTAGTTTCTGGTAGAGTTGATACACAAGGTTTCACATTAATTTCTGGAGTACAACAGTGAGATATACAGGTTTCCAGTTATGGAATGAATAAGTCATAGGAATAAAAGTCACAACATATAGACTACAGTCAATACATTGTGACAGCACTATATGGGGATAGATGGTATCTATACTTATAGTGAGCAGAGCGTAATATATAAATTTGTCAAATCACTATGTTGCACTCCTGAAATAACACACTTTTGAAAAGATTAAGGATATCCGAAATGTATAAAGAACTTATCAAACTTAACACCCAAAGACTAAATAATCCAGTCAAGAAATGTGCAGAAAACATGAACAGACCTAATGATGGACTATATGCTGAATAACTGAACATAATTTTTAAAAAGAGTGTAATATAAGAATCAGAAAAAAAAAAAAGAAGAAGAAGACATCCAAATGGCCAACAGACACATGAAAAAGTGCTCTACATCACCTGGCATCAGGGAAATACAAATAAAAACGACAATGAGATACCATGTCAAACCAGTCTGAATGGCTAAAATTAACGAGTCAGGAAACAATGTATGTTGGCAAGGATGCAGAGCAAAGGGAATCCTCTTACACTGTTGATGGGAATGCAATCTGGTACAGGCACTCTGGAAAACAGCATAAAGTTTCCTCAAGAAGGGCCATCTGTACCCCAATGGTTATAGCAGCAATGGTCACGGTCGCCAAACTGTGGAAAGAACCAAGATGCCCTTCAACAGACGAATGGATAAGGAAGATGTGGTCCATATACACTATGGAGTATTATGCCTCCATCAGAAAGGATGAATCCCCAACTTTTATAGCAACATGGACCGGACTGGAAGAGATTATGCTGAGTGAAATAAGTCAAGCAGAGAGAGTCAACTATCATATGGTTTCACTTATTTGTGGAGCATAACAAATATCATGGAGGACAAGGGGTGTTAGAGAGGAGAAGGGAGTTGGTGTAAATTGGAAGGAGAGGTGAATCATGAGAGACTATGGACTCTGAAAAATAATCTGAGGGTTTGAAGTGGCGGGGGGTGGGAGGTTGGGGTACCAGGTGGTGGGTATTATTGAGGGCATGGATTGCATGGAGCACTGGGTGTGGTGAAAAAATAATGAATACTGTTATGCTGAAAATAAATAAAAAAATAAATAAAAATAAAATAAAATAAAATAATAAAACAAGAGCCCAGGACCTGATGGATTCCCTGGGGAATTCTACCAAACTTTCAAAGAAGAAATAACACCTATTTCCTGAAGCTGTTTAAAAAAATAGAAGCAGAAGGAAAACTTCCAGAATCTTTCTATGATGTCAGCATTACCCTGATCCCCAAACCAGGCAAAGACACTACCAAAAAGGAAAATTTTAGACCAATATCACTGATGAATATGGATGCTAAGATTTTCAACAAGATCCTAGCAAACAGGATCCAACAGCACATTAAAAAGATTATCCACCATCACCAGGTGGGATTCATTCCTGGGCTACAAGGATGGTTCAACATTCGCCAATCAATCACTGTGATAGAACAAATTAATAAGAGAAGAGAGAAGAACCACATGGTCCTCTCAACTGATGCAGAAAAAGCATTTGACAAAATCCACCATCCATTCCAGATTAAAACATTTCAAAGTATAGGGATAGAGGGAACATTCTGAACTTCATCAAATCTATCTATGAAAGACCCACAGAAAGTATCATCCTCAATGTGAAAAATCTCACAGTGTTCCCGTTGAGATCAGAAACAAGACAAGGATGCCCACTCTCACCACTCTTGCTCAACATAGTATTAGAAATGCTAGCAACAGCAATCAAACAACAAAGAGAAATAAAAGGTATCCAGATTGGGAAGGAAAAAGTCAAACTCTCTCTCTTCGCAGATGACATGATTCTTTATACTGAAAACCCAAAAGTTTTCACTTTTGAAAACTACTACAAACTACTAGAACTCATACAGCAATTAAGTAACGTGGCAGGATACAAAGTCAATATACAGAAATCAGTGGCTTTCTTATACATTAATAATGAAAACACAGAAAGGGAAATTAGAGAATCTATTCCATTTACTATAGCACCAAGAATCATAAGATACTTGGGAATAAACCTAACCAAAGAGGTAGAGGAACTGTACTCGAGGAAATACAGAACACTCATGAAAGAAATTGAAGAACACACAAAAAGTTGGAAGGCCATTCCATGCTCTTGTATTGGAAGAATAAACATTGTTAAAATGTCCATACTGCTTAGAGCAATCTATACTTTTAATGCCATTTCAATCAAAATTCCACCGGTATTTTTCAAAGAGCTAGAGCAAATAATCCAAAGATTCATATGGAATCAGAAGAGACCCCGAATCACTAAGGAAATGTTGAAAAACAAAAATAAAACTGGGGGCATCACGTTACCTAATTTCAAGCTTTATTACAAAGCTGTGATCACCAAGACAGCATGGTACTGGCATAAAAACAGAGACATAGACCAGTGGAACAGAGGAGAGAGCCCCGATATGGACCCTCAACTCTATGGTCAAATAATCTTCGACAAAATAGGAAAAAATATACAGTGGAAAAAAGACAGTCTCTTCAATAAGTGGTGCTGGGAAAACAGGGCAGCTATATGTAGAAGAATGAAACTCGACCATTCTCTTACACCGTACACAAAGATAAACTCAAAATGGATCAAAGATCTCAACGTGAGACAGGAATCCATCAGGATCCTAGAGGATAACATAGGCAGTAATCTCTTCAATATCAGCCACAGCAACTTCTTCCAAGATATGTCTCCAAAGGCAAAGGAAACAAAAGCAAAGATGAACTTTTGGGACTTCATCAAGATCAAAAGCTTCTGCACAGCAAAATAAACAGTCAAAAAAAAAAAAAAAAACCAACAATGAGGCAACCCACAGAAAGGGAGAAGATATTTGCAAATGACAGTACAGACAAAAGGTTGATATCCAGGATCTATAAAGAACTCCTGAAACTCAACACACCCAAAACAGACAATCATATAAAAAAATGGGCAGAAGATATGAACAGATACTTCTCCAATGAAGACATACAAATGGCTATAAGACTCATAAAAAAAAATGTTCAGCAACACTAACCATCAGGGAGATTCAAATTAAAACTACATTGAGATATCACCTTACACCAGTTAGAATGGCCAAAATTAGCAAGACAGGAAACAACATGTGTTGGAGAGGATTTGGAGAAATGGGAACCCTCTTACACTCTTGGTGGGAATGTAAGTTGGTGCAACCACTTTGGAAAACAGTGTGGAGATTCCTCAAGAAATAAAAATAGAGGTTCCCTATGACCCTGCAATTGCACTACTGGGCATTTACCCCAAAGATACAGATGGAGTGAAAAGAAGGGGCATCTGTACTCCAATGTTTATAGCAGCAATGGCCATGGTCGCCATACCATGGAAAGAACCAAGATGCCCTTCAGAGGACGAATGGATAAGGAAGATGTGGTCCATTTACACTACGGAGTATTATGCCTCCATCAGAAAGGACGATTACCAAACTTTTGTAGCAACATGGATGGGACTGGATGAGATTATGCTGAGTGAAATAAGTCAAGTATAGAGAGTCAATTATCATATAGTTTCACTTATTTGTGGAGCATTACAAATAGCATGGAGGACAAGGGGAGTTAGAGAGGAGAAGGGAGTTGAGAGAAATTGGAAGGGGAGGTGAACCATGAGAGACTATGGACTCTGAAAAACAATCTGAGGGTTTTGAAGGACGAGAGTGTGAGGTTGGGGGAACCAGGTGGTGGGTATTAGAGAGGGCACAGATTGCAATGAACACTGGGTGTGGTGCAAAAATAATGAATACTGTTACGCTGAGAAAATTAAAAATAAATAAAAATTTTTTAAAAAAGAAAGACAGCCATTCAAGTGAATATATTTCTAGTTGTGTGTATGACAGAATTATTATAGAAGCACCCAGGCCACCCCACCCACAAAGGAGTGATTTGAAAGCTCTGGTAATCTAGATAACCATCATGAGTAACCCTACTTTTCCTTTTCTGTGCCAAATTCCAGTTGTATGCTCTTTGTATGGTTTTGTTGTTATTTTTAAGCACTCTAGGAAAATATTTTATTATAGTCTCTTTTATTTGTTAGTTGAGCATATAGACACACAATGTTACATCAGATTCTGATATACAACATAGTGATTCATTGTCTCTATATGTTTTGCTGTGTTCACCCCAAGTGTAACTGCCCTCTCTCCCATTACATCACGATTACAATATTGACTGTATTCCATATCCTGTGCATTCCCATTCCCATGACTTATTCATCACATATGTCCTTTTGCACTCTCCTTCATCAATTTTGCCCATCCTCCAACTCTATCTGTGTTTGAAACTCCCCAGTAAAAAAAATGACTACAAGCTCCTAAACATCCCACCATGGACACCAGTGAAGATAGATTCCCTCAGCGGTGCTCATTCACTCTCCCTCTCAGTGCTTCTCTCCCCCTTTAAGGCCTCTTCAAATGGCCTTTGGGCATCCATTGTGCTCTCCAGCACCTGTGATTAATAAACCTGGTTTTGTTTAAGTTCTCTGGTGGGTGTTGCTGTGGCATGTCTTAGAGTCACAGTAAGAACCCAAGGGCATGTCCAGCCAGAGCAGAGGCTCTGGTCAGGGAAGCATCTGTGGGAATGTGCAGAAGCAAGGGAGTGCAGGGATGTGCCTGGACTTTCCTCCTTTAGTATCCCTGTCCATAGCCTGAGACATAAATGGAACAGTGTTAGTGACCACATTATCAAGAAGAGTGAAGGTGGTGATGTAAAAAGATTGACAGACTCTGCATAAAAACTGCAGTTTTATATCTTTATCTACAATAAAATTATGTAAAGGGCTTAGTGACCACGTATACATCCTTTTCCATAAGAATATACAAGCCATTATTATTATTTTATGAAAGCTAGGGAAAATTTACTTGGCAGGATTTAAGTTCTTTGAAACGAGATTATTTTTAAGAAATCCAACTTGTCCCATGTAAGATACAGAAATTTCCAGGCATTTGTGATCCAAGATTGGGGAAAACCTTGGGGACATATTAAAATGGAGATCGAAAACTTCTGCACAGCAAAGGAAATAGTCAACAAAACAAAGAGGCAATCCATGGGATGGGAGAAGATATTCACAAATGACATTACAGCTAAAAGGCTAGATATCCAAGATCTGTAAAGACTCCTCCAACTCAACACTCAAAAAACAGATAATGATGTAAAAAAAATGGACAGAAGACATGAAAAGACACTTCTCCAAAGAAGACATACAAATGTCTAACAGACACATGAAAAATTGTTCATCATCATTAACTAACATCAGGGAAATTCAAATCAAAACCACATTGATGAAGTCCCGAAAGTTCATCATCGCTTTTGTTTCCTTTGCCTTTGGAGACATATCTTGAAAGAACTTGCGGTGGCTGATATTGAAGAGATTACTGCCTATGTTCTCCTCTAGGATTCTGATGGATTCCTGTCTCACATTGAGGTCTTTTATCCATTTTGAGTTTATGTTTGTGTACAGTGTAAGAGAATGGTCGAGTTTCATTCTTCTACATATAGCTGTCCAGTTTTCCCAGCACGATTTAATGAAGAGACTGTCTTTCTTCTACTGAATATTTTTTCCTGTTTTGTCGAAGATTTTTTGACCATAGCATTGAGGGTCCATATCTGGGCTCTCTACTCTGTTCCACTGGTCTATGTGTCTATTTTTATGCCAGTACCATGATGTGATCATAGCTTTGTAGTAAAGCCTGAAATCAGGTAACGTGATGACCCCCCATTTTATTTTTGTTTTTCAACATTTCCTTAGCGATTCAGGGTCTCTTCTGATTCCATACAAATTTTAGGATTATTTGCTCCAGCTCTTTGATGGAATTTTGATCGGAATAGCATTAAAAGTATAGATTTCTCTATGCAATATAGACATTTTAACAATGTTTATTCTTCTGATCCAAGAGCATGGAATAGTCTTCCATATTTTTGTGTGTTCTTCAATTTCTTTCATGAGTGTTCTGTAGTTCCTCAAGTACAGATCCTTTACCTCTTTGGTTAGGCTTATTCCCAGGTATCTTATGGTTCTTGGTGCTATAGTAAATGGAATCACTTCTTTAATTTCCCTTTCTGTATTTTCATTGTTAGTGTAAAAGAAAGCCACTGATTTCTGTACATTGACTTTGTATCCTGCCACATTGCTGAATTGCTGTATGAGTTCTAGTAGTTTGGGGGTGGAGTCTTTTGGGTTTTCAGTATAAAGAATTATGTCATCTGCAAAGAGAGAGAGTTTGACTTCCTCATTGCCAATTTGGATACATTTTATTTCTCTTTGATGTCTGATTGCTGTTGCTAGGACTTCTAATACTGTGTTGAACAAGAGTGGTGAGAGTGGGCATCCTTGTCGTGTTCCTGATCTCCACGGGAAGGGCGCAAGCTTTTTCCCATTGAGGATGATATTTGCTGTGGGTCTTTAGATAGATTTGATGACGTTCAGGAATGTTCCCTCTATCCTTATACTTTGAAGCGTTTTAATCAGGAATGGATGCTGGATTTTGTCAAAATCAAAAGCTTCTGCACAGCAAAGGAAACAGTCAAGAAAACAAAGAGGCAACCCACGGAATGGGAGAAGACATTTGCAAATGACAATACACACAAAAGGTTGATATCCAGGATCTATAATGAACTCCTCAAACTCAACACACCCAAAACAGACAATCATATCAAAAAATGGGCACAAGATATGGACAGACACTTCTCCCATAAGACATACAAATGGCTATCAGACACATGAAAAAATGTTCATCATCACTAGCCCTCAGGGAGATTCAAATTAAAACCACATTGAGATATCACCTTACACTAGTTAGAATGGCCAAAATTAACAAGACAGGAAACAACATGTGTTGGAGAAGATGTGGAGAAAGGGAACCCTCTTACACTGTTGGTGGGAATGCAAGTTGGTGCAGCCACTTGCAGTATTTTTGCAAGAAATTAAAAATAGAGCTACCCTATGACCCTGCAATTGCCCTACTGGGTATTTACTGCAAAGATACAGACATAGTGAAAAGAAGGGCCATCTGTACATCAATGTTCATAGCAGCAATGGTCACAATTTTCAAACTGTGGAAAGAGCCAAGATGACCTTCAACAGAGAAATGGATTAAGATGATATGGTCCATATATACAGTGGAATATTATGCCTCCATCAGAAAGGATGGATACCCACTTTTGTATCAACATGGACAGGGCTGGAGGAAATTATGCTAAGTGAAATAAATCAAACAGAGAGAATCAATTATCATATGGGTTCACTTATTTGTGGAGCCTAAGGTATAACACAGAGGACATTGGGAGGAGAGAAGTGATTTGGGGGAAATCAGAGAGGGAGATAATTCATGAGAGACTGTGGATCCTGCAAAACAAACTGAGGGTTTTGGAGGGGAGACATGTGGGGGAGATAAGTGAGCCTGGGATTGGGTATTAAGAAGGACATATATTGCATGGAGCACTGTCTGTAGTGCATAAACAATGAATCTTGGAACACTGAAAAAAATAAATTAAATTTAAAAAAAGAAAATGGAGAAAGTGAAACTGTCTGTACATCAGACAGAGCAGAGGCTTAATAAAATATGTGTTTAAATGTATGGAGAATTTGAACTCAAACAAATGGAAATTCTAGGAAATAAAGAGAAGGAGCAAATTATACTTCCTCAGTCTGATAGAAGAATAGTATTTCTTGCGGCACCTGGGTGGCTCAGTGGGTTAAAGCCTCTGCTTTCAGCTCAGGTCATGATCCCAGGGTCCTGGGATTGAATCCCGCATTGGGCTCTCTGCTTAGTGGGGAGGCTGCTTCCTCCTCTCTCTCTCTCTCTGCCTGCTTCTCTGCCTACTTGTGATCTCCCTCTGTCAAATAAATAAATAAAATCTTAAAAAAAAAAAAAGAAAAAAAGAACAGCAGTTCTTGGCTCTAATTCTGTGAGCCCTGCAATCATGGGCACTTCCTCAACCCTCGGATGAATGCCCTTACATAACTGGAATCCCAATGATCCTTTGCAGACCCTTCTTTATGTCTCTGTTCCTCAGACTATAGATGAAGGGGTTCAGCATGGGTGTGGCCACTGTGTACATCACGGAGGCCACTGCACTTGCAAGGGATTTCTGGGTAGCAGAAGAGCTAAGGTACATACCTAGCATCATACAATAGAATAAACAGACAACAGAAAGGTTAGATGCATAAGTGGAAAATGCTTTGTACTTGCCCTGAGCTGATGATATTCTACGTATGGATGAAGCTATCTTAGAGTAACAGTAAAGGATCCCAACAAAATCACCACCACCCAGCAGGACAGCTTCAAAATATATCACCACATTATTCAGACAGGTGTCAGAACAGGCAAGTTGTACCATCTCATTGAGTTCACAAAAAAGTGGGGCATATGCAAGTGTGAACAGAAGGAAGGCTGCAACGTCATTAAACTTTGTAGCAAAGAATTCAGGATACACATGATCCAGGACATGAGAACTAGTAGTCCACAGAGCTTAGGCTTCATGATGACCATGTAAGGCAGGGGATGACAGATGGCCTCACAGTGGTCATAGGCCATATTGCTCAGGAGAAAGATATCCAGCACAGCAAAGAGTGTAAAAAAGCATATCTGAGCAAAGCAGCCTGTATTGGTGATTGCTTTGCTCTGAGTTTCAATGTTGTGAATCATCTTTCGGATGGCAGTGGAGGTGAAACAGATGTCCAGGAAGAAGTACATGGGGGTGTGGAGATGGGAGTCAGTGTTTACATACAGGATGAGGAGCAGGTTTCCAAACACAATGATCAGGTACATGGAGAGGAAAAGCTGTTGTTCTGGGTCCTCTGATAGTCCCAGAAGAAACACTGAAATCTGTGTATCATTGCCCACTTCCCTGTGGTGAGTGTGACTTCTGGGAAAGAGGGAACTATCATGACTGATTTTCATATAATCATGCATTATTCATGTATCTCTGTCTTTACACCTATTTTCAGAAATATTACCAATTCTTTTTTAAAGTTTTTCATTTTTTCCTGTTAATTAGCATGCAATGTAAAATTAGTTACAGGAGTTGCATTTAGTGACTCAACACTTCCATACAACACTGGTGCTCATCATGAGCTCCCTCCTAATAGCCCTCACCTATTTCATCCATCCTACTCCTCTCCTCTGGTAACCAGAAGTGTATTCTCCAGAGTTAAGACTCTATTTCCCAGTTTACTTGTTCACTTTCTCTCTCTCTCTTTTTCAGTGTGCTTGATTGTTTTGTCTCCTAAATCCAACATAATAAGAAAATCTGGATGGCAGCCTACTTATTCCCCAGAAGAACACAAACATTAAACAACTGGTACTATTTTCAAAATTGGTGTGAAGAGAGATAAAAACAGAAGGAACAATTGGTATCTATTTAAAGAGAATTAGATCTTTAAATCCCCTCCTTGCCTCCACTTGATAGGTAGTTGTGATGTCTTCTCTCACTTCAGAAGAAATCAGAGGTGTTACTCTCTGGAGATATGATGCTAGACTCATACCTAACCCAAGCCCTAGCCCTAGCCTCTAACAATATGCCCAACATTAACCTAATCCTAATCCTCTGCAGGTGTCCCTGAAATGCAGAAACATCTCTCACTCTGGACCTAAACCTAACTGTAACCTTAACCTTGGTCCTAATTCTAACACTCATGCTGGGCCTGAAGAAAAAATGTTAGTTGTGGGATATATATAGAATATTACTCAACCATCAAAAAAGAAGGAACTCTCGCCATTTGCAAGATGTGCAACATGGATGGAGATAGTTTTATGCAAAATAAGTCAGAGAAAGAAAAAAAAATACCATGTGGTTTTACTCATGTATGGGGCATAAGGAAAAGAAAGACAAGTGACCAAATGGAAAAGAAGAAAAAAAAAAAAAAAGGAAGAGAGATAGAGACAAAACAAGAATCAGACTCTTAACTATAGCCCATTGGTGTTTACCAGAGAAGAGATGGATGGGGGGATGGGAGAAATAGATGGTAGGGATTTGGGAATGCACTTGTCATGATGAGTACTGTGGGATGTATGGAAGTGTTGAATCACTATATTGTTCACCTGAAGCAAATATTATGCTGTAGGTTAACTCACTGGGATTTAAATAAAATCTTAAAAAGAGCAGTTTCAAAGCAAAATTTCATGGAAAATCAAATACTAACAGAAACAGGATATAAAATAGCAATAATTTAGGGTGCCTGGGTGGTTCAGTGGGTTAAAGCCTTTGCCTTTGGCTTGGGTCATGATACCAGAGTCCTGGGATGGAGCCCCACATCAGGCTCTCTGCTTGGAAGGGAGCCTGCTTCCTCCTCCTCTCTCTCTCTCTCTCTCCCCGCCTGCCTCTCTGCCTACTTGTGATCTCTATCTGTCATATAAATAAATAAAATCTTAAAAAAATAAAATAGCAATAATTTCATGATAACTTAGATTATAAGTAAATTGTTGAAGACCTAGAAATAAAAGAAAGGTAGCATAGAATGTTCCTAGAATGTTCTGGTCCATGGCAGATGCTCAGTTATTATTTGTTGAATGAATCAGGAATTAGATCTCAGAGTATATGGACATTTACCATTCAGCAAAGTTGTCTCTCAATTTAGTTGGAATGAGTTAAACTGCTAAATAAAAACCAGCATAAGTGGACATCCAACTGGTAGATTATGAAATAGGGCCCTCCATCAACCTTCTACAAAAACCAAAGGGATTATGACCTCAGTGTAAAAGCAACCAATGCAATATACATAAACATCAAGAAAACTACACATAAAATTTACAGGTAGCCAAAATTGTGTTAATAAAGTTAAAAAATCAGAAATAAGAAGAAAGATTTTTAAATTAAATTTTAAATTTTATGGTGAAAAAGTTATGTTCTGAAAGTTAATTGAGTAGCAATGGTTTAAGGTAATAATTTAAAATGCCGAGAACAGGGGTGCCTGGGTGGCTCAGTGAGTTAAAGCTTCTGCTTTCAGCTCAGGCCATGATCTCAGGGTCCTGGGATCAAGCCCTGCATTGGGGGAGGGGGGGGTCTCTGCTCAGCAGGAAGCCTGCTTCCCCCTCTCTATCTTCCTGTCTCTCTGCCTACTTGTGATCTCTGCCTGTCAATATAAATAAATAAAATATTTTTTAAAATGCTGAGAACAGAAAAAAAAAAGCAAAAGAAATACTGAGGGAGGTAGGAAACATATGGTCATAGAATAATAAAAGCCAATCAGAACGGTCTTAAATATACAGTGTGCAAAAACTGAGAGATAGTTTAAGAAAACAACAAGAAATGTCACTTTCACCCAGGAGCCTGAGAAAGAAATTACAGAGCTGTTACATTGTGGTTGGAACTTTGAAACTCGTGGCCAATTTGCTGGCAAAAGTAAGTGTTACAAGGGGTGAGGGCAGAACATGTAGACAGCTGTGCTGCAAATACTGACATTGTTTCACTTGGGTTTTCTCTGTCTCTGCACCACGGACATTCTGGCCAGAGCCTGCCCTGGGAGGGTTGTGTCCTGTGCAATGTAGGGTGTTTAGACATTCCTGTCCTGCACACACTCTTCCCCAGTGGGACAGGCAAAGCTGTCTCCAGACAGTGATCAATGACCCCCAGGGGAAAAAAAAAAAAAAAAAAAACCACACCCAATTAGAACCACACACTGAGTGTAACAATCTCAAACTCAAACTATTTTTCCAGCATTGCTGCAATAACAATTTAATGATAAAGAATATGAAAGACCTTCAAAATTGTGAGTAGCAGTCACTCTGTGAAATTGATATTAGCACTGAATAAATACATTAATTATATAATCGAGCAAACAAAGAAACACAATGTTCACTCATTCTGGGCTAGGTTGAATTGGCTCTCAGGTGATGATGGGTCAATGTTCCTGTCTTCTATTCCCGGACCCTGTCATCCATGGACCACTCAGATGTTGGACTCACCTGGCTGGGGTGTCTGACAGAAAGGTGTCCTTGTGGAAGTCTGAATTCCTCCATGGATGACAGGTGATAGGGACTAAAGCTCTGTCCTCGTCTGAGAAAGCAGGTAGGAGGGAAGCATCGGGCACCAGGCAGAATCAGAACTTGGAACAAACAGGCAAGAATCATGGTCCTTTCTATCCAAAGTTGCACAGGCTGATGGCCTGGAGACAAGAAGGTGTTTACAGCTTCCTGTATCTGGTATTAGGAACACTTCCCTCTTATTACTTCAGCATGCTTCCCAAGTGGAGAACTATTTTTTTTTTTTAATTTTTGAGATATTTATTTGAAGAGCCATTTTGAAAATATAATGCACACACTATAACACAAATAATAGGACATATATCTGCTCTTGTCTTCACACAAAGGAAATTTTTCTAATGAACCTCTGTTCCCAAGAGACCCATTTAGAAGTAACAAATCCATTTTGTTTTTGTTTTTGTTTGGTTTTCATTTTTTAAGTTTGTTTGTTTTTTTACTCCATTTCCCTGAACATTCCCCTTTCCTGATGTGTGAATCTCCTAGCACCTTATCTCAACTCTGAAGTATATTTTTCTCCAAGTCTGTAACCTAGGAACCTTCCTAGATTAAGTCTCTTTATCTTCAAAGCATTGACATTTGGTGGGAACCCAGTCCTGCTATCTCCAGATAGGGTCTGTTCTTTTCAATAAGGTGGAGAAGTGGGTTCCTCTGATAATAAACCTTGGCTACTACACATATTGGATTCCAAACATTTGTCATCACAATTAGGAATTTCTTACTTCATCTCAAGTTCATCTTGACCCTTGTTATAAAAATGTTTGTTAATTCTAAGTGACATACCTATGTCTTTATGTGAGATATCACCTATCCTGAGCAACTTATATGGATTGTTTGATTTTATTTTTGTAAACACCTTATCCCTGAGGAAGTAAATTTCTTAACTCCATTCTTCATGCAGGAATGGTGCTTGGTGATGTCTAGTGATCTGCCCTGAGTTAATGTTTGACTATTTGGTGGGCCATGAGCATGATTCTCTCTGGATGCTTCTAGTTCTCAAGCTCTGGGACAGTTGTTCTCAACCAGGAATGAATTTTCCCCTGAGGATGTCTACTAATGTCTGATGCTCTGAACACCTATATATACAAAAAAGGAGCCTCCAAAAATAGAATTACACTGCCTCAAATGTCAAAGGGAACAAGGAAGAAAACCTTTTCTAGACCAGCACTTCATCAACTTCAAATTGTCTACAGGGTGTCCATGAATCCACAAAGATCCCACTACAAATGCAAAATCTGATCATGGTCCGGTATAGCCCAGATTCTGCATTTCTAGTAAGCTCCCAGGTGATGTTGATGTTAGGATCCTGGTCTGTGGACCACTGTTTGATTAGCAAGCTGTGATCATATGTTAGAGTTGCTAATGAATTTACATCCAGAAAAAGAAACCAGCTAGGGTTGGAGAAATTGGAAACATTGTATACTGTTGGTGAACATGCATATTGATGAAACCACTGTGGAATACAGTATTAATTAAAAAAAAAATAACATGTGATCTTATATTTGATCTTCTGCATGTTTGCCCAAGGAAAACAAAACAAAACAAAAACATTGATTGGAAAAGACACATGCACCCATACATTTATTTGCAGCATATCTATAATATTCTACAGATGGAACCAACCAATATATGTAATATAAATATACACACACATAATCATACATGTATATATGTATCATATCTTCTTTATACACTTATCCATAAGTAAAATGGCCTATATATATTTGTGTATATGTGTACATATATACGTGCACATAGTGGCAAATACATATAGTAAGATTTCATTCTTTGTCATGCCTGAATAATATTCCATATATATATACACACACATATATATAATAAATACATGCATGTTTATTTATATATAGTTATTTATATATAAATACAAATCATACATTTATAATATATAATGATATATAAAATATATATTTATTTAATATATAAATACAATGGAATGTTACTCAGGATGACAAAGAATGAAATTTTGCCATTAGCAATTATGTAGTTGGAGCTATAGTGTATTATGCTAAGCAAAAATAGTTAGTCAGAGAAAGACAAATAACATATGCTCTCACTTATGTATGGAATTTAAGAAATAAAACAAATGACCAAAATGAAAAAAAGATAGAGAGACAAAAAATAAACAATCTTTGTTTTAATATTTTATTTATTTTATTTTGAGAGAGAGTGAGAGAAAGAACATAGCATGGGGGAGGGTCAGAGGGAGAAGCAGACTCTCTACTATGCAGGGAGCTTGATGGGGACTCAATCCTAGGACCCTGGTATCATAACTTGAGCTGAAGGCAGATGTTTAACAACAGAAAAACTCAGGTGCCCACAAGAAACAGAGTCTTAACAATAAAGAACAAACCAATATTAGAAGAGGTGATGGGGCTTGTGGGGGAGGATGGGAGAAATAGGTGATGTGGATTAAGGAGGGCAGTTGTGGTGAGCATCAGGTAATGTATGGAAGTGTTGAGTGAATGTACTATAACCCTGAAACTAATAAAACACTGTATATTAATTATACTGCAATTTAAAAAATAAATAAGAAATTAAAAATGAATTTTAAAAAGGATGAAAATATAAAAAGATTAGCTATGATTGTCCAGGTGGAACTAAGGTAATCATAGCAGTCCTCCAAATGTTGATGAGGGAGACAAAAGAGTTGGTCTCAGAGAGACTTTGAAAATGCTGCCCTGTTTGTTCTAAAGGTGGGGGGAGACCCAGGAGCCCAGGAAAGCAGCAAAAAAGACTGGAATTGAAGACATATGAATGGCTAACAGACACATGAAAAAAATGTTAATCATAATTAGCCATCAGGGAGATTCAAATCAAAACCACATTGAGATACCTACACCTGACACCAGTTAGAATGGCCAAAATTAGGAAGACAGTGAACAACGTGTGTTGGAAAGGATGTGGAAAAAGGGGAACCCTCTTACACTGTTGGTGGGAATGCAAGTTGATACAGCCACTTTGGAAAACCGTGTGGAGATTCCTTAAGAAATTAAAAATAGAGCTTCCCTATGACCCTGCAATTGCACTACTGGTTATTTACCCCAAAGATACAGATGTATTGAAAAGAAGGGTCATCTGTACCCCAACGTTCTTAGCAGGAATGGCCACAATGGCCAAACTGTGGAAGAGCCAAGATGCCTTTCAACAGACAAATGGATAAACATATGGTCAATATATACAATGGAGTATTATGTCTCCATCAGAAAGGATGAATACCCAACCTTTGTATCAACAAGAATGGGACTGGAGGAGATTATGCTGAGTGAAATAAGTCAAGCAGAGAGAGTCAATTACACATGGTTTCACTTACTTGTGGAGCATAACAAATAGCACGGAGGGCATTAGGAGAAGAAAAAGAAAAGTGAATTGGGGGAAATCTGTGGGGGAGATGAAGCATGAAAGACTGTGGACTCTGATAAACAAACTGAGGGTTTTGGAGGGGATAGGGGTGGGAGGTTGGATGAACCTAGTGGTGGGTATTAAGGAGGGCATGTATTACATGGATCACTGAGTGTGGTGCATAAACAATGAATCTTGGAACACTGAAAAAATAAAATTAAATTAAAAAAAAAAAAAAGGTGAGACACTGGAATTGGAAAGGAAACCATTTCTCCCTTGAGCTTCCAGAAGGAGCTCAACCCTGTGGACATCTTGCTATTAGCCCCATGATACTCTTTCCAAGCTTCTGCCTCCAGAACTGTAAGAGCACTTATGTGTTTGTTTTAAGCAAGTAGATCGGGGATGTTTTACAACAGCAGGAGGAATCTCATTTTGACATAGCCAATAACAGTATTTGGGAAAAGTAAATTTAGGCCTCTCAATTCCTTCATCCATTTCTCTTGGATAAGGGCAATTTATATTAAAAACCCACAGTAGTTGGAGGTGGAGGGAAGGGATAGCATGGTTGGTTGATGGACATTGGGGAGGGTATGTGCTATGGTGAGTGCTGTGAATTGTGTAAGACTGATGATTCACAGAGTTGTACCCGAAGCAAAAAATGTTAATCTAAAAATCCCATAGTAGATAGAAATGAAATTTTAACTTGATTTTGAGATATTCTACCTCATCAGTTGATACAGTGAATTCCTTGTGGCATAGATATGAGTGTAGTCTTATTCTGAGGCCTTTGAGGCAGTGACATAGGAA
The DNA here is from genome assembly GCF_009829155.1 of Mustela erminea. Classification (NCBI taxonomy): domain Eukaryota; kingdom Metazoa; phylum Chordata; class Mammalia; order Carnivora; family Mustelidae; genus Mustela; species Mustela erminea. The sequence continues at coordinate 11,251,940 of NC_045614.1, forward strand.
AAGGAACTCATGATCAAAATTAAGGTCATTCATTGTAATTTAAGTCTTTGTCTGTGTAAGGGCCTACTTAGCCAGAGTGAGCCCTTTTGTTGTTTATGCAGTAAACTTAGATTGAACCTGCCCCTTCCCCCCAAGAGAAAAGTGCTTAGAAACAGAACTGGTGAAATATGACTGACCAGCCCCTGATAACAGAGCCCACATACAAGGACGTGTCTGGCCAGGTGGAAATGTCCAATCAGTAAAAGCGCACGTATTACCTCCCTACCCACCAAGGATGAGCCAGGCCAGGAGGAAACGTCCAGTCAAGGGAAAGCGCACGTATTACCCACCAAGGAGTGTGAGCCCCGCCCATCAGGCGCCAGACAAAGGCGCCGATTCCAGCCAAGGTCATAGGCTGAATTAAATGACTACCATGAGGTGAATTGTAATTCAATTGGCCACTTGTGTGCGGCCAGGCTCAACCACATGGCCTTTAGTCTATAAAAGTTAGTCTGTGAGACTGGGAGGAGTCGCCTCTTTGCAAGAGATGGCCCTGGCCGGTCAGTTTGATTCTCGATGCTTGGTGCGAAATAAAGCTTTGCTTGACCTTCGCTTTGTATTAGTCTCGTCCTTTTGTCTACGGACCCTTTCAGTCTGTATTTCTGCATCCTCTTATTTCATGTACATTCAAAAGCTCCTTCTTTCTCAACACTATCCTCTCCAGTTCTCTCAAGATTCCTTTCAAAATAAAAGATGAAATCATAAATGCATTGTGTGTGTAAACATGTGAGTGAGCTTATTTGAAAGAAAATATATGGAAACACACATACACAAGACACAACCATTACCCTCAAATGATTCATTTAGATAAAAAAAGGAAGTTCTACACATTTTATTTATTCCCAACAATATCTGTATGATGCTATGTTTGGAATCCCACATTACCTTCATAAATAGAGAAAATGATGCTCAGGATGCTTAAACTTTAATAATTACCTCCCAAAGCAGTTAAAACTAATGTATAGTCTTAAATCATATGCAAATAGAAACTTGCAACATGTACTCTTCATTTTTTGTGTAGCTCCTTGAATTCACCAGTTCAAGGTTGGTGCACATTCAACATGTGCAAGTTACTATGTGTAATTATACTCCAATGATTTATGCTGCATGGCTGCATGGCTATTGGTAGGATCTAGAGCACAGGTAGCTGACTCTCACTTAAGAGTGTTGGGAAATAGCACTTTCAGTAGGGAAGAAATCCAAGTGTTAATTATGGATGTATAAACAATGGAACTGAATTTACATAATTCACAGGATAAACCATTTTATTTTCCATGAGTAAGAGATCCACCTACATATGGAAAGGTAGGAATAAGAACTTGTAAACTGGCTGAGACAGAAGAGCACTACCACCACACACAACATCATGGATAAATTTGGAAAAAGAGTCTACACAGTCACACCTGACTCCAGATCCATGAGGAGTCCGGCAGACATCAGAAATGCTCCCCAGCATATAATTCCATTTGCATGTAAAGGTTTAGGATATTGTACTTGACAAGAGCAATCTGTTACACAGCAAGAGCTGACTGACACAATAATCCAAGAGCAGATAACTGAGGCAACTAGAACATGTGCTACTTTTTATTTGTGTTAATGATCTGACATTGAGAGAAGGCATGATCATTCTGTGATTCAAGCTTATTTATGATGAATTTGTGAACAAGTGACTATATGCGGGCTTCTTTCTGGGTTTCTGGGAGATTTTAAGACCTGGCGAGACATCCAGTTCTCCAATGAAGCATCCTCAGATCACGCAGGTGAAAGAAATTTCTTAGCAGGAAGGACATACAAAATGGATGCTGCTGATACTTTTCATTCACCATCCCTTAGCATTTATTACAAATATTAGGAAATGGGGGTTATTTCCTGTTACAATAAAAGAGACATATTACCCAGTAGCTTTGGAAGTTTTCAAGTAGATACAGGAAAATAACTCGCCAATAAACATAGAACACACAAAGCAATCCTTCACCTCAATGAATAAAAACCATCAGCTTTGTGGGGGACAAGATGGCAGGGAAGTAGGAGGAGGCACCTTTTCAACCTGTACCCTAAAGTGAGCTGATTACCTACCAAAGAACTCTGATCACCCATGAAATCAGCCTGAGATCAGAATTATACGCATCTGGATCTCTACAGGAGCAGAAGACGCCAGTGGGCAGGTAAAGCGGAGTGGGAACGAAGGACTGATATCTGAAGATAAACAAAAGGGGGAGGGAGCCACCAGAGGCAACCAGTTGGAAAGTAATACCCCCAATACGAGCGAGAGTGCCCTGCATCTGGGGACCAGCATTAATTGGGGACTGGTTAAAAGCACTCCAAAAGAGCAAAGGATTGCGGGGAGGGGAAATTGTGGGAATCGGGGTGGCTAGGGACAGGGGCTTAAGTCCCTGGTCCCAGGACAGCCTCCCCTGGCGCTGATCCAGAGAGAGTGCAGCAGAGAAACCAGGTCTTGGTCCCTAAGCTGCCAGCGCACCCGAGAACGTGTGATGTCCAGCACCTGTGAGGGGCTGGGAGCCATGCCAGACGGTAGAACACACGAGCCCTGCTATAGAGCCTGAGATGCGCGTGCCCCTCATCCTCCCCTGAGAGAGGTACAAAAGCCCAGCCTGCGCCGTTTGATATGCGCCATTGTTTCAGAGCCTAAGACGTGTGCACCAAACTCTCCCCACAGAGAGGTGCGTGAAGACCCAGCCTGGTGCTTTTGGACCTGCGCCCTGTTCTCAGAGCCTGAGACCCACGTGAGACCCACAGCCTCCCCTGAAAGAGGTGCATGCAAGCTGGGCGCTCTTAGACCCAGAAAGACCAGGCACTTCCAGCCCGGGCCAGAGGGAACATCTCAGTGTGCAATCACTGCTTGGAACCTCTCTGGTGGTCTGGAGCTGCCCAGACAGCCGCCACTGCTGTGGTTTTGGGTACAAGCAAAAGATCCTGAGACCCCAGGGACCAGGACTGGGAACCTGATCTGCCAGCAGCCAAGGGGGAACTTATTTAGGCTCTGCAGCCAGACTGAGGCTTCTCTCTGAGAGGGAGTTCAGGGTGCAGTTTGTTTTCCTCTAAAACTACAAAACCCATCAAAAGCGGTCAAGGTGAGAGAAAAAAAAGTGAATAAACATAAAAACCGCAAGAGAACAAAAGCCTGAAAAAAACCAGTTTCCTCAGAGCCCCCCCCCTTGAGGGGGGGCAGGAGGACTTAACTCAGGGAACATCATTGACTGAACACCCACGTGGCAGGCTCCTTCCCCAGAACAAACCAAGAAAGGGAAAAAAAAAAAAAAAAGAAGAAGAAGGACGTCAAGAGAACAACTATCACTACTTCACAGGAAAACTTATACTTTTTACTCGTTCCCACTATTCTGGTTCATTTTTTTATATAGATAATTTTTTTTGTTTTGTTTTTTTTTTTTTTTTGTTTTTTTTTTTTTGTTTTTTTTTTATTTTTTTTTATTTATTTCCAGCATAACAGTATTCATTATTTTTGCACCACACCCCGTGCTCCATGCAATCCGTGCCCTCTATAATACCCACCACCTGGTACCCCAACCTCCCACCCCCCGTCCCTTCAAAACCCTCAGATTGTTTTTCAGAGTCCATAGTCTCTCATGGTTCACCTCCCCTTCCAATTTCCCCCAACTCCCTTCTCCACTCTAAGTCCCCATGTCCTCCATGCTATTTGTTATGCTCCACAAATAAGTGAAACCATATGATAATTGACTCTCTCTCTGCTTGACTTATTTCACTCAGCATAATCTCTTCCAGTCCCGTCCATGTTGCTACAAAAGTTGGGTATTCATCCTTTCTGATGGAGGCATAATACTCTATCCCCAGGGGTACAGGTTGCACAGCAAAGGAAACAGTTAACAAAATCAAAAGACAACTGACAGAATGGGAGAAGATATTTGCAAATGACATATCAGATAAAGGACTAGTGTCCAGAATCTATAAAGAACTTAGCAAACTCAACACCCAAAGAACAAATAATCCAATCAAGAAATGGGCAGAGGACATGAACAGACATTTCTGCAATGAAGACATCCAGATGGCCAACAGACACATGAAAAAGTGCTCCATATCACTCGGCATCAGGGAAATACAAATCAAAACCACAATGAGATATCACCTCACACCAGTCAGAATGGCTAAAATAGATAATTTTTTAAACTATTTAACATGACAGTGAGCTGTCCAGTACATCAAATTCCATAATACCCTTCCAACCTGAACTTTTTGAACATACACCTATGTTTTTTTTTTGCATTTCTATTTTTTGAATTTCCCTTTTGCAAATTTTAGTTTAGTCTAGTATATTCCTTTTTATTTTTATTTTCTAATATTCATATAGGGTTAAACTTCAAAGTTATCTCCTTTCCCCAGTCAATACTACCCTTATAGGTAAACCAATTTTTAATCGCCCTTTATCTTAGGAACATTGAGTCTTTTAACAAAGATATCAAGACACATCTATGAAGAATCAAAACAACCTTCCTCACCCACACTGATAATTTATAAACATTCTTCCATCTTTTCTTCCACCACTGTTTCTCTGTTTTTGTGTTTGTCCTGATAGTATATAAATCTTACACTTGGGTTTCTTTTTGACAAAGTTCTTCCTTTACTTGCATATATATATTTTTTCTCTTGTCATATACTTTTACCAGTCTTTTTGTTTGTCTACTTCATAAATCTTACCTTGGGACCCATTTGGACTGAAACTTCTCTTTCATATTCCCTTTCTTGCCTCTCTCTCTTTCTTTTTTATTTTTCTTTTCTTTTGTCTCTCATTTGGGTGGGGAATCCTGATTGCTCAGAAGTGTTCCAGGGTGTACCTTGACTAAACCATGGTCATTACATCCAGCTACATCTGTTCAGTCATCTCTCACCAAAATGACTAGGAGGAGGAAAGCCCAACAGAAGAAAAACACAGAGGATGGACCTTCTGGAACAGAGCTAATGCCTATCAATGTAGACAATATGTCGGAAAGAGAATTCAGGCTAACAACTATCCAGGCAATAGCTAGGTTGGAGAAAGCCATGGATGACCAAACAGAATTGATTAGGGCTGAGCTGAAAGCAACCAGAGATGATGTTCACAATGTTAGGGCCGAGCTAAAAGCTACCAGGGCTGAAGTTCACAATGCTCTCAATGAGTTCCAATGTAATCTAAATTCTCTCAAAGCTAAGGTAATTGAAAATGAAGATAGAATTAACGATCTGGAGGACAAACAGAGAGAGGAAAAGAATCAGGAGGAAGCCTGGAACAAACAGCTTAGAAACCACGAAAACAGAATCAGGGAAATAAATTACGCCATGAAATGTTCCAACATCATAATTATTGGAATCCCTGAAGGGGAGGAGAAAGAAAGAAGTCTGGAAGATATAGTGGAACAAGTTCTTCATGAAAACTTTCCAATCTTGTGAATGGAACCAGCGTTCATGTACTCGAGGCTGAAAGCTCTCTACCCAAGATTATACATTTCAAAAAAACATCATGACACCTGATAGTCAAATTGAGGAATCATAATTGTAGGTATAATCTCTTGAAAGCAGCTAGGACAAAGAGGCTCCTTACTTACAGAGGAAAGCCCAACAAAATAACATCAAACCTGTACACAGAGATCTGGTAAGCCAGAAAGGGCTGGCAAGATATATTAAGGGCACTCAATGAGAAGAACATGCAGCCAAGAATACCTAATCCAGCAAGACTGACATTCAAAATGGATGGAGAGATGAAGAGTTTCCAAGACTGGCAAGGCTTAAAAGACTATGCAACCATCAAGCCGACACTGCAGGAAATATTAAGGGGGGGTTCTATAAAAGAGGAAAAATCCTAAGAACAGCATTGAACAGAAATATAGAGACAATCTACAGAAAGAAAGACTTCAAAGGTAACACGATGTCAATAAAAACATATCTATCAATAATCACTCTCAATGTGAATGGCCTAAATGCACCCATAAAATAGCACAGGGTTGCAGATTGGATAAAATGACAGAACCCATCCATATGTTGTTTAAAAGAGACCTATTTTGAACCTAAAGATACACCCAGACTGAAAGTGAAGGGATGGAGAAGCATCTTTCACACCAATGGGCCTCAAAAGAAGGCTGAGGTAGTGATTCTCATATCAGATAAATTAGATTTTAAACTAAAGACTGTAGTCAGAGATCAGGAAGGACACTACATAATCCTTAAAGGGACTATCCACCAAGATGATCTAACAATTGTAAATATCTATGCCCCAATAAGGGAGCAGCCAATAACATAAAAAAACTGTTAATCAAAAAAGAGTCATATTGATATGAATACACTAATAGTAGGAGATCTTAACACATCTCTCTCAGAAATATACAGATCATTGAAGCAGAAAAACAATAAAGAAACAAGAGCATTGAATGACACATTGGAGCAGAAGGAACTCATAGATATATACAGAACATTCGACCCTAAAACAACAGAATACTCATTCTTTTCAAGTGCACGTGAACCTTCTCCAGAATAGACCACATACTGGGTCACAAATCAGGACTCAACTGATACCAAAAGACTGAGATTATTCTCAGATCACAAGGCTTTGAAACTGGAGCTCAATCACAACGAAAAGTACGGATGGAACTCAAACACCTGGAAGCTAAAGGCCACCTTGCTTAAGAATGTTTAGATCAACCAGGAGATCAAAGAAGAAGTGAAACAATTCATGGAAACCAATGATAATAAAGACACTTCAGTCCCAAACCTATGGGAAACAGCAAAGGCGGTCCTAAGAGCCATCCAAGCCCCTCTCAAAAAAAATTGAAAAATCCAAAAACACCAGCTGTCTCTACACCTTAAAGAACTGGAGAATCAACAACAAATAAAGCCAACTCCACATATAAGGAGCGAAAACATCAAGATTAGAGCTGAGATCAATAAGGTAGAAACCAGAGATACAGTAGAATGTATCAATGAAACTAGAAGCTGGTTTTTTGAAAGAATCAATATGATCGATAAACCATTCATCACACTAATCCAAAATAAAAGAGAGAAAGCCCAAATGAATAAAATTGTGAATGAAAATGGATAGATGACGACTAGCACCAAGGAAGTAGAAACAAACATCAGAAGTTATTATCAACAGTTATAATCCAATAAGCTTAGCAACCTAGATAAAATGGATGCATTCCTGGAAAACTATAAACTCCCAAAATTGAACCAGGAAGAAATCGACAACCTGAATAGAACAATATCTAGTAACGAGATTGAAGCAGTGATCAAAAACCTCCCAAAAAACAAGAGCCCAGGATCTGATGGATTCCCTGGGGAATTATACCAAACTTTCAAAGAAGAAATAACTCCTATTCTCCTGAACCTGTTTCAAAAAATTGAAGCAGAAGGAAAACTTCCAGACTCTTTCTATGGAGCCAGCATTACCCTGATCCCCAAACCAGGCAAAGACTCTACCAATAAGGAGAATTTCAGACCAACATCACTGATGAATATGGATGCTAAGATTCTCAACAAGATCCTAGAAAACAGGATCCAACAGCACATTAAAAAGATTATCCACCATGACCAGGTGGGATTCATCCCTGGGCTACAAGGATGGTTCAACATTCGCAAATCAATCAATGTGATACAACAAATTAATGTGAGAAGAGAGGAGAACCACATGGTCCTCTCAACTGATGCAGAAAAAGCATTTGACAAAATCCAGCATCCGTTCCTGATTAAAACGCTTCAAAGTATAGGGATAGAGAAAACATTCCTGAACTTCATCAAATCTATCTATGAAAGACCCACAGCAAATATCATCCTCAATGGGAAAAAGCGTGCAGCCTTCCCGTTGAGATCAGGAACACGACAAGGATGCCCACTCTCACCACTCTTGTTCAACATAGTATTAGAAGTCCTAGCAACAGCAATCAGACAACAAAGAGAAATAAAAGGTATCCAAATTGGCAATGAAGAAGTCAAACTCTCTCTCTTCTCAGATGACATGATTCTTTATATGGAAAACCCAAAAGTCTCCACCCCAAAACTGCTAGAACTCATACAACAATTCAGCAACATGGCAGGATACAAAGTCAATGTACAGAAATCAGTGGCTTTCTTATACATTAACAATGAAAATACAGAAAGGGAAATTAGAGAATCGATTCCATTTACTATAGCACCAAGTACCATAAGATACCTAGGAATAAACCTAACCAAAGCGGTAAAAGATCTGTACTCGAGGAACTACAGAACACTCATGAAAGAAATTGTAGAAGACACAAAAAGATGGAAGACCATCCTATGCTCTTGGATCGAAATAATAAACATTGTTAAAATGTCTATACTGCCTAGAGCAATCTATACTTTTAGTGCCATTCTGATCAAAATTCCACCAGTATTCTTCAAAGAGCTGGAGCAAATAATCCTAAAATTTGTATGATAAACTCCTAGCACCTTATCCCAACCGAGAGTTCAAGATTTCTCCAAAACTAAGACTGAAGAGAATTCCTTTACTAGGCTTCTTGGTCTTGAAAATATTGACTCATGGTGTGGGCACAGGACTGGTATCTCCAGACGATTGTTAATCTCCATTTCAAAAGGTTAACTATATTCCTTTGGCATAAAACCATGAAGACTACAGTTTTGCCTTCCATGACACTTTTGCCAATACAGTTAAGAGTTCAATTCTTTAAGATAAATTAAGAGTTATTGTGTCATCTTAATACATAAAATATTTTGATATTTAAAAGATATATCTATATCTATAATATCTATCTATCTATCTATCTATCTACCTATATAAAGAGAGAGAAAGAAAGAGAGAAAGCACGCACTTGAGGTTCATCAGATGCAAAGCTTTCTGGAGATGGAAGGTGATGCCAGCACACACCACTCTGAATGTGTTTTATTCCACTGAGCTGTGCAGTTAAAAATGGTTAAGTGGAAACTGGATGGCTCAATCCATCAAGTCTAAGACCCTGGATGTCAGCTCAGGTCTCGATCTCAGGGTAGTGAGTACAAGCTCCATGTTGGGTTCTGAACGGGGCATGGAGCCTACTTAAAAATAAAATAAAATACACACACAAAACAGACAATCATATAAAAAAAATGGGCAGAATATATGAACAGACACTTCCCCAATGAAGACATACAAATGGCTATTAGACACATGAAAAAATGTTCATCATCACTAGCCATCAGGGAGATTCAAAATAAAACCACATTGAGATACCACCTTACACCAGTTAGAATGCCCAAAATTAGCAAGACAGGAAACAACATGTGTTGGAGAGGATGTGGAGAAAGGGGAACCCTCTTCCACTGTTGGTGGAAATGCAAGTTGGTGCAGCCTCTTTGGAGAACAGTGTGGAGATTCCTCAAGAAATTAAAAATAGAGCTTCCCTTTGATCCTGCCATTGCACTACTGAGCATTTACCCCAAAGATACAGATGGAGTGAAAAGAAGGGCCATGTGTACCCCAATGTTTATAGCAGCAATGGCCTTGGTCACCAAACAGTGGAAAGAACCAAGATGCCCTTCAATGGACGAATTTATAAGGAAGATGTGGTCCATCTACACTGTGTAGTATTATGCCTCCATCAGAAAGAATGAATACTTAACTTTTGTAGCAACATGGACGGGACTGGAAGAGATTATGCTGAGTGAAATCAGTCAAGCAGAGAGAGTCAATTATCATATGGTTTCACTTATTTGTGTAGCATAACAAGTAGCTTGGAGGACAATGGGAGATGGAGAGGAGAAGGGAGTTGAGGGAAATTGGAAGGGGAGGTGAACCATGAGAGACTATGGGCTCTGAAAAACAATCTGAGGGTTTTGAAGGGATAGGGGGTGGGAGGTTGGGGGAACCAGGTGGTGGGTATTGGAGAGGGCATGGATTGCATGGAGCACTGGGTGTGGTGCAAAAACAATGAATACTGTTACCCTGAAACGAAATTAAAAAAAAAAAAAGAAATTAAAAATAGAGCTTCCCGGGGGAGGAGTCAAGATGGCGGAGAAGTAGCAGGCTGAGACTGCTTCAGCTAGCCGGAGATCAGCTAGATAGCTTATCTAAAGATTGCAAACACCTGAAAATCCATCGGCAGATCTAAGAGAAGAAGAACAGCAATTCTGGAAACAGAAAAACAACCACTTTCTGAAAGGTAGGACTGGCGGAGAAGTGAATCCAAAGCGACGGGAAGATAGACCCTGGGGGGAGGGGCGGGCTCCCGGCAAGCAGCGGAGCAACCGCGCACAAAATCAGGACTTTTAAAAGTCTGTTCCGCTGAGGGACATCGCTCCAGAGGCTAAACCGGGGCGAAGACCACGCGGGTTCAGCGTGGCCTCAGGTCCCGCAGGGTCACAGAAGGATCGGGGGTGTCTGAGTGTCGCAGAGCTTGCGGGTATTGGAACGGGAAAGCCAGCTACAGAGACAGAGCCGACAGTAAGCTCACAGCTCGGTGTTACCTTGAACCCGTCGCAGGCTCGGTGAGCTCGGAGCGCAGCCGGGGGTCAGGCAGACGGGAGTAACTGGGCGCTGTTCTCTGAGGGCGCACTGAGGAGTGCGGCCCTGGGCTCTCGGCTCCTCCGGGCCGGAGACCAGGAGGCCACCATTTGTATTCCCGTCCTCCAGGACTCTACGGAAAGCGCTCAGGGAACAAAAGCTCCTGAAAGCAAACCGGAACAGATTACTCACCCCGGCCCCGGGTAAGGGCAGTGTAATTCCGCCTGGGGCAAAGACACTTGAGAATCACTACAACAGGCCCCTCCCCCAGAAGATCAACAAGAAATCCAGCCGAGACCAAGTTCACCTAGCAAGGAGTGCGGTTTCAATACCAAGGAGAGCAGCAGAATTCCAGAAAAGGAGAAAGCCAAGCACGGAACTCATGGCTTTTTCCCTGTGATTTTTTTTTTAGTCTTGCAGTTAATTTAATTTTTTTTTCTTTTTCATTTTTTGTTTTTTTTTTCTCGCCTACGGGTAAAATTTTTTTTTTTTAACTGTTACCTTTTTCTTTTTTAACGATTTTTTACTAGTTTATCTAATATATATATTTTTTCTTTTTTACATTTTTCTTAGGTGTTTTCTTTTTTTTTAATTCTTTTCTTTTTTTTTCTTTTTTCTTTTTTCTTTTTTTTTCTTTCTTCCTTTTTGAACCTCTTTTTATCCCCTTTCTCCCCCCTCACGATTTTGGATCTCTTCTAATTTGGTTAAAGCATTTTTTCCTGGGGTTGTTGCCACCTTTTTAGTATTTTACTTGCCCCTTCATATACTCTTATCTGGACAAAATGACAAGACGGAAAAATTCAACACAAAAAAAAGAACAAGAGGCAGTACCGAAGGCTAGGGACCTAATCAATACAGACATTGGTAATATGTCAGATCTAGAGTTCAGAATGACAATTCTCAAGGTTCTAGCCGGGCTCGAAAAAGGCATGGAAGATATTAGAGAAACCCTCTCGAGAGATATAAAAGCCCTTTCTGGAGAAATAAAAGAACTAAACTCTAACCAGGTTGAAATAAAAAAAGCTATTAATGAGGTGCAATCAAAAATGGAGGCTCTCACTGCTAGGATAAATGAGGCAGAAGAAAGAATTAGTGATATAGAAGACCAAATGACAGAGAATAAAGAAGCTGAGCAAAAGAGGGACAAACAGCTAGTGGACCACGAGGGGAGAATTCGAGAGATAAGTGACACCATAAGACGAAACAACATTAGAATAATTGGGATTCCAGAAGAAGAAGAAAGAGAGAGGGGAGCAGAAGGTATACTGGAGAGAATTATTGGGGAGAATTTCCCCAATATGGCAAAGGGAACGAGCATCAAAATTCAGGAGGTTCAGAGAACGCCCCTCAAAATCAATAAGAATAGGCCCACACCCCGTCACCTAATAGTAAAATTTACAAGTCTCAGTGACAAAGAGAAAATCCTGAAAGCAGCCCGGGAAAAGAAGTCTGTAACATACAATGGTAAAAATATTAGATTGGCAGCTGACTTATCCACAGAGACGTGGCAGGCCAGAAAGAGCTGGCATGATATTTTCAGAGCACTAAACGAGAAAAACATGCAGCCAAGAATACTATATCCAGCTAGGCTATCATTGAAAATAGAAGGAGAGATTAAAAGCTTCCAGGACAAACAAAAACTGAAAGAATTTGCAAATACCAAACCGGCTCTACAGAAAATATTGAAAGGGGTACTCTAAGCAAAGAGAGAGCCTACAAGTGGTAGATCAGAAAGGAACAGAGACCATATACAGTAACAGTCAACTTACAGGCAATACAATGGCACTAAATTCATATCTCTCAATAGTTACCCTGAATGTTAATGGGCTAAATGCCCCTGTCAAAAGACACAGGGTATCAGAATGGATAAAAAAACAAAACCCATCTATATGTTGCCTCCAAGAAACTCATTTTAAGCCCGAAGACACCTCCAGATTTAAAGTGAGGGGGTGGAAAAGAATTTACCATGCTAATGGACATCAGAAGAAAGCAGGAGTGGCAATCCTTATATCAGATCAATTAGATTTTAAGCCAAAGACTATAATAAGAGATGAGGAAGGACACTATACCATACTCAAAGGGTCTGTCCAACAAGAATATCTAACAATTTTAAATATCTATGCCCCCAACGTGGGAGCAGCCAACTATATAAACCAATTAATAACAAAATCAAAGAAACACATCAACAATAATACAATAATAGTAGGGGACTTTAACACTCCCCTCACTGAAATGGACAGATCATCCAAGCAAAAGATCAGCAAGGAAATAAAGGCCTTAAACGACACACTGGACCAGATGGACATCACAGATATATTCAGAATATTTCATCCCAAAGCAACAGAATACACATTCTTCTCTAGTGCACATGGAACATTCTCCAGAATAGATCACATCCTCGGTCCTAAATCAGGACTCAACCGGTATCAAAAGATTGGGATCATTCCCTGCATATTTTCAGACCACAATGCTCTAAAGCTAGAACTCAACCACAAAAGGAAGTTTGGAAAGAACCTAAATACATGGAGACTAAACAGCATCCTTCTAAAGAATGAATGGGTCAACCGGGAAATTAAAGAAGAATTGAAAAAAATCATGGAAACAAATGATAATGAAAATACAACGGTTCAAAATCTGTGGGACACAACAAAGGCAGTCCTGAGAGGAAAATATATAGCGGTACAAGCCTTTCTCAAGAAACAAGAAAGGTCTCAGGTACACAACCTAACCCTACACCTAAAGGAGCTGGAGAAAGAACAAGAAAGAAACCCTAAGCCCAGCAGGAGAAGAGAAATCATAAAGATCAGAGCAGAAATCAATGAAATAGAAACCAAAAAAAACAATAGAACAAATCAACGAAACTAGGAGCTGGTTCTTTGAAAGAATTAATAAAATTGATAAACCCCTGGCCCGACTTATCAAAAAGAAAAGAGAAAGGACCCAAATAAATAAAATCATGAATGAAAGAGGAGAGATCACAACTAACACCAAAGAAATACAAACTATTATAAGAACATACTATGAGCAACTCTACGCCAATAAATTTGACAATCTGGAAGAAATGGATGCATTCCTAGAAACATATAAACTACCACAACTGAACCAGGAAGAAATAGAAAGCCTGAACAGACCCATAACCAGTAAGGAGATTGAAACAGTCATTAAAAATCTCCAAACAAACAAAAGCCCAGGGCCAGACGGCTCCCCGGGGGAATTCTACCAAACATTTAAAGAAGAACTAATTCCTATTCTCCTGAAACTGTTCCAAAAAATAGAAATGGAAGGAAAACTTCCAAACTCATTTTATGAGGCCAGCATCACCTTGATCCCCAAACCAGACAAGGATCCCACCAAAAAAGAGAGCTATAGACCGATATCCTTGATGAACACAGATGCGAAAATACTCAACAAAATACTAGCCAATAGGATTCAACAGTACATTAAAAAGATTATTCACCACGACCAAGTGGGATTTATTCCAGGGCTGCAAGGTTGGTTCAACATCTGCAAATCAGTCAATGTGCTACAACACATCAATAAAAGAAAGAACAAGAACCATATGATACTCTCAATAGATGCTGAAAAAGCATTTGACAAAGTACAGCATCCCTTCCTGATCAAAACTCTTCAAAGTGTAGGGATAGAGGGCACATACCTCAATATCATCAAAGCCATCTATGAAAAACCCACCGCAAATATCATTCTCAATGGAGAAAAACTGAAAGCTTTTCCGCTAAGGTCAGGAACACGGCAGGGATGTCCATTATCACCACTGCTATTCAATATAGTACTAGAGGACCTAGCCTCAGCAATCAGACAACAAAAGGAAATTAAAGGCATCCAAATCGGCAAAGAAGAAGTCAAATTATCACTCTTCGCAGATGATATGATACTATATGTGGAAAACCCAAAAGACACCACTCCAAAACTGCTAGAACTTATACAGGAATTCAGTAAAGTGTCAGGATATAAAATCAATGCACAGAAATCAGTTGCATTTCTCTACACCAACAGCAAGACAGAAGAAAGAGAAATTAAGGAGTCAATCCCATTTACAATTGCATCCAAAACCATAAGATACCTAGGAATAAACCTAACCAAAGAGGCACAGAATCTATACTCAGAAAACTATAAAGTACTCATGAAAGAAATTGAGGAAGACACAAAGAAATGGAAAAATGTTCCATGCTCCTGGATTGGAAGAATAAATATTGTGAAAATGTCTATGCTACCTAAAGCAATCTACACATTTAATGCAATTCCTATCAAAGTACCATCCATCTTTTTCAAAGAAATGGAACAAATAATGCTAAAATTTATATGGAACCAGAAAAGACCTCGAATAGCCAAAGGGATATTGAAAAAGAAAGCCAACGTTGGTGGCATCACAATTCCGGACTTCAAGCTCTATTACAAAGCTGTCGTCATCAAGACAGCATGGTACTGGCACAAAAACAGACACATAGATCAATGGAACAGAATAGAGAGCCCAGAAATAGACCCTCAACTTTATGGTCAACTAATCTTCGACAAAGCAGGAAAGAATGTCCAATGGCAAAAAGACAGCCTCTTCAATAAATGGTGCTGGGAAAATTGGACAGCCACATGCAGAAAAATGAAATTGGACCATTTCCTTACACCACACACAAAAATAGACTCAAAATGAATGAAAAACCTCAATGTGCGAAAGGAATCCATCAAAATCCTTGAGGAGAACACAGGCAGCAACCTCTTTGACCTCTGCCGCAGCAACATCTTCCTAGGAACAACGCAAAAGGCAAGGGAAGCAAGGGCAAAAATGAACTATTGGGATTTCATCAAGATCAAAAGCTTTTGCACAGCAAAGGAAACAGTTAACAAAATCAAAAGACAACTGACAGAATGGGAGAAGATATTTGCAAACGACATATCAGATAAAGGACTAGTGTCCAGAATCTATAAAGAACTTAGCAAACTCAACACCCAAAGAACAAATAATCCAATCAAGAAATGGGCAGAGGACATGAACAGACATTTCTGCAAAGAAGACATCCAGATGGCCAACAGACACATGAAAAAGTGCTCCATATCACTCGGCATCAGGGAAATACAAATCAAAACCACAATGAGATATCACCTCACACCAGTCAGAATGGCTAAAATCATCAAGTCAGGAAATGACAGATGCTGGCGAGGATGCGGAGAAAGAGGAACCCTCCTACACTGTTGGTGGGAATGCAAGCTTGTGCAGCCACTCTGGAAAACAGCATGGAGGTTCCTCAAAATGTTGAAAATAGAACTGCCCTATGACCCAGCAATTGCACTATTGGGTATTTACCCTAAGGATACAAACATAGTGATCCAAAGGGGCACATGCACCCGAATGTTTATAGCAGCGATGTCCACAATAGCCAAACTATGGAAAGAACCTAGATGTCCATCAACAGATGAATGGATCAAGAAGATGTGGTATATATACACAATGGAATATTATGCAGCCATCAAAAGAAATGAAATCTTGCCATTTGCGACAACATGGATGGAACTAGAGCGTATCATGCTTAGCGAAATAAGTCAAGCAGAGAAAGACAACTATCATATGATCTCCCTGGTATGAGGAAGTGGTGATGCAACATGGGGGCTTAAGTGGGTAGGAGAAGAATAAATGAAACAAGATGGGATTGGGAGGGAGACAAACCATAAGTGACTCTTAATCTCACAAAACAAACTGAGGGTTGCTGAGGGGAGGGGGCTTGGGAGAAGGGGGTGGGATTATGGACATTGGGGAGGGTATGTGCTTTGGTGAGTGCTGTGAAGTGTGTAAACCTGGTGATTCACAGACCTGTACCCCTGGGGATAGAGTATTATGCCTCCATCAGAAAGGATGAATACCCAACTTTTGTAGCAACATGGACGGGACTGGAAGAGATTATGCTGAGTGAAATAAGTCAAGCAGAGAGAGTCAATTATCATATGGTTTCACTTATTTGTGGAGCATAACAAATAGCATGGAGGACATGGGGACTTAGAGTGGAGAAGGGAGTTGGGGGAAATTGGAAGGGGAGGTGAACCATGAGAGACTATGGACTCTGAAAAACAATCTGAGGGTTTTGAAGGGACGGGGGGGTGGGAGGTTGGGGTACCAGGTGGTGGGTATTATAGATGGCACGGATTGCATGGAGCACGGGGTGTGGTGCAAAAATAATGAATACTGTTATGCTGGAAATAAAAAAAAATAAAAATTAAAAAAAAAAAAGATAAAATAAATGGGTGAAGACATGAATAGACATTTTTCCCAAGATGACATAAAGATGACTAAGGATACATGAAAAGATGCTCAGCATCACTCATCATCACGGAAATATACATCAAAACTATAATTAGATATAACTTCAAACCAGTAAGAATACCTAAAATTAAAACACAAGAAAAAAAAAAAACCAGGTATTTTAAAGGATGTGGAGAAAGGGGAACCCTCTTGCATTTTTGGTGCGGATGTAAACTGGTCTAGCCACTCTGGAAAACAGTATGGAAGTCCCTTAAAATGTTAAAAATAGAGTTACTCGGACTAAAATTGACTCAAGGGGGACAAGATGGCGGGGAAGTAGGAGGAGGCGCCTTTTCAACCTGTACCCTAAAGTGAGCTGATTACCTACCAAAGAATTCGATCACCTATGAAATCAGACTGAGATCAGAATTATACATGTCTGGATCTCTACAGGGGCAGAAGACGCCAGTGGGAAGGTAAAGCAGTGTGGGAACTGCAGACTGATATCAGAAGATAAACAAAAGGGGGAGGGAGCCAGAGGCGACCGGTTGGATAGTAATACCCCCAATACGAATGAGAGTGCCCTGTATCTGGGGACCAGCATTAACTTGGAGACTGGTTGAAAGCACTCCAAAAGAGCAAAGGATCGCCGGGGAGGGGGTAGAATTGTGGGAATTGGGGTGGCTAGGGACAGGGGCTTAAGTCCCTGGTCCCAGGACAGCCTCCCCAGGCACTGAGCCAGAGAGAGTGCGATGGAGAAACCAGGTCTTGGTCCCTAAGCCGCCAGCGCTCCGGAGAACGTGTGGGGTCCGGCTCCTGTGAGGGGATGTGAACCATGCCGGGTGGCAAAACATGCAAGCCCTGCTATAGAGCCTGAGAGCTGAGGGCCCCTCATCCTTCCCTGAGAGAGGTACAAAGGCCCAGCCAGCGCCCTTTGATATGTGCCATTGTTTCAGAGCCTAAGATACATGCACCAAACTCTCTCCTCAGAGAGGCGCGCAAAGGCCCAGCCTGGTGCTTTTGGACCTGCGCCCCGTTCTCAGAGCCTGAGACCCATGCGTGACCCACAGCCTCCCCTGAAAGAGGTGTGCGCAAGTTGGGCGCTCTTAGACCCAGAAAGACCAGGCACTCCCAGCCTGGGCCAGCAGCAAAATCTCAGTGTGCGATTGATGCTTGGAACCTCTCTAGTGGTCTGGAGCTGCCCAGACAGCCGCCACTGCCATGGCTTTGGGTACAAGCAAAAGATCCTGCATCCCCAATGACCGCGACTCGAAACCTGCTCTGCCAGCGGCCACAGGGGAACTTATTTAGGCTCTGCAGCCAGACTGAGGCTTCTCTCTGAGAGGGAGGACAGGATGCACTTTGTTTTCTTCTAAAACTACAAAAACCATCAAAAGTGGTCAAGGTGAGAGAAAAAAAGTGAACAAACATAAAAACTGCCAGAAAACAAAACCCTAAAAAAACAAAAAAAAAAAACAAAAAAACAGTTTCTTCAGAGCCCACCCCCTTGAGGGGGGCGGGAGGACTTAACTCAGGGAACATAATTGACTGAAAACCCACGGTGCAGACCCCTCCCCCAGAAAACAAACAAAGAGGGAAAAAAAAAAAAGGATGACAAGAGAACAACCACCACTACTTCATAAGAAAACTTTTATTTTTTACTCCTTCCCAACTACTCTGGTTCAATTTTTTTTTAAGATTTTGTTTATTTATTTATTTGATAGCTAGAGATCACAAGTAAGAGGCAGGCAGAGAGAGAGGAGGAAGCAGGCTCCCCACCAAGCAGAGAGCGTGATGCGGGGCTCAATCCCAGGACCCTGGGATCATGACCTGAGCCAAAGGCAGAGGCCTTAACCCACTGAGCCACCCAGGCGCCCCTCAATTTTTTTTTTTTTAATTTTTTTTTTATTTTTTTATTTAAAGATTTTATTTATTTTTCAGAGACAGTGGGAGAGAGCGCGAGCGAGCACAGGCAGACAGAGAGGCAGGCAGAGGCAGAGGGAGAAGCAGGCTCCCTGCTGAGCAAGGAGCCCGATGTGGGACTCGATCCCAGGACCCTGGGATCATGACCTGAGCCGAAGGCAGCTGCTTAACCAACTGAGCCACCCAGGTGTCCCTCAATTTTTTTTTTATATAGATAATTTTTTAACCTATTTACCATCACACTGAACTGTCCAGTATATCAAATTCCGTAATAACCTTCTACCCTAAACTTTTTGATATATACACCTATGTTTTTCTTTTGAATTTCTATTTTTTGAATTTCTTTTTTTTAATTTTAGTTTAGTTTAGTCTACTTTATTCCTTTTTTAAAAATTTTATTTTAATTTATGTATTTTCAGCATAACGTATCATTATTTTTTCACGACACCCAGTTCTCCATGCAATCCATGCCCTCTATAATACCCACCACCTGATACCCCAAACTCACATACCCCCACCACTTATTCCTTTTTATTTTTATTTTCTAATATTCATATAGAGTTAAACTTCAAAGTAATCCCCTTTCCCCAATCAATACTACCCTTATAGGAGAACCAATTTTTAATCCCCATTTATCTTAGGAAAGTTGAGTACTTTAACAAAGATATCAAAATACATCCAGGAAGAAACAAAACAACGTTCCTTGCACACACTGAGAATTTATAACCACTCTCCCATCTTTTTCTAACACCAGTGTTTCTGTGTTTTTGTGTTTGTCCTGATAGTATATAAATCTTACACTTGGGGTTCTTTTTGATGAGGTACTTCCTTTATTTGCATATATATATTTTTTTCTCTTGTCATATACTTTTATCAGTCTTTTTGTTTGTCTGTTTTTGTTTGTCTACTTCCTAAATCTGACCTTGGGCCCATTTGTGCTGAACCTTCTTTTTCATCTTCCCTTTCTTTCCTGTCTCTCTCTATTTTTTTTCTTTTTCTTTTCTTTTGTCTCTCGTTTGGGTGGGGAATCCTGATTGCTCAGAAGTGTTCCAGGGTGCACCTTGACTGCACCACGGTCAATACATCCAGCTACATCTGTTCAGTCATCTCCCACCAAAATGACTAGGAGGAGGAATGCCCAACAAAAGAAAAATACAGAGGATGGACCTTCTGCAACAGAGATAATGGCTATCAACATAGACAATATGTCAGAAAGAGAATTCAGGCTAAAAATTATCCAGGCAATAGCTAAGTTGGAGAAAGCCATGGATGACCAAACGGAATTGATTAGAGCCAAGCTGAAAGCAATGAGAGATGATGTTCACAATGTTAGGGCTGAGCTGAAAGCTACCAGGGCTGAGCTTCACAATGCTCTCAATGAGTTCCAATCAAATCTAAATTCTCTAAAAGCTAGGGTAACTGAGACAGAAGATAGAATTAGAGATCTGGAGGACAAACAGAGAGAAAGAATCAGGAGGAAGCCTGGAACAAACAGCTTAGAAACCACGAAAACAGAATCAGGGAAATAAATGATGCCATGAAACATTCCAACGTCAGAATTATTGGAATGCCTGAAGGGGAGGAGAAAGAAAGAAGTCTAGAAGATATAGTGGAACAAGTTCTTCATGAAAATTTTCGCAATCTTGCGAATGGAACCAGCATTCATGTACTAGAAGCTGAACGGTCTCCACCCAAGATTATACATTCCAAAAAAAATCACGAGACTTGATAGTCAAATTGAAGAATCATAATTGTAGGTATAATCACTTGAAAGCCACGTGGACAAAGAGGCTCCTTACTTACAGGAAAGCCTATCAGAATAACGTCAGACCTGTCCACAGAGACCTGGCAAGGAAGAAAGTGCTGGCAAGATATATGCAGGGCTCTAAATGAGAAGAATATGCAGCCAAGAATACATTATTCAACAAGATTGACATTCAAAATGGATGGAGAGATAAAGAATTTCCAAGACAGGCCAGGCTTAAAAGACTATGCAACCACCAAGACGACACTGCAGGAAATATTAACGGGGGTTGTATAAAGGAGGAAAAATCCAAAGAATAGCATTGAACAGAAATATAGAGACAATCTACAGAAAGAAAGACTTCAAAGGTAACTCAATGTCAATAAAAATGTATCTATCAATAATCATTCTCAATGTGAATGGCCTAAATGCGCCCATAAAACAGCACAAGGTTGCAGACTGGATAAAACAACAGGACCCATCCATATGTTGCCTACAAGAGACCCATTTTGAACCTAAAGATACACCCAGACTGAAAGTGAAGGGATGAAGAAGCATTTTTCATGCCAATGGGCCTCAAAAGAAGGCTGGAGTAGCGATTCTCATATCAGATAAATTAGACTTCAAACTAAAGACTGTAGTCAGAGATACAGAAGGACACTACATCATTCTTAAAGGGACTATCTACCAAGATGATCTAACAATTGTAAATAGCTATTCCCCCAATATGGGAGCAGCCAATTACATAAGAAAACTGTTACTCAAGATAAAGAGTCATATTGATATGAATACACTAATCGTAGGAGATCTTGACATGCCTCTCTCAGAAATAGACAGATCATCGAAGCAGCAAGGGCAAAAATGAACTATTGGGATTTCATCCAGATCAAAAGCTTTTGCACAGCAAAGGAAACAGTTAACAAAATCAAAAGACAACTGACAGAATGGGAGAAGATATTTGCAAATGACATATCAGATAAAGGACTAGTGTCCAAAATCTATAAAGAACTTAGCAAACTCAACACCCAAAGAACAAATAATCCAATCAAGAAATGGGCAGAGGACATGAACAGACATTTCTGCAAAGAAAACATCCAGATGGCCAACAGACACATGAAAAAGTGCTCCATATCACTCGGCATCAGGGAAATACAAATCAAAACCACAATGAGATATCACCTCACACCAGTTAGAATGGCTAAAATCAACAAGTCAGGAAATGACAGATGCTGGCGAGGATGCGGAGAAAGGGGAACCCTCCTACACTGTTGGTTGGAATGCAAGCTGGTCCAACCACTCTGGAAAACAGCATGGAGGTTCCTCAAAATGTTGAAATTAGAGCTGCCCTATTACCCAGCAATTGCACTACTGGGTATTTACCCTAAAGATACAAACGTGGTGATCCAAAGGGGCACGTGCACCCGAATGTTTATAGCAGCAATGTCCACAATAGCCAAACTATGGAAAGAACCTAGATGTCCATCAACAGATGAATGGATCAAGAAGATGTGGTATATATACACAATGGAATACTATGCAACCATCAAAAGAAATGAAATCTTGCCATTTGCGACAACATGGATGGAACTAAAGCATATCATGCTTAGCGAAATAAGTCAAGCAGAGAAAGACAACTATCATATGATCTCCCTGATATGAGGAAGTGGTGATGCAACATGGGGGCTTAAGTGGGTAGGAGAAGAATAAATGAAACAAGATGGGATTGGGAGGGAGACAAACCATAAGTGACTCTTAATCTCACAAAACCAACTGAGGGTTGCTGGGGGGAGGGGGGTTGGGAAAAGGGGGGTGGGGTTATGGACATTGGGGAGGGTATGTGCTTTGGTGAGTGCTGTGAAGTGTGTAAACCTGGTGATTCACAGACCTGTACCCCTGGGGATAAAAAAATATATGTTTATAAAAAATAAAAAATTTAAAAAAAAGAAAATCAATAAAGAAACAAGAGCATTGAATGACACATTGGACCAGATGGACCTCATAGATATATACAGAACATTCCACCCTAAAACAACAGAATGCTCATTCTTCTCAAGTACACATGGAACCTTCTCCAGAATAGACCACATACTGGGTCACAAATCAGGACTCAACAGATACCAAAAGACTGAGATTATTCCCTGCATATTCTCAGATCACAATGCTTTGAAACTGCAGCTCAACCACAAGGAGAAGTTTGGAAGGAACTCAAACATCTGGAAGCTAAAGACCACCTTGCTTAAGAATGCTTGTATCAACCAGGAGATCAAAGAAGAACTGAAACAATTCATGGAAACCAATGAGAATGAAGACACTTTGGTCCAAAACCTATGGGATACAGCAAAGGCGGTTCTAAGGCTAAGGCTAAGGCTACGGATAGCCATCCAAGCCTCCCTTAAAAAAAATTGAAAAATCCAGAACACAGCAGCTGTCTCTACACCTTAAAGAACTGAAAAATCAACAACAAATCAAACCAATTCTACACATAGGAAGGGAAATCACCAAGATTAGAGCTGAGATCAATGAGGTAGAAACTAGAGATAGAGTAGAACGTACCAATGAAACTGGAAGCTGGTTTTTTGAAAGAATCAATAAGATCGATAAACCATTGGCCACACTAATCCAAAAGAAAAGAGAGAAATCCCAAATTAATAAAATTATGAATGAAAAGGGAGAGATCATAACAAACACCAAGGAAGTAGAAACAATCATCAGAAGTTATTATCAATAGTTATATGCCAATAAGCTTCACAACCTAAAAGAAATGGATGCATTCCTGGAAAACTATAAACTCCCAAAATTGAACCAGGAAGAAATCGACAACCTGAATAGACCAATATCTAGTAACGAGATTGAAGCAGTAATCAAAAACCTACCAAAAAACAAGAGCCCAGGAATTCTACCAAACCTTCAAAGAAGAAATAACACCTATTCTCCATTAACCTGTTTCAAAAAATTGAAGCAGAAGGAAAACTTTCAGACTCTTTCTATGAAGCCAGCATTACCCTGATCCCCAAACCAGGCAAGGAACCTAACAAAAAGGAGAATTTCAGACCAATATCACTGATGAATATGGATGCTAAAATTCTCAACAAGATCATAGCCAACAGGATCCAACAGCCCATTAAAAATATTATTCACCATGACAAGGTAGTATTCATCCCTGGGCTACAAGGATGGTTCAACATTTGCAAATCAATCAATGTGATAGAACAAATTAATATGAGAAGAGAGAAGAACCACATGGCCCTCTCAATTGATGTAGAAATAGCATTTGACAAAATCCAGCATCCGTTCCTGATTAAAACACTTCAAAATATAGGGATAGAGAAAACATTCCTGAACTTTATCAAATATATCTATGAAAGACCACAGCAAATATCATCCTCAATGGGAAAAGCTTGCAGCCTTCCCATTGAGATCAGGAACAAGACAAGGATGCCCACTTTCACTATTCTTCAACAAAGTGTTAGAAGTCCTAGCAACAGCAATCAGAAAACAAAGAGAAATAAAAGGTATCCAAATTGGCAAGGAAGAAGTCAAACTCTCTCTTTTTGCAGATGACATGATTCTTTATATGGAAAACCCAAAAGACTCCACCCCCGAACTACTAGAACTCAGACAGCAATTCAGCAATGTGGCAGGATACAAAGTCAATGTGCAGAAATCAGTGGCTTTATTATACACTAACAATGAAAATACAGAAAGGGAAATTAGAGAATCGATTCCTTGTATTATAGCACCAAGAACATTAAGATACCAGAAAATAAATTTAAACAAAGAGGTAAAGGATCTGTAGTCGAGGAACTACAGAACACTTATGAAAGAAATTGAAGAAGACACAAAAAGATGGAAGACCATTCCATGCTCTTGGATCAGAAGAATAAACATTGTTAAAATGTCTATACTGCCTAGAGCAATCTATACTTTTAATGCCATTCTGATCAAAATTCCACCGGTATTCTTCAAAGAGCTGGAACAAATAGTCCAAAAATTTGTATGGAATCAGAAGAGACCCAGAATCGCTAAGGAAATGTTGAAAAACAAAAATAAAACTGGGGGAATCATGTTACCTGATTTCAAGCTTTACTACAAAGCTGTGATCACCAAGACAGCATGGTACTGGCAAAAATACAGACACATAGACCAGTGGAACCGTGTAGAGAGCCCCAATATGGACCCTCAACTCTATGGTCAAATAATCTTCAACAAAACAGGAAAAAATATACAGTGGAAAAAAGACAGTCTCTTCAATTAATGATGCTGGGGAAACTGGACAGCTATATGTAGAAGAATGAAACTCGACCATTCTCTTACACCGTACACACACACACAAAAAAACTGGAAATGGATAATAGACCTCAACATGAGACAGGAATCTTTCAGAATCCTAGAGGAGAACATAGGCAGTAATCTCTTCGATATCAGCCACAGCAACTTCTTTCAATATATGTCTCCAAAGACAAAGGAAACAAAAGTGAAAAGAATCTTTTCAGACTTCATCAAACCAAAAGCTTCTGCACAGCAAGGGAAACAGTCAAAAAAACAAAGAGGCGAAGAATAAATGAAACAAGATGGGAATGGGAGGGAGACAAACCATAAGTGACTCTTAATCTCACAAAACAAACTGAGGGTTGCTGAGGGGAGGGGGTTTGGGAGAAGGGGGTGGGATTATGGACATTGGGGAGGGTATGTGCTTTGGTGAGTGCTGTGAAGTGTGTAAACCTGGTGATTCACAGACCTGTACCCCTGGGGACTAAAAAATATATGTTTATAAAAAATAAAAAATTTAAAATTAAAAAAAAAAAAACAAAGAGGCAACCCACGGAATGGGAGAAGATATTTGCAAATGACAGTACAGACAAAAGGTTGATATCCAGGATCTATAATGAACTCCTCAAACTCAACACACACAAAACAATCATATCAAAAAATGGGCAGAAGATATGAACAGATACTTCTCCAATGAAGACATACAAGTGGCTATCAGACACATGAAATAATGTTCATCATCACTAGCCATCAGGGAGATTCAAATTAAAACCACATTGAGATATCACCTTACACCAGTTAGAATGGCCAAAATTAACAAGACAAGAAACAACGTTTTGGAGGGGATGTCGAGCAAGGGGAATCCTCTTACACCGTTGGTGGGAATGCACGTTGGTGCAGCCTCTTTGGAGAACAGTGTGGAGATTCCTCAAGAAATTAAAAATAGAACTTCCCTATGACTCTGCCATTGCACTACTGGGTATTTACCCCAAAGATACAGATGTAGTGAAAAGAAGGACCATCTGTACCCCAATGTTTATAGCAGCAATGGCCATGGTCACCAAACTGTGAAAAGAACCAAGATGCCCTTCAACAGATGAATGGATAAGGAAAATGTGGTCCATATACACTATGGAGTATTATGCCTCCATCAGAAGGGATGAATACCCAACTTTTGTAGCAACATGGACGGGACTGGAAGAGATTATGCTGAGTGAAATAAGTCAAGCAGAGAGAGTCAATTATCATATGGTTTTACTTATTTGTGGAGCATAAGAAATATCATGGAGGACATGGGGAGATGGAGAGGAGAATGGAGTTGGGGGAAATTGGAAGGGGAGGTGAACCATGAGAGTCTATGGACTCTGAAAAACAATCTGAGGGGTTTGAAGTGGCAGGGGTGTGGGAAGTTGCGTACCAGGTGGTGCATCTTATAGAGGGCACTGATTGCATGAGCACTGGGTGTGGCGAAAAAATAATGAATACTGTTATGCTGAAAATAACTAAAAAAAATTGTAGCAAAAAAAAAAAATAGAGTTAATCTACAACCCAGCAAGTGAACTTCTATATATTTATCCAAAGGATGTATGGACTTTTGCATCATGGAACACTATGGTCTTTGCCTAGAGGTCAGTACACAGCATATATTCCCCAAATGCAGGAAAGCATTTCTCTTTAAAACTCTAATACCTGTACTCTTAGGGATAGGACTGAATGGACAAGAATTCAGAGATGTCAGGTAGCTTCCCTTAGATTATACGTTTATTGATAACAAAATATAAATTGTAGCATATCATTCTGTTAATAGTGCCCATTTACCCCTAATCAAAAGTATACTGCAGTATTACCTCACACCTGTCAGAATGGCTAAAATCAACAACACAAGAAACAGCAGTTGTTGGTTAGGATGTGTAGGAGAGGATATACTCTTGCCCTGTTGGGAATGCACTAATCTGGAAAACAGTATGTAGTTTTCTCAAAATGTAAACAAAAAAACAAACAACAAAACAACAAACTCTTTGATCCAACAATTGCATTGCTGGGGTATTTATGCAAAGAATACAAAAATACTATTTCAAATGGATAAATTCACTGGGATGATTTTAGCTGCATCATTTACAATAGCCAAACTATGAAAACAGGCCAGGTGTTAGTCAACAGATGAATGAAGAAGATTGTGTGTGTGTGTGTGTGTGTGTGTACACATTTGTAATGACATGGATGGAGCTAGAGAGTAGTATGCTAAGCAAAAGAAGTCAGTCAGGGAAAGACAAGGGTCATATGATTTCAGTCATATGTGGAATTTATGAAACAAAACAAATAAGCATTGGGGAAAAAAGAGAGAAAAAGACAAATTAAGAAACAAACAGACTCTTAACTACTGAGAACACACTGATGTTTACCAGACAGGAGATAATAAGTGTGGTTGGGTGAAAGAGATGATGGGGATTAAGGAGGGCACTTGTGATGAGAACTGGATGATGCATGGAAGTGTTGAGTCACTTCATTGTTCACTTGAATCAAAATTTACACCGTAGGTGTAATTACTTTAATTGACATTTAAAGTAAAACTTTAAAAAAGAGGAATAAATAAATAAATGAAGCTCATTTACGTGAACAATTGTATGTTCTCTTTTTTTCTTTCCTTGTGGTCACTGCCACCACATGGAAGCAGGCAATGATACAAAAATTTCAGAGTTTCTTCCCCTGGGATTTTCAGAGGACCCAGAACTGCAGCCCCTCATATTTGGGCTTTCCTCCATATGTACCTGATCACTGTGTTTGGAAACCTGCTCATCATCCTCGCCATCAGCTCAGACTCCCACCTCCACACCCCCATGTATTACTTCCTGACCAACCTGTCATTTGAAGACATCAGTTTCACCTCCAACACCATCCCCAAGGTGCTGGTGAATACACAGAGAGAAAAGTCATAACCTTTGCAGGCTGCATGACACAGATGTACTTTTTCCTACTTTTTGCATGCTGGGATTACTTTCTCCTGACTGTGATGGTCTATGATGCCTTTGTGGCCATCTGTCACCTCCTACGCTACAGGGTCATTATGAACTGGCTCTGTGGACTGCTGGTTTGGTGTCCTGGGTCACCAGTGTTCTGAATTCCTTGTTACAGAGCTTAATGTTGTTGTGGCTATCCTTCTGTACAGAGGTAGAAATCCCCCAGCCCCTCAAGGTCCTGAAATACTTGCTTCCAAATTCCTTAGAGACTTTTGCTATCCTTAACACACACTAATTAAAAAGCATATAATTAGTAACTCCTCACAATCTCATTGCAGCTCTCTGTCCACAGGTCCTGCCTTCATGCAGTAATAAAATCACCTTTTTGCACTGTAGAACCTTTCAAGATTCTCTTTTGACTGTTGGGCATGACCATCCCCCATCATATAATTCCTTCAGAATTGCATGTATTTGGTGCAGAAGACTTAAAACTGAGTAAGAGACAGGGGGTTCTAGGTAGGGACAGACAGGTGGGGAGCTATGTGACCAGTCTCACACAGAAGACTATATGACCAGGCTCCAAAATATTTCTGAGAGAGAAATGAGATATTTCTGAGAGAGAAAGGAACATAAGGAATCTATGTTGTTTGCCCTAAGTATAAATGAGATATTTACATGATAGTTATCAATCCACCTTGTTTGTCCTAAATGTTATAGATGAGATATTCACCAAGTTCCCTGGTCACTTTTCTATAAAAGGCCAAGCATAAAAGCCCTGAGTGGCAACCCAGTCAGAACCTCTCTCACTCTAGAGAGCTTTTTTTTTTCCCCTTTCCTTTCTGTTCTCACCATCACTTAATAAACTTCCCTTCACTCCACCCTTTTGTGTCTGCAAGATTCATTCTTAAATTCCAGGAGACAAGAACCCTGTAACCTTGCAATAAATCCCCCTACACCTATCTCTTACACAGGAACATAGACCAGGACCAGCACATCAGCATCATCCGGGAGCTTGTCAGAAATGCAGAATCTCTGGGCCCCCAGGACCTGTGATCAGATCCTATATTTGTACTGTGGTCTGGGTTGTTTCACATGCACATTGAAATTGGAGGGATGCTGGTCTAGAAATATTTCAAGCTTTTGTGGTTGACATTTGCACGAGGATAATAATATTATGGGGATGCTTTCCTTTTGATTGTAGATGTTCAGCAGCATCCCTTCAGAAATTGCCAAACCTTCCCCAGGCAAATTCATTTCTGCTTGAGAACCACTGTCCCAGAGCTTGAGAACTAGGAGTATCAACAGAATGGCACTCAAGGACAACCATATACTTGGGTATTAAATGTGGACACATCACTGTACACCACCAAGGATCATTTATACAATGTAGGGTGGAATTCATAAATGAACTTCATTAGGGATTAGATGTTTATAAACATTAAGTAAAAATCCCTATGATATGATAAACTCACATTATAATACATAAAAAGATCTAAATACATCTATTATAATAAAATTTTTTTTATAACAAGGGTCAAGTGTCTGCTTTCAATTTGTGATAAAGTAAGAAATTCCTAATTGTAATGGCAAATGTGTCTTGAAGCCAATGTGTATGATGGTCAATATTTATTATCAGAAAAACTCACTTCTCCACCTTATTGAATAGAATAATAGACTGAGTCAGGAGATAGCAGGGCTGGGTCCACACCACATGTGGTATTCCACGTTTTGAAAATAAAAAGACCTAACCCAGTCATGATCCTTGGACGATTGTAGAATTGGGAAAAGATTATAATTCAGAACTTAGACAAGTGGTAGGAGATTTATACATCAGGAAGAGGGCAAGGTAGAGGAAAAGGAGTAAAACAAACAAAAGAACTGGATTGACTTAATCTCTAACCTAGTCTTTTGGGAACATATTCGTTAGGAAAACATCCTTTCTATCCATGCTACAGATTATAAGTTTCTCAAAAAGAGATCTTAACCTAAAGCCCAAGAATACCAATCCAAAGATGTCACATTAAAAAGGGAAAAGGGGTTAATCTCATCCACTGTCAGATCACATGAAAAGGAATCAGTCAAATAATAATGCAGGTGGTACAGAAAAAAAAAATTCTATACTTGATATAAAAATGTCCACCTTTTTTGTATTGGGTATACTTCCTTTTGTGAAGTGTTGGTGTATCTCTTTGATCAAGGGTCTAGGATATATAAAATATATGTATATGTATACATACATATATATGTATAGATATATACATATCTATAATCTATATGTAGATATTAATATCTACACATACTTATATTTTTTATTGATATAGTTTTGTGTAAACATACATAAGATATAAGATATCCCTGTCTTTTAAATAAATTTATTCTGTTCTCTTACCATTTTTGCTATGCAAAATGTAATGCAATCAGGGGTTGGAAGCTGCCAGAACTAAGGGAGAAGATACTTCTACACAGTCTCTTAGGGACCACCCAAGCTTTTTAGAACATTTTTCTTGCTCATTCATTTATTCCCCCCTCCCTCTCAATCTCTGTCTCTCTGTTTATTGTCCAGACCTTTTTTTTTTTAATGTGATGTTAGTCACCATACACTACATCATTAGTTTTTTATGTAGTCTTCAATAATTCATTATTTGCATATAATACCCAGTGCTCATTACAACACATGCCCTCCTTAATACCCATCACTGGGCTACCCTATCTTCCTACCCACTCCCTTCTAAAACCCTCAGATTCTTTCCAGGAGTTGGTAATCTCTCATGGATTCTCTCTCCCACTGATTCCCCCCTCTTAAGTTTTCTCTTCTTTACCCTAATGTCATCTCTGCTATTACTTATGTTCCACATATGAGTAAAACCATATGATAATTGTCTATCTCTGCTTGACTTATTTCACTTAACATAATCCCCTCCAGTTCCATACAAGTTCATGCAAATGGTGGGTGTTCTTCCTTTCTGACCAGACTTTTTTATGTTTATGTAAATCACAACAAACATTGCCAATCCCAAACTACCTTTGTTCATTTGTTTTTTTCTACTTTCTTTTTCTTTAAATTAAGTTCAATAAGCCTACATGAAGTACATCATTTGTTATTAATGTGGTGTTCAGTGATTCATTATTTGCATACAATGCCCAGTGCTCATCACAACCAGTGCCTCCTTAATACTCATCTCCTGATTATACCATCCCCACACACCGCACCTTTCTTTAAAACTCAGTATGTTTACTGGAACCCACAGTCTCTTATGGTTTGTCTCCCTTTCTGAATTCTTCCCATTCAGTTTTCCCTCTCTTCAATTATGGTCCTCTATGCTATTCCTTATATTCCACATATGAGTAAAATCATGATAATTGTCTTTCTCTGCTTGACTTATTTCACTCAGCATAATACCTTTCAGTTACATTCATGTCAATGCAAATGCCAGGTATTTATCCTTTCTGAAGGTTCAGTAATTTTCCATTGTGTACATGGACCACATCTTCTTTATCCATTTATCTGTTGAAGGACATCTTGGCTCCTTCTGCAGTTGGGCTATTGTGGACATTGCTGGTATGAACATTGGGGTGAATGAGTCCCTTCTTTTTTTAAATTAATTTATTTATTTTCAGCATAACAGTATTCATTATTTTTTCACCACACCCAGTGCTCCATGCAACCCATGCCCTCTATAATACCCACCACCTGGTACCTCTGCCTCTTCAAACCCCTCAGATTGTTTTTCAGAGTCCATAGTCTCTCATGATTCACCTACCCTTCCAATTTCCCCCAACTCCCTTCTCCTCTCTAACTCTCCATGTCCTCCATGCTATTTGTTATGTTCCACAAATAAGTGAAACCATATGATAATTGACTCTCTCTGCTTGACTTATTTCACTCAGCATAATCTCTTCCAGTCCCGTCCATGTTGCTACAAAAGTTGGGTATTCATCCCTTCTGATGGAGGCATAATACTCCATAGTGCATATGTCCCTTCTTTTCACTACATCTGTATCTTTGCAGTAAATACCCAGTAGTGCAATTGCTGGGTCAGATGGTAGCTCCATATTTAATGTCTTGAGAAACCTCCATATTGTTTTCCAGAGTGGCTGTCCCAGCTTGCACTGCAAACATCAAGCACAATTTATATTTCATTATTGTAAAATACCATTTCCAATCATTGTATTCTTTTTTTAAAATTTTTTTAATTTTTTATTTTTTATAGACATATATTTTTATCCCCAGTGGTACAGGTCTGTGAATCACCAGGTTTACACACTTCACAGCACTCACCAAAGCACATACCCTCCCCAATGTCCATAATCCTTAGCCATGCAGAGGGTATATATTGGTGACAGCTTCCTTGGATTTGTACTCTATTTCTTGAAGTTCCTTGAGGTGATTTTGGGTATGTTATTAAAGAATACCGTGCCTCAGTATTGTGACTTGATGAATGAATGTATGGACAGAATTGTGTTTCCTTAACATTCATATGTTGAAGTCCTAATCCCCAGGACCTCTGAATATGACTGTTTTTAGAGATAGAGACGTTATATGATACGATATATGATACAGTCAACATTGGTAGGCTGTAATCTAATATGACTGGTGTCCTTAGAAAAAAGAAAGAGAAAGATGGAGTGTGGTGGGAAAAGATATATTTCACAGAATTTAACTCACTTGACTGAGGGGCTTTGTAAATTTGGAGGCTGGAAATTCAAGTGAGAGTTGATCTTGAGTATTGCAACCTGGCAGGAAACTCAGGCAGAATTTCTAGTTTGCAGAACTGCTTCTTCAGGAAACTTTGGTATTTGCTCTTATGGCCTTCAACTGATTGAGTGGGGTTTACCCACATAACCAAAGCATCTGCTTTACTTCCAACTAAGTGCTTGGAAATGTCAGTACCTTCAAGACATCTAATCCTGTGTTTGACCAAGCAACTGGGTCCCCTAACCTAACCAGGAGGACATAAAGTAAGCTGTTACACAGGGAAATGGAAAAACATGTCAACCACGGATCCTTCTCTCATTTACAGGATAATTAACTAGAAGAATAATGAACAGAATGCCACCACCTTATCCCCAAGACAGCTGACTCTGGGTCTGTGGTTTATAGATCACTACATAAAATCAGTTAACTTGATTTTATTTATTTTTTTTAATTTTTTATTTTTTATAAACATATATTTTTATCCCCAGGGGTACAGGTCTGTGAATCACCAGGTTTACACACTTCACAGCACTCACCAAAGCACATACCCTCCCCAATGTCCATAATCCCACCCCCTTCTCCCAACCCCCCTCCCCCCAGCAACCCTCAGTTGGTTTTGTGAGATTAAGAGTCACTTATGGTTTGTCTCCCTCCCAATCCCATCTTGTTTCATTTATTCTTCTCCTACCCACTTAAGCCCCCATGTTGCATCACCACTTCCTCATATCAGGGGGATCATATGATAGTTGTCTTTCTCTGCTTGACTTATTTCGCTAAGCATGATATGCTCTAGTTCCATCCATGTTGTCGCAAATGGCAAGATTTCATTTCTTTTGATGGCTGCATAGTATTCCATTGTGTATATATACCACATCTTCTTGATCCATTCATCTGTTGATGGACATCTAGGTTCTTTCCATAGTTTGGCTATTGTGGACATTGCTGCTATAAACATTCGGGTGCACGTGCCCCTTTGGATCACCACGTTTGTATCTTTAGGGTAAATACCCAATAGTGCAATTGCTGGGTCATAGGGCAGTTCTATTTTCAACATTTTGAGGAACCTCCATGCTGTTTTCCAGAGTGGCTGCACCAGTTTGCATTCCCACCAACAGTGTAGGAGGGTTCCCCTTTCTCTGCATCCTCGCCAGCATCTGTCATTTCCTGACTTGTTGATTTTAGCCATTCTGATTGGTGTGAGGTGATATCTCATTGCGGTTTTGATTTGTATTTCCCTGATGCCGAGTGATATGGAGCACTTTTTCATGTGTCTGTTGGCCACTGGATGTCTTCTTTGCAGAAATGTCTGTTCATGTCCTCTGCCCATTTCTTGATTGGATTATTTATTCTTTGGATGTTGAGTTTGCTAAGTTCTTTATAGATTCTGGACACTAGTCCTTTATCTGATATGTCGTTTGCAAATATCTTCTCCCATTCTGTCAGTTGTCTTTTGATTTTGTTAACTGTTTCCTTTGCTGTGCAAAAGCTTTTGATCTTGATGAAATCCCAATAGTTCATTTTTGCCCTTGCTTCCCTTGCCTTTTGCGATGTTCCTAGGAAGATGTTGCTGCAGCAGAAGTCGAAGAGGTTGCTGCTTGTGTTCTCCTCAAGGATTTTGATGGATTCCTTTCGCACATTGAGGTCCTTCATCCATTTTGAGTCTATTTTTGTGTGTGGTGTAAGGAAATGGTCCAATTTCATTTTTCTGCATGTGGCTGTCCAATTTTCCCAGCACCATTTATTGAAGAGGCTGTCTTTTTTCCATTGGACATTCTTTCCTGCTTTGTCGAAGATTAGTTGACCATAGAGTTGAGGGTCTATTTCTGGGCTCTCTATTCTGTTCCATTGATCTATGTGTCTGTTTTTGTGCCAGTACCATGCTGTCTTGATGACGACAGCTTTGTAATAGAGCTTGAAGTCCGGAATTGTGATGCCACCAATGTTGGCTTTCTTTTTCAATATCCCTTTGGCTATTCGAGGTCTTTTCTGGTTCCATATAAATTTTAGAATTATTTGTTCCATTTCTTTGAAAAAGATGGATGGTACTTTGATAGGAATTGCATTAAATGTGTAGATTGCTTTAGGTAGCATAGACATTTTCACAATATTTATTCTTCCAATCCAGGAGCATGGAACATTTTTCCATTTCTTTGTGTCTTCCTCAATTTCTTTCATGAGTACTTTATAGTTTTCTGAGTATAGATTCTGTGTCTCTTTGGTTAGGTTTATTCCTAGGTATCTTATGGTTTTGGATGCAATTGTAAATGGGATTGACTCCTTAATTTCTCTTTCTTCTGTCTTGCTGTTGGTGTAGAGAAATGCAACTGATTTCTGTGCATTGATTTTATATCCTGACACTTTACTGAATTCTTGTACAAGCTCTAGCAGTTTTGGAGTGGAGTCTTTTGGGTTTTCCACATATAGTATCATATCATCTGCGAAGAGTGATAATTTGACTTCTTCTTTGCCAATTTGGATGTCTTTAATTTCCTTTTGTTGTCTGATTGCTGAGGCTAGGACCTCTAGTACTATGTTGAATAGCAGTGGTGATAATGGACATCCCTGCCGTGTTCCTGACCTTAGTGGAAAAGCTTTCAGTTTTTCTCCATTGAGAATGATATTTGCGGTGGGTTTATCATAGATGGATTTGATGATATTGAGTTAACTTGATTTTAAAAATTGAGGGCATTCCCAGCGCTCTTGGATGGTACAGTTGGTTGAGCATGCAACTCATTTTCAGCTGGAGTCGTGATCTTGGGATGCTGATTTGGGCCCCATGTGGGGCTCTGAGCTCAGTGCAGAGTCTGCTTGAAATTCTCTCTCCCTCTCCCACTGCCCCCTCCACTTGTGCACTCTCTCACATATAAATAAATAAATATGTCTCTTAAAAAACAGTTTAAAAAGTGTTTCTCTTTCTCCACATCCTCACCAACACTTGTTCCCTGTCTTGTTTATTTTTATCATTTTAACTGTTGTAAGGTGGTATCTCAGTGTAGTTTTGATTTATATCTCCCTGATGGCAAGAGATGTTGAGCATGTTTTCATGTGTTTGTTTGGCCATTTGTATGTCTTCTTTGTCAAAGTGTCTGTTCACGTCTTCTCCCCATTCTTTGACTTGATTATTTGTTTTTTTAATATTGAGTTTGAGAAGTTCTTTATAGATCTTGGATACCAACCTTCTATCTATAGTGTCATTTGTAAATATCTTCTCCCATTCCATAGGTTGTCTTTTAGTATTGTTGACTGTTTCCTTTGCTCTGCAGAAGCTTTTTATCTTGATGAGGTCCCAAAAGTTCATTTTTGCTTTTGTTTCCCTTCTCTTTGGAGATGTGTCTTGAAAAAAATCACTTGGCCACTGTTTACTGGCCAATATACTGAGTTTACTGTACTGTGTGATTTTGGTAGATTCCTGTCTCACATTGAGGTCTTTCGTCCATTTTAGGTTTATCTTTATGTATGCTGTAAGAGAATGGTCTAGTTTCATTCTTCTGCACGTGGCTTTCCAACTTTCCCAGCTCTGTTTATTGCAGAAACTGTCTTTTTTCCATCAAATATTCTTTCTGCTTTATCAAAGATTAGTTGATCATAGAGTTGAGGCTCCATATCTGCTGCATTTCTGTACACTAAAAATGACACAGAAGAAAGAGAAATTAAGGCATCAATTTTACTTACAATAGCACCAAAAACCATAAGATACCTTGGAATAAACCTATCTAAAAAGGTAAAGGATCTATACTCTAAAAACTACAGAACACTTATGAAAGAAACGACTATACAAAAGGATGAAAAAACATTCCATGCTCACGTATTCAAACAATAAACATTGTAAAAATGTCCGTGATGCCCAGAGCAGTCTATACATTCAGTGCAATCCCTATCAAAATACCATCAACATTTTCACAGAGCTGGAACAAACAATCCTAAAATTTGTATGAAATCAGAAAAGACTCTGAATCACCAGAGGAAAATTGATTAAAACACACACACACACACACACACACACACAGAGCAATGGGCTACACATTGCTTGAATTCAAGGTATATTATTACAAAACTGTGATCATCAAAACCATTGTGCTGGCACAAAAACAGACACATAGATCAGTGGAACAGAATAGAGACCCCATAAAAGAACCCTTAACTCTATGGTCAATTGAACATAATTAAAAAAAAAAATCTTAGAGGAGAACATAGGTAGTAAGCCTTGGCCACAGTGACTTTTGCAAGACACGTCTCTTAAGCCAAGGTAAAGAGAAAGAAAAATGAACTTTTGGGATTTCATTAAGATAAAAACTTCTGCACAGCAAAGGAAATAGTCAACAAAACTAAAGGCAACCCACAGAATGGGAGAAGGTATTTGCAAATGACATTATGAATAAAGGGCTGGGATCTAAGATCTATAAAGAGCTTATCACACTCAATACAAAAAAAAAAAAAAAGAAAGAAAAGAAAAAAAGAAAACAAATCAAGTAATGAAATGGGCAGAAGACATGAACAGACAGTTATCCAAAGAAGATATACAAATGACCAACAGACACATGAGAACATGCTCCACATCACTTGCCATCAGGGAACTACAGATCAAAACCACAATGAGATATCACCTTACACCAGTTAGAATGGCAAAAATTAACAAGATAGGGAAAAACAAATGTTGGTGAAGATGTGGAAAAAGTAGAACCCTCTTACACTGTTGGTGGGAATGCAAGTTGTACACGCACCTGGAAAATGGAATGGAGGTTCCTCAAGATGTTAAAAATAGAGCTATCCTATGACCCAGCAATTGCACTACTGGGTGTTTACCCCAAAGATACAGAAGTAGTGAAATGAAAGGGCATATGCACCCCAATGTTCATAGAAGCAATGTTCACAATAGCCACATTGTGGAAAGAGCCAAGGTATCCTTCAACTGATAAATTGATAAATATATGATGAATATATACAATGGAATATTACTCAGCCATCAGAAAGGATGAATATCATTTGAATTGACATGAATGTAAGTGCAGGGTGTTATGCTGAGTGTAATAAGTCAAGCAAAGAAATACAATCACAAAAAGGTTTTACTTATACATGAAATGTAAGGAATACAGCAGAGGATCATAAGGGATAGGAGGGAAAACTGAATGGAAAGAATCAGAGATGGAGATAAACCATGTGACACTACTGACTCCAGGAAACCAACTGAGGGTTGTGGAAAGGGATATGGGTAGGCCAATGGTGTAACTGGATGATGGGCTTTAAGTATAGCATGAGATACTATGATCACTGGGTGATTCACAATGATGAATCATTGAGCACTGCATCAAAAACTAGTGGTGTGATATATGTTGGCAAATTAAATTTAAATAAAATAAATAAACAATTAATTAAGTAATTAAAGTAATAAAGAATTCATATTTAAATGCAAAGGCACAGGGCACCTGGTTGTCTCAGGCATTGGAGCAACTCCAATTAAATTATAGCAACTC
This sequence comes from Mustela erminea, assembly GCF_009829155.1. Lineage (NCBI taxonomy): Eukaryota > Metazoa > Chordata > Mammalia > Carnivora > Mustelidae > Mustela > Mustela erminea. Next base: position 11,289,760 of record NC_045614.1, read on the forward strand.
TTTTTTTTTCTTTAAAGTTTTTGCCTTTTTTTAGATTTTATTTATTTATTTGACAGACAGAGATCACAAGTAGGCAGAACGGCAGGCAGAGAGAGAGTGGAGGAAGCAGGCTTCCCACTGAGCAGAGAGCCCAATGCTGGGCTCGATCCCAGGACCCTGGGATCATGACCTGAGCCGAAGGAAGAGGCTTTAACCCACTGAGCCACCCAGGCTCCCCTAAAGTTTTTGCTTTTAAGTGATCTTTACCAACAACGTGGGGCTCAAACCCACAATCCTGAGTTTAAGAGTCACCTGCTCCACCAACAGAAAAGGACAGGCAGCCAGAACCCACTATGCTTGATCTTAGTGTTGTGAGTTCAAGCCCTACATTGGGCATAAAGATTACTTTAAAAATAAATAAGAAGGGCATTTCAGTGGTTCAGTCTGTTAAGGATCACACTAATTTTTTTAATTTATTTTTTATTTATTTTCAGCACAACAGTATTCAAGGAAAAGTTCAGAAGGAACTCCAACACCTGGAAGCTAAAGACCACCTTGCTTAAGAATGCTTGGATCAACCACGAGATCAACGAACTGAAACAATTCATGGAAACCAATGAGAATGAAGACACTTTGGTCCAAAACCTATGGGATACAGCAAAGGCGGTCCTAAGGGGGAAATACATAGCCATCTAAGCCTCCCTCAAAAAAAAATGAAAAATCCAGAACACACCAGCTGTCTCTACACCTTAAAGAACTGGAGAATCAACAACAAATCAAACCAACTCCACACACAAGAAGGGAAATCATCAAGATTAGAGCTGAGATCAATGAGGTAGAAACCAGAGATACAGTAGAACGTATCAATGAAACTAGAAGCTGGTTTTTTGAAAGAATCAATAAGATTGATAAACCACTGGCCACACTAATCCAAAAGAAAGAGAGAAGGCTCAAATTCATAAAATTATGAATGAAAAGGAAGAGATCACAACAAACACCAAGGAAGTAGAAACAATGATCAGAAGTTATTATCAATAGTTATATCCCAATAAGCTAAGCAACCTAGATGAAATGGATGCATTCCTGGAAAACTATAAACTCCCAAAATTGAACCAGGAAGAAATCGACAACCTGAATAGACCAATATCTAGTATCATTGAGCACTGCATCAAAAACTAGTGGTGTGATATATGTTGAGATTGAAGTAGTGATCAAAAACCTCCCAAAAAACAAGAGCCCAGAACCTGTTGGATTCCCTGGGGAATTCTACCACACTTTCAAAGAAGAAATAACACCTATTCTCCCTGAACCTGTTTCAAAAAATTGAAGCAGAAGGAAAACTTCCAGACTCTTTCTACGAAGCCAGCATTACCTTGGTACCCAAACCAGGCAAAGTCCCTACCAAAAAGGAAAATTCCAGACCAATATCACTGATGAATATGGATGCTAAGATTCTCAACAAGATCCTAGCAAACAGGATCCAACAGAACATTAAAAAGATTATCTACCATGCCCAGGTGGGATTCATCTCTGGGCTACAAGGATGCTTCAACATTCGCTAATCAATGTGATAGAACAAATTAATATGAGAACAGAGAAGAACCACATGGTCCTCTCAATTGATGCAGAAAAAGCATTTGACAAAATCCAGCATCCGTTACTGATTAAAACACTTCAAAGTATAGGGATAGAGAGAATACTCCTGAACTTCATCAAATCTATCTATGAAAGACCCACAGCAAATATCATCCTCAATGGGAAAAAGCGTGCAGCCTTCCCGTTGAGATCAGGAACACGACAAGGATGCCCACTCTCACCACTCTTGTTCAACATAGTATTAGAAGTCCTAGCAACAGCAATCAGACAACAAAGAGAAATAAAAGGTATCCAAATTCGTAATGAAGAAGTCAAACTCTCTCTCTTTGCAGATGACATGATTCTTTATATGGAAAACCCAAAAGACTCCACCCCCGAACTACTAGAACTCATACAGCAATTCAGCAATGTGGCAGGATACAAAGTCAATGTACAGAAATCAGTGGCATTCTTATACACTAACAATGAAAATACAGAAAGGGAAATTAGAGAATTGATTCCATTTACTATAGCACCAAGAACTATAAGATACCTGGGAAGAAACCTAACCAAACAGGTAAAGGATCTGTACTTGAGGAACTACAGAACACTCATGAAATAAATTGAAGAAGACACAAAAAGATGGAAGACCATTCCATGCTTTTGGATCAGAAGAATAAACATTGTTAAAATATCTATACTGCCTAGAGCAATCTATACTTTTAGTGTCATTCCGATCAAAATTCCACCGGTATTCTTCAAAGAGCTGGAGCAAATAATCCAAAAATTTATATGGAAGCCGAAGAGACCCTGAATTGCTAAGGAAATGTTGAAAAACAAAAATAAAATGAGGGGCATCACAGAACCTGACTTCAAGCTTTACTACAAAGCTGTGATCACCAAGACAGCATGGTACTGGCATAAAAACAGACACATAGACCAGTGGAACAGAGTAGAGAGCCCAGATATGGATCCTCAACTCTATGGTCAAATAATCTTTGACAAAACAGGAAAAAATATTCAGTGGAAGAAAGACAGTCTCTTCATTAAATCGTGCTGGGAAAACTGGACAGCTATATGTAGAAGAATGAAACTCGACAATTCTCTTACACTGTACACAAACATAAACTCAAAATGGATAAAAGACCTCAATGTGAGACAGGAATCCGTCAGAATCCCAGAGGAGAACATAGGCAGTAATCTCTTCGATATCAGCCACAGCAACTTCTTTCAAGATATGTCTCCAAAGGGAAAGGAAACAAAAGTGAAGATGAACTTTTGGGACTTCATCAAAATCAAAAGCTTCTGCACAGCAAAGGAAACAGTCAAGAAAACAAAGAGGCAACACACAGAATGGGAGAAGATATTTGCAAAGGACGGTACAGACAAAAGGTAGATATCCAGGATCTATAATGAACTCCTCAAACTTAACACACACAAAACAGTCAATCATATCAAAAAATGGTCAGAAGATATGGACAGACACTTCTCCAATGATGACATACAAATGATTATCAGACACATGAAAAAAATGTTCATCATCACTAGCCATCAGGGGGATTCAAATTAAAACCACATTGAGATATCACGTTACACCAGTTTGAATGGCCAAAATTAGCAAGACAGGAAACAACATGTGTCGGAGGGGATGTGGAGAAAGGGGAACCCTCTTCCACTGTTGCTGGAAATGCAAGTTGGTGCAGCCTCTTTGGAGAACAGTGTGGATATTCCTCAAGAAATTAAAAATAGAACTTCCCTATGACTTTGCCATTGCACTCCTGGGTATTTACCCCAAAGATACAGATGTCGTGAAAAGAAGGGCCATCTGTACCCCAATGTTTATAGCCGCAATGGCCACGGTCGCCAAACAGTGGAAAGAACCAAGATGCCCTTCAACGGACAAATGGATAAGATAGATGTGTGTGAATGGAATACTATGCAGCCATCAAAAGAAATGAAATCTTGCCATTTGCGACAACATGGATGGAACTAGAGCGTATCATGCTTAGCGAAATAAGTCAAGCAGAGAAAGACAACTATCATATGATCTCCCTGATATGAGGAAGTGGTGATGCAACATGGGGGCTTAAGTGGGTAGGAGAAGAATCAATGAAACAAGATGGGATTGGGAGGGAGACAAACCATAAGTGACTCTTAATCTCACAAAACAAACTGAGGGTTGCTGGGGGGGAGGGGGTTTGGGAGAAGGGGGTGGGATTATGGACATTGGGGAGGGTATGTGCTTTGGTGAGTGCTGTGAAGTGTGTAAACCTGGTGATTCACAGACCTGTACCCCTGGGGATATAAATATATGTTTTTAAAAAATTTTTAAAAAAAGGGGAAAAAAAAGATAGATGTGTGTGTGTGTGTGGTTTTTTTTTTTTTAAACATATACACTATGGAGTATTATGTCTCCATCAGAAAGGATGAATACCCAACTTTTGTAGCAACATGGACGGGACTCGAAGAGATTATGCTGAGTGAAATAAGTCAAGCAGAGAGAGTCAGTTATCATACGGTTTCACTTATTTGTGGAGCATAACAAATAGCATGGAGGACAAGGGGAGTTAGAGAGGAGAAGGGAGTTGGGGGAAATTGGAAGGGGAGGTGAACCATGAGAGACTACGGACTCTGAAAAACAATCTGAGGGTTTTGAAGGGGCAGGGGGTGGGAGGTCGGGGTACCAGGTGGTGGGTATTATAGAGGGCACGGATTGCATGGAGCACTGGGTGTGGTGCAAAAATAATGAATACTCTTATGCTGAAAATAAAAAATAAATTAAAAAATAAGAAGATATGTGACTGGAGGAGATTATGCTGAATGAAATGATTCAAGCAGAGAGAGTCAATTATCATATGGTTTCACTTACTTGTAGAGCATAAGAAATAACACAAAGGACACTGGGAGAAGGAGAGCAGAAGGGAGTTGGGGGAAATTGGAAGGGGAGATGAACCATGAGAGCATGTGGACTCTGAGAAACAATCTGAGGGTTTCAGAGGGGACAGTGGTCGGAGGTTAGGTGAGCCTGCTGGTGGGTATTAAGGAGGGCACGTACTGCATGGAGCACTAGGTGTGGTGTTTAAGAAAATGAATCTTGGAACACTGAAAAAATTAAGTTAAATTAAAAAAAAAACAAGTAAAAAGGAAAATAACTTGCTAGAGATGTCAGGGATATCATCCACTCCAAGTTAATGCTTTGAAGGACAAAAGAGACCTAGTCAGGATCAATTCCTCAGTCTTAAGCAGGAGAAAATGTTCACTCAAGGGTGTGATGAGGTGCTGGGAGTTAAGATCTCTGAAAAGCAGAAGTCATAGAAAAAGAGTAAGAAAAACTGACTTCACCTGGCTTAACATCTGGTCTCCTATGAACAAAAATTCAATAGGAAAACATTCCTTTCTTTCCACACTAGTGTCCCTCAGGGAAAACATGTGCCTACAGGCAGGAGGAACAAGAGGAAAATGTGCCTAATGAGCAGACTAAAGCAGCTGTAAATATGTCCACTGCTGCAGTCCCACAGCATGGGCAAACTTGTAAGGGACAAGATCTGGTATTTTCTTGTGCATCCCTAAGTCTGGATGGGGCACTGGAGCCTGATTCATTCCTGCTTTCTTGGCTGGGGACAGAGCTTCATCCTCCATCATCTATCGACCAGACAGGTATTTTTGATTTCCATGTAGAGACCTTCCTCTCCGAGACCCTATCAAGTTGAGTTTACTGCCTATTAGGGACAGAGCAGGAAAAGATCAAGAAAGTGAAAGTCAAGGGCATTTACCTGAGGTCATCGGAGGGCCAGCCAAGCCCAGCCCAGAGCTGAGAGTTTGCTGTGGCTGTTTGCTGGCTCGATTAAGAAATTTACTGGTTGTTTGATGTATATATTTATGATGCTAAAAATAGAAGTGAGCATGGAACTCCAAAAGGCAAGGTTTAATGTTTGCAAGAAATAATATTAAGGGAAACCCAATTCTGTGAGGGATGGGAAGCATAAAAGTAAAACATGATATCAAGGATCTTTGCAATTAACCAGAGTAGAAAAGTCAAGTATTAGGTGTGGAAGGATATACAGTGAAGTGAGTATACAGTGAAGTGGGGATACGTCTTTTCATGTTTAAGATGGGACATATTAGACTATATTTCTATGTTGAGGAGAAAAGTCCAGATGAAAGAATTCTCACAGATATATCCATGTAAGAGCCGTCCATAAAACATATGTATCATAGTACTTCCTTTCTCAATTATTCCAATGAAATATTTTTCAAGGATTTGTGGAAAAGTGTATGCTAATGAGCTTCCTTTACAATTAATTACCTCATTACCTGTGAGCCACAGTATGTGCTGGGTTAGCTAGTCACACACTTTCTCTGTTAAAAATTGTCTGTAGGAGTCAGAATGATTATATTTATGTTTTTTATTGCATTCTTTCAAGCAAATTACTACTATTTATTTTACCAATTTGGCTACTTGCCATTTTTTCTTTTTTAAGTATGTGTAGATGTATTTGTGCAGAATGTGCGAGTGTTTAAATTTTGAGTTTTAAGTCTCTGAGTTAGTCATAATATATTCCCTATAATGATTCTCTACTTTTTGTTTGTTTTGCTGGAACAATTGATATTACCATAATATTCTTCACTTGTTCATACTTTTTTTTCCAAAGACTAAAAATGAATGTCCTTCTGCATATTTATTGCTCACAAATCGCTCTTTATATCCAACTTGTGTTCACATCTCCACATACCTTATTGTTCCTTTTGGCCTTTTATTATTGGCTCTATTTCTAAAATAGAAATGCCATCATTTGAAAGGAATTCTTATTATATTTGACCATGAATCACCTTTACCTTCCATAAGCATACTTTCATCTCTTTCTGTGAGATAAAACTAAAACGTTAGATACTGCTTCTCTCCACATTAAAAGACTTTTTCAAATTCTTTCCTAAATCCTTGGCAATCTAATTTATATTTGAATAGGCACAGGAAAAACGAGATTTTTGTTGCCTGCTATCTGGTTAAAAAAAATGCCCAAATTTTGTGAAATTTTTGTTTATTCTTTTTACTCATTTTTTTCTTGTGACGTTCACTCTGTAAGGTGTTTCACACCATAAAGATCTCACTACTTTGTGTTGTGGACAAATTTAATTTAGCTCTCATTATTTTTGCTAGGTATAAATGGGTTGTAACCAGAAGGGGATGACATGAGCACCAAAGTAACTTTCCTTCCTCACAGTCTTTCGGAACAACTGAGCTTATTAGATCATTTTATTCTTTATGGCCATCTAATTTCTCCCTCCTTCTGTCTATTTGTCTCTATCTCTCTGTCTATTGAATAGATTTTTTTCTGCTGTTATTTTTATAATTTATAACTTAAATTCAATTTAATTTACTGAACATATTGTGTATTATTAGATTCAGAGGTAGAATTTAGTGATTCACCAGTTGCATATAACACTCAGGGATCATCCCATCAAGTACCCTCCTTAACGACCATCTCCCAGTCACCTCATCCCCTTACCCACTCCCCTCCTGCAACCCTCAGTTTCTATCCTATAATCAAGTCTCTATGGTTTCCCTCCTTCTCTGCTTTTACCTTATTTTATTTTTCATTTCTTTCCCCTATGTTCTTCAGTTTTATTTCTTAAGTTCTACATATAAATGAAATCATATGGTATTTGTCTATCTCTGATTTATTTTGCTTAGCATAATACATGCTAGTGCCATCCACATCCTTGCAAAGAGCAAGATTTGATCTTTACTGGCTGAGTAATACTACATTGTGTATATATACCACATCTTCTTTATCCACTTATCTGTGGATGGACATCTGGGCTCTTTCCATTTTTTGCCTATTGTGGACATTGCTGCTATAAACATTGAGTTGCATGTGCCTCTTTGTGACACTATGTTTGTACTGATTGGATGAATACCAAGCAGTGCAATGGCAAAATGGCAAGGTAGCTCTTTTTTGAACTTTTTGAGGAACATCCATACTGTTTTCCAGAGTGGCTGCACCAGATTGCATTCCCACCAACAGTGTGAGAGGGTTCCTCTTTCTCTGCACCTGGGCAAACATTTGTTGTTTCCTGAATTGTTAACTTTAGCCATTCTGGCTGGTGTGAGGTGGTATCTCATTGTGGTTTTTATTTGTATTTGCCTGATGATGAGTGATGTAACCACACATTTTTCATGTGTCTCTTAGCTGTATATAATTGTGCAAAAACCATGAGATATCTAGGAAGAAACCTAACCAGAGAGGTAAAATATCTATAGCTTGAAGAATAATTATGAAAGAAATTGAGGAAGGCATAAGGAAATGAAAAACATTCCATGCTTATGGATTGGAAGAACAAATATTACTATAATGTCTATGCTACCCAAAGCAATCTACACATTTGAAACAATCTTTATCAAAATACCACCAGCATTTTTCACAGAGCTGGAACAAATAATCTAAAATGTGTATGGAGCCAGAAAAGGCCCCAAATGTTGAACACAATTTTTTTTTTATGTTTCTTTACATATAGGTCAAGTGGCCATTCCAAAATGGAGCCCCAAGATGATTTGTCCCTGGGAAGCTCTAATTAGGAATTTCTGGGTCCTAGTTTTACATTCTTTATGGGAAAGGTAATATGATGTATATGCATTCATATTCCTAAAAAGTGTGTTAGAGCAGGTGGGGAAGAGGTGAGAACAACATAGAAGTAATAAACACCAAGAGGACATGGTGTGCTGAGTTGCATGTATGTGACAACGTGTGTGTGTGTGTCTGTATGAGTGTGCACGTGCACATGGGCATCTTAATGAGTGAGAGGAGTCCTCAGAGCAGTGATACACAGGGTCCTCCATTTTAATGTAAACTTTATAATACACAGGCCAAACTCAATCAACATATGATACTAAGAAGGGATAGTCAACTGACAGGATCCTATTGCAACCATTATAAAGTGCGAGAGGTACATAGTGGGGACAAGGAATTCTCTGTGTCTTGAATTTCAAGCAGCTGTGAGGCCACATGATTCTGTGTCATTCACTGCCACTACCTCTCATCACTCTCCCTTCTTGTCCATTTCCCTAACCACACTGGATGCTTTCTGAGCTTTGATTTTCTGACAGAAGCACTGCCTCAAGGCCTTTTCCCCAGCTTTTCACTCTACAAGGAAAGCCTCCCTTCTTCCATTCTCTCTCCCATGAGGTCTTTGTTCAAAGGTCACCTTGGTAGCTAAGCTTGACTGAATACTCAATATAACACCTAACACATTCTCTCCCTTAATCAGCTTCTGCTCTGTTCATATCATCGCTCCCCATCTCATGATTATTTGATCTTTAAATGTGCAACTAAGCTATCACCATCACTGAATTGTAGGGACATTTTTCTTTTCAGCACTCTACTTTATTACTAGAGTTTCCAAAACATGGTCAATGCGCTATATAGTCCTCCAATGCATGAAATATTTTCTTGCTAAAATGGTAAAATACACGACCTTTTGGGGAACATCTGATGTTGTGATGAAAATTCCTAATCAGAGAGGAACTAGGGATCCTCTCAAGGGGCTCAAATCCATTCACAAAATATTGCAATCAGTTTCTTCACTGAAAATATAAATTGTTTCATTTCCACAATCTGAGGAAGGACTATTTGTGTGAAAATTAGTTCTGTTACTTTCCCCTGTGCTGGTAGTCAACTGCAACATATGGACCCGGGAAACAATACAGGAATTTCAGAGTTCCAGCTTCTGGGATTTTCAGAGAAACCAGAACTGCAGCTCCTCATATTCGGGCTTTTCTTCTCCATGTACCTGATCACTGTGGCTGGAAACATGCTCCTCATCCTGGCTGTCAACTCTGACTCCCACCTCCACACCCCCATGTACATCTTCCTCGCCAATCTGTCCTTTGTAGACATATGTTTTACCTCTACCACCATCCCCAAGATGCTGTGGAACATTCAGACTCAGAGCAAAGTCATAACCTATGCAGGATGCATAACACAGATGTATTTTTTCATACTGTTTACAGGATTAGATATCTTTCTCCTGACTGTGATGGCTTATGACCGCTTTGTGGCCATCTGTCACCCACTGTACTACACAGTCATCATGAACCCCTGTCTTTGTGGACTGCTGATTCTGGTATGCTGGATCCTGAGTGTCTTTCATTCCTTACTACACACTTCCATGGTGTTGCGGCTGTCCTTCTGCACAGAGGTGGAAATCCCCCACTTTTTCTGTGAACTCAACCAAATGATCCAACTTGCATGTTCTGACACCTTTCTCAATAATATGGTGATGTATTTTGCAGCCATGTTGGTGGTTGTTGGTCCCTTCATTGGTATCCTTTACTCTTACTCTAAGATTGTTTCCTCCATATGTGGGATCTCATCAGCTCAGGGCAAGTATAAAGCATTTTCCACCTGTACATCTCACCTCTCAGTTGTCTCCTTATTTTATTGTACAGGCCTAGGAGTGTACCTTAGCTCTGCTGCTACCCAGAACTCCCATTCTAGTGCAGTAGCCTCAGTGATGTACACTGTTGTCACACCCATGCTGAACCCTTTCATCTACAGCCTGAGGAACAAAGACATAAAGTGTTCTCTGATGAGATTCTCTGGGATGGCCGCTCAAAAATGGACAATTTTCCTGGAGCTGAAGAAGCACCCATGATTGCAGGGTTGAAAGCCTGAGCCAAATGTTGTGATACTTTGATCAAGTTGTGAAAGTGGAACATACATCTTCTATATTTTCTTTCCTGTAATATCTACTTTTTTACCTTTCTGCATAATTTATGTAACTCACTTTTTTAAAAAAGATTTTATTTATTTATTTGACAGAGTGAGATCACAGTAGGCAGAGAGGCAGGCAGAGAGAGAGAGGGAAGCAGACTCCCTGCTGAGCAGAACCCAATGTGGGACTCGATTCCAGGATCCCTGAGATCATGACCTGAGCCAAAGGCAGCCGCTTAACCCACTGAGCCATCCAGGTGCCCTGTAACTCACTTTATTAAGATTTTTGATAACTCTGATATCCAAGAAATTTTCCCTTTGTCATTTTCCTACTCTCTTAATGTCCTTTCTAACCTTGGATATGAAATATTTGGACATTCTTTCTTATTTGAGGGATTGTGTGCATATGTTAAGAATAATTTCTTCTTAAATAAAACATCATAGTGATTTTTTTTCTTTTGTTTACCTAAGTACACTTCTATGGGAAATCTACTCTTGGCCACAACAGCTACTTATGTAAGTTTATAACAGAGAAAAATCTGAGACAACTATGCTTCACTTTTGTGAACATTATTCCTTTGTATATCACTGCCTTAAGTGCTTTTCTTAAGAATTCAAACTTCAACATAATGGTGGCTATAGAAGATCATGGGATTTTTCTACACATTAGGATCTTTTTGTTACATAGCTTCTGTCCACCATGAGTTCCATAGTCACTTGCAAAAAAAAAAATGATAATAAAATACATGTCTCCAAGTGCAATCTACCCAAAAAGACAGATATGCATAAAAAGAATGACATAATATGGCCTTAGAATCAAACTTGGCTTCAAGGATGATAAAGCAAAATATTAAATCATACATTTATTGCTGTGAAAAATAGTTCTTTCTCGGGCACTTCATGTATTCATTGAATTACGGTATATCAAAGTCATTTGTAAAGTGTGTTCATTAAGGTGAAAGACCAGTGACATGTTTGGGTTTTTATTAAATTATTTTCTAGATTCTGGTTGGAATTTTCATGTGCTACATACAAATGTGATTCCTTGGGCCCCTGCGTGGCTCAGTCTGTTAAGTGTCTGCCTTAAGTTCAGGATATGATCTGGGGGTTCTGGGTTCAAGGCCTGCATTGGGATCCCTGCTCAGCAGGAGCTTCATACCTTGAAACCAGCAGTCAGAGATATTCTATTGGTATAGATTCTGATATATCTTCTTATGTCTCAGGCTGATTGTGTGGGCGTTCAGAGTGGTCTGGTAGATATCCAGCTCAATTCAGGGAATGGTTGAAATAGGATCTCCTACTCCTCCACCTTCATGACCTCCTCCCCTGTTGGCCATCTCTATGTCTTCATTGAAAAATGTCTGTTCAGATCATCTGCCCATTGTTTAATCAGATTGTTTGTTGCTATTAAGTTGCATGACTTCTTTATACATCTGGAATATTTACCCTTTAGATACATGATTTGCAAATATTCTCTGCTACCCAGGAGGTTGCCTTTTAATTTATTGATGGTTTCATCTGTTGTGCAGAAGTACTTACTTTGAGGTAGATCTTTTTAGTTTTGCTTTTGCTCTGTTGCTTTTGCTGTCAAATTCTAAAAATTGTTGCCAAGACCTATATGTTTCCTTTTAGGGTTTTTTAAGGCTTCAGGTCTTACATTCAAGTCTTTAATCCATTGTGAATTAATTTTTGCCTTTGGTATAAGATAGTAGTCCAGTTTTTTTTTTTTTGGGGGGGGGGGTGGTTGTCCAGTTGTCCAGTTTACCCAACACCATTTATTGAAAGACTGTACCTTCCTTAATTTAGATTCTTGCCTCTTTTGTCATAAACTTGTTAACCACTTATCTGTGGGTTTATTTCTGGGCTCTCTATTCCATTCCATTGACCTGTGGGCATTTCGTGCTGTTTTGGTAACCAGACCATTGTAATATAGTTTGAAATCAGGGAGGATGTTGCCTCCAGGTTCGTTCTTTCTCATGATTGCTTTGGTTATTGGGGGTCTTTGTGATTCCATAAAAATTGAAGGAGTGTTCGTTCTGTTTCTGTAGAATATGCCATTGAAATGTTGACAGGGATTACACTGAACCCACAGATTTCTTTGTTTTTCAATGTAGTAGGGACATTGTAACAGTATTAATTCTTCCAAATAATGAGCATGGAATATCTTTCTATTTCTTTGTGCCTTCAGTTTCATTCAGCAATGTCATACAGTTTCCACTGTACAGATGCTTCCCCTCCTTGCTTAAATGTACTCTTAGATATTTTATTTTTGTTGATGTAGTTGTAAATGGGATTTTTAAAAAGATTTTCTGATAATTTCATTTTAGTGTATAGAATTGCAACCAATTTTTGTATATTGCCTTTATATCTTGCTGAATTCATTGATTAGTTATAACAGATTTTTTTCTTGTAAACAATTCATTGAATTATAATGACACACAAGAAACTAAACAGATATAAAATGCAGAATATTCTGAATTAAAGCAATCATACAAAAAGCATGAGCACATGGCATCAGGAAAATACAAATCAAAACCACAGTGAGATACCACCTCATACAAGTCAGAATGGCTAAAATTAACCAGTCAGGAAATGACAGGTGTTGGCAAGGGTGTAGAGAAAAGGGAACTCTCCTACATTGTTGGTGGAAATGCAAGCTGGTATAGCCACTCTGGAAAACAGTACAGCGTTTCCCTAAGAAGTTATAAATAGAGCTACCTTATGACCCAGCAATTGTGCTATTGGGTGTTTACCCTACAGAAACAAATGTAGTGATCTGAAGGGACACATGCAACCCAATGTTGATAGCAGCAATGTCCACAATGCCAAACTATGGAAATAACCTAGATGTCTATCAACAGATAAATGGATAAAGAAAATGTGGTATATATATACATACATACATATATATATATGTATGTATGTATATATATATAATGCAGCTATCAAAAAAAGCTGAAATGTTGCCATTTGCAATGTTGTGGATAGAACTAGAGGTTATTATGCTAAGAAAAAATAAGTCAATCAGAGAAGGACAATTATCATATCATATCTCTGATATGAGGAATTTAAGATAGGATGTGGGGTTGTGGGGGTTGGAAGGAAGGGAAAAATGAAACAATATGGGACTGGGGAGGGAGACAACCATAATAGACTCTTAATCTCAAGAAACAAACTGAGGGTTGCTGGGGCAGGGGGTGGGAAGAAGGGATAGGGTGTCTGTGTTATGGATATTAAGGAGGGTATATGCTATGGTGAATCCTCTGAATTGTGTAAGACTGATGATTCACAGACCTGTACCCCTGAAAAAAGTAATACATTGTACGTTAACAAAAAATAAATTTAAGAGTGCATATACTGCCTGAGCCCATTTATACATAAACCAAAAAAGTGAATAAAAGCTTTGAAGATTTGTTATATGATTGTAAGAGAAATGTAATCAATCTGAAACTTCTGTTTCCTTATCTCTAATGCAGTTGGATGTTGTTAGGAATAAATACAGTGTTTGAAAATAGTGGGTGAGTCCAAGAAGAGTTTTGTGTATATATGTATGTGTATGTATGTGTGTATTACTTCTTACAAATACATTCTTACACATGTATGTGCAACACACATCAATAATCCCATCTCTTATGTTGATAGGAAATCTGAAAGAAATTTGGAGAAGATAGAAATAAAAGAGTGAATTGTTGAAATAACATAAAATTAAAAGAATATAGATATTTAGACACAAAGACTTAAAGTATAATGGAACAAATTAATTTTAGTTATGAATTCTTTTTAATCTCAAAATACATTGTACATTAACAAAAAATAAAGGTAACAAAGGGAACAAAGTCAGAATTTATATTTTAATAAAGAGAATTTTAATAAAGAGAATATTTAAATAAAAAACTAATGACATACTATATGATGACAAATAATAAATAAATAAATAAATAAATATCACAGGGCACCTCAGTCAGTGGATCAAGCAACCTTTTTTTTTTTTTTTCTCTTTAAAGATTTTATTTTTAAGTGATTTCTACAACAACATTGGGCGAAAACTCACAATCCTGAGATCAAGAGTCATGCACTACACCAACCAAGCCAGCCAGGCAGTCAGAGCATGTAACTCTTGATCGTTGGGACATGGGTTCAAGCCCTTTGTTTGACATAGAGATTACTTTAAAAATAAATAAAAGGGGCACAGGGTTGGCTCAGTCAGTTAAGGTCCAACTCTTGATTTTGTCTCCCAGGATGAACTCAGGGCATGGATCAAAGCATCATGTCAGCTCCATGGTCAATGGGGAGTCTGCTTAAGGATTCTCTTTCCCTCTCCCTCTCCCCTTCCCATGGCTCACCTGTGAGCACACTCTCTCTTCCCTAAATAAATAAATAAATAAATAAATAAATAAATAGATAAACAAATAAGTCGGTCACATTTACATTTTAGCAATGGAGAAGTCACCTTTTCCATTTCATTTCAGCAATGAAGGAGAAGCCCCAAATTGACTTTCTTTCATTTTTCCTCCATTTAAGGTGGCATTTTAACACAAATGCCCTCACCCAAGAGTAGAGAAATGAATTGAGAAGCCAAAGTCCACTTTTCTCTAAAACAATTTTATTGGATAGATGTCCATATTACATTCCTTTTTCTGCTGTAACAAATGACCACATGAGAGGCTTCAAAGAAACAAATATAGGCTCTTACTGTTTTGGAGGTCAGAAGCCTGGAATAAGTCTCAGTGAGCTAAAATCAAGATGTCTGTAGCATATGGTTCTTTCTACATGCTCCAGGAGAAAATCTTTTCTTTCCTATTGCTGTTTCTAGTGGCAACAAGCATTCTTTGGCTCAATGCCCTCTCTCCATCTTAAAAGCCAAAGACGTGGCAACTTCAGGTCTCTCTCTGTCCCAACAATACTGCTTTCCTCTCCCATATTCGGAGGACCATGGTGATCACTTTAGTTCCACCTGCATAATCTTGGCCAATCTTAGTTTGATGTCAGTAATTAGCAGCCTTATTCTATTTGCTTCCTTAATCTCCTCCTTCCTATAAGAAATGGCATATTCAAAGTTTCTGGGTATTATAATGTGGACAACTTAAAGAGGCTTTTATTTTGCCTACTAGAAAGTCTTTTCCAAAAGTATTTTTTGTGCCCCTCAAGGGTCTTTTCATAAAAGAAACAAACACAGAATTTCTCACAGCCCCTAGATTGACTGTATACACTAGTCATTCAAAGTATTATACAAACATGATCTTTTTGTGTCCATGGGAAGAAGACCTAAAAACACCCACACTTTATCACAAAACAACAGCCTTGCTACTCAGAGAGTGTTCTACAGACCATGACGTGCAACATCAACATCACTCAGGAGTTTGTTGGAAATGCTGAACTGGGCTTACCAGCACCTGCTAAAGCAGAATCTTCATTTAAGCTAGAATCCTACATGATTCCCATGCAATTTGAAGTTGGGAAAATGCTGGTCTGAAGTACATTTTCTCACCTTTTCATTTGACCTTTAGACAGGGTCATTATTTGTATTGGGAATTGTTCTGATCATTGGAAGTGTTTAGCAGCATCCCTCAGATATTGACAGCTATGCTCAGGGGACAAGGACCACCTCTGGTTGGGACCACTGGCACAGAGTTTGAAAACTGGGAGCATCCTGAGAGAATGCAATCAACACCCTTTCCTCTCTGCAATGATAATTTCGAGAAATCACTAAATTCTTCAAGCCTCCTGTCCCTATGGGTAATAGAGTTCACACTAGTGCTTCCTTACAGAATTAGCTTCTGGAAAAATTAAATCAGACAAATCCTATAAGGTGCTAAACTTTGACCATAGTGCAGAAACACTCTAAATATATCTCATATTTAACAAATATTTTATTGTGATGTTTCAAGTCACAGATCTGAATTTGTGATAAAACTGTAAAATTCTTAATTGTTTTTGGCAAAATTGTCATGAAGGCCAGGAATGTAGTGTGCAAGGTTTTTATACTAAAAGAACAAACATTGGGGCACCTGAGTGTCTCAGTCCCTAAGCATCTGCCTTTGGCTCAGTCACGATCCCAAGGTGCTGGGATCCAGTGCTGCATCTTGCTCCTTGCTCGGCTGAGAGCCTGCTTCGCCCTTTCTCACCCTCCACCCCTCAACTTGTGTTTCCTTCTTGCCGTGTCTCTTTCTGTCAAATAAATGAATAAAATCTCAAAAAAAAAAAAGGAACAAACTATTCATCTCTATTGAAAAAAGCTAAAGTAACTTTCTAGAGATATCAGGGGTATCATTCATCACAAGTCAATGCTTTGAGGACAAAGGGACATAGCCAGGACCAATTTCTCAGTCTTAAATAGGAGAAAATGTTCACTCAAGAGTGGGTTAAGGTGATGGGAGTTTAGATCTCTGAAAGGAAGAAGAAGGTATGCAAAAGAGGCAAGGAAAACTGACTTCTGACTTATCACTGGTCTCCTAGTAACAGAAATGCAACAGAAAAACTTTCCTTTCTGTCCACACTAGTGTCCCACGGGGAAATCATGTGCCTACAAGATGGAAGAACAAGAGGGAAATGTGCCTAATGAGCATACCAAAACAGCTATAAATACCTCCCCAGCTGCAGTCCCACAGGGCAGACAACCTTGGAATTGACAAGACCTGGGCATTTCTTGTGCAGTCCTAAGTGTGGATGGGGTACTGGAGTTTGACCCATTCCTGCTCTCTTGTCTGGGGACAGAGCTTCATTCTCCATCATCTTCCAACCAGACAGGTATTTTAATTTCCATGAAGAGACCTTCTTCTTAGAGACCCCATCTAGATGAATTTTACTGCCCAGTAGGGTCTTCAGAGAAGATCTAGTGAGTAGATGTTTTAGCTGAGGTCACCTGAGGGCTAGTCCAGGACAACCCATCCCAGAGCTGAGAGTTTGCTTGGTTGCTTGCTGGCTTGATTAAGAAATTTATGACTTATTCATTTATGTACATATGATGTTAAATAGAGAAGTGAATAGTACTCATAAATGCAAGGTTCTGTGCTAACCACTAAATCATAATAATGGAAAACCAATTAAATGGGACATGGCAAGCATAAAATTAGAACATGAGACCAAGAATCTTTACAATTAACCAGAGCCAAAAAGTCAAGTATTACCTGAAGAGGAATATACAGTGAAATGAGAACATGTCTTTTCAAGTTTAAGACAGGGTGTATTAGATTACATTTCCATACTGAGGAGTAAAATCTGGACGAAAGAATTCTCCCAGGCATATCTATGCAAGAGCAGCACATGAAACATACATATCACAGTACTCCCTCTCTCGAGTGTTCAAATATTATTTTTTACTTGTATTATGTGAAAAGGGGTTTGCTAATGAGCTTCCATTACAATTACCTCATTACCTGTGAGCTTTAACATGGTCTGCTTTAGCTAGTCACTCACATTTTCAATTGAAAATTGTCTGTGGTGTTTTTATAGTGGGATCAGAGTAGTTTTATTCCTAAGTTTTTTTGTTTTGTTTTGTTTTTATTTTGGTTGGTTGTGTGTACGTGTGTGTGTGTGTGCTCTTTCAACAAAGAATTGTTGTCAATTCTTTGTTGAACAAGCACGCTTGTCCCATATATCTTTATATGAGATAAAACTAAAACTTTAGATACCGTTTCTTCCCACACTAAAATACATTTTTAGATTCTCTTTCTCTCCCTCTCTCTGTCAAATAAATCAATAAAATCTTCTAAAAAAGTTCTTTTATTCTCAAGTTCGTATATAATGAGACCTAATTCCTTTTTTTAAAATTTATTTTTTATTTATTTTCAGCATAACAGTATTCATCATTTTTGCACCACACCCCGTGCTCCATGCAATCCGTGCCCTCTCTAATACCCACCACCTGGTACCCCGACCTCCCACCCCCCGACCCTTCAAAACCCTCAGATTGTTTTTCATACCTAATTCCTTATTCATCCAACACAGCTGAAAGAGCATCTGCTCTGTGCTTAAAATTTGGTTTCATTTTTTTGTGTTTGTTTGTCAGGAAAACATGTTTATTATATTGAAGATTGCTATAATAAATCCAGTATATAAAGATAAATTCATTCAATAATTACATGTATTAAGATACATAGACATAAATTTCTAAGAACTTTTTATGTTATACCCTTGTATTTAAGGCCTTAGGGAATTTCCTTATACATCCATGTTTATTTTGTGGAATTACTGCTCCTCTAGGTCTTGTTTCAAGTTAGTTCTCTAAACTCCCCTCAATGTTGTCAGTGTAGTGGTGCTGAAACTGCTCTTTTTAACCTGGTTTTATCTCTTCAGTCACTCTTTGTATTTCAGAAGGTCTCATTTTCTTGAATTTCTTCCAATATAAGTGCATATACAATCACTTACATAAAGAAAAAGATGAAGAGTGCAGGTGAAGTTGTTACTTTTTTAGTCCTTATCTCAGAGTGACAGGTAAGAGTGCTGTGAGATAAACATGAGTATGAGATAATAGGTTCAGATAAGTCACATGAGCAGTACTCAGAGTAAGAGGATAGATTGCCACAGGGTGTCTAGGGTTTTACATTGTCCGGGGAGGCCTTTGCATGTTGGACAAGGAACAGAACTGTGAGTAGTGGTGCTCAACAGACTAGTCAAGAAAGTGACTAAAACCCAAAGGCTAAGAATGACAAATAAACACAGAAGGATGTCACATAAGAAAAGTGATAAAGGGGCTCACCTCATTCTCTATTGGACCAAATAAAAATCAGTGGGTTAAAAAATATAGAAAAGGCACAGTGGAAAAAAATTCTGCTTTTTGCTGTCTGCTAATAGAAATGCCTAATTTTGTGCAGTGTTGGTTTACTCTCTTTACTCATTTTTCTCTCTTGATATTCAATCTGGAAGGTGCTTCACCATAAATATGTCACTACCTTTGTCTTTTGGGCGATTTATTTTTGCTCTTTTATTAATTTTGCTCAGCATAATTGGGATCTAACCAGGATTGGATGCTACCAGCACCAAGGACGCTTTCCTTCCTTACAGCCTTTCAGGACAACAGAGTTAATTAGATCATTTTACTCTTTATGTCCATCTCATGTCTCTCTCCCTCCATATACCTTTTCCTCTCTCCTCTCTCTTTCTCTGTCTATTTATTGAACACAATTATTAATGTTCTTTACACAAAGTGTAAAGAAAACACTTTTTTTTAATTAATTTTTTTATTTTTTATAAACATATATTTTTATCCCCAGGGGTACAGGTCTGTGAATCACCAGGTTTACACACTTCACAGCACTCACCAAAGCACATACCCTCCCCAATGTCCATAATCCCACCCCCTTCTCCCAAACCCCCTCCCCCCAGCAACCCTCAGTTTGTTTTGTGAGATTAAGAGTCACTTATGGTTTGTCTCCCTCCCAATCCCATCTTCTTTCATTTATTCTTCTCCTACCCACTTAAGCCCCCATGTTGCATGACCACGAGGGGAGAATTCGAGAGATAAGTGACACCATAAGACGAAACAACATTAGAATAAATGGAAGAAAACACTTTTTTTACAAAAAGTGTTCATTTCCAAATACAAGCCCAAGATAATTTGACCCTGGGAGTCTAGAAATAGGAATTTCTGGGTAATATTTCTATGTTCCCTATGGTAAAGTCTACATACCTTATGTATACGATGTGTATCCATTCATATTCTAAGCTGTGTGCTGGGGCAGGTGGCGGGTGGGGTGAGAAGGGCATAGAATAATACACACCAGGAGTACATGATATGCTGTGCTCTGTGTATGTGATTCTGTGTGTGTGTGTGTGTGTGTGCATGAGTGTGTGTGGGGGGGTCCATGATGAGTGACAGCGTTCCTCAGAGCAGGAATACACAGGCTTCTTTATCACAAGGTTACCCTTATAATACACAGGCTGAACTCAATCAACAGATGATATGAAGTAACGATGTTCAATTGACAGGATACTATTGTAACTGGATTCATAAAGAGCAAGAGGTACATAGTGTGGATGAGGAAGTCCCTGTGTCTTGAGCTTTAAGCAGCTATGAGGCCACGTGACTCTACAGAATTAACTGCCACCATCAGTCATCACTCTCCTTTATGACCAATCACCTCGAAACACTGGCTTCCCCCTGAGCTTTGATTTTCTGACAGAAGCAGGTGCTCAGCACCTTTTAACTGACTGTTCCCTCTGCCAGGAAGACCTCCTGTATTCCACCCTCTCTTTCTTGAGGTCTTTATTCAAATGTTACCTTCTTAGCCAGTCTTGCTTAACACCCACCATAACACCCCACCCATTGTCTCCTTTAAACTGCTTCTGTATTTGTTTTTGTTTTTGTTTTTGTTTTTGTTTTCATGGCATCTGTCCCCATCTCATGATTAATTAGTTTTACATTTGCTTCTATCATATCCCCATCCTTGAATTATAGGGACTATTGCTATTCTGCACCCTCTACTTAATGACTAGGAATTTTTCAAACAGTTTCAACATTCTAGATTTCCTAAACTGTGTGATATAATTTCTTATTAAAATTTTATAATACCTGACCTGTTGGGGAACAGGGCAATCTTAGGTTTGGAAGGAAATTCTTTTTTTTTTTTTTTTTTTTTTTATTTCCAGCATAACAGTATTCATTATTTTTGCACCACACCCCGTGCTCCATGCAATCCGTGCCCTCTATAATACCGACCACCTGGTACCCCAACCTCCCACCCCCCGTCCCTTCAAAACCCTCAGATTGTTTTTCAGAGTCCATAGTCTCTCATGGTTCACCTCCCCTTCCAATTCCCCCCAACTCCCTTCTCCTCTCTAACTCCCCATGTCCTCCATGCTATTTGTTATGCTCCACAAATAAGTGAAACCATATGATAATTGACTCTATCTGCTTGATGTAACTTATTTTATTAAGCTTTGTGATATCTCTGATATCCAAGTGATTTTCCCTTTGTCATTTTCCTATGTCTCAATGTCATTTCTAGGCTTGAATGTGAAGAATTGGACATTGTCTCTTATTCAAAGGGCTACAGAAATGTTTTAAAAATAATTTCTTCTCAAATAAAATATAGCATAGTGATTATTTTTTTCTTTTGATTTACTGAATACCACTCCATGGGAAAGCGGGTCTTAGTCACCACAGCTATTTATTTATTTATTTATTTATTTATTTTTCCGCATGACAGTATTCATTATTTTTAAACTACACCCAGTCCTCCCTTCTCCTCTCTATCTCCCCATGTCACCCATGCAATTTGTTATGCTCCACCAATAAGTGAAACCATATGATAATTGACTCTCTCTGTTTGACTGATTTCACTCAGCATAATCTCTTCCAGTCCCGTCCATGTTGCTACAAAAGTTGGGTATTCGTCCTTTCTGAAGGAGGCATAATACTCCATAGTGTATATGGACCACATCTTCCTTATCCATTTGTCCGTTGAAGGGCATCTTGGTTCTTTCCACAGTTTGGCGACCATAGCTATTGCTGCTATAAACATTGGAGTACAGATGGCTATTCTTTTCATTACATCTGTATCTTTGGAGTAAATACCCAGGAGTGCAATTGCAGGGTCATAGGGAAGCTCTATTTTTAATTTCTTGAGGAATCTCCACACTGTTCTCCAAAGAGGCTGCACCAACTTGCATTCTCACCAACAGTGTAAGAGGGTTTCCCTTTCTCCACATCCTCTCCAACACATGTTGTTTCCTGTCTTGCTAATTTTGGCCATTCTAACTGGTGTAAGGTGGTATCTCAATGTGGTTTTAATTTGAATCTCCCTGAGGGCTAGTGATGATGAACATTTTTTCATGTGTCTGATAGCCATTTGTATGTCTTGATTGGAGAAGTGTCTGTTCGTATCTTCTGCCTATGTTTTGATATGATTGTCTGATTTGTGTGTGTTGAGTTTGAGGAGTTCTTTTTTTTTTAAGATTTTATTTATTTATTTGTCAGAGAGAGAGAGAGAGAGAGAGAGAGTGAGCACAGGCAGACAGAGTGGCAGGCAGAGTCAGAGGGAGAAGCAGACTCCCTGCGGAGCAAGGAGCCCAATGTGGGACTCGATCCCAGGACGCTGGGGTCATGACCTGAGCCGAAGGCAGCTGCTTAACGAACTGAGCCACCCAGGCATCCTGAGGAGTTCTTTATAGATCCTGGATACCAACCTTTTGTCTGTATTGTCATTTGCAAATATCTTCTCCCGTTCTGTGGATTGCCTCTTTGTTTTGTTGACTGTTTCCTTTGCTATGCAGAAGCTTTTGATTTTGATGAAGTCCCAAAAGTTCATCTTCGCTTTTGTTTCCTTTGCCTTTGGAGACATATCTTGAAAGAAATTGCTGTGGCTGATATCGAAGAGATTACTGCAGATGTTCTCCTCTAGGATTCTGATGGATTCCTGTCTCACATTGAGGTCTTTTATCCATTTTGAGTTTATCTTTGTGTACGGTGTAAGAGAATGGTCGAGTTTCATTCTTCTACACATAGCTGCCCAGTTTTCCCAGCACCATTTATTGAAGAGACTGTCTTTTTTCCACTGTATATTTTTTCCTGTTTTGTTGAAGATGATTTGCCCATAGAGTTCAGGGTCCATATCTGGGCTCTCTTCTCTGTTCCACTGGTCTATGTGTCTGTTTTTATACCAGTACCATGCTGTCTTGGTGATCACAGCTTTGTAGTAAAGCTTGAAATCAGGTAACGTGATGCCCCCAGCTTTATTTTTGTTTTTCAAAATTTCCTTAGCGATTCAGGGTCTCTTCTGATTCCATACAAATTTTTGGATTATTTGCTCCAGGTCTTTGAAGAATACCACTGGAATTTTGATCAGAATGGCATTAAAAGTATATATTGCTCTAGGCAGTATAGACATTTTAATAATGTTTATTCTTCCGATCCAAGAGCATGGAATGGTCTTCCATCTTTTTGTGTCTTCTTCAATTTCTTTCATGAGTGTTCTGTAGTTCCTCGAGTACAGATCCTTTACCTCCTTGGTTAGGTTTCTTCCCAGGTATCTTATGGTTCTTGGTGCTATAGTAAATGGAATCAATTCTCTAATTTCCCTTTCTGTATTTTCCTTATTAGTGTATAAGAAAGCCACTGATTTCTGTACATTGACTTTGTATCCTGCCACGTTACTGAATTGCTGTATGAGTTCTAGTAGTTTGGGGGTGGAGTCTTTTGGGTTTTCCATATAAAGAATCATGTCATCTGCAAAGAGAGAGAGTTTGACTTCTTCATTACGAATTTGGATACATTTTATTTCTCTTTGTTGTCTGATTGCTGTTGCTAGGACTTCTAATACTATGTTGAACTAGAATGGTGAGAGTGGGCATCCTTTTCGTGTTCCTGATCTCAATGGGAAGGCTGCAAGCTTTTTCCCATTGAGGATGATATTTGCTGTGGGTCTTTCATAGATAGATTTGATGAAATTCCGGAATGTTCCCTCTATCCCTATACTTTGAAGGGTTTTAATCAGGAACGGATGCTGGATTTTGTCAAATGCTTTTTCTGCATTAATTGAGAGGACCATGTGGTTCTTCTCTCTTCTCATATTAATTTGTTCTAACACATTGACTGATTAGCGAATGTTGAACCATCCTTGTAGCCCAGGGATGAATCCCACCTTGGCATGGTGGATAATCTTTTTAATGTTCTGTTGGATCCTGTTTGCTAGGATCTTGTTGAGAATCTTAGCATCCATATTCATCAGTGATATTGGTCTGAAATTTTCCTTTTTGGTGTGGTCTTTGCCTGGTTTGGAGATCAGGGTAATGCTGGCTTCATGAAAAGAGTCTGGAAGTTTTCCTTCTGCTTCCATTTTTTGAAACTGCTTCAGGAGAATAGGTGTTATGTCTTCTTTGAAAGTTTGGTAGAATTCACCAGGGAATCTGACAGGCCCTGGGCTCTTGTGTTTTGGGAGGTTTTTGATTACTGCTTCAATCTCATTACTAGATATTGGTCTATTCAGGTTGTCAATTTCTTCCTGGTTCAATTTTGGTAGTTTATATTTTTCCAGGAATGCTTCCATTTCATCTAGGTTGCTTAGCTTATTGGCATATAACTGTTGATAATAACTTCTGATGATTGTTTCTACTTCCTTGGTGTTCAGCATAAGCCCCAGATTTGCTTTAATATTTGTATTGCATGTAATATTGGATTTCAACACACAATGTCCTAACCCAAGAGGAGAGAAATTAATTGATTGAGAGACTAACATACACCTTCCCTGAAATATTTTATTGGATAAATTTCTATATTTCATTCCTATCTTCTGTGATAAATCACCACAAGAGAGGTTTCAAAGAAACAAATTTATGCCCTTATAGTCTTGGACATCAGAACCCTGAACTAAGACTCAGTGGGCTAAAATCAACATTACTTCAGGGCCTTGTTCTTTCTGCATGCTCTAGGAAAGACTTTTTTTTATAAATTTATTTTTTATTTATTTTCAGCATAACAGTATTCATTATTTTTTGTACCACACCTAGTGCTCCATGAAATCCATGCCCTCTACAATACCCACCACCTCTTTTCTTTCCTACTGCAGTTTCTAGTGCCAACAGGCATTCTTTGGCTCATTATCCCTTCTCCATCTTCAAATGCAGCAAGGAGGAATCTTCACATCTCTCTCTGATCCAACCATTCTTCCTTCCTGTCCCACATTCAGAGGACAATGGTGATTATGGTAGTTCCACTTTCATAATCTTGGCCAATCTTAGGTTAAATACAGCTGATTAGCAGCCTTATTTCATGTGTTACCTTAAACTCCCACTTACTAAACACAATAACATTTTTAAAGTTTCCATTGATTAGTGTGTGGACAATTTTGCTACACCAAAATCTTTTCTAAAAGTATTTTATTTGGTTCCACTCAATGGTCCATAAATAAAAGAAATAAACACAGAATTTATCACAGTCCCTATAATAACTGGATACACTTGTAATTCAAAATTTTATGCAAAGATTATTTTTTTCTGTGAAGAACCCCAACAACCATATGTGCCTTCTACTATCATAGGACAACAGCCTTGCTACTCAAATAGTGGTCCACAGACTACGACCTGCAGCATTAACATCACTCAGGAGCTTGTTAAAAGTGTTGAATTCCTGGGCCCACCAGCACCCACTAGAGCAGAATCTGCATTTAAACTAGAATCCCAGATGTTTCCTAGCAATTTGAAGTTGTAAAGTGATGATCTAGAGTACATTTTCTCACATTCTCAATTTGACATTTTGAGGTAGTCTCATTTTTTATTTTTTTCGTTTTGGAAGCTGTCCCGCTCCTTGGAGGTATTTACCATCATCCCTCAGACATTGCTAGCAATGCCAGGGGAAAAGAACTACCTCTGGTTAGAACCACTGCAGCAGAGTTTGAAACCTGGGGGCATCCTGACAGAACGCAATCAGCACCCATCCCTTTCTGCAATAATAACTTTGAGATGAACACTAAATTCTTCAAGCCCCATTTCTCCATAGGGAATGAAGTTCACACTAGTGCTTCCTCACAGAATAGACTTGTATCATTATTAAATTAGATAACTCCTGTAAGGTGCTAAACTCAGATTATGTGTACAAAAAGATCTAAATATATCTCTTACAAGTAACAAATATTTCGTAGTGACATTTTAAGCCATAGCTCTGAACTTGAGATAGAATTGTGAGATTAGTGGCCAGGGTTTAATATTAAAGGAAAAACTTTTCATCTTTGTTTAAAAAGGTAAAAGTAACATTCTAGAGACATCAGGGGTTGTGTCTCCACAAGTCAATGGACCTAGTCAGGGTTGATTTTTCAGTTGTAAACAGGAGAAAACACTCACTCAAGAGTGGGATGATGTGCTGGGAGTTTAGATCCCTGAAAGATAGAAGAAGATATAGAAAAAGAGTAAGAAAAACTGACTTCACCTGGCTTATCACTAGGTTTCCTAGGAACAGAAATTCAACAGGAAAAATTTCATTTCTGTCCACACTAGTGTTTGTCAGGGAAATCATGTGCCTAAAAGAGGGAGGAACAAGAAGGAAATGTGTCTAATGAGCAGACAAAAGCAGCTGTAAATACCTCCTCTGCTGCAGTCCCACATCATGGGAAACCTCAGACTGGACAAGACCTAGTCTTTTCTTGTGCAGTCCTAAGTCTGGATGGGGCACTGGAAACTGACTCATTCCTACTGTCTTGTTTGGGGACAGAGCTTCGTCCTCCATCATCTACCAACCATACAGGTATTTTGATTTCCATGTAGAGACCTTTCTCACGGAGACTCAATCTAGATGAGTTTTACTGCCAAGTAGGGACTGAATTTGGTCTGAGTATGAAAGTCAACAGCATCTAGCTGAGGTCATCTGAGGGACAACCCAACCCAGCCCAGAACTGAGAGTTTGCTGTGGCTGTCTGTTGGTTTAAGAAAATTATTGGTTCATGTGTCTGATAGCCATTTGTATGTCTTGATTGGAGAAGTGTCTGTTCATATCTTCTGCCCATTTTTTGATATGATTGTCTGTTTTGTGTATGTTGAGTTTGAGGAGTTCATTATAGATCCTGGATATCAACCTTTTGTCTGTACTGTCATTTGCAAATATCTTCTCCCATTCCGTGGATTGCCTCTTTGTTTTTTTGACTATTTCCTTTGCTGTGCAGAAGCTTTTGATTTTGATGAAGTCCCAAAAGTTTATTTTCGCTTTTGTTTTCTTTGCATTTGGAGACATATCTTGAAAGAAGTTGCTATCAGGTGCATGAAAAAATGTTCAACATTACTAGCCCTCAGGGATATTAAAATTAAAACCAAATTGAGATATCACCTTACACCAATTAGAATGGCCAAAATCAACAAGACAGGAAACAACATGCATTGGAGGGGATGTGGAGAAAGGGGAACTCTCTTCCATTGTTGGTGGGAATGCAAGTTGGTGCAGCCTCTTTGGAGAACAGTGTGGAGATTCCTCAAGAAATTAAAAATAGAGCTTCCCTATGACCCTGCCATTGCACTCCTGGGTATTTACCCCAAAGATACAGATGTCGTGAAAAGAAGGGACTTCTGTACCCCAATGTTGATAGCACTAATGTCCACAGTCTCCAAACTGTGGAAAAAACCAAGATACCCTTCAACGGATGAATGGATAAGGAAGATGTGGTCCATATACATTATGGAGTATTATGCCTCCATCAGAAAGGATGAATACCCAACTTTTGTAGCAACATGGACGGGACTCAAAGAGATTATGCTGAGTGAAATAAGTCAAGTGGAGAGAGTCAATTATCATATGGTTTCATTTACTTGTGGAACATAACAAATAGCATGGAGGACATGGGGAGTTAGAGAGGAGAAGGGAGTTGGGGGAAATTGGAAGGGGGGGTGAATCATGAGACACTATGGACTCTGAAAAACAATCTGAGGGGTTGGAAGTGGCGGGGGCATGGGAGGTTGGGGTACCAGGTGGTGGGTATTATAGAGGGCACGGATTGCTTGGAGCACTAAGTGTGGTGAAAAATAATGAATACTGTTATGCTGAAAATAAATAAATTAATTAAAAAAAAAGAATTCAGTTTTGGTAACTAAAAAAAAAAAAAGAAAAGAAAATTATTGGTTGATTCACTTATGTATTTATAATGCTAAAAATAGAAGTGAACCGGAACTCAGAAATACAAGTTTCAACCTTAACAACTAAATCATAATAAGGGAAATCCAAACATGTGGGGGATGGGAAGCATAAAAGTAGAACATGAAACCAAGGATTTTTGCAATTAACCAGAGTAGAAAAGTCAAGTGGTAGTTGTGGAGGGATAGACAGTGAAGTGAGGATGAGTCTTTTCATGTTTATATGGAACATGCTAAATATATTTCCATACTAAAGAGAAAATCCAGACAAAAGAATTCTCCCTGGTTCATCTATGCCGGAGCAGTACATAAAACATACATATCACAGTACCTCCTCTCTCGAGTGTTCAAATAAAATTTTTACATGTATTAAGATAGCGGAGAAGTAGCAGGCTGCAACTAGTTCAGCTAGCAGGAGATCAGCTAGATAGCTTATCTAAAGATTGCAAACACCTGCAAATCCATTGGCAGATCGAAGAGAAGAAGAACAGCAATTCTAGAAACAAAAAAACAACCACTTTCTAAAAGGTAGGACTGGCGGAGAAGTGAATCCAAAGCGATGGGAAGATAGACCCCGGGGGGAGAGGCTGGCTCCCGGCAAGTGGCGGAGCAACGGAGCACAAAATCAGGACTTTTAAAAGTCTGTTCCGCTGAAAGACATCACTCCAGAGGCTAAACCAGGGCAAAGCCCACGCGAGGTCAGCGTGGCCTCAGGTCCCGCAGGGTCACAGAAGGATCGGGGGTGTCTGAGTGTCGCAGAGCTGCCGGTACTGGAACGGGAAATCCGGCTACAGAGACAGAGACTACAGTAAGGTCGCAGCAGCTCGGGGTTACCTTCAACCGGTCGCAGGCTCGGTGAGCTCGGAACGCAGCTGGAGGTCAGGCAGACGGGAGTTACTGGGCACTGTTCCCTGAGGGCAAACTGAGGAGTGGGGCCCCGGGCTCTCAGCTCCTCCGGGATGGAGACCAGGAGGCTGCCATTTGTATTCTCATCCTCCGGAACTCTATGGAAAGCGCTCAGGGAACAGAAGCTTCTGAAAGCAAACCCGATCGAATTACTCAACCCGGCCACCTGGTAAGGGCAGTGCAATTCCGCTGGGGCAAAGACACTTGAGAATCACTACACCAGGTCCCTCCCCCAGAAGATCAACAAGAAATCCAGCCAAGACCAAGTTCACCTACCAAGGAGTGCGGTTTCAATATCAAGAAGAGCAGCAGAATTCCAGAGGAGGAGAAAGCAAAGCACGGAACTCACGGCTTTCTCCCTGTGATTTTTCTTTTTGGTCTTGCAGTTAATTTAATTTTTTTCTTTTTCATTTTTTTTCTCTTCTTTTGCTAATTTTTCTAACTTTTACCCTTTCCTTTTAAACGTTTTTTAACTAGTTTATCTAATATATATATTTTTTTCTTTTTTAACTTTTCTTTATTCGTTTTCTTTTTTTAATTCTTTTCGTTTTTTCTTTTTTTTCCCCTTTCTTTATTTATGAACCTCTTTTTATCCCCTTTCTCACCCCTCACGATTTGGAATCTCTTCGGATTTGGTTAAAGCATATTTTCCTGGGGTTGTTGCCACCCTTTTAGTATTTTACTTGCTCCTTCATATACTCTTCTCTAGACAAAATGACAAAGCGGAAAAACTCACCGCAAAAAAAAGAACAAGAGGCAGTCCCAAAGGCTAGGGACCTAATCAATACAGACATTGGAAATATGTCAGATCTAGAGTTCAGAATGACAATTCTCAAGGTTCTAGCCGGGCTCGAAAAAGGCATGGAAGATATTAGAGAAACCCTCTCGGGAGATATAAAAGCCCTTTCTGGAGAAATAAAAGAACTAAAATCTAACCGAGTTGAGATAAAAAAAAGCTATTAATGAGGTGCAATTAAAAATGGAGGCTCTCACTGCTAGAATAAATGAGGCAGAAGAAAGAATTAGCAATATAGAAGACCAAATGACAGAGAATAAAGAAGCTGAAGAAAAGAGGGACAAACAGCTACTGGACCACGAGGGGAGAATTCGAGAGATAAGTGACACCATAAGACAAAACAACATTAGAATAATTGGGATTCTAGAAGAAGAAGAAAAAGAGAGGGGAGCAGAAGGTATACTGGAGAGAATTACTGGGGAGAATTTCCCCAATATGGCAAAGGGAACGAGCATCAAAATTCAGGAGGTTCAGAGAACGCCCCTCAAAATCAATAAGAATAGGCCCACACCCCGTCACCTAATAGTAAAATTTACAAGTCTTAGTGACAAAGAGAAAATCCTGAAAGCAGCCTGGGGAAAGAAGTCTGTAACATACAAGGGTATAAATATTAGATGGCAGCTGACTTATCCACAGAGACCTGGCAGGCCAGAAAGAGCTGGCATGATATTTTCAGAGCACTAAATGAGAAAAACATGCAGCCAAGAATACTATATCCACTAGGCTATCATTGAAAATAGAAGGAGAGATTAAAAGCTTCCAAGACAAACAAAAACTGAAAGAATTTGCAAACACCAAACCAGCTCTACAGGAAATATTGAAGGGGCTCCTCTAAGCAAAGAGAGAGCCTACAAGTGGTAGATCAGAAAGAAACAGAGACAATATACAGTAACAGTCACCTTACAGGCAATACAATGGCACTAAATTCATATCTCTCAATAGTTACCCTGAATGTTAATGGGCTAAATGCCCCAATCAAAAGAAACAGGGTATCAGAATGGATAAAAAAAACAAAACCCATCTATATGTTGCCTCCAAAAAACTCATTTTAAGCCCGAAGACACCTCCAGATTTAAAGTGAGGGGGTGGAAAAGAATTTACCATGCTAATGGACATCAGAAGAAAGCAGGAGTGGTAATCCTTATACCAGATCAATTAGATTTTGAGCCAAAAACTATAATAAGAGATGAGGAAGGACACTATATCATACTCAAAGGGTCTGTCCAACAAGAAGATCTAACAATTTTAAATATCTATGCCCCCAACGTGGGAGCAGCCAACGATATAAACCAATTAATAACAAAATCAAAGAAACACATCAACAATAATACAATAATAGTAGGGGACTTTAACACTCCCCTCACTGAAATGGACAGATCATCCAAGCAAAAGATCAACAAGGAAATAAAAGCCATAAACGACACACTGGACCAGATGGACATCACAGATATATTCAGAACATTTCATTCCAAAGCAACAGAATACACATTCTTCTCTAGTGCACATGGAACATTCTCCAGAATAGATCACATCCTCGGTCCTAAATCAGGACTCAACCGGTATCAAAAGATTGGGATCATTCCCTGCATATTTTCAGATCGCAATGCTCTAAAGCTAGAACTCAACCACAAAAGGAAGTTTGGAAAGAACCCAAATACATGGAGACTAAACAGCATCCTTCTAAAGAATGAATGGGTCAACCGGGAAATTAAAGAAGAATTGAAAAAAATCATGGAAACAAATGATAATGAAAATACAACAGTTCAAAATCTGTGGGACACAACAAAGGCAGTCCTGAGAGGAAAATATATAGTGGTACAAGCCTTTCTCAAGAAACAAAAAAGGTCTCAGGTACACAACCTAACCCTACACCTAAAGGAGCTTGAGAAAGAACACGAAAGAAACCCTAAGCCCAGCAGGAGAAGAGAAATCATAAAGATCAGAGCAGAAATCATTGATATAGAAACCAAATAATAATAATAATAATAGAACAAATCAACTTAACTAGGAGCTGGTTCTTTGAAAGAATTAATAAAATTGATAAACTCCTGGCCAGACTTATCAAAAAGAAAAAAGAAAGGACCCAAATAAATAAAATCATGAATGAAAGAGGAGAGATCACAACTAACACCAAAGAAATACAAACTATTATAAGAACATACTTTGAGCAACTCTACTCCAACAAATTTGACAATCTGAAGAAATGGATGCATTCCTAGAAACATATAAACTACCACATCTGAATCAGGAAGAAATAGAAAGCCTGAAATGACCCATAACCAGTAAGGAGATTGAAACAGTCATTAAAAATCCTCAAAGAAACAAAAGCCCAGGGCCAGATGGCTTCCCAGGGGAATTCTACCAAACATTTAAAGAAGAACTAATTCCTATTCTCCTGAAACTGTTCCAAAAAATAGATATGGAAGGAAAACTTCCAAACTATTTTTTTGAGGCCAACATCACCTTGATCCCAAAACCAGACAAGGATCCCATCAAAAAAGAGAGCTATAGACCAATATCCTTGATGAACACAGATGTGAAAATTCTCACCAAAACACTAGCCAATAGGATTCAATAGTACATTAAAAGGATTATTCACCACGACCAAGTGGGATTTATTCCAAGGCTGCAAGGTTTGTTGAACATCCCCAAATCAGTCAATGTGATACAACACATCAATAAAAGAAAGAATAAGAACCATATGATACTCTCAATAGATGCTGAAAAAGCATTTGACAAAGTACAGCATCCCTTCCTGATCAAAACTCTTCAAAGTGTAGGGATAGAGGGCACATACCTCAATATCATCAAAGCCATCCATGAAAAACCCACCACGAATATTATTCTCAATGGAGAAAAACTGAAAGCTTTTCCACTAAGGTCAGGAACACGGCAGGGATGTCCATTATCACCACTGCTATTCAACATAGTACTAGAGGTCCTAGCCTCAGCAATCAGACCACAAAAGGAAATTAAAGGCATCCAAATCGGCAAAGAAGAAGTCAAATTATCACTCTTCGCAGATGATATGATACTATATGTGGAAAACCCAAAAGACTCCACTCCAAAACTGCTAGAACTTATACAGGAATTCAGTAAAGTGTCAGGATATAAAATCAATGCACAGAAATCAGTTTCATTTCTCTACACCAACAAGACAGAAGAAAGAGAAATTAAGGAGTCAATCCCATTTACAATTGCACCCAAAACCATAAGATACCTAGGAATAAACCTAACCAAAGAGGCACAGAATCTATACTCAGAAAACTAGAATGTACTCATGAAAGAAATTGAGGAAGACACTAAGAAATGGAAAAATGTCCATGCTCCTGGATTGGAAGAATAAATATTGTGAAAATGTCTATGCTACCTAAAGCAATCTACACATTTAATGCAATTCCTATCAAAGTACCATCCATCTTTTTCAAAGAAATGGAACAAATAATTCTAAAATTTATATGGAACCAGAAAAGACCTCAAATAGCCAAAGGGATATTGAAAAAGAAAGTCAAAGTTGGTGATATCACATTTCCAGACTTCAAGCTCTATTACAAAGCTGTCATCATCAAGACAGTATGGTACTGGCACAAAAACAGACACATAGATCAATGGAACAGAATAGAGATCCCAGAAATAGACCCTCAAATTTATGGTCAACTAATCTTCGACAAAGCAGGAAAGAATGTGCAATGGAAAAAAGACGGCCTCTTCAGTAAATGGTGTTGGGAAAATTGGACAGCCACATGCAGAAAAATGAAATTTGACCATTTCCTTACACCACACACAAAAATAGACTCAAAATGGATGAAGGACCTCAATGTGCGAAAGGAATCCATCAAATCCTTGAGGAGAACACAGGCAGCAACCTCTTCAACCTCAGTCGCAGCAACATCTTCCTAGGAACATCGCCAAAGGCAAGAGAAGCAAGGGCAAAAATGAACTACTGGGATTTCATCAAGATCAAAAGCTTTTGCACAGCAAAGGAAACAGTTAACAAAACCAAAAGACAACTGACAGAATGGGAGAAGATATTTGCAAACGTCATATCAGATAAAGGACTAGTGTCCAGAATCTATAAAGAACTTAGCAAACTGGGGCACCTGGGTGGCTCAGTGGGTTAAGCCGCTGCCTTCGGCTCAGGTCATGATCTCAGGGTCCTGGGATCGAGTCCCGCATCGGGCTCTCTGCTCAGCAGGGAGCCTGCTTCTTCCTCTCTCTCTCTGTCTGCCTCTCTGCCTACTTGTGATCTCTCTCTGTCAAATAAATAAATAAAATCTTTAAAAAAAAAAAAAAAAAAAAAAAAAAAAAAAAAAAAAAAAAAAAGAACTTAGCAAACTCAACACCCAAAGAACAAATAATCCAATCAAGAAATGGGCAGAGGACATGAACAGACATTTCTGCAAAGAAGACATCCAGATGGCCAACAGACACATGAAAAAGTGCTCCATATCACTCGGCGTCAGGGAAATACAAATCAAAACCACAATGAGATATCACCTCACACCAGTCAGAATGGCTAAAATCAACAAGTCAGGAAATGACAGATGCTGGCGAGGATGCGGAGAAAGGGGAACCCTCCTACACTGTTGGTGGGAATGCAAGCTGGTGCAGCCACTCTGGAAAACAGCATGGAGGTTCCTCAAAATGTTGAAAATAGAACTGCCCTATGACCCAGCAATTGCACTATTGGGTATTTACTCTAAAGTTACAAACGTAGTGATCCAAAGGGGCACATGCACCCAAATGTTTATAGCAGCAATGTCCACAATAGCCAAACTATGGAAAGAACCTAGATGTCCATCAACAGATGAACGGATCAAGAAGATGTGGTATATATACACAATGGAATACTATGAAATGTATGTCTTATGACTCATTGGTCTGGGTATTTCTCGTCAATATGGGGGCATACTCAAATTTTCCCTGGCTTTAGAGAAGAAAACAATGCCTTCATTTCACTACTTAGCCATTGGAGCTATTATCATATAAATTTATTCCTCTTAATTGCAAAGATTCTTGGACTGGTGTTCTACTCACTGAGACCACTTTCTGTCACCCATCACCACTCTTCCATCAGTACTACTTAATCCTCAGCAGTCTCTCCTGCATGATTGACTTCAGTGTTTACTTCTCTTTTTAGGATCATAACTAAATCTAATCATTAGCTAATCAAGCAACCCAACAACCTTAGCGATGTCGTGTTGCTGGGCTAGGCTGAATTAGCTCTCAGGTGGTTTCAGTTAAATATTCTCACCCTTCTATTCTCTGTGGCCCTTTCTTGCAATATCTGCTGGTTTCTCAGACTCACCTGCATGGGGGTCTTTATGTAGAAGTCCAAATTCCTCCCTAGATGTTTGATGATGGACACTGAATCTCTGTTTTCAAACAATACAACAGGAGTCTTCTACCCAGACTTAGGACTCCAAAAGAAATAACCATGCCCCAGCATCAGAAGGTTACACCTGTTGAGGAACAATAGCAGAAGAGATATTTACAGCTCCCTTCCTGCTCCTTAAGTGTATTTTCCTCCTATTGCTCCAATGTGATGTGTGCTTTGAGCACATCATTCCCCCATGAGACATTGCTCTGGACATATTTGGGAGGGCCTTATTCTGCATACTATAAAGTCTTTTTCATATGTATGCTACTTTAGTCACTTATAAAAACAATAAACCCAGATTTTACACAGCCTCAGGAATGAGTGAATACAGGTTTCCATCATAATTTCGTGCAATGACCACATTCAGTGCAGAAGACTTAAAACTCCCTGCAACTATCTCTAATATTGGATCACACAGCCTTGCTAAAGAAGAGTGATCTGTATACCAGGACCCACACACCAACATCACCTGGAAGCTTGCTGGAAATACAGAATCTCTGAGCCACCCTGGAAATAAGATAAGATCCCGAATATTTAGTGGGATCTGTGTGGATTCACAGGCACACTGAAGTTGGAGAGATGCTAGTCTGGATGGGTTTCTCAGGATTTATGGTTGACATTTGTTGTAGGATAATAATATTTTGGGGTGCTTTCCTTTGGATTGTGAGTGTTCAGCAGCATCCCTTCAGACATTGCCAGACATGCCCAGGGATAAATTCATTTCTGGTTGAGAAACTGCCCGAGAGCTTGAAAGCTAGAATCATCCTGCAGAATGACACTCCAGGCCCACAACATACCCATATATTCAATGTGAACAGTTCACGAGACAGCACCAAGTACCATTTCTGGAACATAGATTGGAGTTCATAAGTTTACTTCCTCAGGATAATATTTTTATAATAATTAAATCAAACAATCCCTGTAAGATGCAACCTCACTTTATAGTACAGAAAATGATTTAAACATATCTGTTTTAACATTATATAATATCATTTTATGACAAAGAACTAAGTGACAGCCTTTTGGGCTCTCTGCTCAGCAGGGAGCCTGCTTTCCCTCTCTCTCTGCCTGCCTCTCTGCCTACTTCTGATCTCTCTCTCTGTCAAGTAAATAAATTAAAAAAAAAAGAAAAAGAAAAAAGAACTAAGTGACAGCCCTTAACTTGTATAAAGTAAAATATTTCTAATTGTAAGAAATATAAATAAACATATAGTAAATATAAAGTAACTATATATATATATATATATATAGAGAGAGAGAGAGAGAGAGAGAGAGAGAGAGATTCCTAATTGTAACAACAAATATGTCTTGAAGCCAATGGGTGTAGTGGCCAAAGTTTATTATCAGAAGAGCCCTCTCTGCAATGGCCATGGTCGCCAAACTGTGGAAAGAACCAAGATGCCCTTCAACGGATGAATGGATAAGGAAGATGTAGTCCATATACATTATGGAGTATTATGCCTCCATCAGAAAGGACGAATACCCAACTTTTGTAGCAACATGGACAGGACTGGAAGAGATTATGCTGAGCGAAATAAGTCAAGTAGAGAGAGTCAATATATGGTTTCACTTATTTGTGGAGCATAGCAAATAGCATGGAGGACATGGAGAGTTAGAGAGGAGAAGGGAGTTGGGGGAAATTGGAAGGGGAGGTGAACCATGAGAGACTATGGATTCTGAAAAACAATCTGAGGATTTTGAAGGGGCAGGGGGTGGGAGGTCGGGGTACCAGGTGGTCGGTATTATAGAGGGCACGGATTGCATGGAGCACTGGGTGTGGTGCAAAAATAATGAATACTGTTATGCTGAAAATAAATTAAAAAAAAAAGAGCCCTCTCCTCTGCCCTATTGAAAAGAATAACAGACTGTGTCTGGAGATAGCAGGGCTGAGTTCCCACCACATATCAATGCTTTGAAGATAAAGAGACCTAATCCAGGTGACCCCTGGATCATAGACTTGGAGAAAATTGTAACTTGAGGCTGATGTGAGATGCTAGAAGATTCACATATCAGGAAGGGGGCAAGTTCAGGGAAAGACACTAGAAAAGAAAAGAAAAACCGATTTCACATGACCTCTAACCTAGTCTTTTGGGAACTGAGGTTCATTGGAAAAATAACCTTTCTGTCCAGAGGACTTTCCCTCTTGGGAATCATGTGCTTAGAGTTTGGAGTCACGAGAGGGAAGTGTGGCTAATGAGCAGACATGGAGAGTTGTAAATACCTTCTCATCTCCAGTCCGTCAGTCCTGGCAACAAGAAGGGCCATGATTCTTGTCTATTTGCTGAGTCCTTACTCTGGCTAGAGACCAATATTTCACTCCTTCCTGCTGCCTCAGCTGAGGGCAGAGCTTGAGACCCTATCAGCTGTCATCCAGGGAGGAATTCAACTTCCACAAGTACACCTTCCTGTCACACACCCCAGCCAGGTGAGTCCAACATCACAGTGGTCCATGGATGACAGGGTCAGAGAGAATGGAAGCCAAGAACATTGAAGCATCACCATGTGGGAGTCAACTCAGCTTAGCCCAGAACAAGTGATCACTGTATTTGTCCGTTTTCTTAAGTATTTAATGTATTATTAGTGCTAATGTCAATTTTACATAGTAACAGCTACTCATTTTTGAAGGTCTATCATATTCTTTATTATTAAACTGCTAATATAGCAATGCTAGAAAAAGTGTGTTGAGATTGTTACACTCAATGTGTGGATCTAATTGGGTGTGATTTTGTCCTCTGGGAGTCACTGATAAGCTGGAGCCAGCTTTGCCTGTTACACTGGAGAAGGGTTCATGGAGGACAGGAATATCTAAACAGCCTACAATGCACAGGACACACCTCACCCCAGGGCAGGCTCTGGCCAGAATGTCCAGGTGCAGAGACAGAGAAACCCT
The DNA here is from genome assembly GCF_009829155.1 of Mustela erminea. Lineage (NCBI taxonomy): Eukaryota > Metazoa > Chordata > Mammalia > Carnivora > Mustelidae > Mustela > Mustela erminea. Next base: position 11,327,544 of record NC_045614.1, read on the forward strand.
GCAGTAAAGAATATCACTATTTGGATCACAGCTATCTTCAGGTTCTGCCTTCAATCTTGTAACACTTACTTCCTGCCCACAAATTCACAGTAACCCCTTGGCTACCAGTTTAAAAGTTTTAACCACAGAGGTACCTGAGTGGTGACTCAAATAGTTAAGCATCTGCCGTCAGCTCAGTCATTATCCCAAGGTTCTGGGATCCAGCCCCACAGAGGGCTTTCAGCTCAGCAGTCAGCTTCTCCCTTTCACTCTGCCTGTCCACCTGCTTATGCTCTCTCTGTCTCTCAGATGAATAAATGAGATATTTAAAATAAAATTAGTTTAAACATTGTTGATTAATTAATTCAACATTGTTTGTTCAACAAAATATGCAACAGCTCTGTAATTTTTCCCCCCAGGGTGCTGGTGATGGAGATGTTTCTTGTTTTCTTAAAGTATCCTTCAGGTTCAGCAAACTTCATGTATTTGATTGCTATTCTGATTGGCCTTTATTATTAGATGCCCATATGTTATTCTCTCTCTCTCTCTCTGTTTTTACTTTTAAAACATCATCAGCATTTCAAATTGTTTCCTCTGATCATTGTTTCTGAATTGACATTTGGAACATATATTTTGACCATAAAAATTTACATTTTATGTAAATATGTCTACCTTCTTATTTCTGAATTTCTTGCTTTTTAGGGGTGTTGCCCATCTGTAATTTTTATATGTAGTTTTATTGATGTTCTACTGTATTGTTTGGTTACATGTTCCCTGAAGTCATAAACCCTCTGGCTTTCTACAGGGTCTGAGAGAGGGAACAGATTTCATAGTCTTCCAGATAGATACCCTTTTGCCCGCGTTTATTGAGAAATTCAACCTTTTCCAAGGAAACTGAAATACAACCTTACCATGTGGTAAATGTCCCTATACATTGAGGCCTGATTTCTAACTCATTTAACAAACAAATACTAAGTATTTTAGGAATATTATATATTATATCTTTTGTGTCTAGGACTTCTACAGTTTAATTATTGACCCATATTGACATCATTAATGATTGTTATTTTATATCCTATTTTAGTTCATTTTGGTTTTTCATGCAATTTTGCCTAGAACAGGTGTTTTGAAATTACTCGATTTACATTTTTTAAATTTATTTTTTATTTATTTTCAGCATAACAGTATTCATTATTTTTTCACCACACCCAGTGCTCCATGCAATCCGTGCCCTCTATAATACCCACCACCTGGTACCCCAACCTACCACACCCTCACCACCTCAATCCCTTCAGATTGTTTTTCAGAGTCCATAGTCTCTCATGATTCACCTCCCCTTCCAATTTCCCCCAACTCCCTTCTCCTCTCTAACTCCTCATGTCCTCCATGCTATTTGTTATTCTCCACAAAGCTTACACCAGTTAGAATGGCCAAAATTAACAAGACAGGAAACAACATGTGTTGGGGGGGATGTGGAGAAAGGGGAACCCTCTTACACTGTTGGTGGGAATGCAAGTTGGTGCAGCCTCTTTGGAGAACAGTGAGATTCCTTTAATTTCTTGAGATCCCTCAAGAAATTAAAAATAGAACTTTCCTATGACCCTGCCATTGCACTCCCGGGTATTTACCCCAAAGATACAGATGTCATGGAAAGAAGGGCCATCTGTACCCCAATGTTTAGAGCAGCAATGGCCACGGTCGCCAAACTATGGAAAGAACCAAGATGCCCTTCAACAGACGAATGGATAAGGAAGATGTGGTCCATATACACTATGGAGTATTATGCCTCCATCAGAAAGGATGAATACCCAACTTTTGTAGCAACATGGATGGTACTGGAAGAGATTATTCTGAGTGAAATAAGTCAAGCAGAGAGAGTCAATTTACAGTTTAACCTGGTTTTATGATCTCTTTATTCTGTTAATTCTATACCTATCCATATTCGAAGGGCTTTTTATATTAAACACATATATTCACAAAACTTGGTGAAAAAACAAAAATGAACAAAGTTGAAGTCCCTGCACTTTTAAACATGAACCCTCACAATGGGGACAGAACATAATGAAATAAATGTGTGTATGAAATGATCCACAGACAAAATGATATGAAGGAAATTATTGAGTACAAAAAGATAGAATTATCATGGTGGACAGGATTGTAGAGCATGGTCTGTGGACCCCATTGCACATTGGGCGAAATGCAGAATGAGGATTAGAGTGTGCCCACTGGGTTCATAAAATAGATCTATACCCAAAGCTCAAGAATATCAAGAAAATATGCCACATAGAGAAGGGAGAAAGGTACTAACATCCCCTATCAGACCACATAGAAATGAATTGGCCAGAAATGATGCAGAGGGTACATGAAAAATAAGTCTCCAGCGTTTGATATAAAAATGCCCAACTTTTGTTGTGTTATGTATACTTCCTTTTGTGAAGTGTTTGTTTAACCCAATGCTCAATTTTAAAAATGTGTGTGTGTGTGTGTGTGTATTTGGGCATATATTTTAATATTTATATAAATTATTTGCCCATGGGAGGCTTAAGAATTGGCAATTCTGCATTTTGCAGGGGAACAGTCAGTGATCTGGACTATGTGGGTTGGATCCATTTCCATTCCTGGCACAATCAGGATGGCAGGGAATGGTGTTGTGTGTGTGTGTGTGACTTGTAGAATGTGAGCAGTCCCCATAACAAAGAGCCAGGACTCAGGACTCCCAGGGTGACAAGAGAGGCCACTAAGAAGGGGATCTGGTTCAATTCATGAGATGCCTTTGCAACACAATGAATACAGTGGGAGAGGCAGTGTGGACAAGGAATACCCTTTGCCTTGAGGTTTCAAGTTAGCAGAGAGGCCACTTCTCTACTCAGTGTGTCTGACGACTTCTCTCCTCAGGCTCCCTTCTGCTCATTCTGCTTGTAGCACTGGCTTTGCTTTTTTCACTTGAACATTTGGAAACAAGTACCTTTCTCGAGGCCTTTGCATTGGCAATTCCCTCTCCTCTGTAATCCTTGAGCTGCCTCCATCTCTTACTTGAGATTTTTTGTTCCAATGTCACCTTGTTCACAGAATTGATGTACATACCCAAGAAAATAGCATGCCATATTCACTCTGCTTTATCCGTGCTTTCTTTTTCTTCATACCATCTCCTACCCTCTGAAATGCTATTTATTTTCTTATTTGTTAATGTATTATTTCTCCATTATTGAGTGATAGGGAATTTTGTTCTTTACAACCCTATATTCATCACCTAGAAATGCCTAAATCATGGCCAGGACTTAATTTGTATTTCTGGGATTTGCAATAATTTTTAACTAAAAGTGTGGAATACATGGTCTTTTGTAAATTAAGTGATAGAAACAAAAGTCCCATAACTATAGTGGTACAGGGGCTCCCCTGAATGGGACCCTATCCATGTGCAAAATATTAAAATAAATACAGACTACAAAATTAATTATGAATTAAACTACAAAATTTAAAAGGTAGCATTTTAAGTCTGTGAGTGTATGAAAATTAATCATGCTATTGCCTCTGTCCATGAAGTCACCTCCACCACATGAAAGCCAGCAATGATACACGATTTTCAAAGTTTCTTCTTCTGGGATTTTCAGAGGAACCAGAACTGCAGCCCCTCATATTTGGGCTTTTCCTCTCCATGTACCTGATCACGGTGGTTGGAAACCTGCTCATCATTCTGGCCGTCCACTCTGACTCCCACCTCCACACCCCCATGTACTTCTTCCTGGCCAACCTCTCCTTTGTAGACATCTCTTCCACTTCCACCACTGTCCCTAAGATGCTGATGAATATACAGACAGAAAGTAAAGTCATAACCTATGCAGACTGTGTCACACAGATTTATTTTTTCGTACTCTTTGCTGTGTTGGATGTCTTTCTCCTGGCCGTGATGGCCTATGATCGCTTTGTGGCCATCTGTCAACCTCTACACTACATGGTTATCATAAACCCTCAGCTTTGTAGACTTCTGGTTCTAATGTGCTGGACCATATGTATACTTCATTCCCTGCTACAAACCTTAATGGTGTTGCGGCTGTCCTTCTGTACAGAGGTGGAAATCCCCCACTATTTCTGTGAACTCAATCAGATGATCCAACTTGCCTGTTCGGACACCTTTCTCAATAATATGGTGATGTATTCTGCAGCTGTCCTGCTGGGTGGTGGCCCTTTTTCTGGGATCCTTTACTCTTATTCTAAGATTGTTTCCTCCATATGTGGAATATCATCAGCTCAGGGCAAGTATAAAGCATTTTCCACTTGTGCATCGCACCTTTCTGTTGTCTCCTTATTTTATTGTACAATGCTTGGTGTGTACCTTAGCTCTGCTGCTACCCAGAGCTCCCACGCAAGTGCAGTGACCTCAGTGATGTACACGGTGGTCACACCCATGCTGAACCCCTTTATCTACAGCCTGAGGAACAAAGATGTAAAGAGGGCTCTGAAAACATTCTTTGTGAAGGAGACTCTACTTGGCCAGTTGTCATAGGAAAGAACAAGTTCCTGAGATCGCTTAAGCTTAGTTTCCTGAGCAAAATTTTATTGGATAAGTGTTTTTATTCAGTTACTAATGACAATGTAAAATGAGTACATTAGTGTTTAAAACACATTTACGGTCTGACAATTCAAGGGGTCAAAACTCTGAAATGGGGCGCCTGGGTGGCTCAGTGGGTTAAGCCGCTGCCTTCAGCTCAGGTCATGATCTCAGGGTCCTGGGATCAAGGCCCGCATCGGGCTCTCTGCTCAGCAGGGAGCCTGCTTCCCTCTCTCTCTCTCTGCCTGCCTCTCCATCTACTTGTGATTTCTCTCTGTCAAGTAAATTAATAAAATCTTTAAAAAAAAAAAACAAACCTCTGAAATGGTTCTCATTGGGCTAAAAAAAAGTGTTTGCAAGACTTGGTTCATTCTGGAAGCTATAGGGACAAATGTGCTTATTATTTTTATTCCAAAATCATTAAAAGAGTGCAAAAAAATTCTAAATATATTTCTTATTATTCTTATAATTAACAAATTCTTCACAGTAAGGGACCAAATAACTAAATTTGCAAGTATGAAATTCCTAATCATTTGGCAAATGTGTCATGGAGCTGAGGTATGTCTTGCTCAAGATGTTTGTTTGTTTGCTTAAGATTTTCTTTCTTTCTTTCTTTCTTTATCACAGAGAGAGAGAGAGAAAGAGCATGCAGAGGGAGAAACAGGCTCCACACTAGGAAAGAGCCTGATATGGGACTCAATCCCAGTATCCCAGGATCATGACCTGAGCTGAAGGCAGACACCCAATAGACTGAGCCACCTAGGCATCCCTTGCTCAAGGTTTATATCAAAATAGCTTAGTTCTCCTCACTGAAAAGGCAAACAGTGATATTCTATAGATCACAGGGCTGTGTGTCCAACACAAGTCAACATTTCAGAGATCCAAGGGATATAATCGATACACATTGCTCAGTCCTAGACTTTGTGTAAAGTTGAAGTCAGGGTTAGGATAAGGTGCTAAAAGGTCCATACTCTGGGAACAACAGAGCTCCTGAGGAAGAGCTCTGGATTCACTTGGTTATAACCTAGTCTGTAAGGAACACACAATCTCCAGGAAAATTTTCCTTCATGTCCACAGCAGTGTAACATAGGAAACTCATGTGCTTAGAAGTTAGAGAAGCAGGAAGGAAACATTCCTCATGAACAGACAGAGGAAGCTCTAAATATCTCCTGTGTAGCAGGAGATACTCTGCCTGTGCCCCCTTGGGCTGGATGGGACAAGATTGTTGTCTCTGGAATCCTAAGCTTGGCTGGAAGACTGATGCCAGCCACCTTCCTGCCATCTTGTGAGGGGACAGAGTTTAGTCACCATCATCCCCACCCAGGAGGAATTCAAACTACCACATAGAGACCCCTCCTTCAGAGCTGCCATTCAGGTAAGTCCCAGAGCCCAGCAGGTCCTGAAGGCAAAGGTTAGACAAAATCCAAGCCTGCTGAATTTACCTGAGGTTAGCTGACAGCCTCCAGCCTTGCCCAGAACCTGGGGATCTCTATGTTCAATTGCTTGTCTGATGAACTGATGAATGAATTCATTGAGGATGTTAAAGAAAGAAGTGAATAATGAGCTCAGCAACACATGGGTGATTGGTGACAATGAAATGAAGGGATGGGAGGCATAAAGTACTTCCAGTAAAAATAGAACATAACCACTGAGTTTTGCAATTAAACAAAATAATAATATTAGTTATGGAGGGATGTCCAGGGAAGTCAGGGCATTTCTTTTTTGTCTTTAAAATGGGACATATTGGACTCTGTTTCCATACTGATGAGAAAAAACTAGACCAATTTATTTCTTGCAGATAGGACCCTGCAACATAATTTATGAGGCATACATTTTCACAGCATCCCCTGTTCCTCTGGGTATTCACGTGAAAACAATTATCTAACAATGAAAACTATATGGAGGAGCTTTGTTTTGAAATGATTTCATTACTAAGGGAGCTGAATATATTTGTGAATTAGCTTTTCATTTTTTCTGTACAGTACATTTTCTCTACCATGTCATTGCATTTGTACCGTGGAGTCAGTGGTTTATTCCTGCTTTTGATTGCATTCTTTCAAACAAGGAATCAGAAGAGGGTTTCTATTTGTTTTACCAATTTTGTTGCTTTCATTGTGTTCTAGTGTATATGTATTGACATATATGTGTTGAATTGTGTTATTAGTAGTATGGGCTCAGATCTGTCACTCTGTATATGGTATTCTTTATATTGCTTTCTTGATATTATCCATTCTGAAATATTGAGCTGTCACTAATATATTTTTTTTTACTTAGCAGTCCTTGCAATAAACAAAAATGAAAATAAATGATACTTTGTACATTGTGTGCTAATAAATCACCTCTATATGTATTACCCAATTGTTTTTGCATCTCTGTCATTCCCCATGGGTCTTTCTCTCTTTGTGATGAGATCCATTTCTAAAAGTTGCATCATATTTGACCATCATCTCTTCTTTACATTTGACTGAAGATTGCTTTTACCTTCATAAGCATATTTCAATCTGCATATCTTTATGTCAGAAAAAATAATCACTTAGTGCTTACTCCCCAGTTGTAAAGATCATTCACTCATATTATTTTATTCCAAGTCTTTAGACACTTAATCTGGAATTAGTGACCCATCTTGACAGCACTGAATTATTATTTTATGTCTTCACATACATTAGTTTTAGATTCTCATTGAATTTTGTTTTACATTGTTGTTTTTTTAATTTATTTTTTATTTTCAGCATAACAGTATTCATTATTTTTGCACCACACCCAGTGCTCCATGCAATCCGTGCCCTCTCTAATACCCACTACCTGGTACACAGTTGTTTTGAAAATAGTATACTTGACATAATTTCATTCCTCCTGACAATCTTTATTCCTTAAGTACTTAGTGTCTTTAAAAACTTCTCTTCCTGAGTGAAATTAGTAAAGTAGAGAAAGTCAGTTATCATATGGTTTCACTTACTTGAGGAACATAAGGAATAACATGGAGGACATTAGTGCAAGGAAGGGAAAAATGAAAGGGGGGAAATCCGAGGGGGAGTCAAACCATGAGAGACTATGGACTTTGAGAAACAAACCAAGGGTTTTAGAGGGGAATGGGTTGGGGGATGTGTTGGCCTAGTGATGGGTATTAAGGAGGGTTCATATTGTATGGAGCACTGGGTGTTATATGTAAACAATAAATCTTGGAACACTGCATCAAAAATGAACGACATACTGTGTGCTGACTAACATACATAATAATAAATAAATGAATAAAACTGAAAAACTCTTCCTGGATTATGCACACATGCACATTCATACACTGTACAAAAGGATAGGTTGTATCATATGCTCATCAGAAATTCGTTTTATGTTTTAGGGCTGCCTTTTTTCCTACCTGCTTCCATTCTTCCTTTTTACTCAATAATACCTCATGAACTTGCCTCCAGTCAACTAAGGTAATGCTGATTCTTTACTTCAGAGTCTGCATGATATTTCATGATGTGGCTATGCCATTCATGATTGAAAGCCTTTTCTATTCTTTCTTAATATATTGCTTTATAAGAATTCTACAAAAATATCTTCCTTATCCATTCGTCCGTTGAAGGGCATCTTGGTTCTTTCCATAGTTTGGTGACCGTGGCCATTGCTGCTATAAACATTGGGGTACAGATAGCCCTTCTTTTCACGACATCTGTATCTTTGGGGTAAAAACCCAGGAGTGCAATTGCAGGGTCATAGGGAAGTTCTATTTTTAATTTCTTGAGGAATCGCCACACTGTTCTCCAAAGAGGCTGCACCAACTTGCATTCCCACCAACAGTGTAAGAGGGTTTCCCTTTATCCACATCCTCTCCAACACATGTTGTTTCTTGTCTTGTTAATTTTGGCCATTCTAACTGGTGTAAGGTGATATCTCAATGTGGTTTTAATTTGAATCTCCCTGATGGCTAGTGATGATGAACATTTTTTCATGTGTCTGATAGCCATTTGTATGTCTTCATTGGAGAAGTGTCTGTTCATATCTTCTTCCCATTTTTTGATATGTTTGCCTGTTTCGTGTGTGTTGAGTTTGAGGAGTTCATTATAGATCCTGGATATCAACCTTTTGTCTGTACTGTCGTTTGCAAATATCTTCTCCCATTCCGTGGGTTGCCTCTTTGGTTTTTTTTGACTGTTTCCTTTGCTGTGCAGAAGCTTTTGATTTTGATAAAGTTCCAAAAGTTTATTTTTGCTTTTGTTTCCTTTGCCTTTGGAGACATATCTTGAAAGAAGTTGCTGTGGCTGATATCGAAGAGATTACTGCCTATGTTCTCCTCTAGGATTCTGATGGATTCCTGTCTCACATTGAGGTCTCTTATCCATTTTGAGTTTATCTTTGTGTACGGTGTAAGAGAATGGTCGAGTTTCATTCTTCTACATATAGCTGTCCAGTTTTCCCAGCACCATTTATTGAAGAGACTGTCTTTTTTCCACTGTATATTTTTTCCTGTTTTGTCGAAGATTAATTGCCTCCATCAGAAAGGATGAATACCCAACTTTTGTAGCAACGTGGACGGGACTGGAAGAAATTACACTGTGTGAAATAAGTCAAGCAGAGAGAGTCAATTATCATATGGTTTCACTTATTTGTGGAGCATAACAAATATCATGGAGGACAAGGGGTGTTAGAGAGGAGAAGGGAGTTGGGGTAAATTGGAAGGGGAGGTGGAGACTATGGACTCTGAAAAACAATCTGAGGGGTTTGAAGTGGCGGGGCTGTGGGAGGTTGGGGTACCAGGTGGTGGGTATTATAGATGGCACAGATTGCATGGAGCACTGGGTGTGGTGAAAAAATAATGAAAACTGTTTTTCTGAAAATAAATATATCAATTAAAATTTAAAAATAAGAGGGTTCCCCTTTCTTCACATCCCTTCCAACACATGTTGTTTCCTGTCTTGCTAATTTTGGCCATTCTAATTGGTGTAAGGTGGTATCTCAATGTGGTTTTAATTTGAATCTGCCTGAGGGCTAGTGATGATGAACATTTTTTCATGTGTCTGTTAGCCATTTGTATGTCTTCATTGGAGAAGTGTCTGTTCATATCTTCTGCCCATTTTTTTTATATGATTGTCTGTTTTTTGTGTGTGCAGTTTGAGGAGTTCTTTATAGATCCTGGATATCAACCTTTTGTCTGTAGTGTCATTTGCAAATATCTTTTCCCATTCCATGGGTTGCCTCTTTGTTTATCCACCATGACTAGGTGGGATTCATTCCTGGGCTACAAGGATGATTCAACATTCGCTAATCAGTCAATGTGATAGAAAAAATTAATATGAGATGAGAGAAGAATCACATGGTCCTCTCAATTGATGCAGAAAAAAGCGTTTGACCAAATGCAGCATCCGTTCCTGGTTAAAATGCATCAAAGTATAGGGATAGAGGGAACATTCCTGAACTTCATCAAATCTATCTATGAAAGACCCACAGCAAATATCATCATCAAAGGGAAAAAGCTTGCAGCCTTCCCGTTGAGATCAGGAACACGACAAGGATGCCAACTCTCACCACTCTTGTTCAACATAGTATTAGAAGTCCTAGCAACAGCAATCGAACAACAAAGAGAAATAAAAGGTATCCAAATTGGCAATGAAGATGTCAAACTCTCTCTCTTTGCAGATGACATGATTCTTTATTTGGAAAACACAAAAGACTCCACCCCCAAACTAATAGAATTCATACAACAATTCAGCAACGTGGCAGGATACAAAGTCAATGTACAAAAATCAGTGGCTTTTTTATACACTAACAATGAAGATACAGAAAGGAAAATTAGAGAGTCTATTCCCTTTACTATAGCACCAAGAACCATAAGATACCTGGGAATAAACCTAACCAAATAGGTAAAGGATCTGTACTCAAGGAATTACAGAACACTCATGAAAGAAATTGAAGAACACACAAAAAGATGGAAGACCATTTAATGCTCTTGGATCGGAAGAATAAACATTGTTAAAATGTGTAAACTTCCTAGAGCAATCTACACTTTAATGCCATTCTAATCAAAATTCCACCGGTATTCTTCAAAGAGTGGAGCAAATTATCCTAAAATTTGTATGGAATCAGAAGAGACCCCGAATCACTAAGGAAATGTGAAAATCAAAAACAAAACTGGGGGCATCATGTTACCTGATTTCAGGCTTTACTACAAAGCTGTGATCAACAAGACAGCATGGTACTGGCATAAAAACAGACACATAGACCAGTGGAACAGAGTAGAGAGCCCAGATATGGACCCTCAACTCTATGGGCAAATAATCTTCGACAAAACAGGAAAAAATATACAGTGGAAAAAAGACAATCTCTTCAGTAAATGGTGCTGGGAAAACTAAGCAGCTATATGTAGAAGAATGAAACTCAACCATTCTCTTACACCGTACACAAAGATAAACTCAAAATGGATAAAAGACCTCAACGTGAGACAGGAATCCATCAGAATCCTAGAGGAGAACATCTGCAGTAATCTCTTCGATATCAGCCACAGCAACTTCTTTCAAGGTATGTCTCCAAAGGCAAAGGAAACAAAAGCAAAAATAAACTTTTGGGATTTCATCAAAATCAATAGCTTCTGCATAACAAGGAAACAGTCAAGAAAACAGAGGCAACCCACAGAATGGGAGAAGATATTTGCAAAAAAAAAAAAAATTTAGAAAAACAACAGCTACCAAAAAAAGAAGTTAAAAATAGAGCTACTACATGACCATGCAATTGCCCTAGTAGGTATTTACCCAAAGGATACAAGTGTTGTGATTAGAAGGGACATCTGCACCCCAATAATTATAGCAGCAATATCCACAATAGCCAAAGTACAGAAAGAGCCCAGATGTCCATTGGTAGATGAATGGATAATCAGATTATATATATAACCTTATAATTAGGTATGTTATATATACTAATATATTGATTATATTTAAATATATATGTATTATATATAATGGAATATTACTCAGCCACCAGAAATAATTAAACTCTTACCTCTTACTTTGATGTGGATATAACTGGAGGGCATTATGCTGAGTGAAATAACTCAATCAGAGAAAAACAATTATCATATGATTTCACACATGTGTGAAATTAATGAACAAAATAGAGGATCATAGGGGAAGGGAAGAAAAAATAAATAAGGTGAAGTTAGAGAGGCAAACAAACCGTAAGAGACTCTTAACTATAGGAAACAAGCTGGGAGTGCTGGAGTGGAGGTGGGTGAGGGGATGGGACAACTGGGTGATGGGCATTAAAGAAGGCATGTGATACAATGAGTACTGGGTGCATATGCAACTAATGAATTGCTAAACTCTACATCTGAAAATATTGATACAGTATATGTTAACTAAATTAATTTAAATAAAATAAGTTTTCAACAAAAGGTTTTCAACATCAGTAATCACCAGTGAAACAGAAATCACAACAACAATGCAATATTACCTCATGCCTCCTGGAATGTTCAGTATCCAAAAGACAAAAAACAAGTGTTGGTGAGAATGTGGGAAAAGGGAATCCTGTGCACTGTTGATAGGGATGTAAATTGAGGCAGCCACTGTAGAAAAGAGTATGGAGGCTCCTTGTAAACATTAAAAATAGAACTACCATATGATTCATGAATTTCACTTCTGAGCATTTTCTGAAGGAAATAAAAACATAAATTTAAAAAGATATACATACCCCTTTCATTTTGCAGCATATTTACAGTAACCAAGACATGGAAACTACCTAGATAGAAGTTCATCAATGGATGACTGGATAAAGGGTATTGCACTAGGTGATGACAGAGTAGGGAACCTTCCTTTATCTGGTCCCTCAAATTTAGCTGGGTATCTATGAAATCATTCTGAACACACATGAATTCCACCTGAGATATTAGAAGATTTATCAGGAACTCTGCAGTCAGAAAAATGACTGCTTTCTGCAAGGTCAGAAGTGCTGAATCATACACTTCCGAAATATTGGAAGATAACCAGAGTGGGGAGGAAGCCTCCATAAGCTGGCTACAAGAAAGTGATAGAACATCAGAGCACAAAATAGAAACCATTAGAAATCTGCTCCAGGGACATATATCCCTTTCTAAAATGGGCTCAGGGGATGAAAAGAGCAAAATTCTAGGTGAATTATTGTGGTCTCAGGATTCTAGAAGACTCATAAAGAACAGGGGTGCCTATCTGATAGAGTGCCCAAGGAGTGGAGTGGGGAAACTGGTTATGGTCAGTGAGCCCAGGAGGCAACTCTCAGCTCAGATCACAGTAAACTACAAGCCTGGCCACTGCTGGTCCCAGATAGCATAGATATGCTATGATGTCTAGCATAGATAGACATCGTATGCTAACTAACTGAATTTAAATTAAAAAAGGAAAAAGAAGAAGGGAGCCTGTGTCTTGATTTGCCTCCTTTTTTCTTTCCTTATGATTCTTTTTGTTCTTTGATTCCACACATGAGTGAAATCATATCGTATTCAACTTTCTGTGACTGACTTATTTCACTTAGCATAAATGCGTTCTCCACATGGTTAGATTTAATTCCTTTGATAGCTGATGTGTATATATATATATATATATATATATATATATATATATATAAAATTTATTTTTTATTTTTTATTTTTATATTTTATAAATATATTTATATTTATATATTTATATTTATTTTATATAAATTTATTTATTTTAATTATTTACTTTACTTATATTTATATATTTATATTTATTTTATATAAATTTATTTATTTTAATTATTTACTTTATTTATTTATTTATTTTTATTATATATTTTATATATATATATATATATGGCCTCCCACAATTCCTTTATCCATTCATAAAATGATGGGCACTTGGCATATAGTTTGGCTATTATAGACAAGGTTGTTACAATCATTGCAGTGCATGTGTGCCTTTGAATTCATATTTTTGTGTTATTTGCATGAATCCCCTTTTGGATTTATAGCAGTGCAAATATGAAAATGTACGGGAGTTCTATTTTTTTTAACTTTTTGAGGACCCTCTATACTGTTTGCACTCCCACCAACAGGACAAGAGGGTTTCACTTTCTGCACATCCTTGACAGAAACTGTTGTTTCTGTGTTGTTAATTTTAGTCATTCTGACAGTTTGCAGTTATAACTCATCATAGCATTGATTTGTACCAAGTGGGCATTATGAACGGAGTGACATGATACCATTTATATTTTGCAATAAAAAAATATACATTTATTTTGGTATAGATCTGATCCCATTTAAGGAAAGTTACCTGACCTCTCTGATTGGGAATTCCTGTCCATTCAACCTTTTTCCTTAAGAGGGAAGGTATTACAGGTTTAATGACAAATGCTCTCCTTCATTTGAGGTGTAAATGTTGAGTATTGACATCTTTTAGACATAGAGCATGCGGTACTGAGATAAGAAGGTCCATAGATCCTCCAGGTAAATACCTAAGAATGCAATTGCTAGGTCATAGGGTAGTTCTACTTTTAACTTTTTTAGGAACCACCATACTTTCCAGAGTGGCTGCCCCAGTTTGCATTCCCACCAATAATGCAAGAGGGTTCCCCATTATTCACATCCTCATCAACACCTTTTCTTTCCTGTGTTGTTAATTTTAGCCATTTTGACTTGTGTGAGGTGATATCTCATTGTAGTATTGATTTGTGTTTCCCTGATGATGAGTGATGTTGAGCATCTTTTCATGTGTCTGTTAGCCATCTGTATGCCTTCTTTGGAAAAGTGTCTATTCATGTCTTCAGCCTATATCTTAACTGGATTATTTGTTTTATGGGTGTTCTTTATAAATTTTGGGTAAAAACCCTTTATCAGATATATCATTTGCTAATATCTTTCCCCATTCCCTCAGTTACAATACTAAGTTTCCCCCCAAAGGATAAAAAATACTAATTCGAAGGAGTACATACTCCCTGATATTTACAGAAACATTGTCAGTAATAGCCAAAACATGGAAAGGGCCCATTGTCCACTGACTGATGAATGGATAAGAAAGATGTGCATTAAGAAGGGCAAGCAATGCTGGGGGAGACAAAATGGTAGGGAAGTAGGAGGAGGTGTCATTTCAACCTGTACCTTAAAGTGAGCTGATTACCTACCAAAGAACTCTGATCACCCATAAAATCAGCCTGAGATCAGAATTATACATGTCTGGATCTCTACAGGGGCAGAAGACACCAGTGGGCAGGTAAAGCAGAGTGGCAACTTCAGACTGATATCAGAAGATAAACAAAAGGGGGAGGGAGCCACCAGAGGCGACCAGTTGGAAAGTAATATCCCTAACGAGAGTGCCCTGCATCTGGGGACCAGCATTAACATGGAGACTGGTTGAAAGCACTCAGAAAGAGCAAAGGATCGGGGCGGGGGGGTGGTGGGGTGGTGTGGAAATTGTAAGAATCGGGGTGGCTAGAGACAGGGGCTTAAGTCCCCGGACCCAGGACAGCCTCCCCTGGTGCTGAGCCAGAGAGAGTGTGGCGGAGAAACCAGGTCTTGGTCCCTGAGCCACCAGCACACCCAAGAACGCATGGGGTCTGGCTCCTGTGAGGGGCTGGGAGCCTCACCAGACAGGCAGAACACTGAGTCCTGCTACAGAGCCTGAGACACGCGCGCCCCTCACCCTCCCCTGAGAGAAGTGCACAAAGGCCTAGCCCAGCGCTCTCAGACCATTGTTTCAGAGCCTGAGATGCATGCTAGCCACAAACCCTCCCCTGAGAGAGGTGCTCAAAGGCCCAAACTGGTGCTCTTGGACCTGCGCCCTGCTCCCAGAGCCAGAGATGCACGTGCGACCCACAGCCTCCCCTGAGAGAGGTGCTTGTAAGCCTGGCACTCTTAGATACAGAAAGACCAGGCACTCCCAGCCTGGGCCAGCAGGAAAATCTCAGTGTCCTATTGCTGCTTGGAACATCTCTGGCGGTCTGGAGCTGCCCAGACAGCCGACACTGCCGAGGTTTTGGATACAAGCAGAAGAACCTGCATCCCCAGGGACCGCGACTTGGAACCTGCTCTGTCAGCGGCCAAGGTGGAATTTATATGGGCTCTGCAACACCCACAGGAGGCCAGGCTGAGGCTTCTCTCTGAGAGGGAGGTCAGGGTGCAGTTTGCTTTCCTCTAAACCTAAAAAAAACATCAAAAGCAGTCCAGGCGAGAGGAAAAAAAAAAAAGTGAAAAAAACATAAAAACATCCAGAGAACAAAAGCCAGAAAAAAACCGGTTTCCTCAGAGCCCACCTCCTTGGGGGGGGGGGTGGCTGGAGGACTTAACTCAGGGAACATCATTGACTGAAAACCCACGTGGCAGTCCCCTCCCCCAGAAAACCAACCAGGAAAGGAAAAAAAAAAGAAAGATTAAAAGAGAACATCCACCACAAATAGGACATTTATTTTTTTTTTTTTTTTTTTGGCTTTATTTTTTTTTTTTTTATTTTTTTTTTTTTTACAGAATAACAGTATTCATTATTTTTGCACCACACCCCGTGCTCCATGCAATCCGTGCCCTCTATAATACCCACCACCTGGTACCCCAACCTCCCACCCCCCATCCCTTCAAAACCCTCAGATTGTTTTTCAGAGTCCATAGTCTCTCATGGTTCACCTCCCCTTCCAATTTCCCCCAACTCCCTTCTCCACTCTAAGTCCCCATGTCCTCCATGCTATTTGTTATGCTCCACAAATAAGTGAAACCATATGATAATTGACTCTCTCTGCTTGACTTATTTCACTCAGCATAATCTCTTCCAGTCCCGTCCATGTTGCTACAAAAGTTGGGTATTCATCCTTTCTGATGGAGGCATAATACTCTATCCCCAGGGGTACAGGTCTGTGAATCACCAGGTTTACACACTTCATAGCACTCACCAAAGCACATACCCTCCCCAATGTCCATAATCCCACCCCCTTCTCCCAAACCCCCTCCCCCCAGCAACCCTCAGTTTGTTTTGTGAGATTAAAAGTCACTTATGGTTTGTCTCCCTCCCAATCCCATCTTGTTTCCTTTATTCTTCTCCTACCCACTTAAGCCCCCATGTTGCATCACCACTTCCTCATATCAAGGAGATCATATGATAGTTGTCTTTCTCTGCTTGACTTATTTCGCTAAGCATGATACGCTCTAGTTCCATCCATGTTGTCGCAAATGGCAAGATTTCATTTCTTTTGATGGCTGCATAGTATTCCATTGTGTATATATACCACATCTTCTTGATCCATTCATCTGTTGATGGACATCTAGGTTCTTTCCATAGTTTGGCTATTGTGGACATTGCTGCTATAAACATTCGGTGCACGTGCCCCTTTGGATCACTACGTTTGTATCTTTAGGGTAAATACCCAATAGTGCAATTGCTGGGTCATAGGGCAGTTCTATTTTCAACATTTTGAGGAACCTCCATGCTGTTTTCCAGAGTGGCTGCACCAGCTTGCATTCCCACCAACAGTGTAGGAGGGTTCCCCTTTCTCCGCATCCTCGCCAGCATCTGTCATTTCCTGACTTGTTTATTTTAGCCATTCTGACTGGTGTGAGGTGATATCTCATTGTGGTTTTGATTTGTATTTCCCTGATACCGAGTGATGTGGAGCGAAAGAAATTGAGGAAGACACAACGAAATGGAAAAATGTTCCATGCTCCTGGATTGGAAGAATAAATATTGTGAAAATGTCTATGCTACCTAAAGCAATCTACACATTTAATGCAATTCCTATCAAAGTACCATCCATCTTTTTCAAAGAAATGGAACAAATAAGGCTAAAATTTATATGGAACCAGAAAAGACCTCGAATAGCCAAAGGGATATTGAAAAAGAAAGCCAACGTTGGTGGCATCACAATTCCGGACTTCAAGCTCTATTACAAAGCTGTCGTCATCAAGACAGCATGGTACTGGCACAAAAACAGACACATAGATCAATGGAACAGAATAGAGAGCCCAGAAATAGACCCTCAACTCTATGGTCAACTAATCTTCGACAAAGCAGGAAAGAATGTCCAATGGCAAAAAGACAGCCTCTTCAATAAATG
This sequence comes from Mustela erminea, assembly GCF_009829155.1. Taxonomy (NCBI): domain Eukaryota; kingdom Metazoa; phylum Chordata; class Mammalia; order Carnivora; family Mustelidae; genus Mustela; species Mustela erminea. The sequence continues at coordinate 11,345,086 of NC_045614.1, forward strand.
GTGCTGGGAAAATTGGACAGCCACATGCAGAAAAATGAAATTGGACCATTTCCTTACACCACACACAAAAATAGACTCAAAATGGATGAAGGACCTCAATGTGCGAAAGGAATCCATCAAAATCCTTGAGGAGAACACAGGCAGCAACCTCTTTGACCTCAACCGCAGCAACATCTTCCTAGGAACAACGCAAAAGGCAAGGGAAGCAAGGGCAAAAATGAACTATTGGGATTTCATCAAGATCAAAAGCTTTTGCACAGCAAAGGAAACGGTTAACAAAATCAAAAGACAACTGACAGAATGGGAGAAGATATTTGCAAATGACATATCAGATAAAGGACTAGTGTCCAGAATCTATAAAGAACTTAGCAAACTCAACACCCAAAGAGCAAATAATCCAATCAAGAAATGGGCAGAGGACATGAACAGACATTTCTGCAAAGAAGACATCCAGATGGCCAACAGACACATGAAAAAGTGCTCCATATCACTCGGCATCAGGGAAATACAAATCAGGACATTTATTTTTAACTCGTTCCCACTATTCTGGTTCATTTATTTTATATAGATAATTTTTTTAACACATTTACCATCAGAGTGAGATGTCCAGTACATCAAATTCCATAATAACATTCTAACCTGAACTTTTTGATACGTACACCTGTTTTTCTTTTGCATTTCTATTTTTTGAATTCTTTTTTTTTAATTTTAGTTTAGCTTAGTCTAGTTTATTCCTTTTTATTTTTATTTTCTAATATTCATATAGAGTTAAACTTCAAGGTAATGCAGTTTCCCCAATCAATGCTACCCCTATAGGTAAACCAATTTTTAATCCCCCTTTATCTTAGGAAATTTGAGTCCTTTAACAAAGATATCATGATACATCCAGGAAGAATCAAAACAAACTTCCTCTCCCACACTGAGAATTTATAACCACTCTCCCATCTTTTTCTTCCACCACTGTTTCTGTGTTTTTGTGTTTGTCCTGATAGAATATAAATCTTATACTTGGGGTTCTTTTTCATGAGGTTCCTCCTTTATTTGTGTATATATATATATATATATATATATATATATATATATATATATAGTGTTTTTCTCTTGTCATATACTTTTATGAGTCTTTTTATCTGACAGTTTTTGTTTGTATACTTCCTAAATCTTACCTTGGGGCCCATTTTGGCTGAACCTTCTCTTTTATCTTCCCTTTTTTTCTGTCTCTCACTGTCTCTTTTTTTTATTATTTTCTTTTTTCTATCATTTGGGTGGGGAATCCTGATTGCTCAGAAGTGTTCCAGGGTGCACCTTGACTGAATCACGGTTGATACATCCAGCTACATCCATTCAGTCATCTCTCACCAAAATGACTAGGAGGAGGAATGCCCAACAGAAGAAAAATATAGGATGGACCTTCTGTAACAGAGCTAATGGCTATCAATATAGACCATATGTCGGAAAGAGAATTCAGGCTAACAATTGTCCAGGCAATAGCTAGGTTAGAGAAAGCCATGGATGACCAAACAGAATTGATTAGGGCTGAACTGAAAGTGACCAGAGATGATGTTCACAATGTTAGGGCTGAGCTGAAAGCTACCAGGGCTGAGCTTCACAATGCTCTCAATGAGTTCCAATCTAATCTAAATTCTCTCAAAGCGAGGGTAACTGAGACAAAAATTAGAATTAGTGATCTGGAGGACACACAGATATAGATAAAGGATCATAAGGAAGCCTGGAATAAACAGTTTAGAATCCCCAAAAACAGAGTCAAGAAAATAAATGATGCCATGAAATGTTCCAACGTCAGAATTATCGGAATCCCTGAAGGGTAGGAGAAAGAAGGAAGTCTAGAAGATACAGTGGAACAAGTTCTTCATAAAAGTTTTCCCAATCTCATGAATGGAACCAGAGGTCATGTACAAGAGGCCGAACAATCTCCACCCAAGATAATAGATTCCAGAAAAAATCAAGGCACGTCGGAGTCAAACTGAGGAATCATAACTGTAGATACAATCTCTTAAAAGCCGCTAGGAAAAGAGGCTCCTTACTTACAGAGGAAAGCCCATCAGAATAACGTCAGACCTGTCCACAGAGACATGGCAAGCCAGAAAGGGCTGGCAAGATATATTCAGGGCACTAAATGAGAAGAACATGCAGCCGAGAATACTTTATCCAGCAAGACTGAAATTCAAAATGGAAGGAGAGATAAAGAGTTTCCAAGAACGGCAAAGCTTAAAAGACTATGCGACCACCATGCCGACACTGCAGGAAATATTAAGGGGGGTTCTATAAAACAGAAAAAAAATACTAAGAATATCATTGAATACAAATATAGAGACAATCTACAGAAAGAAAGACTTCAAACGTAACATGATGTCAATAAAAACGTGTCTATCAATAGTTATTCTCAATGTGAAAGGCCTAAATGTGCCCATAAAAAGGCACAGGGTTGCAGATTGGATGAAACGATAGGACCCATCCATATGTTGTCTACAAGAGAAACATTTTGAATCTAAAGATACACCCAGATTGAAAGTGAAGGGAAGGAGAAGCATCTTTAATGTCAATGGGACTCAAAAGGAGGCTGGGGTAGCGATTCCCATATCAGATAAACTAGATTTTAAACTAAAGATGATAGTCAGAGATACAGAAGGACTCTACATCATTCTTAAAGGGACTACCCACAAAGATGACCTAACAATTGTAAATATCTATGCCCCCAATATGGGAGCAGCCAATTTCATAAAAAAAACTGTTAATCAAGATAAAGAGTCATTTTGATATGAATACACTAATTGTAGGAGATCTTAGCACGAGTCTCTCAGAAATAGACAGATCATCGAAGGAGAAAATCAATAAAGACACAAGAGCATTGAATGACACATTGGACCAGATGGACCTCATAGATATATACAGAACATTCCACCCTAAAGCAACAAAATACACATTCTTCTCAAGTGTACATGGAACCTTTTCCAGAATAGACCACATAATGGGTCACAATTAAGGGCTCATCAAATACCAAAAGACTGAGATTATTCCCTGTGTATTCTCAGATTACAATGCTTTGAAATTGGAGCTCAATCACAAAGTAAAGTTCAGAAGGAACTCAAACATCTGGAAGCTAAAGACCACCTTGTTTAAGAATGCTTGGATCAACCAGGAGATCAAAGAAAAACTGAAACAATTCATGGAAACCAATAAGAATGAAGACACTTCGGTCCAAAACCTATGGGATACAACAAAGGTGGTCCTAAGGGGGAAAAAAAAATTGGAAAAATCCAGAATGCAGCAGCAATCTCTACACCTTAATGAACTGGAGAATCAACAGCAAATCAAACCAACTCCACACATGAAAAGGGAAATAATCAAGATTAGAGCTGAGATCAATGAGGGAGAAACCAGAGATACAGTAGAACATATCATTGAAGTTGGTTTTTGAAAAAATCAATAAGATCAATAAACCATTGGCCACACTGATCCAAAAGAAAAGAGAGAGCACAAATTCATAAAATTATGAACGAAAAGAGAGAGATCACAACTAACACCAAGGAAGTAGAAACAATCATCAGAAGTTATTATCAACAGTTTTATGCCAATAAGCTAAGCAACCTAGATGAAATAGTTGCATTCCTGGAAAACTGTAAACTCCCAAAATTGAGCCAGGAAGAAAATGACATCCTGAATAGACCTATATCTAGGAAAGAGAATGAAGCAGTGATCAAAACCTCCAAAAAACAAGAGCCCAGGAACTGAAGGATACCCTGGGGAATTCTACCAAACTTTCTTTTTTTTTATTTATTTTCAGCATAACAGTATTCATTATTTTTGCACTACACCCAGTGCTCCATGCAATCTGTGCCCTCCCTTATACCCACCACCTGATTCCCCCAACCTCCCACCCACCCCCGCCACTACAAAACCCTCAGATTGGTTTTCAGACTCCATAGTCTCTCATGGCTCACCTCCCCCTTCCAATTTCCCCCAACTCCCTTCTCCTCTCTAACTCCCCATGTCTTCCATGCTATTTGTTATGCTCCACAAATAAGTAAACCATATGATACTTGTCTCTCTCTGCTTGACTTATTTCACTCAGCATAATCTCTTCCAGCCCCGTCCATGTTGCTTCAAAAGTTGGGTATTTGTCCTTTCTGATGGAGGCAAAATACTTCATAGTATACATGGACCCCATCTTCCTTATCCATTCGTCAACTGAAGGGCATCTTGGATCTTCCCACAGTTTGGCGACTGTGGCCAATGTTGCTATAAACATTGGGGTACAGATGGCCCTTCTTTTCACTCCATCTGTATGTTTGGGAACTTCTCTATGACCCTGCAATTGCACTCTACCAAACTTTCAATAAAGAAATAACACCTATTCTCCTAAAGCTGTTTCAAAAAATTGAAGCAGAAGGAAAACTTCCAGACTCTTTCTATGAAGCCAGCATTACCTTGATCCCTAAACCAGGCAAAGACCCTAACAGAAAGGAGAATTTCAGACCGATATCACTGATGAATATGGATGATAACATTCTCAACATGATCCTAGCAAACAGGATCCAACAGCACATTAAAAAGATTATCCACCATGACCAGGTGGGATTCATTCCTGGGCAACAAGGATGGTTCAACATTCGTAAATCAATCAATGTGATAGAACAAAATAATAAGAGAAGAGAGAAGAACCACATCGTCCTCTCAATTAATGCAGAAAAAGCATTTGACAAAATCCAGCATCCATTTCTGATTAAAATGCTTCAAAGTATAGGGATAGATGGAACATTCCTTAACTTCATAAAATCTATGAAAGACCCACAGCAAATATCATCCTCAATGGGAAAAAGCTTGCAGCCTTCCCGTTGAGATCAGGAACATGACAAGGATACCCACTCTCACCACTCTTCTTCAACATAGTATTAGAAGTCCTACAACAGCAATCAGTCAAGAAAGCGAAATAAAAGTTATCCAAATGGCAATGAATAATTCCAACTCTCTCTCTTCTCAGATGACATGATTCTTTATATGGAAAACCCAAAAGACTCCACCCCTAAACTACTAGAACTCATACAGCAATTCAGCAACGTGGCAGGATACAACGTCAATATACAGAAATCAGTGACTTTCTTATACACGAACAATGAAAATACAGAAAGGGAAATTAGAGAATTGATTCCATTTACTATAGCACCAAGAACCATAAGAAACCTGGGAATAAACCTACCAAAGAGGTAAAGGATCTGTACTCAAGGAATTACAGAACACTCATGAAAGAAATTGAAGAAGACACAAAAAGATGGAAGACCATTCCATGCTCTTGGATTGGAAGAATAAACATTGTTAAAATGTCTGTACTGTCTAGAGCAATCAATAATTTTTGTGCCATTCCGACCAAAATTCCACTGGTATTTTTAAGAGACCTGGAGAAAATAATCCTAAAATTTGTATGGGATACGAAGCGAACCCAAATCGCTAAGGAAATTTTGAAAAACAAAAATAAAACTGGGGGCATCACATTACCTGATTTCAAGCTTTACTACAAAGCTCTGATCACCAAGACTGCATGGTACTGGCATAAGAACAGACACATAGTCCAGTGGAACAGAGTAGAGAGCCCACATATAAACCGTCAACTCTATGGTCAAATAATCTTCGACAAAAGAGGAAAAAATACACAATGGAAAAAAGACAGCCTCTTCAATAATGGTGCTGGGAAAACTGGACAGCTATATGTAGAAGAATGAAACTCGACCATTCACTTACACCATACACAAAGATAAACTCAAAATGGATAAAAGACCTCAACGTGAGACAACAATCCATCAGAATCCTAGAGGAGAATATTGGCAGTAATCTCTTCGATATCAGCCACAGCAACTTCTTTCAAGATATGTCTCCAAAGGCAAAGGAAACAAAAGCGAAGATGAACTTTTGGGACTTCATCAAAATCAAAAGCTTCTTTACAGCAAAGAAAGAGTCAACAAAACAAAGAGGCAACCTATGGGATGGGAGAATATACTTGCAAATGACAGTACAGACAAAGGGTTGATATCCAGGATATATAAAGAACTCCTCAAACTCAACACACACAAAACAGACAATCATATCAAAAAATGGGCAGAAGGGGCACCTGGGTGGCTCAGTGGGTTAAAGCCTCTGCCTTCGGCTCAGGTCATGATCCCAGGGTCCTGGGATCGAGCCCCGCATCGGGCTGTCCGCTCCGTGGTAGAGCCTGCTTCCTCCTCTCTCTCTCTCTGCCTGCCTCTCTGCCTACTTGTGATCTCTGTCTGTCAAATAAATAAATAAAATCTTTAAAAAAAAAAATGGGCAGAAGATATGACCAGACACTTCTCCCATGAAGACATACAAATGGCTATCAGACACATGAAGAAATGTTTATTATCACTAGCCATCAGGGATATTCAAATTACAGCACATTGAGATTCCCTCAAGAAATTAAAAATAGAGCTTCCCTATGACCCTGCAATTTCACTACTGGGTACTTACCCCAAAGATACAGATGTAGTGAAAAGAAGGGCCATCTGTACCCCAATGTTTATAGCAACAATGGCCATGGTCGCCATACAGTGGAAAGAATAAAGATGCACTTCAATGGACGAATAAATAAGGAAGATATGGTCCATATACACTATGGAGTATTATGCCTCCATCAGAAAGGATGGATACCCAACTTTTGTAGCAACATGGATGGGACTGAAAAAGATTATGCTGAGTGAAATAAGTCAAGCAGAGAGAGTCAATGATCATATGGTTTCACTTATTTGTGGAGCATAACAAATAGCATGGAGGACATGGGGAGTTAGAGAGGTGAAGGGAGTTGGGGCAACTTGGAAGGGGAGTTGAAAAGAAATATTAAAAATAAAACAAAACTAAAAAATAAAAATCATGAAGATATAAAAAAGAAAAAATTTAAAAATAAAGAAAATATAACAAAAAGGAAATTATATATATATATACACACATACATTAGACTAATGAATAAAACAGGGTCACCCAGTTATTTTTAGAGCATTTTGGTCTCTTAGAAGAAACTACCTCTCAAAAATTTAAGGAATGAAAAACATATATATGGTAAACAGAAGGAAGGGATGGAATATGACTATAAAAATGAATTTGTTTTTTATTTCTTTTTTTATTAATTTTTAATTTTTATTTTGTTTATTTTTTTATTTATTTACTTTTTTAAAAATTTATTTTTTATTTATTTTCCACATAACAGTATTCATTATTTTTGCACCACACCCAGTGCTCCAGGCAATCCGTGCCCTCTCTAATACCCACCACCTGGTTCCCCCAATCTCCTACCCCCTGTCCCTTCAAGACCCTCAGGTTGTTTTTCAGAGTCCATAGTCTCTCATGGTTCACCTCTGTCGCTCTCGCCAGCAAGAACGACCCGCAAACGTGATGAGGAGCAAACTTCTTTATTAGCGTCTCTACTACTACTACTACTACTACTTCTACTACTACTATTACTTCTACTTCTACTTCTATTCTTACTTTTACTTCTACTACTATCTCTCTCTCAAGCAAGTTCTGGCAATATATACATGTAGGCGGTCCAGCCCAGTTATCTAGTCACTGCCCTGTGCACTCGGTCTCCTCGTGAACCCTTATGTAACCACAGAGGGCTCTATTGTTCTCAAGCAGTAATCATGCATTTCTCTCTTGGCTCCTGGTGCTGTTCATGCATCAGCCACGAGCGCACCCATACCCTACCTAGCCAATCATTCTCACTTCCTTAATCTTCAGGCATTTTCGTCTACGTGACTCCTTGCATCTGCTGGATGGCTCTCCACAGCTCCCCCTTTTTTATTTGTTTACATGGCAGGGATCGTGCCTGTCTTAGGTTGCCAATCCTCAGCACACATGCTTACCCGTCATCGGGTACTCCCCCTGGTCGAGGAGCCCCTGTCTTAGGTTGCTATGGTGAGGGATCAGTCTTACCCGTCTCTGGCTACCGATCCAGCATACTAAGCCATATTTGGGGGGAGGTACCAGCCTCCAGAGCCATCATGGCTTAGACCAAAGCCCGTTGCTATAGTTGCTGTTGTCGCGCAATTCTACAGATGCATTTTAGAAGGAGTACTTGAGCCAGAATCATTAACATGATCAGGGCTCTTATGCCTGCCCAGGTTTTGAGGAATGAGTCTGATTGTTATGACATACTAACCCAATTGCTGACGGAGCCAAGAAATACTTGAGTGGCATTCAAGGTGGTACTTTGAGCCTATTGCGAGTGATTAACTGGTGGTTACGTACAATAGCTTTTACCTTATAAACTTCTGCGAGTATAATTTTAAGTGCACAAGGCAAGAGGTACATGAAAAGAACAATTACCATTAGTACCCCTACAATTGTTACTACAACATACCATGCGTGCGTCAGGGAAGGGAAGTGAGAGAATAAAGAGCTCACAAAGCTTTAAGCGTCAGTAACAAACATGAGTTAGGGTGAGAAGATTGCACTCTATGCTGAGCCATTTGAAGAAGGGTTTGAAGCTGGGCAGTCTCTTGTTCTCGACCACAGTTGAACTGACTCCGCCTTTACGGGAACAGGCTGTAGGACGGTCGTCGTTGCTATCATCACCATCACCAGCACCCTCCACAGGTTCCACTCCGGCACCCAGAGTGGAGCAGGCGCATCCTGTGGGAAAACACAAAGGGAACCTCGGTGCCATCTAAGCACCGGGTCGGGTTTGGATAATTGGCCTTGCAAGTCTCCTGCCCCTCTCAGAGTCTTCCAAGCCCTGAGGGTCGCCGTGGCTATCTGTTGATACACCGCAGGGGGATATGTACTCTGCACTTGGGCCCCGAGATATGGCCCCGTGCCTGTCAGCATTTCCAAATTCCATTGTGGGTTACCTGCGGCTGCATTTCTCCGTGCCGTGTCCAGACAATTGTCCTGATTTTGGATTTTCCATTCTAGATATTGTCCTCCACTTAATACCGCCCTGGTCAGGTTGGCCCAATCCTCGGGAGCGAGGTAGAGTGCTCCCAGCGACTCCACAAGGGAGACCGTAAAGGCTGCCTGGGGCCCATAGCTGCTAACTGCCTCCTTCAGCTGCTTTACCAACTTAAAATCTAGTGGCTGGTGGTACCTCTGATGATTCTGATCTTCTAACACTGGAAAAAAGCCTTTTCCCGGGCCAAGGACCTCTCTCCAATTCTCCGCGGCGCAGCCCGAACAATAGCACGTCTTGGTGCAGCTGGGTTTATAAGGCGGGGGCCACTCATGGGGTGGCGCTGTGGAGCTAGAATGCGGAAGCGGCGCAACTTTCGTTTTTAATTTCGATTGTGCCACAACTGCGGCTTCCTTCCGTCCCTGCTCTCAGCTGCGCCATTACTTCTCCCTGCACCCTTAACTCTCCTAATACCTTTTGCAATTCCGCCTCTTTATCCTCAAGTCGTTGCCTCATGGCTTCCAAGTCTGTCTGGAGACCGGGAGATTCCTCCTTCTTGTTGTTTGCCTCTATCTTTCCTAGCTCCTGCAACTCGCTTTCTGACATCCCTTCTGAGCTTTCGCTTTCGGAGTCAGAGTCTCGGGAGGAGCCCTTACGGGATTTTTCTTTCACTTGCAAAAAAACTTCCCCTCCCTGTAGTACTGCTCGCTGCAGGGGCTCTCGGGGGGATTGCAAACATACTTTCACCACGGACCACACGGCGAGAGTCCCCGGGGATGTAGAGGGGCAGAGTTTTAAATCCTCGCTCAGGTGTTTCCATTGTGGCAAATTTAAGAGCCCTTCTTCTATAAACCAGGGGGCAATCTCTGCTACTTCTTTTAAAAAGGCTCGGGCTGTTTTTGCCTTTAAGGGGGTACCGTTCATCTTGAGAACGTCTTTTAGGGGATCTTCCATTCTACGTCTACTAAGCTCGTTCCCCATCCCGAGGAAACTTTCACTTGTATCGTCCCTGCCGAGGGAACTTTCACTTGTATCGTCCCTGCCGAGGGAACTTTCACTTGTATCGTCCCTACCGAGGGAACTTTCACTTGTATCGTCCTAATCCTAGGAACTTTCCCTGTCACTCACTAGACAGAAATAGGTGCACTCCTTACCTTATCGTTGCTCTATCTCAATCTCCGTTTTGCGATGCGGACAGTTTCCCGGGTTGTCGGCACCAGTTGTCGCTCTCGCCAGCAAGAACGACCCGCAAACGTGATGAGGAGCAAACTTCTTTATTAGGGTTTCTATTACTACTACTACTACTACTTCTACTACTACTATTACTTCTACTTCTACTTCTATTCTTACTTTTACTTCTACTACTATCTCTCTCTCAAGCAAGTTCTGGCAATATATACATGTAGGCGGTCCAGCCCAGTTATCTAGTCACTGCCCTGTGCACTCGGTCTCCTCGTGAACCCTTATGTAACCACAGAGGGCTCTATTGTTCTCAAGCAGTAATCATGCATTTCTCTCTTGGCTCCTGGTGCTGTTCATGCATCAGCCACGAGCGCACCCATACCCTACCTAGCCAATCATTCTCACTTCCTTAATCTTCAGGCATTTTCGTCTACGTGACTCCTTGCATCTGCTGGATGGCTCTCCACACACCTCCCTTCCAATTTCCCTCATCTCCCTTCTCCTCTTCATCTCCCCACGTCCTCCATGTTATTTGTTATGCTCCACAGATAAGTGAAACCATATGATATTGACTTTCTGTGCTTGACTTATTTCACTCAGCATAACCTCTTCCAGTCCTGTCCACGTTGCTACAAAAGTTGGGTATCCATCCTTTCTGATGGAGGCATAATACTCCATAGTGTATATGGACCACATCTTCCTTATCTATTCATCCATCGAAGGGCATCTTGGTTCTTTCCACAGTTTGGTGAACATGGCCATTGTTGCTATAAACATTGGGGTACAGATGGCCCTTCTTTTCACTACATCTGTACCTTTGGGATAAATACTCAGTAGTGCAATTGCAGGGTCATAGGAAAGTTCTACTTTTAATTTCTTGAGGAATCTCCACACTGTTCTCCAAAGTGGCTGCACCAACTTGCATTCACACCAACAGTGTAAGAGGGTTCCCCTTTCTCCACATCCCCTCCAAAACATGTTGTTTCCTGTCTTGCTAATTTTGGCCTTTCTAATTTTTGTAAGGTGGTATCTCAATGTGGTTTTAATTTGAATTTCCCTGATGGCTAGGGATAATGAACATTTTTTCATGTGTCTGATAGCCATTTGTATGTCTTCATTGGAGAAGTGTCTGTTCATATCTTCTGCCCATTTTTTGATATGATTGTCTGTTTTGTGTGTTTTGTGTTTCAGGTTTTTGTTTGTTTGTTTGTTTGTTTGTTTTTTAATTTTTTATTTTTATAAACATATATTTTTTCCCCCAGGGGTACAGGTCTGTGAATCACCAGGCTTACACACTTCACAGCACTCACCAAAGCACATACCCTCCCCAATGTCCATAATCCCACCCCCTTCTCCCAACGCCCCTCCCCCAGCAAACCTCAGTTTGTTTTGTGAGATTAAGAGTCACTTATGGTTTGTCTCCCTCCCAATTCCATCTTGTTTCATCGATTCTTCTTCTAACCACTTAATCCCCCTTATTGCATCACCACTGCCTCATATCAGGGAGATCATATGATAGTTGTCTTTCTCTGCTTGACTTATTTCGCTAAGCATGATACGCTCTAGTTCCATCCATGTTGTCGCAAATGGCAAGATTTCATTTCTTTTGATGGCTGCATAGTATTCCATTGTGTATATATACCACATCTTCTTGATCCATTCATCTGTTGATGGACATCTAGGTTCTTTCCATAGTTTGGCTATTTTGGACATTGCTGCTATAAACATTCGGTGCACGTGCCCCTTTGGATCACTACGTTTGTATCTTTAGGGTAAATACCCAATAGTGCAATTGCTGGGTCATAGGGCAGTTCTATTTTCAACATTTTGAGGAACCTCCATGCTGTTTTCCAGAGTGGCTGCACCAGCTTGCATTCCCACCAACAGTGTAGGAGGGTTCCCCTTTCTCCGCATCCTCGCCAGCATCTGTCATTTCCTGACTTGTTGATTTTAGCCATTCTGACTGGTGTGAGGTGATATCTCATTGTGGTTTTGATTTGTATTTCCTTGATGCCGAGTGATATGGAGCACTTTTTCATGTGTCTGTTGGCCATCTGGATGTCTTCTTTGCAGAAATGTCTGTTCATGTCCTCTGCCCATTTCTTGATTGGATTATTTGTTCTTTGGGTGTTGAGTTTGCTAAGTTCTTTATAGATTCCGGACACTAGTCCTTTATCTGATATGTCGTTTGCAAATATCTTCTCCCATTCTGTCAGTTGTCTTTTGATTTTGTTAACTGTTTCCTTTGCTGTGCAAAAGCTTTTGATCTTGATGAAATCCCAATAGTTCATTTTTTCCCTTGCTTCCCTTGCCTTTGGCGTTGTTTCTAGGAAGATGTTGCTGCGGCTGAGGTTGAAGAGGTTGCTGCCTGTGTTCTCCTCAAGGATTTTGATGGATTCCTTTCTCACATTGAGGTCCTTCATCCATTTTGAGTCTATTTTCGTGTGTGGTTTAAGGAAATGGTCCAATTTCATTTTTCTGCATGTGGCTGTACAATTTTCCCAGCACCATTTATTGAAGAGGCTGTCTTTTCTCCATTGGACATTCTTTCCTGCTTTGTCGAAGATTAGTTGACCGTAGAGTTGAGGGTCTATTTCTGGGCTCTCTATTCTGTTCCATTGATCTATGTGTCTGTTTTTGTGCCAGTACCATGCTGTCTTGATGATGACAGCTTTGTAATAGAGCTTGAAGTCCGGAATTGTGATGCCACCAACGTTGGCTTTCTTTTTCAATATCCCTTTGGCTATTCGAGGTCTTTTCTGGTTCCACATAAATTTTAGAATTATTTGTTCCATTTCTTTGAAAAAGATGGATGGTACTTTGATAGGAATTGCATTAAATGTGTATATTGCTTTAGGTAGCATAGACATTTTCACAATATTTCTTCTTCCAATCCAGGAGCATGGAACATTTTTCCATTTCTCTGTGTCTTCCTCAATTTCTTTCGTGAGTACTTTATAGTTTTCTGAGTATAGATTCTGTGCCTCTTTGGTTAGGTTTATTCCTAGGTATCTTATGGTTTTGGGTGCAATTTTAAATGGGATTGACTCCTTACTTTCTCTTTCTTCTGTCTTGCTGTTGGTGTAGAGAAATGCAACTGATTTCTGTGCATTGATTTTATATCCTGACACTTTACTGAATTCCTGTATAAGTTCTAGCAGTTTTGGAGTGGAGTCTTTTGGGTTTTCCACATATAGTATCATATCATCTGCGAAGAGTGATAATTTGACTTCTTCTTTGCCGATTTGGATGCCTTTAATTTCCTTTTGCTGTCTGATTGCTGAGGCTAGGACCTCTAGTACTATGTTGAATAGCAGTGGTGATAATGGACATCCCTGCCGTGTTCCTGACCTTAGCGGAAAAGCTTCCAGTTTTTCTTCATTGAGAATGATATTTGCGGTTGGTTTTTCATAGATGGCTTTGATGATATTGAGGTATGTGCCCTCTATCCCTACACTTTGAAGAGTTTTGATCAGGAAGGGATGCTGTACTTTGTCAAATGCTTTTTCAGCATCTATTGAGAGTATCATATTGTTCTTGTTCTTTCTTTTATTGATGTGTTGTATCACATTGACTGATTTGCGGATGTTGAACCAACCTTGCAGCCCTGGAATAAATCCCACTTAGTCGTGGTGAATAATCCTTTTAATGTACTGTTGAATCCTATTGGCTAGTATTTTGTTGAGTATTTTTGCATCTGTGCTCATCAAGGATATTGGTCTATAGCTCTCTTTTTTGATGGGATCCTTGTCTGGTTTTGGGATCAAGGTGATGCTGGCCTCATAAAATGAGTTTGGAAGTTTTCCTTCCATTTCTATTTTTTGGAACAGTATCAGGAGAATAGGAATTAGTTCTTTAAATGTTTGGTAGAATTCCCCTGGGAAGCCGTCTGGCCCTGGGCTTTTGTTTGTTTGGAGATTTTTAATGACTGTTTCAATCTCCTTACTGGTTATGGGTCTGTTCAGGCTTTCTATTTCTTCCTGGTTCAGTTGTGGTAGTTTATATGTTTCTAGGAATGTATCCATTTCTTCCAGATTGTCAAATTTGTTGGCGCCATTTCCAAAGGCTTTATTGGTAAGTAGTTTTTAGAAAAGAAAGATTGATTCTATTATTTCCAAGTCACTGGAATGAAGAGCTGTGTCCAGGGACACGTCAAGTGGGGCCAAAGGGGACTGAGGCTTTGTCCGCCTTTTATTTTTAGATCCAGTCAAAAGCACAAGACTTGTAATCCACCACCTCTTCAGGCTTGAACCAGAGGCTGATTTCTTTCTCCGCACTTTTCACTGAATCACTGCCATGAATGATGTTCCTGCCAACTTGAATGCAGAAGTCCCCACAAATGGTGCCTGGTTTAGAATCCACTGGGTTGGTCTCCCCAAGCATCATCCGCCCCATCTTCACCACATTCAGTAACTCCCAGACCATGGCCACAACCGGCCCGGAGTTCATGTACTTCACCAGCCCTGGGAAGAAGGGACAGTCCTTCAGGTCAATGTAGTGCTGCTTCAGGAGCTCCTGAGAGGCCTGCAGGAACTTCATGGCCACGAGGCGGAACCCCTTCTGCTCGAAGCGCTTGATGATCTCGCCCACCAGGCCGCGCTGCATGCTGTCCGGCTTGATGGCGATGAACGTGCTCTCCTGGTGGGCCATGGCCGGGAAGCAGGCTGCACGGAGGGGCGGGAGACAAGACTGTAATTCTCTTTTTTGATGGGATCCTTGTCTGGTTTTGGGGTCAAGATGATGCTGCCTCATTAAATGAGTTTGGAAGTTTTCCTTCCATTTCTATTTTGTGGAACAGCTTCAGGAGAATAGAAATTAATTCTTCTTTAAGTGTTTGGTAGAATTCCCCTGGGAAGCCGTTTGTCCCTGGGCTCTTGTCTGTTGGGAGATTTTCTTTTTTAATTAATTAACATATTTATTTATTTTCAGCATAACAGTATTCATTGTTATTGCACCACACCCAGTGCTTCATGCAATCCATGTCCTCTCCAATACCACAACCTGGTTCTCCCAACCTCCCACCCCCTGCCCCTTCAAAACACTCAGGTTGTTTTTCAGAGTCCATAGGCTCTCATGTTTCACCTCCCCTTCCAATTTCCCTCAACTGCCTTCTCCTCTCCATCTTCCCTTGTCCTCCATGCTATTTGTTATGCTCCACAAATAAGTAAAACCATATGATAATTAACTCCTCTGCTTGACTGATTTCACTCAGCATAATCTCTTTCAGTCCTGTCAATGTTGCTACAAAAGTTGGGTATTCGTCCTTTCTGATGGAGGCATAATACTCCATAGAGTATATGGACCACATCTTCCTTATCCATTCGTCCATTGAAGGGAATCTTGGTTCTTTCCACAGTTTGGCGACTGTGGCCATTGCTGCTATAAACATTGGGGGTACAGATGGCCCTTCTTTTCACTACATCTGTATCTTTGAGGTAAATACCCAGTAGTGCAATTGCAGGGTCATAGGGAAGCTCTATTTTTAATTTCTTAAGGAATCTCCACACTGTTTTCCAAAGTGGCTGCACCAACTTGCATTCCCACCAACAGTGGAAGAGGGTTCCCCTTTCTCCACATCCTCTCCAACACATGTTGTTTCCCGTCTTGCTAATTTTGGCCATTCTATCTGGTGTAAGGTGGTATCTCAAGGTGGTTTTAATTTGCATCTCCCTGATGGCTTCTCCAATGAAGACATACAAATGGCTATCAGACACATAAAAAAATGTTCATCATCACTGATGGGAGATTTTTAGACTGCTTCAATCTCCTTACTGGTTATGGGTTTATTCAGGTTTTCTATTTCTTCCTCATTCTGTTGTGGTAATTTATATGTATCTAGGAATGCATCCAATTCTTCCAGATTGTCAAATTTTCTGGCAAAGAGTTGCTTATAATATGTTCTTATAATTGTTGTATTTCTTTGGTGTTGGTTGTGATCTCTCCTCTTTCATTCATGATTTTATTTATTTGCGTCCTTCCTCTTTTATTTTTGATAAGTATGGCCAGGAGATTATCAATCTTATAAAATCTTTCAAAGAACCAACTCCTAGTTTCGTTGAGTTGTTCTATTGTATTTTTTCTTTGGTTTCTATTTCATTAATTTCTTTGTTGTTCTTTCTCCAGCTCCTTTAAGTGCAGGATTAGGTTGTGTAATTGAAACCTTTCTTGTTTCATGATAAAGGCTTGTACTGCTATATATTTTTCTCTAAGTAACGCCTTTGCTGTGCCCCGAAGATTTTGAACCATTATGTTTCCATTATCATTTGTTTCCATAAATTTTTAAACTCTTCTTTAATTTCCTGGTTGACCCATTCATTCTTTAAAAGAATTCTACCAAACATTTAAAGAAGAACTAATTCCTATTCTCCTGAAACTGTTCCAAAAAATAGAAATGGAAGGAAAACTTCCAAACTCATTTTATGAGGCCAGCATCACCTTGATCCCAAAACCAGACAAGGATCCCACCAAGAAAGAGAGCTATAGACCAATATCCTTGATGAACACAGATGCAAAAATACTCAACAAAATACTAGCCAATAGAATTCAACAGTACGTTAAAAAGATTATTCACCACGACTAAGTGGGATTTATTCCAGGGCTGCAAGGTTGGTTCAACATCCGCAAATCAGTCAATGTGATACAACACATCAATAAAAGAAAGAACAAGAACCATATGATACTCTCAATAGATGCTGAAAAAGCATTTGACAAAGTACAGCATCCCTTCCTGATCAAAACTCTTCAAAGTGTAGGGATAGAGGGCACATACCTCAATATCATCAAAGCCATCTATGAAAAACCAACCGCAAATATCATTCTCAATGAAGAAAAACTGGAAGCTTTTCCGCTAAGGTCAGGAACACGGCAGGGATGTCCATTATCACCACTGCTATTCAACATAGTACTAGAGGTCCTAGCCTCAGCAATCAGACAGCAAAAGGAAATTAAAGGCATCCAAATCGGCAAAGAAGAAGTCAAATTATCACTCTTCGCAGATGATATGATACTATATGTGGAAAACCCAAAAGACTCCACTCCAAAACTGCTAGAACTTATACAGGAATTCAGTAAAGTGTCAGGATATAAAATCAATGCACAGAAATCAGTTGCATTTCTCTACACCAACAGCAAGACAGAAGAAAGAGAAATTAAGGAGTCAATCCCATTTACAATTGCATCCAAAACCATAAGATACCTAGGAATAAACCTAACCAAAGAGACAGAGAATCTATACTCAGAAAACTATAAAGTACTCACGAAAGAAATTGAGGAAGACACAGAGAAATGGAAAAATGTTCCATGCTCCTGGATTGGAAGAAGAAATATTGTGAAAATGTCTATGCTACCTAAAGCAATATACACATTTAATGCAATTCCTATCAAAGTACCATCCATCTTTTTCAAAGAAATGGAACAAATAATTCTAAAATTTATGTGGAACCAGAAAAGACCTCGAATAGCCAAAGGGATATTGAAAAAGAAAGCCAACGTTGGTGGTATCACAATTCCGGACTTCAAGCTTTATTACAAAGCTGTCATCATCAAGACAGCATGGTACTGGCACAAAAATAGACACATAGATCAATGGAACAGAATAGAGAGCCCAGAAATAGACCCTCAACTCTACGGTCAACTAATCTTCGACAAAGCAGGAAAGAATGTCCAATGGAAAAAAGACAGCCTCTTCAATAAATGGTGCTGGGAAAATTGGACAGCCACATGCAGAAAAATGAAATTGGACCATTTCCTTACACCACACACAAAAATAGACTCAAAATGGATGAAGAACCTCAATGTGAGAAAGGAATCCATCAAAATCCTTGAGGAGAACACAGGCAGCAACCTCTTCGACCTCTGCCACAGCAACATCTTCCTAGGAACAACGCCAAAGGCAAGGGAAGCAAGGGAAAAAATGAACTATTGGGATTTCATCAAGATCAAAAGCTTTTGCACAGCAAAGGAAACAGTTAACAAAATCAAAAGACAAATGACAGAATGGGAGAAGATATTTGCAAACGACATATCAGATAAAGGACTAGTGTCCGGAATCTATAAAGAACTTAGCAAACTCAACACCCAAAGAACAAATAAGCCAATCAAGAAATGGGCAGAGGACATGAACAGACATTTCTGCAAAGAAGACATCCAGATGGCCAACAGACACATGAAAAAGTGCTCCATATCACTCGGCATCAAGGAAATACAAATCAAAACCACAATGAGATATCACCTCACACCAGTCAGAATGGCTAAAATCAACAAGTCAGGAAATGACAGATGCTGGCGAGGATGCGGAGAAAGGGGAACCCTCCTACACTGTTGGTGGGAATGCAAGCTGGTGCAGCCACTCTGGAAAACAGCATGGAGGTTCCTCAAAATGTTGAAAATAGAACTGCCCTATGACCCAGCAATTGCACTATTGGGTATTTACCCTAAAGATACAAACGTAGTGATCCAAAGGGGCACGTGCACCGAATGTTTATAGCAGCAATGTCCAAAATAGCCAAACTATGGAAAGAACCTAGATGTCCATCAACAGATGAATGGATCAAGAAGATGTGGTATATATACACAATGGAATACTATGCAGCCATCAAAAGAAATGAAATCTTGCCATTTGCGACAACATGGATGGAACTAGAGCGTATCATGCTTAGCGAAATAAGTCAAGCAGAGAAAGACAACTATCATATGATCTCCCTGATATGAGGAAGTGGTGATGCAACATGGGGGCTTAAGTGGGTAGGAGAAGAATTGATGAAACAAGATGGGATTGGGATGGAGACAAACCATAAGCGACTCTTAATCTCACAAAACAAACTGAGGGTTGCTGGGGGGAGGGGGTTTGGGAAAAGGGGGTGGGATTATGGACATTGGGGAGGATATGTGCTTTGGTGAGTGCTGTGAAGTGTGTAAACCTGGTGATTCACAGACCTGTACCCCTGGGGATAAAAATATATGTTTATAAAAAATAAAAAATTAAAAAAAAAAAGGATTCTCTTTAGTTTTCATGTATTTTGATTCTTTCCAAATTTCCTTTTGTGATTGAGTTCTATCTTCAGAGCACTGTGGCCTGAAAATATGCAGGGAATGATCCCAATCCTTTGATTCCGATTGAGACCTGATTTATGACCCAAGATGTGATCTATTCCGGACAATATTCCATATGCACTAGAGAAGAATTTGTATTCTGTTGCTTTGGGATGGAATGTTCCGAATATATTTGTGATGTCTCTCTGGTCCAGTGTGTCCTTTAAGGCCTTTATTTCCTTGTTGATATTTTACTTGGATAATCAGTCCATTTCAGTGAGGGAGTATTAAAGTCCCCTACTATATTGTCTTATTGTTGATGTGTTTCTTTGATTTTGTTATTAATTTGTTTATGTCATTGGCTGCTCCCACATTAGGGACATAAATATTTAAAATTGTTAGATCTTCTTGTTGCACAGACCCTTTGAGTAGTATATAGTGTCCTTCATCATCTCTTATTATAGTCTTTACAATAAAATATAATCGATCTGATATAAAGATTGCCAGCCCAGCTTTCTTCTGATGTCCATTAGCATGGTAAGTTGTTTTCCACCCCCTCACTTTAAAACTGGAGGTGTCTTGGGTCTAAAATGACTTTCTTGCAGGCAACATATAGATGCATTTTGTTTTTTTATCCATTCTGATATCCGTGTCTTTTTATTGTGTTTAGCCCATTTACATTCAGGGTTAACTATTGAGAGATATGAATTTAGTGCCATTGTATTGCCTGTAAGGTGACTGTTACTGTATATTGTTTCTGTTCCTTTCTGTTTTACTACCTTTAGGCTCTCTTTGCTTAGAGGACCCCTTTTAATATTTCCTGTAGAGCTGGTTGGTGTTTACCAATTGTTTTAGTTTTTGTTTGTCCTGGAAGCTTTTTATCTCTCCATCTATTTTCAATGAAAACCTAGCTGGATATAGTATTCTTGGCTGCATATTTTTCTCATTTAGTGCTCTGAATATATCATGCCTGTTCTTTCTGGCCTGCCAGGTCTTGGCAGATAAGTCTGCTGCCAGTCTCATATTTTTAACATTGTATGTTACAGACTTCTTGTCCTGGACTGCTTTCAGGATTTTCTCTTTGTTGCTAAGATTTGTAAATTTTACTATTAGATGACAGTGTGTGGACCTATTCTTATGCATCTTGAGGGGTTTCTCTGTGCCTCCTGAATTTTTTTAAAGGTTTTATTTAATTATTTGACAGACAGAGAGAGATCACAAGTAGGCAGAGAGAGAGGAAGGGAAGCAGGCTCCCTGCCTAGCAGAGAGCCCAATGTCGGACTCGATCCCAGGACCCTGGGATCATGACCTAAAGGCAGAGGCTTTAACCCACTGAGCTACCCAGGCACCCCTCTGCCTCCTGAATTTTGATGCTTGTTCCCTTTGCCATATTAGGGAAATTCTCTATAATAATTCCCTTCAATATACCTTCTGCTCCCCTCTCTGTTTCTTCTTCTTCTGGAGTCCCAATTATTCTAATGTTTCATCTTATGGTATCACTTATCTTATGAATTCTCCCCTTGTGGTCCAGTGGTTGTTTGTCTCTCTTTTGCTCAGCTTCTTTATTCTCTGTCATTTGGTCTTCTATATCACTAATTCTCTCTTCTGCCTCATTGATCCTAGCAACAAGAGCCTCCATTTTTTATTGCATCTCATTAATAGCTTTTTTGATTGCAACATGGTTGGATTTTAGTTCTTTTATTTCTCCAGACAGGGTTTCTCTAATATCTTCCAAGCCTTTTTCGAGCCCAGCTAGCACCTTGAGAATCATCATTCTGAGATCTAGATCTGACATATTACCAATGTCCATATTGATTAGGTCTCTAGCCTTCAGTATTGCCTCTTGTACATTTTTTGTGGTGAGTTTTTCTGCCTTGTCATTTTATCCAGATAAGAATATATGAAAGAGCAAAGACAATTCTGAAAGGGTGGGAAAGACCCCACCCTTTGCTTTAAACAAACAAATCAGAGGAGACCCAAAATCATGGAGGGATGAAAGGGGCTAAAAAGAAGTCTAGAAAAGAAAAAACATATTAAAAGAGAAAAAAATAAAGAAAAAATATATATATTAGATTGATGAATAGAACAAATTCACCCACTTAATATTGGGAATATTTTGGTCTCTTAGAAGAAACTACCTCCCAAAATTTTAAAGAATAAAAAAATATATATAAGGGTAAACACAATAAAGGGATGGAATATGATTATAAAGATGAAAAATATTTTTTTTTAATTTCTAAAAAAGGAATTGATACATTGGTTGGGAGAATAAAGAAAAAGAAAGTGGAGAGAATTTGCTCAGGCTGGAGACTAGAACAAAGCCCTATGCTAGATTTAGTTTATATTTTTATCTATTAGAAGAAGTTGTATCCCAAATTTTTTTAGAAAAAAAAAAAACTATGTGTATACAAAAATATAAGTCAAGCAGAGAGAGTCAATTATCACATAGTTTCACTTATTTGTGGAGCATAACAAATAACATGGAGGACAAGGGGAGATGGAGAGGAGAAGGCAGTTGAGGGAAATTGGAAGGGGAGGTGAACCATGAGAGACTAGGAACTCTGAAAAACAATCTGAGGGTTTTGAAGGGGCAGGGGGTAGGAGGTTGGGGGAACCAGGTGGTGGGTATTAGGGAGAGCACGGATTGCATGTAGCACTGTGCGTGGTGCAAAAACAATGAATACTGTTGCGCTGAAAAGAAATTTAAAAATTTTAAAAAGAAGTTAGATACGATGAAGGATAAAATGTGACTATAATAATAAAGGTTCAAAAAAGATTTTATTTGAAAGGTATTATTAAGATAAACTAGTTTAAAAATTTTAAAAGAGAAAAGGGTAAAAGTTTATAAAAATTAGCATAGGAAAAAATAAAATTAAAAAATTAATTACCTTTGCAAGACTAAGGAATCACGGGAAAAAAGCCATGAATTCCAGGCTTTGTTTTCTCCTCCTCTGGAAACCCACTGTTCTCCCTGGTAAGTGAACTTAGGAGGGGCCTGTTGTAATGATTCTTTTTTTTTTTTTTTCAGCATAACAGTACTCATTATTTTTTCACCACACCTAGTGCTCCATGCAATCCCTGCCCTCTATAATACCCACCACCTGGTACCCCAACCTCCCACCACCACCACTTCAAACCCCTCAGATTGTTTTTCAGATTCTTAAGTGTCTTTACCCCAGGTGGAATTGCACCGCCCTTACCAGGGGCCAGGCTAAGTAATCAGCTCAGGTTCCCTTTCTGGAGCTTTTGTTCCCTGAACACTTTCTATAGAGTTCTGGAGGACAGGAATGAAAATGGTGGCCTCCCAATACCTGGGCTGGAGGAGCCGAGAGCTCGGGGCCCCACTCTTCAGTGTGCCCTCAGAGAAGAGTGTTCAATCACTCCCATTTCCCTGGCCTCCATCTGTACTCTGAGATCACCCAACCTGTGACCAAGCATCTCTGTCTCTGGCACACAGCCCCACCTTGAGTCTCTGAACACTGCAGATTCCGGAGCTCTTCTAGGGGAGTCTCCCTGGGTCTTGTGGGGTCCCAGCTCACAGAGCAGTGACCTATGCCATGGATCATGATAACGTAACCCCAAGTTGAGAGATCACTCCTTGGCTCTGTCTCTGTAGCTGGCTTCCCTGCTCTAATAACTGCAATCTCTGGGACATTCAGACACCCCTGATGCTTCTGTGACCCCAAGGGATCTGAGACCATGCTGTCCCCATGTGGGCTTCACTCTGGTTTAGCCTCTGGAGTGATGTCCCTCAGTGGAGCAGACTTTTAAATGTTCTGATTTTGTTCTCCATTGCTCCGCTGCTTGCCAGAAGCTGGCCCCTCTCCCCACAGTCTATATTCCCGTCACTTTGGATTCACTTCTCCACCGGTCCTACCTTTCAGAAAGTGGTCGAATTTCTGTTTCTAGAATTGCTGTTCTTCTTCTCTTTGATCTCCTGTTGGATTTGTAGGTGTTCAGAATGGTTTGATAAGCTATCTAGCTGATCTCTTGCTATCGGATGTTGTCTCAGCCTGCTATTTCTCTGCCATCTTAACTCCACCCTGTGATCTCAGATTGTTACAAAAATAGCTGTGGTGCCTAAGACCAGCTTTCCCATAGAAGTACTATTCAGTCAATCAAAAGAAAAAATAATCACTATGCTATATTTTATTTGAGAAGAAATTATTCCTAACACATTTGTGTAGTCTTTTGAATAAGTGACAATGTCCAATTCTTTATATCCAAGCTAAGAAATGTATTTGATACATAGGAAAATGACAAAGGGAAAATTTCTTGAGTATCAGACATATCACAAAGCTTAACAAAATAAGTTACATATATTGTATGAGACATCAAAATCAAAAACAAACAAATTCTAGGAAATAAATTAAGGAAACAAGCTCTACTTCCACCCTTGATATAAAAAGTCACAACTTCTGACTCAAAGGTTTTGGACACTGCAATCAAGGCATTTCTTCAGCCCCAGGATTATTTACCCTTTTAGAGCTGCAATCCCAAAGAATCTCATCAGAGCCTTCTTTATGTCTTTGTTCCTCAGGCTGTAGATGAAGGGGTTCAGCATAGGTGTGACCACAGTGTACATCACTGAGGCTACTGCACCTGAGTGGGAGCTTTGGGTAGCAGCAGAACTAAAGTACAATCCTAGGCTTGTACAGTAAAATAAGGAGACAACTGAGAGGTGAGATGCACAAGTGGAAAATGTTTTATACTTGCCCTGAGCTGATGAGATCCCACATATGGAGGAAACTATCTTACCATAAGAGTAAAGGATCCCAGTGAGGGGAGCACCACCAAGCAACATAGCTGAAAAATACATCACCATATTATTAAGAAAGGTGTCAGAACACGCAAGTTGGATCATCTGATTGAGTTCACAGAAAAAGTGCGGGATTTCCACCTTTGTACAGAAGGACAGCCGCAATAGCATTAAGGTTTCTAACAAGGAATGCAGGAAACTTGTGCCCCAAGTCACTAGAACCAGCATTCCACAGAGCCAGGGGTTCATGATGACCATGTACTGGAGGGGGTGACAGATGGCCACAAAGCGGTCATAAGCCATTACAGTCAGGAGAAAGACATCTAATCCTGAAAAGAGTAGGAAAAAATACATCTGGATGAGGCAGCCTTCATATGTGATCACTTTGTTCTGTGTCTGGATGTTTATCAGCATCTTGGGGACAGTGGTGGAGGTGAAACAGATGTCTGCAAAGGACAGGTTGGCCAAGAAGAAGTACATGGGAGTGTGGAGGTGGGAGTCAGAGCTGACAGCGAGGATGAGGAGCAGATTTCCAAACACAGTGATCAGGTACATGGAGAGAAAAAGCCCGAATATGAGGGGCTGCAGTTCTGGGTCCTCTGATAATCCCAGAAGAAGAAATTTTGACATTCCTGTATTGTTTCCTGGGTCCATTGGTGGAGGTGACTACCACTATAGGGGAAATAACAAAATTAATTTTCACAGAAATGAGCATTGCTTACATTGTGGAAAAGCTACAGTTTATGTTTTCCCATCATGAAATTAATTTCAATATTTTGTGAATGGATCTGGGCCCCTTGAGAGGATCCCTAGTTCCTCTCTGATTAGGAATTTCCATCCAAACATAAGATTTCCTCTGTTCCCCAACAGGTCAGTTATTATATAGTTTTAATAAGAAATTATCTCATACATTTTAGGAAATCTAGAGTGTTGACGATGCTTCAGAAATTCTTAGGCATTAAGTAGACTGTGCTGAAAAGCAATAATCCCTATAATTCAAGGATGGTGATAGGATGGAAGCAAGTGTAAGACTAAATAATCGTGAGATAAGGACAGACGCTATGAAAAAAAAAAAAAAAAGAAGCAGGTTAAAGGAGACAGTGAATGGGGTGTTATGGTGGGTGTTCAGGTAAGACTGGCTAAGAAGGTAATTTTGAATAGTCACTTCAAAGAAGAGAAAGTGGAATACAGAAGGTCTTCCTGGCAGAGGGAGCAGTCATCTCAAAGGCACTGAGGATCTGCTTCTGTCAGAAAATCAAGGCTCAGGAGGAAGCCAGCGTATTGAGTGGGTCGGTCATAAATGAGAGTGATGAGAGGTGGTGGCAGTGAATTTTGTAGAATTTTGTAGAACCATGTAGCCTCATAGCTGCTTAAAGTTCAAGACACAGGGACTTCCTCATCCACAGTATGTACCTCTTGCACTTTATGAATCCAGTTACAATAGTAACTACAATAGTGTCCTGAAAATCCTGCCTTCATATCATCTATTAATTGAGTTCAGCCTGTGTATTATATGGGTAACCTCGTAATAGCGGAGCCTGTGTATCCCTGCTCTGAGGAATGCTCTCATTCATCATGGTCCCCCTACACACACACTCATGCACACACACACAAACACACACACACATTGTCACATACACAGAACACAGCATATCATCCCCTCCTGATGTGTATTATTCTATGCCGTTTTCACCACACCCGCCACCTTCCCCAGCACACTGCTTAGGATATGAATGGATACATATCATACACAAAATGTATGTAAACTTTACCTCAAGGAACATAGAAATAGTACCCAGAAATTCTTGTTTCTATACTCCCATGGTCAAATTATCTTGGGCCTCCATTTCGGAATGGACACCTTTTGACCTGTGTGTAAAGAACGTATAATAATTGTGTTCAATAAATGGAGAAAGAAAGAGAGAGGAAAGAGGGAGAAATATATGGAGGGAGAGAGACATGAGATGGACATAAAGAGCAAAATGGCCTAATGAGTTCAGTTGTCCTGAGAGTATGTAAGGCAGGAAAGCTTCCTTGGTGCTGGTGGCATCCAATCCTAGTTAGATCACAATTGTACCCAGCAAAATTAATAAAAGTGCAAAAATAAATTGCCCAAAAGACAAAGGTAATGACATCTTTATGGTGAAACACCTTACAGATTGAAAATCAAGAGAGAAAAATGAGTGAAGAGAATAAATCTACACTGCACAAAATTAGGAATTTTAATTACCAGACCACAAAAAGTAGAATTATTTTCTCCTGTGTGTTTTCCATATTTTTTAAATTTATTTATTTTTTCAGCTTAACAGTATTCATTGTTTTTGCACCACACCCAGTGCTCCATGCAATCCGTGCCCTCTATAATACCCACCACCTGGTTCCCACAACATCCCACCCTCCACCCCTTCAAAACCCTCAGACTGTTTTTCAGAGTTCATAGTCTCTCATGGTTCACCTCCCCTTCTAATTTCCCTCAACTGCCTTCTCCTCTCCATCTTCCCTTGTCCTCCATACTATTGTTATGCTCCACAAATAAGTGAAACCATATGATAATTGACTCTCTCTGCTTGACTTATTTCACTGAGCATAGTCTCTTTCAGTCCTGTCCATGTTGCTACAAAAGTTGGGTTCCGTCCTTTCTGATGGAGGCATAATACTCCATAGTGTATATGGACCACATCTTCCTTATCCATTTGTCCATTGAAGGGCATCTTGGTTCTTTCCACAGTTTGGTGACTGTGGCCATTGCTGCTATAAACAGTAGGGTACAAGTGGCCTTTCTTTTCACTCCATCTGTATTTTTGGGGTAAATACCCAGGAGTGCAATTGCAGGGTCATAGGGAAGCTCTATTTTTAATTTATGGAGGAATCTCCACACTGTTCTCCAAAGGGGCTGCACCAACATGCATTCCCACCAACAGTGTAAGAGGGTTCCCCTTTCTCCACATCCTCTCCAACACATGTTGTTTCCTGTCTTGCTAATTTTGGCCATTCTAACTGGTGTAAGGTGGCATCTCAATGTGGTTTTAATTTGAATTTCCCTGAGGGCTAGTGATGATGAACATTTTTTCATGTGTCTGATACCATTTGTATGTCTTCATACATTTTCCATATTTTTTTAACCCACTGGTTTTTATTTGGTCCAATAGAGAATGAAGTGAGCCCTTTATCACTTTTCTTATGTGACATTCTTCTATGTTTATTTGTCATTCTTAGCCTTTGGGTTTTAGTCACTTTCTTGACAAGTCCATTGAGCACCGCTACTCACAGTTCTGCTCCTTGTCCAACTTGCAAAGGCCTATACTCTATAGAACCCTAGACACCCTGTGCAAATCTATCCTCTTACTTGAAATCTGTTCATGTGACATACCTGAAGACATTATCTTATACTCACATTTATCTCACAGCACTCTTGCCTATCACTCTAAAATAACGACCAAAGAAGTAACAACTTCACCTGCACTGTCCATCTTTTTCTTTATGTAAGTGATTGTATATGCACTTATATCGCAACAAATTCAAGAAAATGAGACCTTATGAAATACAAAGAATGACAGAAGAGATAAAACCAGGTTAAAGAGAGCAGTTTTAGTAAGCACATTCAACAAATTCGAGGAGAGTTTAGAGAACTAACTTGAAACATGACCTAGAGGAGCAGTAATTCCACAAAATAAACATGGATGAATAAGAAAATTGCCTAAGACCGTAAATACAAGGATATAACACAAAGTTCTTAGAAATCCATGTCTATGTATCTTATATATGCAATTATAGAGTGAATTTGTTTATCTTTAGATACAGGATTCATTTTGGCAATCTTCAATATAATAAACGTGTTTTCCTGTAAAAACAAAAGAAAACCAAATTTCAGGCACAGAGAAGATGCTCTTTTAATTGTATTGGATGAATCAGGAATTAGGTCTCATTATATACGGACTTGAGAATAAAATAATTTTTTAAAGATTTTATTTATTTATTTATTTATTTGAGAGAGAGAGAGAGAGAAACAGGGAGAGAGAGCACAGCAGGGAGAGTGGAAGAAAGAGAAGCAGGCTCCCTGCTGTGCAGGAAGTCTAATGTGGAACTCCATCCCGGGACCCCAAGATCATGACCTGAGCTGAAGGCAGTTGCTTAACCAGCTGAGCCAGCCAAGCACCCTGAGAATAAAAGAATATAAAAATGTATTTTAGTGTGGGAAGAAACAGTATCTAAAGTTTTAGTTTTATCTCATATAAAGATATGTGGGACAAGTGTGCTTATGGAAGGTGAAGGTGGCTCTTGGTCAAATGTAAAAGAGAAAGCCTTCCAAGTGATGGCATTTCTATTTTAGAAATAGACCAAATAGTTAAAGCCCAGAGGATGTCTCTGCATACAGAGACATAAACAGTAATTGGAAATATGTATAAAAGATGATTTGTGAGCAATAAATATGCAGAAGTACATTGACTTTCCATTTTGGAAACAGGAATTCACTAGTGAAGAATATTAAGGTGACAAGTTCTTTCAGAAAAAAACACTAGAAAAAGCAGTGGAGGGGACACATTATGACCAAGTCACAGACTTAACCACACAAAACATACACTCTCACACATTCTACACAAATACATCTACATATACATTAAAAAGCAGAGAGATTCAATTATCATATGGTTTCACTTATTTGTGGAGCATAACAAATAGCATGGAGGACAAGGGGAGTTAGAGAGGAGAAGGGAGTTGGGGGAGATTGGAAGGAGAGGTGAGCCATGAGAGACTGTGGACTCTGAAAAACAATCTGAGGGTTTTGAAGGGGCGGGGGGTGGGAGGTTGGGGTACCAGGTGGTGGGTATTATAGAGGGCACGGATTGCATGGAGCACTGGGTCTGGTGCAAAAATAGTGAATACTGTTATGCTGAAAATTAAAAATAAATAAAAAAAAAAGCAAAATGGCAAATAGCAAAATTGGTGGAATAAACAACAATTCTTTTTTGAAAGTGCACACACACACACATACACACAACAACAACAACAACAACCAAAAAAAATCAAACCCAAAAAAACCTAGGAATAAAACTACTCTGATCCCACTATACAAACACCATAGACAATTTTCAATTGAAAACGTGAGTGACTAGCTAAACCAGACCATGTTCGGGCTCAAAGGTAATGAGGTAATTGTAAAGGAAGCTGATTGACAAACCGTTTTTCATATAATACAAGTAAAAAAATTTCATTTGAACGCTTGTGAGAGGAGGTACTGTGATATGTATGTTTCATGTACTGCTCTTGCATATATATGCCTGGGAGAATTCTTTTGTCTGGATTTACTCCTCAGTATGGAAATGTAATCTAATACACCCTGACTTAAACTTGAAAAGACATGTTCTTACTTCACTATATATCCCTCCACAGCTAATACTTGACTTTTTGGCTCCGGTTAATTGAAAAGATCCTTGGTCCCATATTCTAATTTTATGCTTCCCATGTCCCATTTAATTGGTTTTCCATTATTATGATTTAGTGGTTAGCACAGAACCTTGCATTTATGAGTACTATTCACTTCTCTATTTAACATCATAAATACACAAATGAATCAATCATAAATTTCTTAATCAAGCCAGCAAACAACCACAGCAAACTCTCAGCTCTGGGCTGGGCGGTACTGGACTAGCCTTCAGGTGACCTCAGCTAAAACATCTACTCACTAGACCTTCTTCTGCAGTCCCTACTGGGCAGTAAAATTCATCTAGATGGGGTCTTTAAGAGGAAGGTCTCTACATGGAAATTAAAATACCTGTCTGGTTGGAAGATGATGGAGAATGAAGCTCTGTCCCCAGACAAGACAGCAGGAATGGGTCAAACTCCAGTACCCCATCCACACTTAGGACTGCACAAGAAATGCCCAGTTCTTGTCAATTCTAATGTTCTCCGCCCTGTGGGACTGCAGCTGAGAAAGTATTTATAGCTGCTTTTGTCTGCTCATTAGGCATATTTCCCTCTTGTTCCTCCATCTTGTAGGCCCATGATTTCCCTGTGGGACACTAGTGTGGACAGAAAGGAAAGTTTTCCTGTTGAATTTCTGTTACAAGTTACTACTACAACTGTTACCAGTGATAAGTCAGAAGTCAGTTTTCCTTACATCTTTTCTATACCTTCTTCTTCCTTTCAGAGATCTAAACTCCCAGCACCAGTCTTGAGTGAACATTTTCTCCTGTTTAAGACTGAGAATTGGTACTGGCTAGGTCCCTTTGTCCTTCAAAACATTGACTTGTGATGAATGATAACCCTGATTCTTTAGAAAGTTACTTTAGCTTTTTTCAACAGAGATGCAAAATTTGTTCTTTTTTTGAGATTTTATTCATTTATTTGACAGCAAGAGACACAGAAAAAGAGAAAACATAAATTGGGGGGTGGGGGTGAGAGAGGAAGAAGCAAGCTCTCAGCTGAGCAGGGAGCAAGATGCAGCACTGGATCCCAGAACCCTGGGATCGTGTTTGAGCCAAAGGCAAATGCTTAAAACCTTAGCCACCCAGGAGCCCCAAAGTTTGTTCTTTTAATATAAAACCTTGGACACTACATTCCTGGAATTCATGACAATTTTGCCAAAACAATGAAGAATTTTACAATTTTATCACAAATTCAGATCTATGACTTGAAATATCACAATAAAATATTTGTTAAATATGAGATATATTTAGTTTTTCTGCACTATGATTAAAGTTTAGCACCTTATAGGAATTGCCTGATTTAATTTTTCTAGAAGTTAATTCTGTAAGGAAGCACTAGTGTGAACTCTATTACCCATAGGGACAGGAGGCTTGAAGAATTTAGTGATTTCTCGAAATTATCATTGCAGAGAGGAAAGGTGTTGATTGCATTTTCTCAGGATGCTCCCAGTTTTCAAACTCTGTGCCAGTGGTCCCAACCAGAGGTGGTTCTTGTCCCCTGGGCATAGCTGCCAATGTCTGAGGGATGCTGCTAAACACTTCCAATGAGCAGAATAATCCCCAACACAAATAATGAACCTGTTTAAAGGTCAAATGAAAATGTGAGAAAATATACTTCAGACCAGCATTTTGCCAACTTCAAATTGCATAGGATTCACCTAGGATTCTAGCTTAAATGCAGATTCCACTTTAGCAAGTGCTGGTAGGCCCAGTTCAGCATTTCTCACAAACTCCTGAGTGATGTTGATGTTGCACGTCATGGTCTGTAGAACACTCTCTGAGTAGCAAGGCTGTTGTTTTGTGATAGAGTAAAGTATGGGTGTTTTTAGGTCTTCTTCCCATGGACACAAAAAGATCATGTTTGCATAATATTTTGAATGACAAGTGTATACAGTCAATCTAGGGGCTGTGAGAAATTCTGTGTTTGTTTCTTTTAGGTAAGGACCCTTGAGGGGCACAAAAAATACTTTTGGAAGACTTTCTAGGAGGCAGAATAAAAGCCTCTATAAGTTGTCCACATTATAATACCTAGAAACTCTGAATATGCCATTTCTTATAGGAAGGGGGAAAGTAAGGAAGCAAATAGAATAAGGCTGCTAATTACTGACATTAAACTAAGATTGGCCAAGGTTACGCAGGTGGAACTAAAGTGACCACCATGGTCCTCCAAATATGGGAGAGGAAAGCAGAACTGTTGGGTCAGAGAGAGATCTGAAGATGCCATATCTCTGGCTTTGAAGATGGAGAGAGGGCATTGAGCCAAAGAATGCTTGTTGCCACTAGAAACAGCAATAGGGAAGAAAAGATTTTCTCCTGGAGCATGTAGAAAGAACCATATGCTACAGGCATTTTGATTTTAGCTCACTGAGACTTATTTCAGGTTTCTCACCTCCAAAACAGTAAGAGCATAAATTTGTTTCTTTGAAGCCTCACATGTGGTCATTTGTTACAGTAGAAAAAGGAATGTAATATGGACATCAATCCAATAAGATTGTTTTAGAGAAAAGTGAATTTTGGCTTCTCAATTCATTTCTCTACTCTTGGGTGAGGGCATTTGTGTTAAAATGCCACCTTAACTGGAAGAAAAACAAAGAGTCAATTTGGAGCTTCCTCTCCATTGCTGAAGTGGAAAGGGAAATGTGACTTCCCCATTGCTAAAATGTAAATGTGACTGACTTATTTATTTACTTACTTACTTAGGATAGAGAGAGTGTGCTCATGGGTGAGCCATGGGAAGGGGAGAGGGAGAGGGAAAGAGAATCCTTTATTTTTGTTTGTTTGTTTTTTAATTTTATTTATTTGACAGAGAGAGAGATCACAAGTAGGCAGAGAGGCAGACAGAGCTTTGGGGGGCAGGGGGAAGCAGGCTTCCTGCTGAGTAGAGAGCTCAATGCCTGGCTTGATCCCAGGACCCTGCGATCATGACCTGAGCTGAAGGCAAAGGCTTAACCCACTGAGCCACCCAGGTACCCCGGGAAAGAGAATCCTTAAGTAGACTCCCCACTGAGCATGGAGCTAACATGGTGCTTTAATCCATGGCCTGAGTTCATGCTGGGCGCCACAATCAACACACAAACTGACTAAGCCACCCACGTGCCCTTTTTATTTATTTTTAAAGTAATCTCTATGTCCAACAAAGGGCTTTAACTCATGACCCAAAGATCAAGAGTTGCATGCTCTGGCTGCCTGGCTGGCTTTGTTGGTGTAGTGCATGATTCTTGATCTCAGGATTGTGAGTTTGAGCCCCATGTTGTTGTAGAGTTCACTTAAAAATAAATCTTTAAAAAAAATAGAAAAAAAAAATAAAATAATAGAGAGAGAGAGAGAAAGTTGCTTCACCCACTTACTGAGCCAGCCAGGTGCCCTGTGACCATATTATGTATGTATGTATGTATGTATGTATGTATGTATGTATGTTAGTCATCATACAGTACATCATTAGCTTTAGATTTTAAATATATTCTTTTTTAAAATATAAATTCTGAATTTGTGCCCTCTGTATTTTGAGATTAAAAAAAGAATTCATAACTAAAATTAAGTTGTTCCATTTTCCTTTGTCTTTGAGTCTAAATACATATATTCTTTTAATTTCATGTTATTTCAAACATTTGGTCTTTTATTTCTATCCTCTCCAAATTTCTTTCAGATTTCCTTTCAACATTAGAGATGGGATTATTGAGTCTGTGTTGTACATAGGGAGTAGGGAAGGGAATAATGAAACAAGATGGGTGGGCTCAGGAGGGAGAAAAACCATAAGAGACTCTTAATCTCACAAAAGAAACTGAGGGTTGCTGTGGGGAGAGGGGTTGTGGAGTGGGCAGTTGGGTTGTAGATATTGGGGAGGGTATGTGATATGATGAGTATTGTGAATTGTATAAGCCTGACAATTCACAGACCTGTACCCCTGGGGCAAATAATGCATTATAGGCTAACAAAAATGATTAATAAAAAAAAAGAAGGTATCTGTAGGAAGTAACGCACACATACATATATGTGCATATGCTCTTACCTATGAAACACTTCTTAGACTCACCAACAATTTCTAAATACTGTATTTATTCCTGACAACATCCACCTGCATTGGAGATAAGGAAACAGAAGTTTCAGATTTATTACTTTTTTTTTTACAATTATATAACAAATCTTTAAAAGTTTTGTGAATTTTTTTTTTTAATCAACATTCCCTCCTTGGGAACTGGGTTTTATTCAGAATATATCAGGGTTGTCTTCATTCCCCTTTCACTTCTCAAGAAATATGTGGGCCCCAAAAACAAAGTGCTTCTAGAAGGCTGGAGACCCTATTTAGGATTCATAAATTTCCCCTGGATTCCCCTCTCCCTGTCTTTTTTTTTTTTTTTAATTTTCAGCATAACAGTATTCATTATTTTTGTACCACACCCAGTGCTCCATGCAATCCATGCCCTCTATAATACCCACCACCTGGTACCCTGACCTCCCACCCCACGCCCCTTCAAAACCCTCAGATTGTTTTTCAGAGTCCATAGTCTCTCATGGTTCACCTCCCCTTCCAATTTACCCCAACTCCCTTCTCCTCTCTAACTCCCCATGTCCTCCATGCTATTTGTTATGCTCCACAAATAAGTGAATTTTTTTGAATTATATATAAATGGACTCAGGCAGTATGTACTCTTAATTTTTATTAACATATCATGTATTATTTGTTTCAGGGGCACATGTCTGTGAATCATCAATCTTACACAATTCATAGCACTCACCATAACACATACCCTTCCCAATGTCCATCACTCAGCCACCCTATCCCTCCCCACCCCACCACTCCAGCAACATTCAGTTTATTTCCTGAGATTAAGAGTCTCTTATTGTTTGTCTCCCTCCCCAGTTCCATCTTGTTTCATCTTTCCCTCCCTTCCTCCCATGACCCCTCCTCTGCCTCTCAAATTCTTCATATCAGAGAAATCCTATGATAACTGTCTTTCCTGATTGACTTATTGGCTTGGCATAATACCCTGTACTTCCATCCATGTCATTGCAAATGGCAAGATTTCTTTTTTTTTTTTTTTTTTTTTTGATTACTGCTAAGTATTCCATTGTATATATATACCACGTCTTCTTTATCCATTCATCTGTTGATGGACATTTAGGTTCTTTTCATAGTTTGCCTATTGTGTACATTGCTGCTATAAACATTCAGGTGCACATACCCCTTCAGATCCTACATTTGTATTTTTAGGGGAAATACCCAGCAGTGCAGTTGCTGGTTCATAGGGTAGCTCTATTTTCAACTTTTTGAGGAAACTCCATGTTGTTTTCCAGAATGGATGCACCAGCTTGAATTCCCATCAACAATGTAGGGGGGTTCCCCTTTTTCTACATCCTTGAAAACACCTGTCATTTCCTGAATGGTTAATTTTAGCCATTCTGACTGGTTTAAGGTGGTATCACACTGTTGTTTTCATCTGTATTTCCCGGATGTCATGTACTCTTACTTTTTGTATGATTACTTTAATTCAGAATAGTTTGCACTTTATATGTGTTTAGTTTCTTGTATATCATTGTAATTCAATTAATTGTTTAAAAGAAAAAATCTGTTATAACTAATCAATTAATTCAGCAAGATATAAAGTCAATATACAAAAATTGCAACTCTATATACTAAATTGCAACTCTGTACACTAAAATGAAAATATCACAAAGGAAAAATTTTTATAAATCTCATTTACAATTATGTTAACAAAAATAAAATATATGAGTACATTTGAACAAGGACAAGAAACATCTGTACAATGGAAACTATAAGACATTGCTGAAAGAAACTGAAGACACAAAGGAAAGGAAAGATATTCCATGTTCATTATTTTGAAGAATTAATACTCTTACAACATCCCTACTGCTCAAAGCAATCTGTGGGTTCAGTGTAATCCCTGTCAAAATTCCAGTGGCATATTTTACAGAAATAGAGCAAACACTCCTTCAATTTTTATGGAATCACAAAGACCCCAAATAACGAAAGCAACCATGAGAAAGAACAACAAACCTGGAGCCATCATCCTCCCAGATTTCAAACTATATTACAAATCTCTGGTAACCCAAGCAGCATGAAATGCCCAAAGGTCAATGGAATGGAATAGATAGCCCAGAAATAAACCCGGATAAGTGGTTAACAGGTTTATGACAAAGGAGTCAAGAATCTATAAGAAGGAAGGAACAGTCTTTCAATAAATGGTGTTGGGTAAACTAGACAGCCACGTGCAAAATAAATAAATAAATAAATAAATAAATAATGCAACTGCACCACTATTTTATACCAAAGGCAAAAATTAACTCAAAATGGATTAAAGAATTCAATGTAGATTTGAAGCCTTAAAAATCCTAAAAGGAAACATAAAGGTCTTGGCAATGATTTTTAGGATTTGACACCAAAAGCAAGGGAAAAAAGCAAAATCAAAAAGATCTACCTCAAAGTAAGTACTTCTGCACAACAGATGAAACCATGAAAATGAAAAGGCAACCTCCTAGATAGCAGAGAATATTTGCAAATCATGTATCTAAGGGGTAAATATTCCAAATGTATGAAGAAGTCATATGACTTAATAGCAACAAACAAACAATCTGATTAAACAATGGGCAGATGATCTGAAGAGATATTTTTCAATGAAGACATACAGATGGCCAGCAGGGGAGGAGGTCAAGATGGTGGAGGATTAGGGGATCCTACTTCAACCAGTCCCCTGAATTGAGCTGGATATCTACCAGACCACTCTGAACACCCATGAAATCAGCCTGAGACATAAGAAGATATATCATGATCTATTCCAAAAGAATATCTCTGGCAGCTGGTTTCAAGGTATGAGGTTCCTGCTGAGCAGGGAGCCCAATGCAAGGCTTGAACCCAGAACCCCGGGATCATGACCTGAGCTGAAGGCATACACTTAACTGACTGATTCACCCAGGTGCCCCAGGAATCACATTTGTGTGTAGCACATGAAAATTTCAACCAGAATCCAGAAATAATATAATAAAAACCCAAACATGCCACTGGTCTTTCATCTTAATGAACACACTTTACAAATGGCTTTGATATACCGTAATTCAGTGAATACATGAAGTTCCTGAGAAAGAACTATTTTTCACAGCAATTAATGGATGCTTTAGTATTTGCTTTATCATCCTTAAAGCCAAGTTTGATTCTAAGGCCTCTTTTTATGCATATTTGTCTTGTG
This sequence comes from Mustela erminea, assembly GCF_009829155.1. Classification (NCBI taxonomy): domain Eukaryota; kingdom Metazoa; phylum Chordata; class Mammalia; order Carnivora; family Mustelidae; genus Mustela; species Mustela erminea. Next base: position 11,381,599 of record NC_045614.1, read on the forward strand.
GGAAGATTGTACCTGGAGACATGTATTTTATTATCATTTTTTTGCAAGTCACTATGGTAGGCATGGTGGACACAAGCTGTGTAACAATAGGATCCTAATGTGTAGAAAAATCCCATGATCTGCTATAACCACCATTATGGTGAAGTTTGCATTCTTAGGAAGAGCAATTAAGGTAGTGATATACAAAGGAATAAAATCCACAGAAGTGAAGCATAGTAAAGAGAGTCAATTATCATATAGTTTTTCTTGTTCATGGAGCATAAGGAATAACATGGAGGACAGGGAGAAATGGAGAGGAGAAGGCAGTTGGGGGAAAATGGAGGGGGAGATGAACAATGAGAGACTATGAACTCTGAAAAGCAATCTGAGGGTTTTAGAGGGGTGGGGAGTGAGAGGTTGGATGAGCCTAGTGGTGAGTATTATGGAGGGCACATATTGCATGGAGCACTGTGTGTTGTGCATAAAGAATGAATTCTGGAGCACTGAAAAGATATTAAGAAAAAAAAATGAAGTATAGTGGTCTCAGAATTTTCTCTGTTATAAACTTGCAATAGCTGTGGTGTCCCAGAAAAGAAAAAATAGTCACTATGATGTTTTATTTGAGAAGGAATTTTTTTTATTTTTTTCTGTATTCCAAAATTCATTGTTTATGCATCACACCCAGTGCTACATGCAAAAGAAATTATTCTTTTTTTTTTCTATTTTCTTTTCTTTTTTTTTTAATTAATTTTTTATTTTTTATAAACATATATATTTATCCCCAGGGGTACAGGTCTGTGAATCACCAGGTTTACACACTTCACAGCACTCACCAAAGCACATACCCTCCCCAATGTCCATAATCCCACCCCCTTCTCCCAAACCCCCTCCCCCCAGCAACCCTCAGTTTGTTTTGTGAGATTAAAAGTCACTTATGGTTTGCAAAAGAAATTATTCTTAACACATATATGCAATCCCTTGAGTAAGACAGAATGTCCAAATATTTCATATCCAAGGTTAGGAATGACATTGAGAAAGTAGGAAAATGAAAAAGGGAAAATCTCTTGGATATCAGAGTTATCACAGATCTTAATAGAGTGAGTTACATAAATTATGCAGAGATGTAAAAAAAAAGTAGATATGACAGGAAAAAAAATAGAAGATGTATGTTTCACTTTCACAATCTGATCAAGGGATCTCATCATTTTGCACAGGCTTTGGGCCCTGCAATCACGGGCGCTTCTTCAGCTCCAGGAAAGTTGTCCATTTTAGAACCGCCATCCCAGAGAATCTCATCAGAGAACACTTTATGTCCTTGTTCCTCAGGCTGTAGATAAATGGATTCAGCATGGGTGTGACCACTGTGTACATCACTGAGGCTACTGCACTAGAATGGGAGCTCTGGGTAGCTGCAGATGTAAAGTACACTCCTAAGCATGTAAAATAAAATAAGGAGACAACTGAGAGGTGAGATGCACAGGTGGAAAATGCTTTATACTTTCCCTTAGCTGATGATATTTCAGATATAGAGGAAACTATCTTAGAGTAAGAGTAAAGGATCCCAATGAAGGAACCAACAGCCAAAAACAAAGCTGCAATGTATATCACCATGTTATTGAGAAATGTGTCAGAACATGCAAGTTGGATCATCTGATTGAGTTCACAGAAAAAGTGTGGGATTTCCACCTCTGTGCAGAAGGACAGCCGCAACACCATGGAAGTGTGTAGTAAGGAATGAAAGACACTCAGTATCCAGCATACCAGAACCAGAAGTCCACAAAGACAGGGCCTCATGATGACTGTGTAGTGCAGTGGGTGACAGATAGCCACAAAGCGGTCATAAGCCATCACAGTCAGGAGAAAGATATCTAATCCTGTAAAGAGCATGAAAAAATACATCTGTGTGATGCAGCCTGCATAGGTTATGACTTTGCTCTGAGTCTGGATGTTCCACAGCATCTTTGGGATGGTGGTGGTGGTAAAGCAGATGTCTGCAAAGGACAGGTTGGCAAGGAAGAAGTACATGGGGGTGTGGAGGTGGAAGTCAGAGTTGACAGCCAGGATGAGGAGCATGTTTCCAGTCACAGTGATCAGGTACATGGAGAGGAAAAGCCCAAATATGAGGGGCTGCAGTTCTGGTTTCTCTGAAAATCCCAGAAGCTGGAACTCTGAAATTCTTGTATTGTTTCCTGGGTCCATGTGTTGCAGTTGACTACCAGAACAGGAGAAAATAACAGAACTAATTTTCACACAAATAGTCCTTCCTCAGATTGTGGAAATGAAACAATTTATATTTGCAGTGAAGAAACTAATTGCAATATTTTGTGAATGGATTTGAGCCCCTTAAGAGCATCCCTAGTTCCTCTCTGATTAGGAATTTTCTTCATAACATCAGACATTCCCCCAAAAGTCAGGTATTTTACCATTTTAGGAAGAAAATATTTTATGCATTGGAGGACTATATAGCGCATTGACCATGCTTTGGAAACTCTAGTAATAAAGCAGAGTGTTGAAAAGAAAATGTCCCTACAATTCAATAATGGTGATAGGTTAGATGCATATATAAAGATTAAATGATAATGATGTGGGGAGAGATGATATGAACAGAACAGAAGCTGATTAAGGGAGAGAATGTGTTATATGTTATATTGAGTATTCAGTCAAGCTTAGCTAAGAAGGTGACCTTTGAACAAAGACCTATGGAAGAGATGGTGGAAGAAGGGAGGTCTTCCTCATATGGGAAAAGGTCTTGAGGCAATGCTTCCATTAGAAAATCAAAGTTCAGAAAGAAGCCAGTGTGCTAAGGGAAATGGACAAGAAGGGAGAGTGATGAGAGGTAGTGGCAGTGAATTTCACAGAATCATGTGGCCTCACAGCTGCTTGAAGTTCAAGACACAGAGAATTCGTTGTCCCCGCTATGTACCTCTTGCACTTTATAATGGTTGCAATAGGGTCCTGTCAGTTGACTATCCCTCCTTAGTATCATATGGTGATTGAGTTTTGCCTGTGTATTATAAAGTTCACATTGAAATAGAGGACCCTGTGTATCACTTCTCTGAGGACTCCTCTCACTCATTAAGATGCCCACATACACGTGCACACACATACACAGACACACACACAGTGTCACAAACATGCAACACAGCACACCATGTCCTATTGGTGTGTATTAGTTCTAAGTCCTTCTCACCTCATCCCCACCTACTCTAACACACTGTTTAGGAATATCAAATTACCTTTCCCATAAAGAATGTAAAACTAGGACCCAGAAATTCCTATTTGTAGCTTCCCAGGGACAAATCATCTTGGGGCTCCATTTTGGAATGGCCACTTTCTGACCTGTGTGTAAAGAAACATTAAAAAAAAATAAAAAAGTGCTCAACCTTTAGGGCCTTTTCTGGTTCCATACACATTTTAGATTATTTGTCCTAGCTCTGTGAAAAATGCTGGTGGTATTCTGATAAGGATTGCTTTGAATGTGTAGATTGTTTTGGGAAGCATAGGCATTATAACAATATTTGTTCTTCCAATTCATGAGCATAGAATATTTTCCATTTCTTTGTGCCTTCCTTAATTTCTTTCAAAAGTATTCTACAATTTTCAAACTAAGATATTTTACCTCTTTGGTTAGGTTTCTTCCTAGATATCTTATGGGTTTTTTTTTAATTTTTTATTTTTTATAAACATATATTTACCCTAAAGATATCTTAAGGTTTTTGATACAATTGTAAACAGTTAAGAGACACATGAAAAATGTGTGGTTACATCACTCATCACCAGGCAAATACAAATCAAAATCACAATGAGATACCACCTCAAACCAGTAAGAATGGCTTAAATTAACAATTCAGGAAACAGTTGATGGTGAGGATGTGGAGAAAGGGTAACCCTAATACGTTGTTGGTGGGAATGCAAACTGGTGCAACCACTCTGGAACACAGTATGGAGGTTCTTCAAAAAGTTCAAAAAAGAGTGACCTTACCATGCTGCAATTGCACTGCTTGGCATTTATCCAACAGGTACAAACATAGTGATTCAATGGGGCACATGCACCTCAGTGTTTATAGCAGCAATGTCCACAATAGGCAAAAATGGAAAGAGAATGACCATCCACAGATAAGTGGATAAAGAAGATGTGGTATATGTACACAATGTAGTATTACTCAGTCATTAGGATCAAATCTTGCCATTTGCAAGGATGTGGATGGAGCTAGCATGTATTATGCTAAGCAAAATAAATCAGAAAAAGACAAATACCATATGATTTCATTTATATGTAGAACTTAAGAAATAAAATGTATGAACATAGGGGAAAGGAATGAAAAATAAAATAAGGTAAAAACAGAGAAGGAGGGAAACCATAAGAGGCTTGATTATAGGGCAGAAACTTAGGGTTGCAGGAGGGGAGTGAGTCAAGGGATGAGGTGACTGGGCGTTAAGGAGGGTACTTGATGGAATGAGCCCTAGGTGTTATATGCAACTGCTGAATCACTAAATTCTAACTCTGACACTAATAATGCACAATATGTTCATTAAATTAAGTTAAATCTAAATTATAAATTACAAAAATAACAGCAGAAAAAAATTCTGTTTAATAGAGAGGTAGAGACTGATAGACAGAGGAAGGGAGAAATTAGATGGACATAAAGAATAAAATGATCTCGGGGCGGCTGGGTGGCTCAGTGGGTTAAGCCGCTGCCTTCGGCTCGGGTCATGATCTCAGGGTCCTGGGATCGAGTCCCACATCGGGCTCTCTGCTCAGCAGGGAGCCTGCTTCCCTCTCTCTCTCTCTGCCTGCTTCTCTACTTGTGATCTCTCTCTGTCAAATAAATAAATAAAATATTAAAAAAAAAAAAGAATAAAATGATCTAATAAGCTCAGTTGACCTGAGATACTGAAAGGAAGGAAATCTTCTTTGGTGCTCATGTCATCCCCTTCTGGTTACAACCCATTTATACCCAGCAAAAATAATGAGAGATAAATTTAATTTGTCCACAACACAAAGTAGTGACTTCTTTATGATGTGAAACACCTTACAGAGTGACTGTCACAAGAGAAAAATGAGTAAAAAGAATAAACCAAAATTTCACAAAATTTGGGCCTTTTTATTATCAGCAGACAGCAAAAGACTTGTTTTTCCTGTGCCTATTCAAATATAAATTAGATTGCCAAGGACTTAGGAAAGAATTTGAAGACGTTTTTAACGTGGAGAGAAGCAGTATCTAAAGTTTTAGTTTCATCTCACAGAAACAGATGAAAGAGTGCTTGTGGAAGGTAAAGGTGATTCATGGTCAAATATAATAAGAAGAATTCCTTTCAAATGATGGCATTTCTATTTTAGAAATAAAGCCAATAATAAAAGGAAAAAGAAACAATAAGGTATATGGAGATGTGAACACAAGTTGGATAAAGAGGGCAATTTGTGAGCAACAAATATGCAGAAGGACATTCATTTTTAGTCTTTGGGAAAAAAGTATGAACAAGTGATGAATATTATGGTAATATCAATTGTTCCAGCAAAATAAACAAACAAAAAGTAGAAAATCAGTATAGGGAATATATTATGACTAACTCAGAGACCTAAAACTCAAAATTTAAACACTCATACATTCTGCACAAATACATCTACACATACTTAAAAAGAAAAAAATGGCAAGTAGCCAAATTGGTGAAATAAATAGCAATACTTTGCTTGAAAGAATGCAATTAAAAAAAAAAAAAACAGAAATAAAACCAATCTGACTCCCACAGACAATTTTCAAGAGATAAAGTGTGTGACTAGCCAACCCAGCACATACTGTGGCTCACAGGTAATGAGGTAATTGTAAAGGAAGCTCATTAGCATACACTTTTTCACATAATCCTTGTAAAAAATTTCATTTGACTACTCGAGAAAGGAGGTCTGTGATACGTATGTTCTATGGGCAGCTCTTGCATAGACATATTTGTGAGAATTCTTTCATCTGGACTTTTCTTCTCAATATAGAAATGTAGTCTCATATATCCCATCTTAAACATGAAAAGATGTATCCTCACTTCACTGTATACTCACTTCACTGTATATCCTTCCACAGCTAATACTTAACTTTTCTACTCTGGTTAATTGCAAAGATCCTTGGTATCATGTTTTACTTTTATGCTTCCTATCCCTCACAGAATTGGGTTTCCCTTATTATTATTACTTGCAAACATTAAACCTTGCCTTTTGGAGTTCCATGCTCACTTCTATTTTTAACATAATAAGTATATACATGAATCAACCAGTAAATTTCTTAATCAAGCCAGCAAATAACCACAGCAAACTCTCAGATCTGGCTTGGGCTTGACTGGCCTTCAGATGACCTCAGGTAAATGCCCTTGACTTTCACTTTCTTATTTCTCTTGCCTTGTCGCTAATAGGCAGTAAAACTCATCTTGATAGGGTCTCAGAGAAGGTCTCTACATGAAAATCAATAATACCTGCCTGGTTGATAGATGATGGAGTATGAAGCTCTGTCCCCAGACAAGAGAGCAGAAATGAATCAGTCTTCAGTGCCCCACCCAGACTTAGGACTGCACAAGAAAAGACCAGGTCTTGTCCCTTACGAAGTTGCCCATGCTGGGAGACTGCAGCAGAGGACATAATTTCAGTTACTTTGGTCTGCTCATTAAACACATTTCCCTCTGGTTCCTCTTACCTGTAGGCACATGATTTCCCTGTGGGACACTAGTGTGGACAGAAAGGAAAGTTTTCCTCTTGGATTTCTGTTCATGGGAGACCAGATGTTAAGCCAGATGAAGTCAGTTTTTCTTACTCTTTTTCTATGACTTCTGCTTTTCAGAGATCTAAACTCCGAGTACCTTATCCCACCCCTGAGTGAACATTTTCTCCTGTTTAAGATTGAGTAAATTATCCTGACTAGGTCCCTTTTGTCCTTCAAAGCATTGACTTGGGATGGATGATAACCCTGACATCTCTAGCAAGTTACTTTTCCCTATTTGTGCTTTTTTTTTTTTAAGTTAATTTTTCCAGTGTTCCAAGATTCATTGTTTATGCACCACACCCAGTGCTCCATGCAGTATGTGCCCTCCTTAATACCTACCACCAGGCTCATGTAACCCCCCACCCCTCTAAAACCTTTAGTTTGTTTCTCAGACTCCACAGTCTCACATGTTCACATCTCCCCCCAATTTCCCCCCAACCCCTTCTCCTCTCCTTCTCCCAATGTCCTCTGTGTTATTCCTTATTCTCTACAAGTAAGTGAAACCATATAATAATTGACTCTCTCTGCTTGACTTATTTCACTCAGCATAATTTCCTCCAGTCCCATATCTTCTTTATCCATTAGTCTGTTTAAGTGCATCTTGGTTCTTTCCACAGTTTGGTGATTGTGGACATTCCTTCTACAGGGCTACCCTGTGACCCTGTAATTGCACTACTGGGTATTTACCCCAAAGATACAGATATAGTGAAAAGAAGGGCCCTATGTACCCCAGTGATCATATTTTCTGCTTTTTAAACAAACATGAAAAAGTTGTTCCTTTAATATAAAACCCTGGGCACTACACTCCTTGGCTTCATAACAATTTAGCCAAAACAATTAGGAATTTCACAATTCTATCACTAGTTTAAACTATGAAAACGTAATTATAAAATGTTTGTTAATTGTAAGATACATGGTGAGATATTTTATGCATTACAACCTGAATTTAGCACCTTATAGGAGTTTCTGGATTTAATTTTTATACAAGTCCATTCTGTGAGGAAACACAGTATAAATTTTTTCCCCATGGAGAAATGATGCTTGAAGAATTTAGTGATCTTCTCAAAATTATCATTGCAGAAAAGGGTGGGTGTTGACTTCATTCTGTCAGGATGTCCCAGTTCTCAAACTCTGTGCCAGTGCTTAGAACCAGAAGTGGTTCTTGTCCCCTGGGCATAGCTGCCAATGTCTGAGGGAGGCTGCTAAACATTTCCAATGAGCAGGACAGATACCAACACAAGTAATGACTCTGCCTCATATGTCAAATTGAAAATGTGAGGAAATGTACTCTAGACTAGCACTTCTTCAACTTCAAAGTGCATAGGAATCACCTAGGATTCTAGCTTAAATACAGATTCTGCTCAGCAGGTACAGGTGGGTTCAGGAGTTCGGCATTTCTTTTTTTTTAAGATTTTATTTATTTATTTGACAGACGGAGATCACAAACAGGCAGAGAGGCAGGCAGAGAGAGAAGAGAAAACAGACTCCCTTTGAAGCAGAGAGCCCGATGTGGGGCTTAATCCCAGGACCCTGAGACCATGACCAAAGCCGAAGGCAGAGGCTTAACCCACTGAGCCACCCAGGTGCCCCAGTGGGGCATTTCAAAGAGTGCTCGAGTGTTGTTGATGCTGCAGTTCATGGTCTGTGGACCACTCTTTGAGTAGCAAGACTGTGGCCCTGTGACTAAGTAAGGTGAAGGTGTTGTAGGTCTTTTTCACACACACACACACACACACACACACACACACACACACACAGACACATACACACACATTATGTTTGCATAAATTTTGAATGATCAGTGTATACAGTCATTCTAGGGGCTGTTACAAATTCTGTATTTGTTTATTTTATAGAAGGACCCTTGAGTGGCACCAAATAAATTACTTTTGAAAAACGCTTTCTAATAAGAGGAATAAGAACCTCCTGTATTCAACCACATGCTGATCCATGGAAAGTTTGAATATGTTATTCCTTAAAGGAAGAGGAAAATTAAGGTAGTAAATGCAATAAGGCTGTACTTAAACTGAGATTGGCCAAGATTATGCAGGTGGAGCTACTGAAATCATCATGGTCCTCTGAATATGTGAGAGACAGAAAGAATAGTTGGATGAGAGAGAGATGTGAAGATGCTACATTATTGGTTTTGGAGTTGGAGAGAGGGCAATGAGCCAAAGAATGCTTGCTGTCACTAGAAACTGCAATTAGCGGGGAAAAAGGAGTCTCTCCTGTAGCATTCAACAGAAAGCAGGCACTGAAGACTTCTTGATTTTAGCCCACTGAGGCTTATTTCAGGCATCTGACCTTTAAAACAGTAAAAGCCTAAATTAGCTTTTTTGAAGCCTCTAGTGTGATAATTTCTTAAAGCAGAAATAGGAATGTAGTCCCAAAAGTTCATTTTTGCTGTTGTTTCTTTTGTCTTTGAAGACATATCTCGAAAGAAGTTGCTGTGGCTGATATCGAAGAGATTACTGCCTATGTTCTCCTCTAGAATTCTGATGGATTCCTGTCTCACATTGAGGTCTTTTATCCATTTTGAGTTTATCTTTGTGAACGGTGTAAGAGAATGGTCCAGTTTCATTCTTCTACATATAAAGCGAAAATGAACTTTTGGGACTTCATCAAAATCAAAAGCTTCTGCACAGCAAAGGAAACAGTAAACAAAACAAAGAGGCAACCCACAGAATGGGAGAAGATATTTGCAAATGACAGTACAGACAAAAGGTTGATATCCAGGATCTATAATGAACTCCTCAAACACAACACACACAAAACAGACAATCATATCAAAAAATGGGCAGAAGATACGGACAGACACTTCTCCAGTGGAGACATACAAATGGCTATCAGACACATGAAAAATGTTCATCATCACTAGCTATCAGGGAGATTCAAATTAAAACCACATTGAGATATCACCTACATCAGTTAGAATGGCCAAAATTAGCAAGACAGGAACCAACATGTGTTGGAGAGGATGTGGAGAAAGGGGAACCCTCTTCCACTGTTGGTGGGAATGCAAGTTGATGCAGCCTCTTTGGAGAACAGTGTGGAGATTCCTCCAGAAATTAAAAATAGAACTTCCCTATGACCCTGCCATTGCACTCCTGGGTATTTACTCCAAAGATACAGATGGAGTGAAAAGAAGGGCCATCTGTACCCCAATGTTTATAACAGCAATGGCCACGGTCACCAAACTGTGGAAAGACCCAAGATGCCCTTCAACGGACAAATGGATAAGGAAGATGTGGTCCATATACACTATAGAGTATTATGCCTCCATCAGAAAAGATGAATACCCAACTTTTGTAGCAACATGGACGGGACTGGAAGAGATTATGCTGAGTGAAATAAGTCAAGCAGAGAAAGTCAATTATCATATGGTTTCACTTATTTGTGGAGCATAACAAATAGCATGGAGGACATGGGGACTTAGAGTGGAGAAGGGAGTTGGGGTAAATTGGAAGGGGAGGTGAACCATGAGAGACTATGGACTCTGAAAAACAATCTGAGGGTTTTGAAGGGACAGGGGGTGGGAGGTTGGGGTACCAGGTGGTGGGTATTATAGAGGGGGCACGGATTGCATGGAGCACGGGGTGTGGTGCAAAAATAATGAATACTGTTATGCTGAAAATAAAAAAAAAAACAATGAATACTGTTATGCTGAAAATAAATTTATTTTTTTTTAATTTTTAATTTTTTATTTTTTATAAACATATGTTTTTATCGCCAGGGGTACAGGTCTGTGAATCACCAGGTTTACGCACTTCACAGCACTCACCAAAGCAATAAACAAGTCAGGAAATGACAGATGCTGGCGAGGATGCGGAGAAAGGGGAACTCTCCTACACTGTTGGTGGGAATGCAAGCTGGTGCAGCCACTCTGGAAAACAGCATGGAGGTTCCTCAAAATGTTGAAAATAGAACTGCCCTATGACCCAGCAATTGCACTATTGGGTATTTACCCTAAAGATACAAACGTAGTGATCCAAAGGGGCACATGCACCCGAATGTTTATAGCAGCAATGTCCACAATAGCCAAACTGAAAATAAATTTTAAAAAATTAAAAAAATAAATAGGAATGTAATATATACATTTATCCAATAAAATTGGTTTGGAGTAAATAAAGTATATTATGTTCTCTCAATTAATTCATTTGTCTACTCTTGGGTGGAGGTATTTTGTATTGAAATCCAACATTACTTGGAAGTAAAAAAAAATAATAAAATCATTACAAAGCTTCTTCTCCATTGCTGAAATGGAATGGAAAAAGTGAATTCAGCATTGCTAAAATATAAATCTGACTTACTTACTTTATGTATTTGTTTATTAAAGATTTACTTATTTATTTTGGAAAGAGAAAGTGTATGCATGCACCAGCCCGGGGAAGGGCAGAGACAGAGGGAGAGAATCCTTAAACAGTGTCCCCTCAGTGGGGACACTGAGCATGGAGCCTGACATGGCTCCATGAATCCATGCTCTGAGATCATTCCTTGAGCAAAATCAAGAGTTGTATCCTTTGTTTCCTTTGCCTTTGGAGACATATCTTGAAAGAAGTTGCTGTGGCTGATATCGCAGAGATTACTGCCTATGTTCTCCTCTAGGATTCTGATGGATTCCTGTCTCACATTGAGGTCTTTTATCCATTTTGAGTTTATCTTTGTGTACAGTGTAAGAGAATGGTCTTGTTACATTCTTCTACATATAGCGTCCAGTTTTCCCAGCACCATTTATTGAAGGGACTGTCTTTTGTCCACTGTATATTTTTTTCTGTTTTGTCAAAGAGTAATTGACCATAGAGTTGAGGGTCCATATCTGGGCTCTCAACTCTGTTCCACTGGTCTGTGTCTGTTTTTATGCCAGTACCATGCTGTCTTGGTGATCACAGCTTTGTAATAAAGCTTGAAATCAGGTAACGTGATGCCCCCAGTTTTATTTTTGTTTTTCATCATTTCCTTAGTGATTCGGGGTCTCTTCTCATTCCATACAAATTTTTGGATTATTTGCTCCAGCTCTTTGAAGAATACTGGTGGAATTTTGATTGGAATGGCATTAAACGTATAGATTGCTCTAGGCAGCATAGACATTTTAACAATGTTTATTCTTCCTATCCAAGAGCATGGAATGGTCTTCCATCTTTTTGTGCCTTCTTCAATTTCTTTCATGAGTGTTCTGTAGTTCTTCAAGTACAGATCTTTTACCTCTTTGGTTAGGCTTATTCCCAGGTATCTTATGATTCTTGGTGCAATAGTAAATGGAATCGATTCTCTAATTTTCCTTTCTGTATTTTCATTGGTGAAAAAATAATGAATACTGTTATGCTGAAAATAAATAAATTAATTAAAAAAAAAAAAGAAGAAGAGTTGGATCCTTAACTGACTGAGCCACTGAAGTGCCCTTTTTATTTATTTTTAAAGTAATCTTTATACCCAATGTAGTGCTTGAACTCACAGCATTAAGATCAAGCATTGCATGTTCTGGTTGCCTGGCTTGCTCAGTTGGTGGAGCAGGTGACTCTTAAACTCAGATTTGTGGGTTTGAGCCCCATATTTATGGTAGAGATGACTTAAAAATAAGAAAACTTAAAGAAAAAAAAATAAAGGCATTGCTTGCTCCAATGCCTGAGACAGACAGGTGTCTGTGCCTTTACATTTAAATATGAATTCTTGGGACGCCTGGGTGGCTCAGTTGGTTAAGCAGCTGCCTTCGGCTCAGGTCATGATCCCAGTGTCCTGGGATCGAGACCCACATCGGGCTCCTTGCTCAGCAGGGAGCCTGCTTCTCCCTCTGCCTCTGCCTGCCATTCTGTCTGCCTGTGCTCGCTCTCTCCCCCTCTCTCTCTGATAAATAAATAAAATCCTAAAAAAAAAAAGTTTAAATATGAATTCTTTTATTATTTTTTAAAATATGAATTATTGATTATTTTACTTTATTATTTATTTTTTATTGTGTATTTATTTTATTTAAATTTAATTTTCCAACATATTTCACACCACTAGATTTTGATGCAGTGCTCAATGATTCATCATTATGAATCCCAGTGATCATGGTATCTCATGTTATACTTAATACTCATCACCCAGTTACACCTTTGGCCTACCCATATCCCTTTCCACACCGCTCAGTTGGTTTCATAGTGTCACATGGTTTATCTCCCTCTCTGATTCTTTCCATTCAGTTTTCCCTCCTATCCCTTATGATCCCCTGCTGTATTCCTTACATTTCATACATAAGTAAAACCTTATGGTGCTCATATTTCTGTGCTTGACTTAGTGTACTCAACATAATACCCTCTACTTACATTCATGTCAAAGCAAACGATATCCATCCTTTCTGATGGCTGAGTAATATTCCATTGTATATATTCACCATATTTTTATTCATTCATCAGTTGAAGAACATCTCATCTCTTTCCACAGTGTGGCTATTGTGGACATTGCTTCTATGAACATTGGGGTGCATATACCTCTTCTTTTCACTACATCTGTATCTTTGGGGTGAACACCCAGTAGTGCAATTGCCGGGTCATAGGATAGCTCTATTTTTAACATCTTGAGGAATCTCCATACCTTTTTCCAGGCACCTGTACAACTTGCATTCCCACCAACAGTGTAAGAGGTTTCCCCTTTCTCCACATCTACATCAACATTTGTTGTTCCCTCTCTTTTTGATTTTTGCCATTCTAACTGGTGTAAGGTGATACCTCATTGTAGTTTTCATTTTTATTTCCCTGATGGCAAGGAATGTTGAGCATGTCTTCATGTGTTTGTCTGGCAATTTGTATGTCTTCTTTGGATAATGTCTGTTCATGTCTTCTGCCCATTACGTTATGGGATTTGTTGTTTTCTGGGGGGTATTGAGTATGATAAGCTCTTTATAGATCTTAGATACCAGCCCTTTATCCATAATGTTATTTGCAAATATCTTCTCTCACTTCGTGGGTTGCCTTTAGTTTTGTTGACTATTTCCTTTGCTGTGCAGAAGTTTTTTATCTTGATGAAGTCTCAAAAGTTCATTTTTGTTTCTCTTTACCTTGGCTTTAGAGATGTGTCTTGCAAAATCGCTGTGGTCAAGGCTTAAGAAATTATTGCCTATATTTTCCTCTAGGATTTTTTTTTTTTTTGTACTATGTGCAATTGGCCATAGAGTTGAGGGTACCTTTCTGGGGTCTCTATTCTGTCCCACTGATCCATGTTTCTGTTTTTGTGCCAGTACAATGCTTTTGATGATCACAGCTTTGTAGTATACCTTGAAGTCAGGCATTGTAAAGCCCACTGCTTTTTTTTAAAGATTTTATTTATTTATTTTACAGAAAAAGATCACAATTAGGCAGAGAGGCAGGCAGAGAGAGAGGAGGGAGCAGGGTCTTTGCTGAGCAGAGAGCCCCATGTGGGGCTCAATCTCAGAACCCTGGGATCATGACCTGAGCCTAAGACAGAGGCTTTAACTCACTGAGCCACACAGGTGTCCCCCTTTTTAATCAACTTTCCTCTGGTGATTCAGGGTCTTTTCTGGTTTCATACAAATTTTAGGATTGTTTGTTCAAGCTCTGTGAAAAATGTTGATATTTTGATAGAGAGTGCACTGAATGTATAGGTTGCTCTGGGCATCACAGACATTTTCACAATGTTTATTCTTTGAATCCATGGGCATGGAATATTTTTCCATCTTTTTATATAGTCATTTCTTTCATAAGTGTTCTGTAGTTTCTAGAGTATAGATTCTTTACCTCTTTAGTTAGGTTTATTTCAAGGTATTTTATGGGCACCATAAAAACATCCCCTGAGAGAGGTGCGCACAGGTGCTTGCATGGCACTCTTAGACTCACGCCTTGCTATCAGAACCTGAAACGCATGCACCTCACACCCTCCCCTGAGAGAGGTGCATGCAAGCACTTCACTCTCAGACCTGAAAAGACCAGGCACTCCCAGCCTGGGCCAGCAGGAAAATCTCAGTGTGCGATCGCTGCTTGGAACCTCTCTGGTGGTCTGGATCTGCCCAGGCAACTGCTGCTGCCATGGTTTTGGGTACAAGGAGGAGATTCTGCATCTCCAGGGACCAAGACTCGGAACCTGCTCTGCCATCAGTCCAGGGGAAAAGTAATGTGCTCTGGAACACCCAGAGGGGAACAGACTGAGGCTTCTCTCTGAGAGGGAGGTCGGGGTGCAGTTTGTGTTCCTCTAAACCTACAAAAACCATCAAAAGCTACCAAGGCTAGAGAACAAGTGAGCAAATAGAAAAACCTCCAGAGAACAAAAGCCAGAAAAACCGGTTTCCTCGGAGCCCACCTCTATGAGGGGGGCAGGAACACTTAACTCAGAGAACATCATTGACTGAAAATCCATGTGGCAGGCCCCTCCCCCAGAAAATCAACCAGGAAAGTAAAAAAAAAAAAAAAAAAAAATGACAAGAGAACAACCACCACTACTTCATAGATACAACTTTTATTTTTAACTTGTTCCCACTATTCTGGTTCTTTTATATATAGAGAGAGATAGATAATTTTTTGACCTATTTATGATCAGAGTGAGATGTCCAATACATCAAATTCCATAATAACATTTTAACCTGAACATTTTGATACAACACCCGTGGGTTTTTTTCTTTCTTTTTTAATGTTTTTATTTAAAATTTATTTTTATTGTATTTTTTTATCTTTCTTTTTTTTAATATTTTATTTCTATTCAACGTAACAGTATTCATTGTTTTTGCACTGAACACAGTGCTCCATGCAATCCGTGACCTCCCTAATACCCACTACCTGGTTACCCCAACCTCCCACGCCCCACCTCTTCAAAACCCTCAGATTGTTTTTCAGAGCCCATAGTCTCTCATGGTTCACCACCCCTTCCAATTTCCCTCAACTCCCTTCTCCTCTCCATCTCCCCTTGTCCTCCATGCTATTTGTTATGCTCCACAAATAAGTGAAACCATATGATAATTGACTCTCTCTGCTTGACTCTCTCAGCATAATCTCTTCCAGTCCTGTCCATGTTGCTACAAAAGTTGGGGATTCATCCTTTCTGATGGAGGCATAATACTCCATAGTGTATATGGACCACGTCTTCTTATCCATTCGTCCCTTCATTCTTCCACAAGTGTTTTCTGTGTATTTGTGTTTGTCCTGGTAGTATATAAATCCTATACTTGGGGTTCATTTTGACGAGGTTCTTCCTTTTTTTTTGCATATATATAATTTCTCTTGTCATATACTTTTCTAGTCTTTTTGTTTGACTGTTTTTGCTTGCACACTTCATATATCTTACCTTGGGGCCCATTTAAGCTGAGGCTTCTCTTTTATATTCCCTTTTTTTCCTGTCTCTCTCTCTCTCTTTTTTTTTTCTTTTTCTTTTCTATTTGTTTTTTCTCATTTGGGTGGGGAATCCTGATTTCTCAGAAGTGATCCAGGGTGCACCTTGACTGCATCATGGTTGATACATCCAGCTACATCCATTCAGTCATCTCTCACCAAAATGACTAGGAGGAGGAATGCCCAACAGAAGAAAAATAGAGAGGATGGGCCTTCTACAACAGAGCTAATGGCTATCAACATACATAATAAGTTGGAAAGGAAATTCAGGCTAATAACTATTCAGGCAATAGCTAGGATCGAGAAAGACATGGATGACCAAACGGAACTGATTAGGGCAGAACTGAAAGCCAACAGGGATGATGTTCAAAATGCTCTCAATGAGTTCCAATCTAATCTAAATTCTCTCAAAGCTAGGGTAACTGAAACAGAAGATAGAATTAGTGATTTGGAGGACAAACAGATAGAGAGAAAGGATCAGAAGGAAGCCTGAAACAAACAGCATAGATGCCATGAAAACAGAATCAGTGAAATAAATGATGCCATGAAACGTTCCAACATCAGAATTATTGGAATCCCTGAAGGGGAGGAGAAAGAAAAAAGTCTAGAAGACATAGTGGAACAAGTTCTCCATGAGCATTTTCCCAATCACACGAATGAAACCAGCATTCATGTGCTAGAGACAGAACAGTTTCCCCCCAAGATTTTAGATTCTTGAAAGTCCTCAAGACACCTAATAGTAAGAATGAAGAATTATAATTGTAGCAGATACTCCTGAAAGTAGCTAGGACAAAGAAGCTCCTTACATACAGAGTAAAGCCCATCAGAATAACGTCAGACCAGTCCACAGAGACCTGGCAAGCCAGAAAGGGCTGGCAAGATATATTCAGGGCACTAAATGAGAAGAACATTCAGCCAAGAATACTTTATGCAGCAAAACTGACATTCAAAATGGATGGAGAAATAGAGTTTCCAAGACCGGCAATACTTAAAAGACTAGGCAACCACCAAGCCAACACTGCACGAAATATTAAGGGGGCTTCTATACAAGAAAAAAATACTAAAAATATCATTGAACAGAAATATAGAGACAATCTACAGAAAGAAGGACTTCAAAGGTAACACGATGTAAATAAAAACGTATCTCTTAATAATCACTTTCAATGTGAATGGCCTAAATGTGCCCATAAAATAACACAGGGTTTCAGATTGGATAAAACGAAAGGACCCATCCACATGTTGTCTAAAAAAGACCCAATTAGAACCTAGAGATACACGCAGATGAAAGTGAAGGGATGGATAAGCAACATTCATGACAATGGGCCTCAAAATAAGGCCAGGGTAGCAATTCTCATATCAGACAAATTAGATTTTAAACTAAAGACTGTAGTCAGAGATACAGAAGGACACTACATCATTCTTAAAGGGACTATCTACCAAGATGCTCTAACAATTGTAAATAGCTATGCTCCCAATATGGGATCAGCCAATTACATAAGAAAACTGTTAATCAAGATAAAGAGTCATATTGATGTGAATAGATTAAAAGTAGGAGATCTTAACATGCCTCTCTCAGAAGTAGACAGATCATCGAAGCAGAAACTCAATAAAGAAACAAGAGCACTGAATGACACATTGGACCAGATGGACCTCATACATATATACAGAACATTCCACCCTAAAGCAACAGAATACTCATTCTTCTCAAGTGCACATAGAACCTTCTCAAGAACAGACCACATACTGTGTCACAATTCAGGGCTAAACCAATACAAAAAGACTGAGATTATTCCCTGCATATTCTCAGATTATAATGCTTTGAAACTGGAGCTCAATCACAAGGAAAAGTTCAGAAGGAACTCAAACACCTGGAAGCTAAAGACAACCTTGCTTAAGAATGCTTGGACCAACCAGGAGATCAAAGAAGAACTGAAACAATTCATGGAAACCAGTGAGAATGAAGACACTTCAGTCCAAAACCTATGGGATGCAGCAAATGCGGTCCTAAGGGGGAAATACATGGCCATCCAAGCCTCCCTCAAAAAAATTGAAAAATCCAGAATACTCCAGCTGTCTCTACACCTTAAAGAACTGGAAAATCAACAACAAATCAAACTAACTCCACACATAAGAAGGGAAATAATCAAGATCAGAGCAGAGAGCAATGAGGTAGAAACCAGAGTTACAGTAGAACGTATCAATGAAACTAGAAGTTGGTTTTCTGAAAGAATCAATAATAATAGATAAACCATTGTCCCCACTATCCAAAAGAAAAGAGATAAACCCAAATTAATAAAAATATGAATGAAAAGGGAGAGATCACAACTAACACCAAGGAAGTAGAAACAATCACAGAGGTTATTATCAACAGTTATATGCCAATAAGCTAAGCAACCTAGATGAAATGGATGCATTCCTGGAAAACTATAAACTCCCAAAATTGAACCACGAAGAAATTGACAACTTGAATAGACCTATATCTAGTAACAAGATTGAAGCAGTGACCAAAAACCTCCCAAAAAGCAAAAGCCCAAGACCTGACTGATTCCCTGGGGAATTCTACCAAACTTTCAAAGAAGAAATAACACCTATTCTCCTGAAGCTGCTTCAAAAACTTGAAGCACGAGGAAAACTTCCAGACTCCTTCTGTGAAGCCAGCATTATCGTGATCCCCAAACCGGCAAAGACCCTACCAGAAAGAAGAATATCAGACCAATATCGCGTGAATAGATTAAAAGTAGGAGATCTTAACATGCCTCTCTCAGAAGTAGACAGATCATCGAAGCAGAAACTCAATAAAGAAACAAGAGCATTGAATGACACATTGGACCAGATGGACCTCATACATATATACAGAACATTCCACCCTAAAGCAACAGAATACTCATTCTTCTCAAGTACACATAGAACCTTCTCAAGAACAGACCACATACTGTGTCACAATTCAGGGCTAAACCAATACCAAAAGACTGAGATTATTCCCTGCATATTCTCAGATTACAATGCTTTGAAACTGGAGCTCAATCACAAGGAAAAGTTCAGAAGGAACTCAAACACAGAAAAGAAAAGAAAATTTTTTTTACGCTGAAAAGAAATTTTTTTAAAAAGATATGCAAACTTTAAAAGAAAATAATGATACAGAAGGTACAGGAAAAATAAGTTTTCTATTGTCGGGGACTGCCTCTGGCCGGAAGTCCCCGCCATTACAAGAAGGTGCTTGGCTCACTGCTAGCAAAGTACGCTGCAAGTATACAATGAACTTTCTGGTGAAGCCCGCCTAAAGGAGGACATAGTTATTGGCTGTATCAAATTTAATCAGCATAGTAACAGGACTCTCATTGGCTCTCCCCATTGCTTGACCCCTTATTGGTCACCCTGCTGTATATAAGCTAAGGAAGTTGATTAAATAAACGGAAATGAAGCATTAACACCATACCAGGCTCATTGTCGTCCTTGCGGGCCGAGGGCGACAAATGGTGCTGAGACCCGGGAAATATTAAGAAAAATAGAAAAACCTTGCAAGGGAGAAGTCCGCAGGTAAGCGGGGAAGGGACCACGATCAAAGTGGTGGGAATCTTGTACAAGACCGCAATAAGAAGCGGGGCGGCCTTAGAGCCGGGATTTAACAAGTCCGCAATAAGAAGCGGGGCGGCCTTAGAGCCGGGATTTAGTGAGTCCGCAATAAGAAGCGGGGCGGCCTTAGAGCCGGGATTTAGTGAATCCGCAATAAGAAGCGGGGCGGCCTTAGAGCCGGGATTTAATAAGTCCGCAATAAGAAGCGGGGCCCCCGGCCTTAGAGCCGGGATTAAGCAGCGAGTATACACGGAACAGACATTAGGTTGGGATTCTAATTATGGGTTCTGGACTGTCAAAGTCGAGGTTAGAGGGTTCCCTAAAGGACCTTCTAAAGGCCAATGGCACGCCATTAAAAAAGAAAACTGCTAGGACATTCTTGAATACAGTTGAGACAGTGGCGCCTTGGTTTCTGGACGAGGGCTTGCTAAATATCCCCCAATGGGATCAGTTAGGTGAGGATTTTAAGAAGAGGGATAAAAATAAACCATTGCCGCCGGGAACGTTAGTTATATGGACTCTAGTCAGAGGGTGCCTGGGAGGATATAAGCCTAAATGTGATTCAGTTATTCAGGAGGGCGCTGAGGCACTCGAGGAAGTGAAAGAAGAACGCTCATCTCGTGCTTCGGAAAGGAGTAGTTCTAGCGAAGGGGAAGAAGAAATGTCAGGGGAGGAGCTAGAGTGGAAGTTCAAATTAAAACCAGACCCTCCCTGTTCAGCAGTGACCCCTAGTGCTCCGCTTCCTTACAATCCCCTGGCGGGGGAGATAACATGTAAATGTCATCCCTCTGCTAATGAGGACTGGAAGACCGCATGGAGGGGGGCCAATAGTAGCTCGATTTTCCCAGTTCTAGAGGACCAAAATCATCAACGGTATCACCAGCCCTTGGAATTTAAATTAGTTAAACAATTAAAGGAAGCGGTCATGCAGTATGGCCCTCAGGCAGCATTTACTATTTCTCTAGTGGAGTCCATAGCAGGCATGAATTTAATCCCCGAAGACTGGGGGAATTTAGCAAGGGCAGCCCTCTCTGGAGGGCAATATTTGGTCTGGAAGACAGCATGGCAAGAGCATTCCCAGGATGTTGCACGGCGTAATGCCGCGGCAGGCAATCCACAATGGAATCTGGATATGCTTATGGGCATGGGGCCATACACTGGTAAACATGACCAACTGCAATACAACCCTGCCGTATACATGCAGTATACATGCAGATTGCGGCTGCCGCTACCAAAGCATGGAAAACCCTCCAGGGCAGTGGGGACTTGCAGGGTCAACTATCTAAGGTGATACAAGGACCAAATGAAGCATATGCTGATTTTGTTGCAAGATTGATGCAAACAGCTGGGAGAGTATTTGGGGATGTTGACACAGCCATGCCTCTAATTAAACAACTGGCCTATGAGCAAGCCAATAAATGGTGTAAAGAGGCCCTTAGGCCATGGAAGGCTAAAGATTTAAGCACCTACATTAAGGTATGCAGGGATATTAATGACAGTGTTATTCAAGGACAAGTACTTGCTTCAGCCATTACTCAAGGCCTTCAGGGCATTCAGCTATCCCAACGTAAGGGCGCTAAAGGAAATTCTGGGGAATGCTACAAATGTGGAGCTCAGGGGCACTTTAAGCGAGAATGTCCTGACAGCAAGGGTCCCCCAACAGTAAAGCAACCTGGCATATGTCCTAGGTGTGGCAAGGGTACACACTGGGTGAATGAATGTCGCTCAGTAAAAGATATTCAAGGTAATCCACTACCCCCAAGGAATTCAAAAAACAGGAAATGGGGCCCATCACCCCAGGGCCCTCAAATGTATGGGGTGCTTCAACAGGTAGCCCGCACGCATTACCCGCCGACGAGCCAAGGCGGGCTACAAAAGGAAGCGCCGGATTGGACATCCGCGCCACCACCAGACTTGTACTAACCCCCGAGATGGGAACCCAGGTGGTGGAATCGGATTTTAAGGGCCCACTGCCTGTGAATACTGTAGGCCTATTATTAGGGCGTAGCTCCACAGCCCTTGCTGGATTAATAGTACACCCCGGAGTAATTGATGCTGATTATACAGAAATAGTCAAAATATTAGTGTCTTCCCCTCGTGGCATTACAGTTATCAGTCCAGGTGATAAAATAGCACAAATTATAGCGTTACCAAGCTGTCATAAACTATTCCCCAACACAGAAAAATCCCGTGGACAGAGGGGTTTTGGCTCCACTGGCCCGCCCCTCGCATGTCTACAATCCTCAAGGACAGGCCATCGTGGAACGTGCCCACTTAACCATCAAACAAACTCTTTTAAAACAAAAAGGGGGAATAGGGGACACGTTCCGGTCCCCTAAAGACAAACTAAATACAATTCTATTTATTTTAAATTTTTTGACGCTCGATAAAAACGGTCAAGCAGCAGCTGAAAGACATTCAGCCCGTATGGATTCTTCCCCCAAGCCCTTAGTTCTTTGGAAGGATATCCTTACAGGACAATGGAAAGGCCCGGATCCTGTATTAATCTGGAGCAGAGGCTCCGTTTGTGTTTTCCCACAGGACAAAGAAGTGCCGATTTGGATTCCAGAGAGATTGGTCCGGAAGGCCCCTGAGAATGAGGATGAGGACAGAGGAAGCCGTGATCCTCCTACTGTCGTGGGGGACTCTGATATTCCTAATTCCCCCGACGGCGACACGTGAATTATGGGCTATTCTGAAGGCTTGGCCCTATCCTTTACCTTTAACTAATTCTTCCTTTATCTTCCCCCCATTCTTCACTAGCTGATGTACTGAGTGTTGGTTCTATTGTTCCTTTTTCTGCGCTTTGTGTTACCCCTGTAAAATTCTCTCAATTTAATAAGGCCAGCAATTCCTCCCAACAGCTCTCTTAGTATTTGCAGGGTACTTGGTCTGACGATTTTCAAAATTTCACATGAATCCTTCTGGCTGAGATAACTTGAGTAAATAGTATGCATGTGCAACCAGCTTCCCTTCCAGAGCTATTTCAAACATTCAGCAATATGTTCCAGTTCACCAAAAATGGGCTGATACAATTGGTCATCTTGTCCTCCTCCTTATTGGCATTCTGCTTCTATTCAGAAACGTTCACCAGTGGAGAACATAGCAGCGAGAGCAGAGCCGAGCTATAGCACAAGCCCCTATGTCAGTAGAGGCTGGGACATCTCCCCAGATATGGCTAAGCATGCTAGATCGGTAGTCAAAGACGGGTAAGATCAGTAGAGAAACATACCAACCTAAGACAGGACAGAGATCATCGATATCTTGTGTCTGATGACGGGTAAGGATGTTTTCTGCTACTGACGACCTAAGACAGGCACGATCTCTGCCATAAAACAAAAAAGGGGGAGATGTCGGGGACTGCCTCTGGCCGGGGAAGTCCCCGCCATTACAAGAAGGTGCTTGGCTCACTGCTAGCAAAGTACGCTGCAAGTATACAATGAACTTTCTGGTGAAGCCCGCCTAAAGGAGGACATAGTTATTGGCTGTATCAAATTTAATCAGCATAGTAACAGGACTCTCATTGGCTCTCCCCATTGCTTGACCCCTTATTGGTCACCCTGCTGTATATAAGCTAAGGAAGTTGATTAAATAAACGGAAATGAAGCATTAACACCATACCAGGCTCATTGTCGTCCTTGCGGGCCGAGGGCGACATTCTATACCTGATATAAAAATGCCCACCTTTTATTGTATTTTGTATACTTCCTTTGTGAGATATTGGTGTAGCTATATATAAATATAGCCTATTTATAGCTATATCTACCTATCTATCTATATATATGCACATATATATATATACTCGAGCCTTGATCAAAAAGATACTATTTATAGCTCTATCTATCTCTCTATATATACATTTTTATTGATGTAAGTTGTACATTTGTGTAAATATCCCATAAGATATCCTATCATTTTGTAAATTTTTTTTTCAGCATAACAGTATTCATTGTTTTTGCACCACACACAGTGCTCCATGAAATCCGTGCCCTCTCTAATAGCCACCATCTGGTTCCCTCAACCTCCCAAACCCCGCCAATTCAAAACCCTCAGATTGTTTTTCAGAGTCTATAGTCTCTCATGGCTCACCTCCACCTCCCCTTCCAATTTACCCCAACTCCCTTCTCCTCTCTTTCCCCCCATGTCCTCCATGCTATTTGTTATGCTCCACAAATAACTGAAACCATATGATAATTGACTCTCTCTGCTGACTGATTTCACTCAGCATAATCTCTTCTAGTCCCGTCCATCTTGCTACAAATGTTGGGTATTCGTCCTTTCCGATGGAGGCATAATACTCCATAGTGTATATGGACCACATCTTCCTTATCCATTCGTCCATTGAAGGGCATCTTGGTTCTTTCCACAGTTTGGCGACCATGGCCATTGCTGCTATAAACATTGGAGTACAGATGGCCCTTCTTTTCACGACATCTGTATCTTTCGGGTAAATACCCAGGAGTGCAATTGCAGGGTCACAGGGAAGCTCTATTTTTAATTTCTTGAGGAATCTCCACACTGTTCTCCAAAGAGGCTGTACCAACGTGCACTCCCACCAACAGTGTAAGAGGGTTCCCCTTTCTCCACATCCTCTCCAACACATGTGGTTTCCTTTCTTGCTAATTTTGGACATTCTACCTGGTGTAAGATGGTATCTCAATGTGATTTTAATTTTCTGATAGCCATTTATATGTCTTCTTTGGAGAAGTGTCTGTTCATATCTTCCACCCATTTTTTTATATGATTGTCTGTTTTTTGTGTGTTGGGTATGAGGAGTTCTTTATAGATCCTGGATATCAACCTTTTGTCTGTACTTTCATTTGCAAGTATCTTCTCCCATTCCATGGGTTGCCTCTTTGTTTTGCTAACTGTTTCCTTTGCTTTGCAGAAGCTTTTGATCTTGATGAAGTCCCAAAAGTCAATCTTTGCTTTTGTTTCCTTTGCCTTTGGAGACATATCTTCAAATAAATTGCTATGGACGATATCGAAGAGGTTACTGCTTATGTTCTCCTCTAGGATTCTGATGGACTCCTCTCTCACATTGAGGTCTTTTATCCATTTTGAGTTTATCTTTGTGTATAGTGTAAGAAAATGGTCGAGTTTCATTCTTCTACATATAGGTCTCCAATTTTCCCAGCACCATTTACTGAAGACACTGTCATTTTTTCCACTGTATGTTTTTCTTATTCTGTCAAAGATTATTTGACCACACATATGGACCATAGGGTCCATATCTGGGCTCTCTCCTCTGTTCCACTGGTTTATGTGTCTGTTTTTATGCCAGTACCATGCTGTCTTGGTGACCACAGCTTTGTAGTTAAGAGTGAAATCAGGTAACATGATGGTCCCATTTTTATTTTTGTTTTTCAACATGTCCTTAGTGATTCTGGATCTCTTCTGATTCCACACAAAGTTTAGGGTTATTTGCTCCAGCTCTTTGAAAAATACGGGTGGAATTTTTATCAGAATGCCATTAAAAGTATAGATTGCTCTAGGCAGTAGAGACATTTTAACAATGTTTATTCTTCCAATCCAAGAGCATGGAATGGTCTTCCATCTTTTTGCGTCTTCTTCAATATCTTTCATGAGTGTTCTGTAGTTCCTGGAGTACAGTTCCTTTACCTCTTTGGTTATGTTTATTCCCAGATATTATATGCTTCCTGGTGCTATAGTAAATGGAATCGATTCTCTAATTTCTCTTCCTGTATTTTCATTTTTAGTGTATAAGAAAGCCACTGCTTTCTGTACGTTGACTTTGCATCCTGCCACGTTGCTGAACTGCACTATGAGTTCCAGTAGTTTGGTGGTGGAGTCTTTTGGGTTTTCCATATAAAGCATCATGTCATCTGCAAAGAGAGAGAGTTTGACTTCTTCATTGCCAATTTGGATACCTTTTAGTTCTCTTTGTTGTCTGATTGCTATTGCTAGGACTTCAAGGAAACACTCAAGAAAACAAAGAGGCAACCCACGGAATGGGAGAAGATATTTGCAAATGACAGTACAGACAAAAGGTTGATATCCAGGATCTATAAAGAACTCCTCAAACTCAAAACACAAAAAACAGACAATCATATAAAAAAATGGGTGGAAGATATGAACAGACACTTCTCCAAAGAAGACATATAAATGGCTATCAGACACATGAAAAAATGTTCATCATCACTAGCCATCAGGGAGATTCAAATTAAAACCACATTGAGATATCAACCTTACAGCAGTTAGAATGGTCAAAATTAGCAAGACAGAAAACAACCTGTGTTGGAGGGGATGTGGAGAAAGGGGAACCCTCTTACACTGTTGGTGGGAATGTACGTTGGTACAGCCTCTTTGGAAAACAGTGTGGAGATTCCTCAAGAAATTAAAAATAGAGCTTCCCTGTGACCCTGCAATTGCACTCCTGGGTGTTTACCCGAAAGATACAGATGTCGTGAAAAGAAGGGCGATCTGTACCGCAATGTTTATAGCAGTAATGGCTGCGGCTGCCAAACTGTGGAAAGAACCAAGATGCCCTACAATGGACGAATGGATACGGAAGATGTGGTCCATATACACTATGGAATATTATGCCTCCATCGGAAAGGACGAATACCCAACTTTTGTAGCAACATGGACGGGACTGGAGGAGATTATCCTGAGTGAAATCAGTCAGCAGAGAGAGTCAATTATCATATGGTTTCACTTATGTGTGAAACATAACAAATAGCATGGTGGACATGGGGAGTTAGGAGAAAAAAGTTGGGGTAAATTGGAAGGAGAGGTGAACCATGAGAGACTATGGACTCTGAAAAATAATCTGAGGGGTTTTAAGTGGTGAGGGAATGGAAGGTTGGGTGACCAGGTGGTGGGTATTAGAGAGGGCACAGATTGCAGGGACCACTGGGTGTGGTACAAAAACAATGAATACTGTTATCCTGAAAATAAATAAAAAATAAATTTGAAAAAAAGAATGATATAGTGTCCATCTGTATCTCTGACTACAATCTTTAGTTTAAAATCCAATTTGTCTGATATGAGAATCACTACCCCGGCCTTCTTTTGAGGCCCATTGGCATGAAAGATGCTTCTCCATGCCTTCATTTTCAGTCTGGGTGTATCTTTAGGTTCAAAATGGGTCTCTTGTAGACAATATATGGATGGGTCCTGTCGTTTTATCCAATCTGCAATCCTGTGCAGTTTTATGGGAGCATTTAGGCCATTCACATTGAGAGTGATTATTGATAAATACGTTTTTATTGACATCGTGTTTCTGTGAAGTCTTTCTTTCTGTAGATTGTCTCTATATTTCTGTTCAATGCTATTCTTAGAATAATTCCTCTTTTATAGAACCCCCCTTAATATTTCCTGCAATGTCATCTTGGTGGTTGCATAGTCTTTTAAGCCTTGCTGGTCTTGGGAACTCTTTATCTCTCCATCCGTTTGAATGTCAGTCTTGCTGGATAAAGTATCTTGGCTGCATGTTCTTCTCATTTAGTGCCCTGAATATATCTTGCCAGCCCTTTTGGACTGGTCTGACGTTATTCTGATGGGCTTTCCTCTGTAAGTAAGGAGCCTCTTTTTCCTAGCGACTTTCAAGAGATTGTATCTACAATTATGATTCCTCAATTTGACTATCAGGTGTCGTGATGTTTTTCTGGAATCAATAATCTTGTGTGGAGACCGTTTGGCCTCTAGTATATGAACTCTGGTTCCATTCCCGAGATTGGGAAAGTTTTCATGAAGAACTTGTTCCACTATATCTTCTAGACTTCTTCCTTTCCTCCCCTTCAGGGATTCCAATAATTCTGATGTAACTTTTTATGGCATCATTTATTTCCCTGATTCTGTTTTTTTGACTTCTATGCTGTTTGTTCCAGGCTTCCTCCTGATCCTTTATCTCTGTCTGTTTGTCCTCCAGATCACTTATTCTATCTTCTGTGTCAGTTACCCTAGCTTTGAGAGAATTTAGATTAGATTGGAACTCATTGAGAGCATTGTGAAGCTCACTTCTGGTAGCTTTCAGCTCTGCTCTAACATTGTGAACATCATCCCTGGTCACTTTCAGTTCAGCCCTAATCAATTCCGTTTGGTCACCCATGGCTTTCTCCAGCCTAGCTATTGCCTGGATAATTGTTAGTCTGAATTCTCTTTCCGACATATTGTCCATGTTGATAGCCATTAGCTCTGTTGCAGAAGGCCCATCCTCTGTATTTTTCTTCTGTTGGGCATTCCTCCTCCTAGTCATTTTGGTGAGAGATGGCTGAACAGATGTAGTTGGATGTATCGACCATGGTGCAGTTAAGGTGCACCCTGGAACACTTCTGAGAAATCAGGGTTCCCCACCCAAATGAGAGAATAAAGAAAAGGAAAAGAAAAAGAGAGAGAGAGAGGAAAGAAAGGGAAGATAAAAGAGAAGTTTCAGGGGCACGTGTATTGCTTAGTGGTTCCAAGCCTCTGCCTTTGGCTCAGGTCATGATCCCAGGGTCCTGAGATCGAGCCCCACATCGGGCTCTCTGCTCAGCAGGGAGCCTGTTTCCCCCTCTTTCTCTCTGCCTGCCTCTCTGCCTGCTTATGATCTCTGTCAAATAAATAAATAAAATCTTTAAAAAAAAAGAGAAGTTTCAGCCCAATTGGGCCCCATTGTAAGATTTATGAAGTATACAAACAAAAGCAGACAAACAAAATGACTGATCAAAGTATATGACAAGAGAAAAAAATTATATATATATATATGCAAATAAAGGAAGAACCTCGTCAAAAAAAAACCTCAAGTGTAAGATTTATATACTATCAACACAAACACAAAACCACAGAAACACTGGTGGATGAAAAAGATGGGAGAGTGCTTATAAATTCTCAGTGTGTGCGAGGAAGGTTGTTTTGATTCTTCCTGGATATATCTTGATATCTTTGTTAAAGGACTCCACTTTCCTAAGATAAAGGGGGATTAAAAATTGGTTTACCCCTAGGGGTAGCATTGATTGGGGAAATGGGATTACCTTGAAGTTTCACTCTATATGAATATTAGAAAGCAAAAATAAATAAAAGAATAAACTAGACTAAACTAAAATTTAAAAAAAAGAAATTTTAAAAATAGAAATGCAAAAAGAAAACACAGGTGTATGTATCAAAAAGTCCAGGTTATAAGGTTATTATGGAATTTGATGTACTGGACATCTCACTGTCATGGTAAATAGGTTAAAAAATTATCTATATTTAAAAAAATGTGCCAGAATAGTGGGAATGATTTAAAAATAAAAGTCATCCTATGAAGTAGTGGTGGTTGTTCTCTTGTCGTGTTTGTTTGTTTGTTTTTCCTTTCCTGGTTGGTTTTCTGCGGGAGGGGACTGCCACGTGGGTTTTCAGTCAATGATGTTCCCTGAGTTAAGTCCTCCCGCCTCCCTCAAGGGGGTGGGCTCTGAGGAAACTGTTTTTTTTTTTCAGGCTTTTCTTCACTGGCGGTTTTTATGTTTGTTCATTTTTTTCTCTCATCTTGACCGCTTTTGATGGTTTTTGTAGTTTTAGAGGAAAACAAACCGCACCGTGACTTCCCTCTCAGAGAGAAGCCTCAGTCTGGCTGCAGAGCCCAAATAAATCCCCTCCCCTTGGCCACTGGCAGAGCAGGTTCTGAGTTGCGGTCCCTGGGGACTCAGGATTGTTTGCTTGTACCAAAAACCACAGCAGAGGCGGCTGTCTGGGCAGCTCCAGACTGCCAGAGAGGTTCCAAGCAGCTATCACACACTGAGATTTTCCCACTGGCCTGGGCTTGGAGTGCCTCGTCTTTCCAGGTCCGGGTCCAAGAGCATGGGCTGGTGTCTGTGTGCACCTCTCTCAGGGGAGGCCCAAGGCGCGACTCAGACTCTGATGGCATGGCAGGGCACTCGTGTGGGGACTGCAAAAAGACTGTGTTTCTGTTGGCTGGCGAGGATCCCAGCCCCTCACGGGAGCCGCGCCCCATGTGCTCTCAGGCGCACTGGTGGCTCAGGGACCAAGACCTGGTTTCTCCTCCACACTCCCTCTGGCTCTATGCCAGGCGTGGCTGTCCTGGGTCTGGGGAATTAAGCCCCTGTCCCTAACACCACAATTCCCACAATTTCCCCCCCGGTGATCCCTAGTTCTTTTGGAGTGCTTTCTACCAGACTCCTGAGTTAATGCTGGTCCCCAGAAGCAGGACACTCTCATATTGGGATATTACTTTCCATTGGGTCGCCTCTGGTGGCTCCCTCCCCCTTTTGTTTATCTTCCGATATCAGTCCGACTTTCCCACTCCACTTCACCTGTCCACTGGCATCTTCTGCTCTGGTAGAGATCCAGACGTGTATAATTCTGATCTCAGGCTGATTTCGGGGGTGATCGGAGTTCTTTGGAAGGTAATCAGCTCACTTTAGGGTACAGGTTGAAAGGGCACCTCATCCTACTTCCCCGCCTTCTTGTCTCCTGGAGTTGGTTTGACTTCTTGCCAATTCTCCAGTTCTTTAAGGTGTAGAGACAACTGGTGTATTCTGGATTTTTCAATATTTTTGAGGGAGGCTTGGATGGCTATGTATTTCCCCCTTAGGACCGCCTTTCCTGCATCCCATAGGTTTTGGACCGAATTGTCTTCATTCTTATTGGTTTCCATGAATTGTTTCAGTTCTTCTTTGATCTCCTGGTTGATCGAAACATTCTTAAGCAAGGTGGTCTTTAGCTTCCAGGTGTTTGAGTTCCTTCTGAGCTTTTCCTTGTGATTGAGCTCCAATTTCAAAGCATTGTGATCAGAGAATACGCAGGGAATAATGTCAGTCTTTTGGTATTGGTTGAGTCCTGAATTGTGACCCAGTATGTGGTCTATTCTTGAGAAGGTTCTATGTACACTTGAGAAGAATGAGTACTCTGTTGCTTTAGGGTGGAATGTTCTGTATATATGTATGAGGTCCATCTGGTCCAATGTGTCATTCAATGCTCTTGTTTCTTTATTGATTTTCTACTTCGATGATCTGTCTACTTCTGAGAGAGGCATGTTAAGATCTCCTACTATTAATGTATTCATATCAATATGACTCTTTATCTTGATTAACAGTTTTCTTATGTAATTGGCTGATCCCATATTGGGGGCATAGATATTTACAATATTTAGATCATCTTGGTGGATAGTCCCTTTAAGAATGATGTAGTGTCCTTCTGTATCTCTGACTACACTCTTCAGTTTAAAATCTAATTTGTCTGAAATAAAAATCGCTAACCCAGCCTTCTTTTGAGGCCCATTGGCATGAAAGATGCATCTCCATCCCTTCATTTTCAGTCTGGGTGTATCTTTAGGTTCAAAATGGGTCTCTTGTAGACAACATATGGATGGGTCTTGTCGTTTTATCTAGGATGCCCTTCAGCAGAAGAATGGATAAGGAAGATGTGGTCCATATACACTATGGAGTATTATGCCTCCATCAGAAAGGACGAATACTCAACTTTTGTAGCAACAGGGACAGGACAGGAAGAGATTATGCTGAGTGAAAAAGTCAAGCAGAGAGAGTCAATTATCATATGGTTTCACTTATTTGTGGAGCATAACAAATAGCATGGAGGACATGGGGAGTTAGAGAGAAGGGGGTTGGGGTAAATTGGAAGGGAGGTGAATCATGAGAGACAATGGACTCTGAAAAACAATATGAAGGGTTTGAAGTGGTGGGGGGGTGGGAGGTTGGGGTACCAGGTGGTGGGTATTATAGAGGGCATGGATTGCATGGAGCACTGGGTGTGGTGAAAAAATAATGATACTGTTATGCTGAAAATAAATAAATGAAAAAAAAAGAGGGAAGGTATTACAGGTTTAGTGAGAAATTCTTTTTTTCATTTGAGGAGTAAATGTTGAGTATAGACATATTCTAGACAAAGAGCATAGGGTACTGAGATAGGAAAGTCCATAGATCCTTTGGGTAAATACCTTAGAATGCAATTGCTGGGTCGCAGGGTAGTTCTATTTTTTTTTTAATTTTTTCAATTTACTTATTTTCAGAAAAACAGTATTCATTATTTTTTCACCACACCCAGTGCTCCATGCAATCCGTGCTCTCTATAATACCCACCACCTCTTACCCCAACCTCCCACCCCTCCCCTGCCACTGCCCTGCAATTGCACTCCTGGGTATTTACCCCAAGAATACAAATGTCGTGAAAAGAAGGGCCATCTGTACCCCATGTTTATAGCAGCCATGGCCATGGTCACCAAACTGTGGAAAATGGGCAGAAGATATGAACAGACACTTCTCCGAAGAAGACATATAAATGGCTATCAGACACATGAAAAAATATTCATCATCATTAGCACTCAGGGAGATTCAAATTAAAACCACATTGAGATATCACCTTACAACAGTTAGAATGGCCAAAATTAGCAAGACAGGAAACAACCTGTGTTGGAGGGGATGTGGAGAAAGGGGAACCCTCTTACACTGTTGGTGGGAATGTACGTTGGTACAACCTCTTTGGAAAACAGTGTGGAGATTCCTCAAGAAATTAAAAATAGAGCTTCCCTGTGACCCTGCAATTGCACTCCTGGGTATTTACCCGAAAGATACAGATGTCGTGAAAAGAAGGGCGATCTGTACCCCAATGTTTATAGCAGCAATGGCTGAGGCTGCCAAACTGTGGAAAGAACCAAGATTCCCTTCAATGGACGAATGGATAAGGAAGATGTGGTCCATATACACTATGGAGTAGTATGCTCCCATCAGAAAGGATGAATACCCAACTTTTGTAGCAACATGGACGGGACTGGAAGAGATTATGCTGAGTGAAATCAGTCAGCAGAGAGAGTCAATTATCATATGGTTTCACTTATTTGTGGAGCATAACAAGTATCATGGAGGACAAGGGATGTTAGAGAGGAGAAGGGTGTTGGGGTAAATTGGAAGGGGAGGTGAATCATAAGAGACAATGGACTCTGAAAAACAATCTGAGGGGTTTGAAGTGGCGGGGGTGTGGGACGTTGGGGTACCAGGTGGTGGGTATTATAGAGGGCACGGATTGCATGGAGCACTGTGTGTGGTGCAAAAATAATGAATACTGATATGCTGAAAATAAAAAAAATAAATTTAAAAAAAAGCCCTTGGTAAACTTCAATATTGACACATGGTTGACCCTCCTTTTCTACTTCAGCACCCAAATTCTAATCATATAAAAATCTCCAATAAAGTGTAAACCCACAAACCCCACTCTGGCCATGGACCCTATTAAAGGTTGATCCCTCACAGGGGCTGTGTGTCTCCCTCTCAATACATCTCTCCACCACTGAGACCTCCATGAATGGCCTTTGGGCACCCCCTGTGCCCTCCAGGATCTGTGGAAAATACACCTGATTTTGTTCGAATTCTTTGATGGGTGTTGCTGAGGTGTGTCTTGCAATCACAGTAAGAATCTAAGGGCTGGTTCATCCAGAGCAGAAACTCTGGTCAGGGAAGCATCTGTGGGAATGTCCACAAGCACAAGGGTATGGGGGAGTGCCTGGGCTTTCGTACCCTGAGCATCCCTATCAGCAACAGGAGACTTAAACAGAACAAAGTACAGTCCACACTATCAGGAGGAGGAATGAGGGTACTGATGTAAAAAGCCTGACAGACTCAAGGTGAAAACTGGGGTTTTGTATTCTCTACAACAAAGTTATGTGAAGGGCTTAGTGGCCAAGTGTAGTTACTTCCAAATGAAGAATATGACTCATGACTATTTTTTTGGGAAATCTAGGGAAAATTTAATTGGCATAGTACAAGTCATTAGAATTAAATTATTTTAGATTTCCAACTTGCCCCATGTAA
Source organism: Mustela erminea (assembly GCF_009829155.1). NCBI lineage: Eukaryota > Metazoa > Chordata > Mammalia > Carnivora > Mustelidae > Mustela > Mustela erminea. The sequence goes on from NC_045614.1 coordinate 11,414,968, forward strand.
AATACAGAAATTTCTAAGCATTTGTGACCAAGGTTGTGGAAAATATTAGGATTATATGAAAATAGACAAAGGGTAACCTGTCTATATATCAGACAGAGCAGAAGCTTAATAAAATGAGTTACTTAAATGTATGGAGAAGTTGAATTCTTCAAGCAAATGGAAATTCCAGGAAGTAAGTAGAAGGAACAGGTTCTACTTCTACAGACTGATCAAAAAATAGCAGTTACAGCTTTGAGGCTGTGAGTCCTTCAATCATGGGCACTTCTTCAACCAAAGAACCATTGGCCTTTACATTACTGGAACCCCAGTGATTCTTTTCAGAGTCCTCTTTATGTCTCTGTTCCTCAGGCTATAGATGAAGGGGTTCAGCATGGGTGTGACCACTGTGTACATCACTGAGCCCACAGCACTTGCGTCGGAACTCTGGGTAGCTGCAGAGCTAAGGTACACTCCTAGGCTTGTACAATAAAATAAGGAGACAACGGAGAGGTGAGATGTACAGGTGGAAAATGCTTTATACTTGCCCTGAGCTGATGATATTCTACATATGGAGGAAACGATCTTAAAGTATGAATAAAGGATCCCAGCAAGAGGACCACCACCGAGCACCACAGTTGCAAAATTCATCACCATGTCATTAAGAAATGTATCAGAACAGGCATGCCCAACTACCTGGTTGAGTTCACAGAAAAAATGGGGGATTTCCACCTCTGTACAAAAGGACAGCTGCAACAACATTAAGCTCTGTAATGAGGAATTCAGAACACTGATGACCCAGGACACTAGAACCAGCAGTCCACAGAGCTGAGGGTTCATGATGACCGTGTAGTGTAGGGGGTGACAAATGGCCACGAAGCGGTCATAGGCCATCACAGTCAGGAGAAAGTCATCCCAGCCTGCAAAGAGTAAGAAAAAGTACATCTGTGTGATGCAGCCTGCAAAGGTTATGACTTTTTTCCCTGTTTGTATATTCACCAGCATCTTGGGGATGGTGGTGGAGGTGAAACAGATGTCTGCAAAGGACAGGTTGGTCAGGAAGTAGTACATGGGGGTGTGGAGGTGGGAGTCTGAGCTGATGGCCAGGATGATGAGCAGGTTTCCAAACACAGTGATCAGGTACATAGAGAGGAAAAGCCCAAATATGAGGGGCTGCAGTTCTGGGTCCTCTGAAAATCCCAGGAGAAGAAACTCTGAAATTCCTGTATCATTGCCTGCTTCCATGTGGTGGAAGTAACTACAAGGAAAGAAAAAAAGAGAACATACAAATGTTCACGTAAATGAGCCTCATTTATTTATTTATTCCTCTTTTTTAACTTTTATTTTAAATGTCAATTAGTTAACCTACAGTGTAAATTTTGTTTCAAGTGCTCAATAGAGTGACTCAACACTTCCATGCATCATCTAATTCTCATCACGAGTGCCATCCTTAATCCCCATCATCTATTTCACCCACCCACCCCCACCATCTCCTGTCTGGTTAACATCAGTGTGTTCTCGGTAGTTAAGAGTCTGTTTCTTGATTTGCCTTTTTCTCTCTTTTTTCTCCAATGCTTATTTCTTTGGTTTCTTAAATTCCACATATGACTGAAATCATATGGCCCTTGTCTTTCTCTGACTCACTTCTTTCACTTAACATAATACTCTCTAGTTCCATCCATGTCATTGCAAATGTGTACACACACACACACACACACACACACCCCGCATCTTCGTCATTCATCTGTTGACTAACACCTAGGCTATTTTCATAGTTTGGCTATTGTACATTAGATAATGCTGCTAAAATCATTTCAGAGCATGTATCCCTTTGAAATAGTATTTTTGTATTCTTTGCATAAATACCCCAGCAGTGCAATTGTTGGATGATAGAGTTTGGGGTATTTTTTGGTTTTCTTTGTTTGTTTACATTTTTTATGTTTTAATATATATATATATATATTTTAATGTTTTATTTTTTATAAACATATATTTTTATCCCCAGGGTTACAGGTCTGTGAATCACCAGGTTTACACACTTCACAGCACTCACCAAAGCACATACCCTCCCCAATGTCCATAACCTCACCCCCCTTCTTCCAACCTCCCTCCCCCCAGCAACCCTCAGTTTGTTTTGTGACATTAAGAGTCACTTATGGTTTGTCTCCCTCCCAATCCAATCTTGTTTCATTGATTCTTCTCCTACCCACTTAAGCTCCCATGTTGCATCACCACTTCCTCATATCAGGGAGATCATATGATAGTTGTCTTTCTCTGCTTGACTTATTTCGCTAACAGTGCTCCATGTAATCCATGCCATCTATAATACCCACCACCTGGTACCCCGACCTCCCAACCCCCACCCCTTCAAAACTCTCAGATTGTTTTTCAGAGTCCATAGTCTCTCATGATTCACCTCCCCTTCCAATTTACCCCAAATCCCTTCTCTTCTCTAACTCCCCATGTCCTCCATGCTTTTTGTTATGCTCCACAACTAAGTGAAACCATATGATAATTGACTCTCTCTGCTGACTGATTTCACTCAGCATAATCTCCTCCAGTCCCATCCATGTTGCTACAAAAGTTGGGTATTCGTCTTATCTGATGGAGGCATAATACTCCATAGTGAATATGGACCATATCTTCCTTATCCATTCATCCGTTGAAGGGCATCTTGGTTCTTTCCACAGGTTGGTGACCGTGGCCATGGCTGCTATAAACATTGGTGTACAGATAGCCCTTCTTTTCACTACATCTGTATCTTTGGGGTAAATACCCAGGAGTGCAATTGCAGGGTCATAGGGGAGCTCTATTTTTAATTTCTTGAGGAATCTCCACACTGTTCTCCAAAGTGGCTGCACCAACTTGCATTCCCACCAACAGTGTAAGAGGGTTCCCCTTTCTCCACATCCTCTCCAACACACGTTGTTTCCTGTCTTGCTAATTTTGGCCATTCTAACTGGCGTAAGGTGGTATCTCAATGTGGTTTTAATTTGAATCTTCCTGACTGCTTGTGATGATGAACATTTTTCCATGTGTCTGATAGTCATTTGTATGTCTTCATTGGAGAAGTGTCTGTTTATATCTCCTGCCCATTTTTTATATGATTACCTGTTTTGTGTGTGTTGAGTTTGAGAAGTTCTTTGTAGATCCTGAATATCAGCCTTTTTCTGTACTGTCATTTGCAAATATCTTCTCCTATTCTGTGGATTGCTTCTTTGTTTTGTTGACTGTTTCCTTTGCTGTGCAGAAGTTTTTGATTTTGATGAAATCCCAAAAGTTCATTTTCACTTTTGTTTCCTTTTCCTTTGGAGACATAACTTGGAAGAAGTTGCTGTGGCTGATATCGAAGAGGTTACTGCGTATGTTCCTCTAGGATTCTGATGGTTTCCTATCTCATGTTGAGGTCTTTCAAACAGGATGCAACAGCACATTAAGAAGATTATCCACCATGATCAGGTGAGATTCATCTCTGGGTTACAAGGATGGTTCAACATTCGCAAATCCATCAATGTGATAGAACAGATCAATAAGAGAAGAGAGAAGAACCACATGGTCCTCTCAATTGATGCAGAAAAAGCATTTGACGAAATCCAGCATCTGTTCCTGATTAAAATGCTTCAAAGTATAGGGATAGAGGGAACATTCCTGAACTTCATCAAATCTATTTATGAAAAACCCACAGCAAATATCATCCTCAATGGGAAAAAGCTTACAGCCTTCCCGTTGAAATCAGGAACACGACAAGGATGCCAACTCTCACTACTCTCGTTCAACATAGTATTAGAAGTCCTAGCAACAGCAATCGAACAACAAAGAGAAATAAAAGGTATCCAAATTGGCAATGAAGAAGTCAAACTCCCTCTCTGTGCAGATGACATGATGCTTTATATGGAAAACCCAAAAGACTCCACCCCCAAATTACTAGAACTCATACAGCAATTCAGCAAGGTGGCAGGATACAAAGTCAATGTACAGAAATCAGTGGCTTTCTTATACACTAACAATGAAAATACAGAAAGGGAAATTAGAGAATCAATTCCATTTACTATAGCACCAAAAATCATAAAATACCTGGGAATAAACCTAACCAAAGATGTAAAGCAACTGTACTGAAGGAACTACAGAACACTCATGAAAGAAATTGAAGAAGACACAAAAAGATGGAAGACCATTCCATGCTCTTGGATCAGAAGAATAGACATTGTTAAAATGTCTATACTGCACTGTGTGTGGTGCAAGAACAATGAATACTGTTATGCTGAAAATAAATAAATTTTTAAAAAAGAGGAACACTTTAAAAAAAAGAATTTTATGTGATCTAAAATAAAATGTCTATACTGCCTAGAGCAATCTATACTTTTAATGCCGTTTTGATCAAAATTCCACGGCATTTTTCAAAGAGCTGGAGCAAATGATCCTAAAATTTGTATGGAATCAGAAGAGACCCCGAATCGCTACAGAAATGTTGAAAAACAAAAATAAAACTGGCGGCATCATGTTACCTGATTTCAAGCTTTACTACAAAGCTGTGATCACCAAGTCAGCATTGTACTGGCATAAAAACAGACACATAGACCAGTGAAACAGAGTAGAGAGCCCAGATATGGACCCTCAACTCTATGGTCAAATAATCTTTGACAAAGCAGAAAAAAATATACAGTGGAAAAAAGACAGTCTCTTCAATAAATGGTGCTGGGAAAATTGGACAGCTATATGTAGAAGAATGAAACTCGACCATTTTCTTACACCGTACACAATGCTAAACTAGAAATGGATAAAAGGTGTCACAGTTTTAATGAGAAATGCTTTCCTGCATTTGGGGAATATATGTTGAATACTGACCTCTAGACAAAGACCATAGTGGTCTATGATACAAAAGTCCATACATCCTTTGGGCAAATATATAGTAGTTCACTTGCTGGGTTTTAGGGTAGCTCTATTTTTAACATTTTAAGGAACTTCCATACTGTTTTCCAGAATGTCTGGACCAGTTTACATTCCCACCGAAAATGCAAGAGGATTCCTCTTTCTCCTCTCCTTTAAAATACCTGTTTTTTTTTTTTCCCTGTGTTTTAATTTTAGCTATTCTGACTGGTGTGAAGTTATATATTATTATAGTTTTGATGTATATTCCCCTGATGATGAGTTATGTTGAGCATCTTTTCATGTATCTGTTAGTCGTCTGTTATGTTGTTGTGGGAAAAATGTCTATTCCTGCCTTCGCCCATTTCTTAACTTGTTTTTTTTAGGGGTGTGTTGAGCTTAATAAGTTCTTAATAGATTTTGACTACTAATTCTTTATGAAATATGTCACTTGCAAGTATCTTCTCCCATACTATAGATTGCACTACTAGATATTTACCCAAAGCATAGAAAAATACTAATTTGAAGGGGTATGTGCATCCTAATGCTTATAGCAACATTATCAACAATAGCCTAACTAAGGAGAAAGCCCAAATATCCACCAACTGATGAATGGATAAAAAAGAGTTTATATATATATATATATATATATATATATATATATATATATATACACACACACACACACACACACACACATATACTCACACACACACACATTGGAATATTGCTCAGCCAGGGAAAGACAATCACCATATGATTTCACTCATGTGTGGAATATAAGAAACTTAACAAACTAACAGAGTGGGAGAAAAAAAAAACTGTGGTAAAATAGGAAACATTCTTATATATACAGAACAAACTGAGGGGTTTTGGAGGGAGTTGGGTGGGGGATGGGTGAAATAGATGATGGGCATTAAGGAAGGCATTTGTGGTAATGAGCACTCAGTGTTTATGGTGGGGTTAAATCATTAAATTCTACACCTAAAGCTACTATTGCACTGTATGTTAACTAAATGGAATTTAAATAAAAACATGGATGGAAAAAAAGTCCATATAGTCCAATAATGGAGAAAGAATATACATAATAAAATAAAAAATAATATGTAATATCAGACAGTGACAGGTTCTGTGAAGGAAAAAATAGGTAGGTACAAAACAGAGTGGGTGGAGAGAATGTTACGTTTTTGTTGTTGTTTTTTTTTTTCTGGGGGTTACACATTCTTTTTTTTTAATTTATTTTTTATATTCCGCATAACAGTGTTCATTATTTTTGCACCACACCCAGTGCTCCATGCAATCTGTGCCCTCTATAATACCCACCACCTGGTACCCCGACCTCCCACCCCCCACCCCTTCAAAACCCTCAGATTGTTTTTCAGAGTCCATAGTCTCTCATGGTTCACCTCCCCTTCCAATTTCCCCCAACTCCCTTCTCCTCGTTTTTTTTTTTTTTTAAAAGATTTTATTTATTTATTTGACAGACAGAGATCACAAGTAAGCAGAGAGGCAGGCAGAGAGAGAGGAAGGGAAGCAGGCTCCCTGCTGAGCAGAGAGCCCGATGTGGGGCTCGATCCCAGGACCCTGAGATCATGACCTGAGCCGGAGGCAGCAGCCTAACCCACTGGGCCACCCAGGCGACCCCTTCTCCTCGTTTTAATAAAAATTCAGGAAAACATGCCAAGATAGTGACATTTTAACAGACACTTCCAAAAAGATTAAGCAGGAGGCAGGAGGATGTCAGGGGTAGGTGGGTGACCAGCAGGGATAACAGAGCAAAGACACTGCAGAAGGCACTTACCTCAGCTATGCAAATCTCAAAATGTAGTCAGTGTAGTGAGGGAATGAGCAAGAGAGAGACAGATGAGAGGTGGTGGCAGAGAATGTTGAGGAAGGAGGTGGCTTTCCTGCCTCTGATGGGACTTCAAGACACAGGGAGTCCTTCTTTCAGATGGTGTTCTTTGTATTTTATTAATTTTGTTCCATAGTATTCTTTGAATAGACATAGATCCCTTCATTATTTTCATCTGTTCATTAACATTCTGGCATTTAAGGGTCACATGTTGGAGTATATGAACTCAGAACCATTGCCCTGAGGACTGTTCATGCCCCCATAATAATCATTCACACACACACACACACAAACCTGGGGCACTCTGGCCTCCTGACACTGTGTTACTATCATGCCTTTCTCACCCCCAGCCACAATAATGGTGAAAGAAATGGTATAAGGAAAGCTGTCAAAATCAGATTATCTTCACCCTGAAGAGTGTGTAAATGGTACTTAAATTCTAGTTAGTAAGCCTCCCCAAGACAAGGAAACATGTGGCTCCATTTTGATATGATCATACTGTGTCCTATATTTAAATAAACATAAAAAATAACAAATAGCATGGAGGACATGGGGAGTTAGAGAGGAGAAGGGAGTTGGGGGAAATTGGAAGGGGAGGTGAATCATGAGAGACTATGGACTCTGAAAAACAATCTGAGGGGTTTGAAGTGATGGGGGCGGGTGGGAGGCTGGGGTACCAGGTGGTGGGTATTATAGAGGGCACGGATTGCATGGAGCACTGGGTGTGGTGAAAGAATAATGAATACTGTTATGCTGAAAATAAATAAATTTAATTTTTAAAAAAGAGATTATGCTGAGTGAAATAAGTAAAGCAGAGAGAGTCAATTATCATATGGTTTCACTTATTTGTGGAGCATAGCAAATAGCATGGAGGACAAGGGGAGATGGAGAGGAGAAGGGAGTTGAGGGAAATTGGAAGGGGAGGTGAGAGACTATGGACTCTGAAAAACAATCCGAGGGTTTTGAAGGGGCGGGGAATGGGATGTTGGGGGAACCAGGTGGTGGGTATTAGAGAGGGCACGGATTGCATGAAGCACTGGGTGTGGTGCAAAAACAAAGAATACTGTTATGCTGAAAAGAAATAAATTTTTTAAATAAAAGAGGTTCAAAAATACAGGAAAGAAATTGACACAAGGGTCAAAAGAGACCTAATAAGCTCAGGGGGTCCCTGAGAGACTGTGATGAGCAGAAAGCATCCCTGGTTCTGGCAGCATTCCAGCCCCAGTCAGCATGCCCTGATGCCCAGAATAATTAACAAAGCAGGAAAGTAACAATATATCTAAATAAGAAAAGACTGGTATTTTTATGATATCAAGACATTTTACTGATTGACTATCCCTCTAGAAAAACAGGCAAAGGGAATAAACTTTCAATTTACAAAAGAAAATACACAGTGTAGCACACAATGTAGGACAATAGAAGGGAATTTTTAAAGATGAAATAATAAAAGACTTCCTAATGATTTTAAGTGCAAAAGGTTTGGAATCAGAAAACCAGGTTTTGAACATCAGTTCTTCCACATATAAGATGCTTGAACTTTGGAGAGACAACCAATCCATTCCAAATGTGAATGTCCTCACTCAAATAGTGGGGATAGCAGTATCCATCCACCTTGCTGTCTAGGGTGGCAGACAGCATTAGTCACTACATGCAAGAAGCTTACAGTACAGTTCCTCCCTGTGAGTAAATGAGTTATTTTCACCAATGAACAGATTTGGTTGAGTTTTCTCTTCTTTTCATAAATGTCACCATCATTTACACACCTCTTGATAATGAAGCATTACGAAGTAAAGCTAGTGAGCATACCCCTTTTTGCATATGAAACACAAATTTTTTATGTGAATACTCACCTTGACAGAAGATGCTGAGAAATTCATGTCTCAGGAACTGCTGTTGCAAGGGAATAGTTACCTGCATGAGTCTGGGGCTTTCTATAAATGCAGAACATGCTAAAAAACACCACGTCTTAAAACGTTCTCTGCATATGCCTCAGATCTCAACACTCTGTTTTCCTGCTCCCCTGCTGAAAACCCCTTTGATATGTTCTAATTTCACTGGAACCACATTAGGTCCCCCAGTCCCTTCCCCTGTCTCATCCAGTGAGTCTTCCATTCCCACCACATATTGTCATCAATGATGCCTGTGTTGCTGGATGCAATGGACACTTCTCTTTTGAGCACACTACCTAAATTAATTATAAATGAATGTACCAAGTCTCAGGTGACCTCAGAAAATGTTCTCTGGTTTCATTCTCTCTGGTCCTCTCCTAAATAATTGCTGAGCTCTGAGACTCACCTGAGTGGGATTTATGAAATGAAAGTCTCTGTGTGGAAGTCCCAATTCTTCCCTGGATGGTTGATTATGAAGACCAAAGCTCTGTTCCCAGACAGAATGGCAGGAAGCAGTGAAGCATGGGTCCCCCAGCCAGACTTAGGAACACAAAAGCAAAAACCATGTCCTGTCCAGTCCAAGGCTTCACTTGCTGAGGTTCCGCAGCAGATGAGACACTTGGAGCTCTCTATGTCTGCTCATTAGGCACTGTTTCCATTGTGACTCCCACCTCAGAGCACTGTGTTCCCCCTGTGGCACTGGTCTGGAGAGAAAGGAAACTTTTCCTGCTGATTCTTCTCCTGGGAGACCAGATTAGAAGTCAGGTGAATCCAGTTCTGTATTCCTCTTTCTCATGACCTTACCTGCCTTCCAGAGTTCTAACCTCCTGGCACTTTCCCTTAACTTTGAGATGATATTGAACTTATTTAGTTGAGGGTGTGCTTTATCTTTTATAGCTTTGGGATGCTAATAAATGAAGGATGTGACCCTCTTCGTGTGTGGTTTGGAGAGAAAAGTCTAAGTACTCACCATAGAGACCAAAACAAATTTTGTGTTTGATTCTCCAAAGTGTGGGCTCCTGAGTTGACATCAAACATACCTCTGAAAAGGACTTTTAGTAGGCAGAATAAAATCACCAAATATTTCCACATCTTAATCTACAGAATCTGTGGATATGTCTTGTGTTATGGCAAGGGAGAATTGAGGTTGCAAATGGTATTAACATTACTAGTCAGCTGACCCTAGCATAGTTATTCTGATTATCCAGGTGAACCTGATAGATCAAAAGGGTCCTCCAACTGTGGAAGAGGAAGGTAGAAGATTTGGAGTCACATAGAAATTTTGAGATGTTATGTTGCTGACTTTGAAGATAAAGGGAGGGCACATGAGTCAGGGTTTAAAGGTGGCTCTACAGTTGGAACAGGTGAGAAAACCTCTTCTCCCCAGACCTCCAGAATGAACTCTTCTCTACAGACAGAGTGACTTTAGCCCAGGGAGACCTATTTCAGACTTGTGACTTCCAGATCTATCAGAAAATAAACAAATTTGTTTTCAATCAGCAGCCTGGTCATTTGTTACAACAAACTAATCCAGACATTAATCCAATAACACTTTGTTCAAGGGAAATAATTCAGCTTTGGCTTTATTTATTTATATTCTCTTGGATAAGGTTATACCGTGTTGATGTCCTACTTCGAGTAGAAAAAGGAATCTGAGGTCACTTTCAAGTTCTTCAACCCCAGCAGCTGGTACAGAAAATTTCCCATGCCATGAGCCATGCTGACTTGCAGCTATTAACATAGAAAAAGTGAATCCTTAAGGCTATTTCTTCTCTTTTAAATCTTTGTGTCTAATTTTTTACATACTTTAACTTTCACACTAATCTAAATATTCATTATTTTCATTCTTATCCTCTCCCAATTTCCTTCAAGTTTATCTGTGACAGAAAAGATCAACAATAATGGGTCTATGTGTGTGCATATGAGCACCCATATGTATAAAAATGCACATTACATATACCTCCCCATTGAAGAATTTTGTAGAGATCTACAAAATATGAACACACCACCATTGTTTATTAGTCACAATATCTCTCTGAAATTAGTTTTATTATCTCCATATTATCTTCAGAAATAAAACTGAGGCTCAGGGGCATTAAATTTTAATAAGTTATGGAACAAAGTTAAAGCTTAGTGTGCACTTTCTGGAGTTATATAGACACAGAATTGTTTGGTATGTCCTCTCTGCATAAAACAGTATACTTAAAAAAAAAAACAAAAAACATTTTTTACTGAAGTGTAGCTGACAAAAAGTTACATTTGTTTCTGGTGTGCAACTTAGTGGTCCAACCGACAACTCTTTATGTTACACTGTGTTCACCACAAATGTCAAGCTTATACTTTAAATAGGTGCTGCTTGTTATATACTATTAGACTTCAGTGATACAGTTGAAAGGTAGGAGTCTAGAAAAGCATGGCTGAGGGTAGGTTCTACAGCACTGGCATAGCTGATTCACACTGAACAGGGATGGACAATATCTCTCCTAACAAGAAAGAAAGCAAAGTGTCTATAAGGATATGGGAAAAATAAAATTAAATTAAGGCAATTCACCTTGGGCATGCCTGCTCTAAATCAGTATCTGGTGCTGATTGTATACTCAAAGTACTCTTTCCCAAAGAATGAACAATGCCCAACGTAAGTAGAAGATAGGAAATCATTAAAAAAAAAAAAAAAAAAAAAAGAACTGCTTGTGTTGTTATAAGAAGAAGGTTTTGAAATTTTGCATCATCATATTTAGGTTATACTGACACCAAGAATATACGGGGCCCATCTATTTGTTCGAACTTGTCTTTCCATCGGGCTCCACCAGGAGATACAAACTTGAACATCAGAGTTTGCAGTGTCTGTGGTAGGCTTTCTGGACAGGGAGCTGACTGACAGAATAAAAGCAGGAAACAGGTTCAAAAAAACAAGAGTTTCTTTGTTGAGTAACTGCCTGACTTTAACATTTGGGTTGTAATGTAAGTGCCTGACCTGAAGCTTTTTGATTTCTGAGGCATGCATTTCAAAGGCAATCAGGTTGAGTAACCTCACTATCCAGTGTGGGACACAATTACCAGATAAGCCCTTGTGCTGTGCTGCCCAGTCCTGAAGGACCTGACCTCTTCAAAAAGCCCTGGGTAACCTCCATATTGACACATGATTGATGCTGACTTTCCCCATTTAGCACCCAAATTCTAATCATATAAAAATCTCCAATAAAGTGTGAATCCACAAACTCCTAACCACTCTGGCCATGGACCCTAATGAAGGTTGATCCCTCAGAGGGGCTCTGCCTCTCCCTCTCAAAGCATCTGTCCACCTCTGAGACCTCCCTGAATGGCCTTCGAGATCCCTCATGCACTCTAGGACCTGTGATTAATAATCCTGGTTTTGTTGGAGTTCTCTGATGGGTGTTGCTGAGTTGTGTCTTGCAGTCACAGTAAGAACCCAAGGTCTGGTCCAGCCAGAGCAAAGGCTCTGGTCAGGGAAGCATCTGTGGGAATGTCCACAAGCACAGGGGTGTGGGAGAGTGCCTGGGCTTTCCTAGCCTGAGCATCCCTGCCAGGAGCCTGAAACTTAAACAGAACAGTATTAGAGTCCTCCTTACCAGGAAGAGGATTGAGGATATGATGTAAAAAGCCTGACAGACTCAAGGTGAAACCTATGGTTTTGTTTTTTCATCTACAAATATTTTACGTGAAAGACTTAGTGGTCAAATGTAGTTACTTCCAAATGAAGAATGCAACTCATGACTATTCTTTTGGGAAATCTAGGGAAAATTTACTTGGCATGATATAAATCATTTGAAATGAAATTGTTTTTGAGAAATCCAACTTGTACCGTGTAAGATACAGAAATTCCCAGGCATTTGTGACAAGGTGCAGGAAAATATTGGGATTGTATAAAAGTGGGAAAAGTAGAATACTGTTGACATCACACAGAACCGAAGGTTAATAAGTGAGTTACTTAAATGCGTGGAAAACTTGAACTCAAAGAATTGGAAATTCCAGGAAACAAACAGAAGGTGCAGATTCCACTTGCCTAGTTGGATAAAAGAATAGTAGTTCCTGGCTATGAGACTGTGAGCCCTGAAATCATGGGCACTTCTTCAACCAAAGAACCATTGGCCTTTACATCATGGGAACCCCAGTGATTCTTTTCAGAGCCCTCTTTATGTCTCTGTTCCTCAGACTATAGATGAAGGGGTTCAGCATGGGTGTGACCACCGTGTACATCACTGAGGCTACTGCGCTTGCATGGGAGCTCTGGGTAGCTGCAGAGCTAAGGTACACTCCCAGGCTTGTACAATAAAATAAGGAGACAACAGAGAGGTGAGATGTACAGGTGGAAAATGCTTTATACTTGCCCTGAGCTGATGGTATTCTACGTATGGAGGAAACAATCTTAGAATATGAATAAAGGATCCCAGCAAGGGGACCACCGCCAAGCAGCAGAATTCCCAAATTCATCACCATGTCATTAAGAAATGTATCAGAACAGGCATGCCCAACTACCTGGTTGAGTTCACAGAAAAAATGGGGGATTTCCACTTCTGCACAGAAGGACAGCCGCAACAATATCAAGCTCTGTAACAAGGAATTCAGAACACTGATGATCCAGGACACCAGAATCAGCAGTCCACAGAGCTGGGGTTTCATGATGACCGTGTAGTGCAAGGGGTGACAGATGGCCACAAAGCGGTCATAGGCCATTACAGTCAGGAGAAAGTCATCCCAGTCTGCAAAAAGTATGAAAAAATACATCTGTGTGATGCAACCTGCATAAGTTATGACTTTGCTCTGAGTCTGGATGTTCCACAGCATCTTGGGGATGGTGCTGGAGGTAAAACAGATATCCACAAAGGACAGGTTGGCCAGGAAGAAGTACATGGGTATGTGGAGGTGGGAATCAGAGCTGACAGCCAGGATGATGAGTACGTTTCCAAGCACAGTGATCAAGTACATAGAGAGGAAAAGCCCAAATATGAGGGGCTGCAGTTCTGGGTTCTCTGAAAACCCCAGAAGAAGAAACTCTGAAATTCCTGTACCATTGTCTGCTTCCATGTAGTGGTGGTGACTACAAGAAAAGAAAAGAAAAGAAAAACATAAAAGTTTTCAAGCCTTCTTTTATTTATTTTAACCTTTATTTTTCATTTTTAAAGTTTTTCTTTAAGTGTCAGTTAGTTAACCAACAGTGTAATATTTGTTTCAAGTGTACAATACAGTGATTCAGCACTTCCATACCATGCCAGGTGCTCATCACAAGTCCCCTCTTCAATGCCCATCTCCCATGTCATCCACACACCACAACCTCCCCTCTGGTAACCAGAAGGATGTTCTCTGTAGTTAAGAGTCTCTTTCCTGCATTTTCTCCTTTCTTTTATTTCTCCTATTCTCTTTTGTTTTGTTTTTTAAATTCCACATACGACCAAAACCTTATGACACTTGTCTTTCTCTGACTAACTCCTTTCACTTAGCATAATACTCTATAGCTTCATCCATGTCATTGCAAATGGCAAAATTTCATTTTGTTTTATGAATGAGTAATATTCCATGGATATATATATCACCCGCATCTTCTTTATCATTCACCTATTGACTAACACCTGGGCTGTTTCCATAGTTTGGCTATTGTGGATAGTGCTGCTAAAAACGTTCCATGCATGTATGCCTTTGAATTAGTATTTTGTATTCTTTGGATAAATACCTGGCATTGAAATTGCTGGATCATAGGGCAGTTCTATTTTTAACTTTTTTGAGGTAATTCCATGCTGTTTCTAGAATGGCTGCACCTTTTTGCATTCCCAAAAAAAGGCAAGAGTGTTCCCTTTTTCCACATTCTCACCAATGACTCTTATTTCTCGTGTTGTTGATTTTAGCCATCCTGACTGGTGTGAGGTAATTCTGCTGCCTTATAATCCTGCAATTGCACTACTGGGTATTTACCCCAAAGATACAGATGAAGTGAAAGGAAGGGCCATCTGTACCCAATGTTCATAGCAGCAATGACCACAGTTACCAAAGTGGAAAGAACCGAGATGCTCTTTAATGGATGAATGGATAAGAAAGATGTGGTCCATATACACTATGAAGTATTATGCCTCCATCAGAAAGGATGGATACCCAACTTTTGTATCAACATGGATGGGACTGGAAGAGATTATGCTGAGTAAAATAAGTCAAGGAGAGAGAGTCAATTATCATATGGTTTCACTTATTTATGGAGCATAAGGAATAACATGGAGGACATGGGGAGATGGAGACAAGTGAGTTGGGGGAAATTGGAGGGGGAGATGAAGCATGAGAGTCTGTGGACTCTGAGAAACAAACTGAGGGTTTTGGAAGGGAGGAGGTGGGAGGTTGGGTGAGCTTGGTGGTGGGTATTATGGAGGGCATGTATTGCATGGAGCCCTGGGTGTGGTGCATAAACAATGAATTCTAAAACACTGAAAAGAAATTTTAAAAATAAATAAATAAAATTTTAAAAAATCAATGCACAGGAATCAGTTGCATTTCTATACACTAACAATGTAACTGAAGAAAGAGAAATTAAGGAATCAGTTCCATTTACAACAGCTCCAAAAACCATAAGATACCCAGGAATAAACCTAACAAAAGAGGTAAAGGATCTGCACTCTAGAAAATCAGAACTCTTATGAAATAAATTGAAGAAAACACAAAAAAATGGGAAAAATAATCCAGGCTCATGGGTTGAAAGAATAAACATGTGAAAATGTCTATGCTGCCCAGAACAATTTACACTCTCATTGTCATCCCTATTAAAATACCATTTTCATTTTTCAAAGAGCTGGAACAAACAATCCTAAAATTTGTATGAAACCAGAAAAGACCCCTAATTGCCAAGGGAATAATGAAAAAGAAAAACAAAGCTGGGACTCCCATGGTGCCTGCTTTCAAGCAACATTACAAAGCTGTGATCACCAAGATAGCATGGTACTGGCACAAAAACAGACACATAAACCAATGGAATAGAATAGAGAGCCAGAAATGGACCCTCAACTTTATGGTCAAATAATCTTCAACAAAGCAGGGGGAAAAAAATCCAATGGAAAAAGATAGTCTCTTCAAAAAATGGTGTTGGGGGGCAGGAGCCTGGGTGGCTCAGTGGGTTAAGCCTCTGTCTTTGGCTTAGGTCATGATCTCAGAGTCCTGGGATCAAGCCCCGCATCGGGCTCTCTACTGAGCAGGGAGCCTGCTTCCTCCTCTCTCTATCTGCCTGCCTCTCTGCCTACTTGTAATCTGCCTGTCAAATAAATAAATAAAATCTTTTTAAAAAATGGTGTTAGAAAAATTGGACAGTTGTATACAGAATAATGAAACTAGACCATTCTCCTACACCATATACAAAGATAAACTATAAATGGATGGAAGACCTCAATGTGAGATAGGAATCTGTCAAAATCCTAGGGGAGAACATAGGCAATAACCTCTTTGACCTTGGCCATAGAACTTCTTTCATGACACGTTTCTAAAGCCAAGGGAAACAAAAGCAAAAATGAACTTTTGGGATTTCCTCAAGATAAGCTTTTGCACAGCAAAGGAAACAGTCAACAAAGCTAAGAGACAATCCACAGAATGTGAAAATATATTTGCAAATGACATTTCAGATAAAGGGCTGGTATCCAAGGTCTAGGAAGAACTTCTCACAATCAAAAAACAAATAATCCAGTTGAGAAATGAGCATAAGACATGAAGAGATGCTCCTCCAAAGAAGATATACAAATGCCTTGCAGACACATGAGAAAATGTTCAACATAGCTAGCCATCAGGGGAATATAAATCAAAACCACAACAAGCCCCTCAGGTTGTTTTTCAGAAGTGGCAGGGGGGTGGGAGGTTGGGGTACCAGGTGGTGGCTATTATAGAGGGCACGCATTGCAGGGAGCACTAAGTGTGGTGAAAAAATAATGAATACTGTTATGCTGAAAATAAATAAATTAAAAAAAAACACAACAAGACACCACCCTACACCAGTTAGAATGGCAAAAATTAACAAGGCAGGAAACTACAAATTTTGGCAAGGTTGTGGAGAATGTGGAACCCTCTTACACTGTTGGTGGGAAAGCAAGCTGATATAGCCAATTTGGAAAACAGTGTGGATGTTCCTCAAGCTAAAAATTAGGGTACCCTATGATACATTGATTGCACTACTAGTTATTTACCCTAAAGATACAGACATAGTAAAAAAGAAAGGGGCACATGCACTCCAATGTTCATAGCAGCAATCTCCACGATAGTAAAACTATGGAAGGAGCCAAGCTGTCCTTCAACAGATGAATGGATAAAGATATATGATATAGATATAGATATAGATGATATAGATCTAAAATAGATAAAAATAGATACAGATATAAAAGAAAGAAAAATATATATGTGTTCATATTTACAATGCAATATTACTCAGCCATCAGAAAGGATGAATATGTACAACTTGCATCTAAATGGATGTAACTGGAGGAGATTATGCTCAGTGAAATATGTCAAGAAGAGAATGACAACTATCATATGGTTTCACTCATATGTGGAACATAAGGAAGAGCACAGGGGACCACAGGGGAAGGGAGGGAAACCTGAATGGGAAGAAATCAGTGAGGGAGATGAACCATAAGAGACTCTGGATTCAGGAAAACAAACTGAGGGTTTCAGAAGGGAGAGGTGTTGGGGGATGTGGTAGCCAGGAGATGGGTATTAAGGAGGGCACATGTTGTGATGAGCAGTAGGTGTTATATGCAACAATTGAATCATTGAACACTACAACAAAAAGTAATGATGTTGTATATGCTGGATAACTGAACATAATTAAGAAAAATGAAAAAAATGCAAAAAAATAAGCTAAAAAGATAAAATAAAATAAAATTTTAAAATAAAAAAATAATAAATAATTTTAAAAAATAAGCTAAAAAGTAAAAATAAATAAATAAATACACAAAGAAAAATAAGTCCATACACTCCAATGACAGAGAACAATAAATATATAAATATATAATTATATAATTATATATATATTTATATAAAATATGTATATTTATAATAAAATATATTGTATATATTTATATATGTGTGTATATATATGTATATATATGTAAAATAATATACCATTTCAAATAGTGACAGGTGATAGGAAGGAAAATATATCTTTATAAAATGGATTGGATTGGGAGGGTGCTAAGTTTTAACTGGCATTCAGGAAGACCTGCCAAGAAGCTGACATTTTAACAGAGGCTTCCAGGAAACTAAGCAGGCAGTATAAGGATATCCAGGGGAGGTGTGTGCCCTGCAGGGATAACGGAGCAAAGACCTGCAGAAAGCACTTACTTTAGCTATAAAAATCTCAAAATGTAGTCAGTGTGGTGAGGAAATGAGCAAGAGGTAGAGTGATGACAGGTGGTGGCAGAGAATGTTGAGGAAGGAAGTGGCTTCCTGCCACTGATGGGACTTCAAGCCACAGAGAGTCCTTCCTTCATATGGTGTTCTGTTCACAGAATACCTTGTATGGGAATACCCTTCCTTATTTCCATCCGTTGGTGAACATTCTGGCATTTAGGGACCACTTACTAGACTATATGAACTCTGGTACCATTGTCCTGAGCACTGTACATGCACACACAGATGCACCCACAAACCACACACACTCACACACACACACATGCACTGTGGTCTCCTGGCACTGCATTATTATTATGCTTTTTAGCCACTCCTGACAAAATTGTTGAAAGAAATGGTACAAGGCAAGCTGTCAACATCAGGTTACTTTCACCCTGAAGGAATGTGTAACTAATATTTAAATTCTGGTTAGTAAGCCTCCCATAGTCATGGAAATATGGGCCTCCATTTTAATACAATTACATTGTATCCTTTAAATACAATTACAATTACAATTACAATATCCTTTAAATACAAAACAGTTCAAAAAAAAAAAAAAAAAAACAGAGAAGAAGGCAATGGACACAAGGGGTAAAGGAGATCTAATAAGTTCAGGCATCCCTGAGAGACTGTCATGAGCAGAAAGTTTCCATGGTTCTGGCAGCAATCCAGCCCCAGTTCATATCCCCTAATGCCCAGAATAATTAAAAAGGCAGAAAACAAATAAGAACAGAGTGATATTTTTATGACATCAAGACATTTTACTGCTTGGATATCCCTCCAGAAAAATGAGCAAAGGGAATAAATCTGAAATTTACAATGTATGACAAATATATAGAAAATATACAATGTATGACAACAGAAGGAGATTTTTATTTTTTACAATATTTAAAAAGATTTTATTTATTTATTTATTTATTTGACAGAGAGAGTGTGAGTGAGTGAGAGAGAGAGTGCAAGCTCCAGAGAGCACCAACAGCAGTGTGGGGAGAGGGAGAAGCATGTTCCCAGCTAAGCAGGGAACCTGACATGGGGCTAGATCCCAGGACCTTGGGATCATGACCTGGGCTGAAGGCAGATGCTTAACCTACTGAGCCACCCAGACACCCCAAGAGGATTTTAAATATGAAATAATGAAAGACTTTTCTGAATGATTTTAAGTGCAAAACGTTTGGAATCAGAAAACCAGGCTTTGAATATCAGATCTACCAAAATACAATATTTAAACTTGGGAGACACAACTAATCCATTCCAAATGTGAATACCCTTACTCAAATAGTGGGAATAACACTATCCACCTTCCTAGGGTGGCAGACAGCGTTAGTCACTACAAGTAAGAAGCATGCAGTATAGTTCCTCCCTGTGAGTAAACGAGTTATTTTCACCAGTGAACAGATTTATCTGAGTTTTCTCTTCTATCTCATCGATGTCTCCATTGTTTACACACCTCTTGGTAAGGAAGTATTACAGAGTAAAGCTAGTTAACATATCTTTTTTTGCTATGAAACACGATTTTTTAATTTGAATACTCACTTTGAGAGAAGATGCTGAGAAATGCACATCTCAGGAACTGCTGTTGTAAGAGAATAGCTACCTGCATGGGTCTGGGTCTTTCTATAAATGCAGAACATGCTCAAAACCACCACATCTTAAAAAGCTCACTGCAAACATCTCCAATCCTAATACTCCATTTTCCTGCTCCCCTCTGTTGAAAAACTCTTGGGTTGTGTTCTAATTTTGCTGGAACCATTTTAGGACGCCCATTCCATCCTCTGTCTCATCCAAATTGACTTCTCTTCCCACCTTGTACTGCTAACAATGATGCCTGTATTGCTGAATCCAATGGACATTTCTCTTTTGAACACATTATATAAATAATTTTAAATGAGTCTAGCTAGTCTCAGGTGACCTCAGGCAGAAGTTCTCAGATTCCTTTCTCCCTGCTCCTTTCTTGAAATACCTGCTGAGATCTCAGATTTACCTGGTGGGGTCTCTAAGATGAAAGTCTCTGTGGAGAACTGAATTCCTCTCTGGATGGTTGATGATGGAGATCAAAGCTCTTTTCCCAGACAGGCCAGCAGGGAGCAGTGCAACATGGGTCCCCCAGCCAGACTAAGGAAGACAAAAATAACCATGTCCTTGCCAGTCCAAGGTTTCACATGCTGAGGTTTTGCAGCAGAAGATATATTTACAGCTCCCTGTGTCTGCTCATTAGGCACTGTTTCCATTGTTATTCCCACCTCAGAGTGCTTCATTCCCTGTGGGACACTGGCCTGGACAGAAAGGAAATTTTTCCTGCTGATACACTGTTCCTGGAGGATCAAAGTAGAAGTCAGGTGAATCCAGTTATATATGCACATTCTCATGAACTTGCCTGACTTCCAGAGGTCTGACTTCCTTGCATTTTACCTTAACCTTGAGATATTTTTATTAACCACAATATCTTCCTGAAATTAGTTTTATTATCCCATCTTATCTTCAGATATAAGAATACTGAGGGTCAGGGGACTCCAGTTTTAATAAGTTACATAACCAAGTAGTTAAAGGTTATTGTATACTTTCTGAATTATCTACAATTGGAATCATTTAGAATGTGCTCCTAAGTTTTGTACACCTCCTTTAATCCAGCAAATGGTATACTTTATTCATTTTTTAAATTAAAGGATAGTTGACATACAAAGTTACATTAGTTTCAGGTGTACAACATGATGATTCAACCTATAACTCCTTATGTCATGCTCTGCTTGCCACATGTGCCAAACTCTATACCTTAAGTAGGTGCAGTTTACTATGTATGATCATTCTTCAATGATATATTTGAAAGAAGAAAGTCTAGTGGAACATGTCTGAAGGTAGATTCTAGAGCACTGGTATAGATGATTCACATCAAATGGGATGGATGATCTCTCTTTTTTAAAAATTTAATTTAATTTTCTCAGTGTTCCAAGATTCATTGTTTATGCACCATACCCAGTGCATCATGCAATACATGCCCTCCTTAATACCCACAACCATGCTCACCTAACACCCTGCTCCCCTCCCCTCCAAAACCCTTAGTTTGTTTCTCAGAGTCCACGGCCTCTCGTGATTCATCTCCCCCTCCCATTTCCCCAACTCAATTTTCCTTTCCTTCTCCTAATGTCCTCCATGTTATTCTTTATGTTCCACAACTAAATGAAACCATATGATAATTGACTTTCTCTGCTTGACTTATTTCACCCAGCATAATCCCCTCCAGTCCCATCCATGTTGATACAAAAGTTGGGTATTCATCTTTTCTGATGGAGGTGTAATACTCAATTGTATATGTGGACCACTTCTTCTTTATCCATTTGTCTGTTGAAGGGCATCTTGGCTCTTTCCACAATTTGACTTCTATGGACATTGCTGCTATGAACATTGTGGTGCATATGGCCCTTCTTTTCACTATATTTGTGGAAGACATCTCTTTTAACTAGAAAGAAAGCAAAGTGTCTATATGGATATATGACCAATGAAATTAAATTAATACAATTCACATTTACTATGCCTGATCTAGATCATTTCCAAGTATCAATTTTGCATTCAAAAGAACATGGAAAGAACAAATGAAGCCCAACATGAGTAAAGGAAAGGAAATAATAAAGATCAAAGCAGAAACACATGATACAGAGACTAAGAAAAGCAATGGAAAAGGTTCAATGCAACCAAGACCTTGTTCTTAAAAAGTGATGAACTTTAGATGAATTGGACCACTCTCCAAAGAAAAATGATGAATTTTTATTAAAATGAAAATTTTCAGAAAAGAAAAGAGAAATGACACAAATAAAACAAAAAATGAGAAAGGAGAAGTAACAACTGATGCCACAGAAATATGCACAATTATGAGATTACCATGCAAAAGTGTTTGCCAAAAAGGTGGATAACCTAGAACAATTGATAAAGTCCTAGAAACATATAATCTTCTAAAACAGAACCAGGAATAAATGAAAATCTCAAGAGATCGATTATAAGTAGTAAAATTGAATTGGTAATGAAGAAACCACCCAGAAGTACAAGTTTAAGGCCAGATAGATTCACAGGGGAAGTCTACCAGACATTCCAACTTGCATTCCCACCAACAGTGTAAGAGGGTTCCCCTTTCTCCACATCCTCTCCGACACATGTTGTTTCCTGTCTTGCTAATTTTGGCCATTCTAACTGGTGTAAGGTGATATCTCAATGTAGTTTTAATTTGAATCTCCCTGATGGCTAGTGATGATGAACATTTTTTCATGTGTCTGATAGCCATTTGTATGTCTTGATGAGAGAAGTGTCTGTCCATATCTTCTGCCCATTTTTTGATATGATTGTCTGTTTTGGGTGTGTTGAGTTTGAGGAGTTCATTATAGATCCTGGATATCAACCTTTTGTCTGTACTGTCATTTGCAAATATCTTCTCTCATTCCGTGGGTTGCCTCTTTGTTTTCTTGACTGTTTCCTTTGCTGTGCAGAAGCTTTTGATTTTGATGAAGTCCCAAAAGTTCATCTTCGCTTTTGTTTCCTTTGCCTTTGGAGACATATCTTGAAAGAAGTTGCTGTGGCTGATATCGAAGAGATTACTGCAGATGTTCTCCTCTAGGATTCTGATGGATTCCTGTCTCACATTGAGGTCTCTTATCCATTTTGAGTTCATCTTTGTGTACGGTGTAAGAGAATGGTCGAGTTTCATTCTTCTACATATAGCTGTCCAGTTTTCTCAGCACCATTTATTGAAGAGACTGTCTTTTTCCCACTGTATGTTTTTTCCTGTTTTGTCGAAGATTATTTGACCATAGAGTTGAGGGCCCATATCTGGGCTTTCTACTCTGTTCCACTGGTCTATGTGTCTGTTTTTATGCCAGTACCATGCTGTCTTGGTGATCACAGCTTTGTAGTAATGCTTGTTGCATCCTCTTTGGAGAACAGTGTGGAGATTATTCAAGAAATTAAAAATAGAGCTTCCCTATGACCCTGCAATTGCACTCCTGGGTATTTACCCCAAAGATACAGATGTAGTGAAAAGAAGGGCCATCTGTACCCCAATGTTTATAGCAGCAATGGCCATGGTCGTCAAACTGTAGAAAGAACCAAGGTGCCCTTCAATAGACGAATGGATAAGGAAGATGTGGTCCATGTACACTATGGAGTATTATGCCTCCATCAGAAAGGACGAATACCCAACTTTTGTAGCAACATGGACGGGACTGGAAGAGATTATGCTGAGTGAAATAAGTCAAGCAGAGAGAGTCAATTATCATATGGTTTCACTTATTTGTGGGGCATAACAAATAGCATGGAGGACATGGGGAGTTAGAGAGGAGAAGGGAGTTGGGGGAAATTGGAAGGGGAGGTGAACCATGAGAGACTATGGACCTTGAAAAACAATATGAGGGGTTTCAAGGTGTGGGGGTGGGAGGTCAGGGTACCAGGTTGTGGGTATTATAGAGGGCACAGGTTGCATGGAGCCCTGGGTGTGGTGCAAAAATAATGAATACTGTTATGCTGAAAATAAAAAATAAATTTTAAAAAAGTATTAATACCTACCGATGTCAGAACTTTCAAAAAACAAGAGGAAGGAAAGTTTACAAATGTATCACAAAACAAACTGAGGATTGCTCAGGGCTGGTGAGGAAAGGGTAGGGTGGCTGGATTATGTGCTATGTTGTGTGCTGTGAATTGTCTAAGACTGATGATTCACAGGCCTGTACCCCTGAATCAAATAATACATTATATGTTAATTAAGAAAAGCCAATATATTGTATAAGGCCAGCCTTACTCTGATAGGAGAATGATACTAAGATACCTCAAAAAGAG
Organism: Mustela erminea; assembly: GCF_009829155.1. Lineage (NCBI taxonomy): Eukaryota > Metazoa > Chordata > Mammalia > Carnivora > Mustelidae > Mustela > Mustela erminea. The sequence continues at coordinate 11,438,731 of NC_045614.1, forward strand.
AAAACTATAGACCAACATCCCTTATGAAGATGCAAAAATCCTCAATAAAATTTTAGCAAACCTATACAACAATACATTAGAGGGAATCTTCACCATGATCAGGTGGGATTTATTTCAAGAATGTAAGAATGTTTCAATATTTGTGCATCAATCAGTGTCATATACCACATCAACACAATAAAGACTGAAAAACATATGATAATCTCAATAGATTTAGAAAAAGCATTGGAGAAGACTTAACTTCCATTCATGATAAAAACTATCAACAAAGTAGAGATAGATAGAACATACCTCAACAAAATAAGGGACTTACATGAAAAACCCACAGCTAACAGTATAAACAATGGTGAAAAACTGATACCTTTCCCCCTAAGATCAAAGATGAGACAAAGATGTCCTCTCTCACCACTTTTATTCACATGTTACTAGATGTCATATCCATGGTAATCAGACAAGAAAAAGGAATAAGGGGTATCCATATTTGGAAAAAAGAAGTAAAACTGTTATTATTTGCATATGACATGATTATTATGCATTGAAAATCCTAAAGACCCTACCAAGAAACTACCAGAAATAATAAATGAGTTCAGTAAAATACAAGTTCCAAAATCAATATCCAGAAATCAGTAACATTTTTATACAGTAACAATGAAGTAGCAAAGAGAAAAATAATTTTAAAAACACAATTTACAAATGCACCAAACAAAATAAAATATTTAGGAATAAATTTATCCAAAAAGTTAAAAGACCTGTACTCCAAAAACTATAGCATACTAATGAAAGAAACTGAAGATGACTGAACAAGATGACAAGGAAAGGAATACCATGCTCACTAATTGAAGGAATTAATACTAATTCTTAATTAATTCAATATAATATTAATATAATTATTAATAAAGAATTAATATTGTGAAAATGTCCATATCACCCAAAGCAATCTACAGATTTAATGCAATCTCTATCAGAATGCCAATAGCGGTTTTCATAAAACTAGAACAAATACTAAAATTTGGATGGAACCTCAGGAAAACCCTGAATAGCCAAAGCAGTTCTGAGAAAGAGCAGAACTATCACAATACCAGATTCCAAGATCTATTACAAAGTTGTAGTAATCAAAATACTATGGGACTTGCACAAAAATAGAAACAATGGAACAGACTAGAGACCCCCAGATAGAAGCTTATGATTATATGGCCAATTAATCTATGACAACAGAGGCAAGAATACAGGGAGAAGACCATCTTTTATTTTTTTTAATTTTTTATTTTTTATAAACGTATAATATATTTTTATCCCCAGGGGTACAGGTCTGTGACTCGCCAGGTTTACACACTTCACAGCACTCGCCATAGCACATACCCTCCCCAATGTCCATAACCCCCCTTCTCCCAGCCCCCCTCCCCCCAGCACCCTCAGTTTGTTTTGTGAGATTAAGAGTCACTTATAGTTTGTCTCCCTCCTGATCCCATCTTGTTTCATTTATTTTTTTCCTACCCCCTTAACCCCCCATGTTGGATCTCCACTTCCTCATATCAGGGAGATCATATGATAGTTGTCTTTCTCTGCTTGACTTATTTTGCTGAGCATGATACCCTCTAGTTCCATCCATGTCATCGCAAATGGCAGGATTTCATTTCTTTTGATGGCTGCATAGTATTCCATTGTGTATATATACCACATCTTCTTTATCCACTCATCTGTTGCTGTTGAAGACCATCTTTTTAATAAATGGTGTTGAGACAATTGGACAGCTACATGTAAAAAATGGAATTGGACCATTCTCTAATTACATACACATACATAAACTCAAAATGGATTAAAGATCTAAATGTGAAACCTGAAAACATAAAAATCCTAGAAGAAAGAACAGGCAGTAATTTATCTGACATCGACTATAGCAACATTTTTCTAGATAAGTCTCTTAAGTTTATGGAAACAAAAGCAAAAATAAACTATGGGGACAACAACAAAATTAAAAGACCTCACATAGCAAAGTAAACAATAAATCAAAAAGATAAGCTACTGAATGGCAGATGATATTTGCAAATGATACCTCTGATAAAGGGTTAATCTCTAGAATGTATGAAGAACTCACAAAACCCAACAAAAAGAAAATGTCATTAAAAAAACAAATAATCCCAGCACCATTTATTGAAGAGACTGTCTTTTTTCCACTGTATATTTTTTCCTGTTTTGTCGAAGATTAAGATACAGATGTAGTGAAAAGAAGGGCCATCTGTACCCCAATGTTTATAGCAGCAATGGCCACAGTCGCCAAACTGTAGAAAGAACCAAGATGCCCTTCAACGGATGAATGGATAAGGAAGATGTGGTCCATATACACTATGGAGTATTATGCCTCCATCAGAAAGGACGAATACCCAACTTTTGTAGCAACATGGACGGGACTGGAAGAGATTATGCTGAGTGAAATAAGTCAAGCAGAGAGAGTCAATTATCATATGGTTTCACTTATTTGTGGAGCATAACAAATAGCATGGAGGACATGGGGAGTTAGAGAGGAGAAGGGAGTTGGGGGAAATTGGAAGGGGAGGTGAACCATGAGAGACTATGGACTCTCAAAAACAATCTGAGGGTTTTGAAGGGGTGGGGGGTGGTAGGTCGGGGTACCAAGTGGTGGGTATTATAGAGGGCACGGGTTGCATGGAGCACTGGGTGTGGTGAAAAAATAATAAATACTGTTATGCTGAAAATAAAAAATAAATTTTTAAAAAACCAAATAATCCAATTTAAAAATGGGCAGTGGATCCAAGAAGACATTTCTCTAAAGAAGACATACATACAGCCAATAGACACATGAAAAGATGTTCAACATCACTCATCCTGGGGGAAATGTGAATTAAAACCACAATGAGAGATCACTTCAAACCTGTCAAAATGGCTAAAATTAGCAATACAAGAAACAACAGGCATTGGTGAAGAGTGTGGAGAAAGGGGTGCCCTCCTGCACTGTTCCTGTGAATGCACACTGGTGTAGTCACTCAGAAAACATTATGGGGGGTTCCTCAAAAACTTAAAAATAGAACTACTATTTGATCCAATAATTCCATGACTGTTTCCAAAGACAACAAAAAGAGTAAGTTGAGAATAAAGTATGTGTAGCCCTATGTTTACTGCTGCATTATTTACAAGCCAAGATATGGAAGCAACCTGAATGTCTATCAATAGATGAATGGTTAGGAAAAATGTGGTACACCCCCCCAACACACAAGAATATTTCTCAGACATAGCAAATAATGAAATTGTGCCATTTGAGACAACATGGATGGACGCAGAGGATATTATGCTAAGTGAAAGAAGTCAGGTTGAGAAAGGCAAATACCTATGATTCCCCTCATAAGTAGAATCTTAAAAAAATGAGCAAAAAACAGAATCAGACCTATAAATATAGAGAACAAACTGATGGTTTCTAGAGAGAGGAGTGTGGCAGGATGGGCAGAGTGGGTGAAGGGGACACAGAAGTACAGGCTTCCATTTATGTAAGGAATAACTCATGAGAATAAAAGGTACAGTATAAGGAATGTAGTCAATGATACTGTAACAGCTACATACAGATGGTAGCTACCCTTTGGGTGAACATAACATAGTGTATAAACTTGTCAAATCCCTCCCTTGTATATCTGAAGCTAATGTGACAATGTGTGCCAGCTATACTCAAATAAGCACAACAAAAACAAGAAAACACAGGTAGTACTCTTTCCCATTATAAAGGAATGTTCTGAATAACCTACCTGGGTATATAGTCAGAAAAAAAAATCCCCCTGTGTGTTTAAAGAAATGAATGCCTTCATCCCAGATAAAAAACATGAATAACTGGATCTGGGGAACATATATGAAGAAAACTCTACCTCTGTAGCCAAAAAATTTATTATCCATCAAATGTAAAGATTTATACATTTTCTTCAGAATCTGTTTGAAGTGTTCTAAATAGAAGTCAGGGTGATGGTCCTTGGAGGGTCCTAATTGGGATGGATGTGGTCAGGAGACATAGGTATATCTCTGAGTCAGACACTGGAAAATGTCACCCCTAATGTTGCAGCAGCTCAGAGGCTCACAGGGTGGTCTTTTTCATGTGCCTACAAGAGAGGTTAGATACTTTGAAAAGATGTCCATTCCAGGGGATAGGTACTCATTGGGAGAAATGGAATATGCAGCTGGCTCCCAAGGTGGAGACACAGGGACTGAAGTGGCAGAAAACTTTCCTTTCTTTATAGTCCCTTGACTTCAGAAGAGCTGAGTTGCTTAGAGAATTGAGTAACATGAAGGGAATTTATTTAATAAGGAGCTCTGACAATTCAGCCTGTGAATCCCCCTCTGTAAGAGCTCACCTGATCCTCATCAGCCGCAGGCTAACAGCATCCTCTCCATGCCTCTCTGAGACATACATCCACACCAAAGAACCAGCACCTGACCCCGACTTCTTGTCCTTTCTATATCAATTGTCCTTGAAAGGAAGGCCCATAGAGCCAAATGAATTGAGTGAGGGATCAGGGCAAGGTAGAGCAGTCCAGTAAGTACTCTGGGAAAATGGAAAGCTTTTATTAACCATGTCTTCTGGGAAAACAGTCAGGTTGATGAGATACTGAAATGGGGTTGATTTAGAGTTTTGCAAATTTCATGTCTGAAGAGGATTCCTGCTCCTCACTACATCTGTTTTCTTGCTTCTCTTCTCAGAACATCTTTGCAGGGACACTGTCCTGCAGCAGAAACCCACCATCCCTTATGTCTGCTCACCTCTCTGGTTCTGCTTTAGTCCAATGTTACCCTTTCCTTTTGTGAGACACTTCCTGAGGCAGCCCTGCACAGTGAGAAGAGCCTTGACTTGGAGTCATGAAATGCGTAGAATTTGGAATCCTAACCTTAAAAACAAAATATGCCCTAATATAAGATCAGTGTAATATGCTTATTTATTTACTTTTAAAAATGATGCTTAAATGGGATGCCTGGGTGGCTCAGTTGGTTAAGCAGCTGCCTTCGGCTCAGGTCATGATCCCGGTGTCCTGGGATCGAGTCCCACATCGGGCTCCTTGCTCCGCGGGGAGCCTGCTTCTCCCTCTGACTCTGCCTGCCACTCTGTCTGCCTGTGCTCACTCTCACTCTCTCTCTCTCTCTCTCTGACAAAATGAATGAATAAAATCTTTATAAAAAAATGATGCTTAAACAAATTCTACTCAAAGATAAAAGAAGGAATAATGGCAGGCTTTCCAATGACAGAGTGTCATAAAATGAACATGCAAAATAATGTAATCTGGTCATGTAGGCAATACAAATCATTGTGAAAGTCATAGATACTTGCTCTGAAAAACTAAAGATAGGATTCATACATGGTGTTTAGAATAATAAAGAACAATATATGAAAATTGTTGCCTCAACGCAGATGGCAGAAAACAGCCCTAATGATCGAGTCCTATTTTTGCCTACATATGAAGTAAGGTTGTTCAAGGGAAGGTGTAGAGGAAAATAAAAGTGAGGAGATAAAAGGTGAAGGACTGAAACCCACAGATGACCTAGACCAGTACTATTCAGTCATGATTGAGCATGGGAATCCCCGGAATCTTGTCACAATGTGGATACAGATTCAGCAAGTCTGAATGTTGCCTGGACTCTGCATTCAAAGAAGCTGGGCAATGCTGTTCCCGCTGGTCCTTGGACCATACTGAGTAGGCAGGCTATAACAGGCATGACTGCTTTGGAACCAGGACTACATTTCCAGATAGTAGTGGCAGCACAGAAATGGAAGCATTTCAAATTCCCCAACTGAGGCAATTATAACAGGGTAATACTTTATTAATCCATTAAAGGCAATCACATTTCTGTCCTGTCAATATGATGCTCATTGAATGTTGATTTTTTTCCTTGTTCCTTCTAGTTATTTCAACCACAAGGAATCAGAATATCAAACACATGCTGCAGTATTTCTCCTTCTGGAGTTTTCAGTGACATTGGAGGTTCAGTTCATGCTCTTTGGGCTGTTCCTGTTCATGTACTTAGACATGTTCACTGGGAACCTGCTCATCATCCTGACCATCTGCTCAGACTGCCACCTCCACACACCCATGTACTTCTTCCTCTCCAACTTGTCCTCTGCCGATATCTGTTTCACTTCCACCACTGGCCCTAAGATGCTGCTTACATTTTGCTCACAGCAAAGCCATAACATATGTAGGATGCCTCAGCCAGATTTTTTTTTTGCATGTGTGTTTGGATGCCTGGATAATTTGCTCCTGATCATGATGACCTATGACCACTGTGTGGCCATCTGTCATCCCCCTGCACTACCAGGTCATCATGAATCCATAGCTCTGTGGGCTGCTGGCCTTGGTGTACTGGTGTTGCAGGCTCTCTGCTTAAGATCTTGACCCTTTTGAGGCTGTCCTTCTGCACAATCATGGAAATATGACACTTTTTTTTGTATGTGTGTGATCTTCCTGAAATCCTGAAGCTTGCCTGTTCTGACACCCTCATCAAGAACATAGTGTTGTATTCTGCAACTGGTCTTCTGGCCGTGAGTCCTTTCCAAGAAATACTTTTCTTACAATCAAATTCTTTCTTCCATACCCAGCACTTCCTCAGTTGTAGGCAAATACAAAGTCATTCCTACATGCGCGTCTCACCACTCAGTGGTCTCCTTGTTCTATGGCACTGGCCTTGGAGTAGACTTCAGTTCTACAGCAACGTCATCCACTAGGATGAATCTGGTGGCCTCGATAATGTGCACTATTGACACCCCCATGCTGAACCCTTCCATCTATACCTTGAGGAACAAGGACATGAAGGCGGCCATGAATAGGTCCCTTGATAGGATGTTTCCTCTCAGTATCAGGACTGCTATTGGACTCACCTGAGTAGCTGGGCCTCCAGACATCCTGGCTTTCTTCATCCAATATTTTTATTTTTTCTCCAGGTGTACACATTTTAAAGCATTCTTTCCTTGTCAAGGAAGAGATGGTCTTCTCTATTTTTCTTCAGGTTGTAACCTGGGTTCATGTTTTCACTTTATAATCAGTCATTTTTACTGGTGTGAATACAAGCTGGTATTTTCTCAGTAATCTTTGGTAATGGCTTGGATTTCTTAAAACAATAAGTCAAATCTCATGTATTTAATATATATAATCAGAGTGACGGATATGTGCCTGTTTTGGAAATGTCCTAAAAACTCATTTACAAAGATGTTTTCTCCAGTCATGTGAATCAACTGAAAAATTTGCCCACCTCCTTTTATTTTTACCTGATCTGATTCACTTTCCTTCCAGTCACATCAACTTTACTAAACTTCTCAGCTGTCCACAATATAGATTCCCTGAATTTCAGAACTATCTCTTACCTATCTTTGAAAGTGCAGTGCCAAGTACAGTTCTCAGTATGGAATTTATGCTCAGTGAGTAATTGTTTAGTGAAAAATAGGTGGGTGGCGAATCACTAAGGAAATGTTGAAAAACAAAAATAAAACGGGGGGCATCATGTTACCTGGTTTCAAGCTTTACTACAAAGCTGTGATCACCAAGACAGCATAGTACTGGCATAGAAACAGAAACATAGACCAGTGGAACAGAGTAGAGAGCCCATATATGGACCCTCAACTCTATGGTCAAATAATCTTCGACAAAACAGGAAAAAATATACAGTGGAAAAAAGACAGTCTCTTCAATAAATGGTGCTGGGAAAACTGGACAGCTATATGTAGAAGAATGAAACTTGACCATTCTCTTACACCATACACAAAGATAAACTCAAAATGGATAAAAGACCTCAGTGTGAGACAGGAATCCATCAGAATCCTAGAGGAGAACATAGGCAGTAATCTCTGCGATATCAGCCACAGCAACTTCTTTCAAGATATGTCTCCAAAGGCAAAGGAAACAAAAGGGAAGATGAACTTTTGGGACTTCATCAAAATCAAAAGCTTCTGCACAGCAAAGGAAACAGTCAAGAAATCAAAGAGGCAACACACGGAATGGGAGAAGATATTTGCAAATGACAGTACAGACAAAAGGTTGATATCCAGGATCTATAATGAACTCCTCAAACTCAACACACACAAAACAGACAATCATATCAAAAAATGGGCAGAAGATATGGACAGACACTTCTCCAATGAAGACATACAAATGTCTATCAGACACATGAAAAAATGTTCATCATCATTAGACCTCAGGGAGATTCAAATTAAAACTACATTGAGATATCACCTTACATCAGTTAGAATGGCCAAAATTAGCAAGACAGGAAACAACATGTGTTAGAGAGGATGTGGAGAAAGGGGAACGCTCTTCCACTGTTGGTGGGAATGCAAGTTGGTGCAGCCTCTTTGGAGAACAGTGTGGAGATTCCTCAAGAAATTAAAAATAGAACTTCCCTATGACCCTGCCATTGCACTCCTGGGTATTTACCCCAAAGATACAGATGGAGTGAAGAGAAGGGCCATCTGTACTCCAATGTTTATAGCAGCAATGGCCATGGTCGCCAAACTGTGGAAAGAACAAAGATGCCCTTCAACAGATGAATGGATAAGGAAGATGTGGTCCATATACACTATAGAGTATTATGCCTCCATCAGAAAGGACGAATACCCAACTTTTGTAGCAACATGGATGGGACTGGAAGAGATTATGCTGAATGAAATAAGTCAAGCAGAGAGAATCAATTATCATATGGTTTCACTTATTTGTGGAGCATAACAAATAGCATGGAGGACATGGGGAGTTAGAGAGGAGAAGGCAGTTGGGGGAAATTGGAAGGGGAGGTGAACCATGAGAGACTATGGACTCTCAAAAACAATCTGAGGGTTTTGAAGGGGCGGGGGGTGGGAGGTCGGGGTACCAGGTGGTGGGTATTATAGAGGACACAGATTGCATGGAGCACTGGATGTGGTGCCAAAATAATGAATACTGTTATGCTGAAAATAAAAATAAATTTAAAAAAATAATAAAAGAAAATAAATAAAGGCCAAAAAAAACAACGAAAGAACCAACCAAATAAAAATAGGGGGGTGGGTAGTTAAATAGAGTCAGGACCAGAAAAAAAAAAATGCACGGATTTAATGAAAGCTTTTGAACTAGAAAAAAAATTTCTTGGGGTTATGCTTTGTTTTGTTTTAAGATTTCATTTATTTATTTGAGAGAGAGAGACTGCACAAGGCATGGGGAGAGGAAGAGGGAGGAGCAGACTACCCGCTAAACAGGCACCTCCATATGTCCTGAGCTGAATGCAGAGGCTTAACTGACTGAGCCACTCAGATGCCCAAGAACTTTGGTTATTGATATGGATCTTGATAACAGTAAATAATAACAGTCTTCCAGCACTGTTTAAAGTGTTTATACACATTATCTCATGTGAGTTTTCCTAAAATACTTATGTGATTAGTATCATTTCCTGTTTATTATGGAGGGTGTGGGAGAACTTATGGTATGTAGCTGACTCACTCAAGGTCAAGGCTGTGGTGAAAAGGCTCATACCTTCTGAGGTCTATGGAGGGCTGCCTGATTCCAAGGCTCTCTCAGGCATCAGGTTATGTTGCCTCCAGTCAAATATTATTGTAATAGTTTATGGCCTAAAATATAAATGCCCACTTTGAGAAGTCAACGTTCCAGCTAAGAAGTGTTCTGTCTCTGGGGGGCTGCATCCTTAGAAATAAATCACAGCCTACAGTGAGATTGATTAAGGTTTCCTTAATACTATAATTTCATTTCATTAGATTGTTACAAAGTTTAGCACATTAGCATGTATTCTTCCTATATTTTTGGTTTCCATACTTAGATCTTTTTGCATCTTAGATATTTTTATTCTAATTGCTTTAAAGTATCTTTTCTCATGTCTACATTTTATTTTATGTAATATCCAATGTGTTCTTTATATTTTCTATAGTTTTATACTTCTTTTTAAATTGTCTTAGAATTTACATCAGCGGTTTTCCAGCACAAGAAACTAGAAAATGTGGAAATCATGCCCTAGAATCCATCAATTATATTCTCAGTTTTTTTTATTGCATTATGTTATATGACTCATCATACACTACATCATTAGGTCTTGATGTAGTGTTCCATGATTCATTGTTTGTGTATAACACCCAGTTCTCCAGGCAATCCTTGTACCCTCCTTAACATCCTTCACCAAGCTCACCTGTCCCCCCACCCCTCTCCTTTCTAAAACCATCAGTTTGATTCCCAGAGTCCATAGTTTCTCATGGTGCATATCCTCCTCTGATTTATCCCCCTTCATCTTCTTCTTCCTTCTTTTACTGTCCTCCATGCTATTCCTTATGTTCCATAAATAAGTGAAACCATATGATATTGACTTTCTCTGCTTGACTATTTCACTCAATGTAATCTCCTCCACTCCCATCCATGTTGATTCAAAAGCTGGATATTCAGGATGCCTGGGTGGCTCAGTTGGTTAAGCAGCTGCCTTCAGCTCAGGTCATGATCCCAGCATCCTGGGATCAAGTCCCACATTGGGCTCCTTGCTCAGCAGGGAGCCTGCTTCTCCCTCTGTCTCTGCCTGCCATTCTGTCAGCCTGTGATCACTCGCTCTCCCTCTCTCTCTGACAAATAAATAAAATCTTTAAAATAAAAAAAAAGCTGGATATTCAACCTTTCTGATGGCTGAATAATATTCCATTGTACATATGAACTATATCTTCTTTATCCATTCATCTGTTGAAGTTCATGTTGGCTCTTTCCACAGTTTGGGTATTATGGACATTTCTGTGATGAACATTGTGGTGCATATGGCCCTTCTTTTCTCTTCATCTGTATCTTTAGGGTAAATACCGAGTAGTACAATTGCCAGGTCACAGGGTAGTTCTATTGTTAATTTTTTTAAAAACTTCCACACTGTTTTCCAAAGTGGCTGCACCAACTTGTATTCCAACCAACAGTGTAAGAGGGTTCCCCTTGCTTCACAGCCTCTTTAACACTTGTTTCTTGCCTTGTTAATTTTTGCCCTTCTAACTGGTATAAGGTGGCATCTCATTGTGGTTTGGATTTGAATTTCCCTGATGACAAATGAAATAAATATTATTTCATGTGTCTGCTAGCCATTTGTATGTCTTCTTTGGAAAAGAATCTGTTCATGTCTTCTGTCCATTTTCTGGCTTGATTAATTGTTTTTTGGGTGTTGAGTTTGAGAAATTCTTTCTAGATCTTGGCTATCAACCTTTTGTCTGTACTGTCATTTGCAAATATCTTCAGTATTCGTTATTTTTTCACCACACCCAGTGATCCATGCAATCCGTGTCCTCTATAATACCCACCACCTGGTACCCCGACCTCCCACCTCCCCGCCACTTCAAACCCTTCAGATTGTTTTCAGAGTCCATAGTCTCTCATGATTCACCTCCCCTTACAATTTACCCCAACCCCCTTCTCTCTAACTCCCCATGCCCTCCATGCTTTTTGTTATGCTCCACAAATAAGTGAAACCATATGATAATTGACTCTCTCTGCTTGACTTATTTCACTCAGCATAATCTCTTCCAGTCCCGTCCATGTTGCTACAAAAGTTGGGTATTCGTCCTTTCTGATGGGAGCATACTACTCCATAGTGTATATGGACCACATCTTCCTTATCCATTCGTCCATTGAAGGGAATCTTGGTTCTTTCCACAGTTTGGCAGCCGCAGCCATTGCTGCTATAAACATTGCGGTACAGATTGCCCTTCTTTTCACGACATCTGTATCTTTCGGGTAAATACCCAGGAGTGCAATTGTAGGGTCACAGGGAAGCTCTATTTTTAATTTCTTGGGGAATCTCCACACTGTTCTCCAAAGAGGCTGCACCAACTTGCATTCCCACCAACAGTGTTAAGAGGGCTCCCCATTCTGCACATCCTCTCCAACACATGTTGTTTCCTGTTTTGTTAATTTTGGCCATTCTAACTGGTGTAAGGTGATATCTCAATGTGGTTTTAATTTGAATCTCCCTGAGGGCTAATGATGATGAACATTTTTTCATGTGTCTGATAGCCATTTGTATGTCTTCATTGGAGAAGTGTCTGTCCATATCTTCTGCCCATTTTTTGATATGATTGTCTGTTTTGTGTGTGTGGAGTTTGAGGAGTTCATTACAGATCCTGGATATCAGCCTTTTGTCTGTACTGTCATTTGCAAATACCTTCTCCCATTCCATGGGTTGCCTCTTTGTTTTCTTGACTGTTTACTTTGCTGTGCAGAAGCTTTTGATTTTGATGAAGTCCCAAAAGTTCATCTTCGCTTTTGTTTCCTTTGCCTTTGGAGACATATCTTGAAAGAAGTTGCTGTGGCTGATATTGCAGAGATTACTGCCTATGTTCTCCTCTAGGATTCTGATGGATTCCTGTTTCACATTGAGGTCTTTTATCCATTCTGAGCTTATGTCTGTGTACGGTGTAAGAGAATGGTCGAGTTTCATTCTTCTACACATAGCTGTCCAATTTTCCCAGCATCATTTACTGAAGAGACTGTCTTTTTTCCACTGTATATTTTTTCCTGTTTTGTCGAAGATTATTTGACCATAGAGTTGAGGGTCCATATCTGGGCTCTCTACTCTGTTCCACTGGTCTATGTGTCTGTTCTTATGACAGTACCATGCTGTCTTGGTGATCACAGCTTTGTAATAAAGCTTGAAATCAGGTAACGTGATGCCCCCAGCTTTATTTTTGTTTTTGAACATTTCCTTCACGATTCTGGGTCTCTTCTGATTCCATACAAATTTTAGGATTATTTGCTCCAGCTCTTTGAAGAATAACGGTGGAATTTTGATCGGAATAGCATTAAAAGTATAGATTGCTCTAGGCAGTATAGACATTTTAACAATGTTTATTCTTCCAATCCAAGAGCATGGAATGGTTTTCCATGTTTTTGTGTCTTCTTCAATTTCTTTCATGAGTGTTCTGTAGTTCCTTGAGTACAGATCCTTTACCTCTTTGGTTAGGTTTATTCCCAGGTATCTTATGGTTCTTGGTGCTATAGTAAATGGAATCGATTCTCTAATTCCCCTTTCTGTATTTTCATTGTTAGTGTATAAGAAAGCCATTTATTTCTGTACATTGACTTTGTATCCTGCCACGTTGCTGAATTGCTGTATGAGTTCTAGTAGTTTGGGGGTGGAGTCTTTTGGGTTTTCCATATAAAGAATCATGTCATCTGCAAAGAGAGAGAGTTTGACTTCTTCATTAGCAATTTGGATACCTTTTATTTCCCTTTGTTGTCTGATTGCTGTTGCTAGGACTTCTAATATTATGTTGAACAAGAGTGGTGAGAGTGGGCATCCTTGTCTTGTTCCAGATCTCAACGGGAAGGACACAAGCTTTTTCCCACTGAGGATGATATTCGCTGTGGGTCTTTCATAGACAGATTTGATGAAGTTCAGGAATGTTCCCTCTATCCCTATACTTTGAAGCGTTTTAATCAGGAACGGATGCTGGATTTTGTCAAATGCTTTTTCTGCATCAATTGAGAGGACCATGTGGTTCTTCTCTCTTCTCTTATTAATTTGTTCTATCACATTGATTGATTTGCAAATGTTGAACCATCTTTGTAGCCCAGGGATAAATCCCACCTGGTCATGGTGGATAAACTTTTTAATGTGCTGTTGGATCCTGTTGGCTAGGATCTTGTTGAGAATCTTAGCATCCATATTCATCAGTGATATTGGTCCGAAATTCTCCTTTTTGGTAGGGTCTTTGCCTGGTTTGGGGATCAGGGTAATGCTGGCTTCATAGAAAGAGTCAGGAAGTTTTCCTTCTGCTTCAATATTTTGAAACAGCTTCAGGAGAATAGGTGTTATTTCCTCTTTGAAAGTTTGGTAGAATTCTGTGGGGAATCCATCAGGTCCTGGGCTCTTGTTTTTTGGGAGGTTTTTGATCACCATTTCAATCTCATTACTAGATATTGGTGTATTCAGGTTGTCAATTTCTTCCTGATTCAATTTTGGGAGTTTATAGTTTTCCAAGAATGCATCCATTTCATCTAGGTTGCTTAGCTTATTGGCATCTAACTGTTGATAATAACTTCTGATGATCGTTTGTACTTCCTTGGTGTTTGTTGTGATCTCTCCCTTTTCATTCATAATTTTATGTATTTGAGCTTTCTCTCTTTTCTTTTGCAATAGTGTTGCCAATGATTTATCGATCTTATTGATTGTTTCAAAAAACCAGCTTCTAGTTTCATTGATACGTTCTACTGTATCTCTGGTTTCTACCTCATTGATCTCAGCTCTAACCTTGATTATTTCCCTTCTTATGTGTGTAGTTGGTTTGATTTGTTGTTGATTCTCCAGTTCTTTAAGGTGTAGAGACAGCTGGAGTATTCTGGATTTTTCAATTTTTTTGAGGGAGGCTTGGATGGCTATGTATTTCCCCCTTAGGACCGCATTTGCTGCATCCCATAGGTTTGGACTGAAGTGTCTTCATTCTCACTGGTTTCCATGAATTGTTTCAGTTCTTTGATCTCCTGGTTGGTCCAAGCATTCTTAAGCAAGGTGGTCTTTAGCTTCCAGGTGTTTGAGTTCCTTCTGAACTTTTCCTTGTGATTGAGCTCCAGTTTCAAAGCATTGTGATCTGAGAATGTGCAGGGAATAATCTCAGTCTTTTGGTATCGGTTGAGTCCTGATTTGTGACCCAGTATGTGGTCTATTATTGAGAAGGTTCCATGTGCACTTGAGAGGAATGAGTATTCTGTTGTTTTAGGGTGGAATGTTCTATATATATCTATGAGGTCCATCTGTTTCAATGTGTCATTCAATGCTCTTGTTTCTTTATTGATTTTCTGCTTCAATGATCTGTCTATTTCTGAGAGAGGTGTGTTAAGATCTCCTACGATTAGTGTATTCATATCAATATGACTCTTTATCTTGATTAACAGTTTTCTTATGTAATTGGCTGCTCTCATATTGGGGGCATAGTTATTTACAATATTTAGATCATCTTGGTGGATAGTCCCTTTAAGGATTATGTAGTGTCCTTACTGATCTCTGACTACAGTCTTTAGTTTAAAATCTAATTTTTCTGATATGAGAATCGCTACCCCAGCCTTCTTTTGAGGCCCATTGGCATGAAAGATGCTTCTCCCTCCCTTCATTTTCATTCTGGGTGTATCTTTAGGTTCAAAATGGGTCTCTTGTAGACAACATATGGATGGGTTCTGTCGTTTTATCCAGTCTGTAACCCTCTGCCGTTTGATGGGCACATTTAGGCCATTCACATTGAGGGTGATTATTGAGAGATACGTTTTTATTGACATCGTGTTACCTTTGAAGTCTTTCTTTCTGTAGATTGTCTCTATATTTCTGTTCAATGCTCTTCTTGGGCTTTTTCCTCCTTTAAAGAAGCCCGCTTAATATTTCCTGCAGTATCAGCTTGGTGGTTGCATAGTCTTTTAAGCCTTGACGGTCCTAGAAACTCTTTATCTCTCCATCCATTTTGAATGTCAGTCTTGCTGGATAATGTATTCTTGGCTGCATGTTCTTCTCATTCAGTGCCTTTAATATATCTTGCCAGCCCTTTCTGGCTTTCCAGGTCTCTGTGGGCAGGTCTGACGTTATTCTGATGGGCTTTCCTCTGTACATAAGGATCTTCTTTGTCCTAGATGCTTTCAAGAGGTTCTGCCTACAATTATAATTCTTCATTCTTACTATTAGGTGTCTCGAGGACTTTCGAGAATCTGTAATCTTGGGGGGAAACCTTTCAGCCTCTAGTACATAAATGCTGGTTCCATTCATGAGATTTGGAAAATTTTCATGAAGAACTTGTTCCACTATATCTTCTAGACTTCTTTCTTTCTCCTCCCCTTCAGGGATTCCAATAATTCTGACGTTTGAACGTTTCATGGCATTATTTATTTCCCTGATTCTGTTTTAGTGGCTTCTAAGCTGTTTGTTCCAGGCTTCCTCCTGATCCTTTCTCTCTATCTGTTTGTCCTCCAGATCACTAATGCTATTTTCTGTCTCAGTTACTCTAGCATTGAGAGAATTTAGATTAGATTGGAACTCATTGACAGCATTGTGAAGCTCATCCCTGGTTGCTTTCAGCTCTTCCCTAATATTGAAAACATGATCTCTGGTCGTTTTCAGTTCAGCCCTAATCAATTTTGTTTGGTCACCCATGGCTTTCTCCAACCTAGCTATTGCTTGGATAATTGTTAGCCTGAATTCTCTTTTCGACATATTGTCTATGTTGATAGCCTTAGCTCTTTGCAGAAGGTCCATCCTCTGTATTTTTCTTCTGTTGGGCATCCTCCTCCTAGTCATTTTGGTGAGAGATGGCTGAACGGGTGTTGCTGGGTTTATCGACTGTGGTGCAGTCAGGGTGCACCCTGGAATGCTTCTGAGCAATCAGGGTTCCCCACCCAAATGAGTGTAAAAAGAAAAGGAAAAGAAAAAAAGAGAGAGAGGGAGAGAGACAGGAAAGAAAGGTGAGATAAGAGGTTTAGCCCAAATGGGCTCCAAGGTAAGGTTTATGAAGTATACAGACAGACACAGAAAACAAAAAGACTGATAAAAGTATATGACAAGAGAAAAAAAAATACATATATTTGCATATATATATATGCAAATAAAGGAAGAACCTCGTCAAAAAGAACCCTGAGTGTAAGATTTATATACTATCAGGACAGACACAAAAACACAGAAATACTGGTGGAAGAAAAAGATGGGAGAGTGGTTGTAAATTCTCAGTGTGGGTGAGGAAGGTTGTATTGATTCTTCCAGCATATATCTTGATATCTTTGTTAAAGGACTCAACTTTCCTAAGATAAGGGGGGATTAGGAATTGGTTTACCTATAGGGGTGGCATTGATTGGGGAAAGGAGATTACCTTGAAGTTTAACTCTATATGAATATTAGAAAATAAGTATTTTAAAAATGAATAAACTAAACTAAACTAAAATTTTAAAAAAAGAAATTTAAAAAATAGAAATGCAAAAGGAAAACACAGGTGTATGAATCAAAAAGTTCAGGTTAGAAGGTTATTATGGAATTTGATGTACTGGACATCTCACTGTGACAGTAAATAGGTTAAAAAATTATCTATATAATAATAAAACATTAACTATATTAAAAAAATGAGCCAGAATAGTGGGATCGAATTAATAATAAAAATTGTCCTATGAAGTAGTGGTGGTTGTTCTCTTGTCGTCTTTTTTTTTTTTTTTTTTTCCTTTCCTGGTTGGTTTTCCACGTGGGTTTTCAGTCCCTGAAGTTCTCTCAGCTAAGTCCTCCTGCCTCCCTCAAGGGGGTGGGCTAAGAGGAAACTGGTTTTTTCAGGCTTTTGTTCTCTGGAGGTTTTTGTATTTGTTCACTTTTGTTTTTCTCTCTCACCTTGACCGCTTTTAATGGTTTTTGCAGGTTTAGAGGAAAGCAAACTGCACCCTGACCTCCCTCTCAGAGAGAAGCCTCAGTCTGGCTGCAGAGCCCATATAAATCCCCCCCCTTGGCCGCTGGCAGAGCAGGTTCCCAGTCGTGGTCCCTGGGGACTCAGGATTTTTTGCTTGTACCAAAAACCACGGCAGCAGTGGCTGTCTGGGCAGCTCCAGACTGCCAGAGAAGTTCCAAGAAGCGATCGCACACTGAGATTTTCACTGAGATTTTCCCGCTGGCCCGGGCTGGGAGTGCCTGGTCTTTCCGGTCCGAGAGCACCCAGCTGGCGTTTGTGTGCACCTCTTTCAGTGGAGGGCGCGGGGCACGACTCAGACTCTGATGGCACAGCAGGGCACTTGCGTGGGGACTGCAAAAAGGCTGTGCTTCTGTTGGCTGGCGAGGCTCCCAGCCCCTCATGGGAGCCAGGCGCCACGCACTCTCAGGCACGCTGATGGTTCAGGGACCGAGACCTGGTTTCTCTGCCGCACTCTCTCTGGCTCTGTGCCAGGGGTGGCTGTCCTGGTCTGGGGACTTAAGCCCCGACCCTAACACCCTGATTCCCGCAATTTTGCAATCCCCCCCCCCCCCCCCGTGATCCTTTGCTCTTTTTGAGTGCTTTCTACCAGACTCCCGAGTTAATGCTGGTCCCCAGGCGCAGGGCACTCTCCTATTGGGATATTACTTTCCAAGGGGTCGCCTCTGGTGGCTCCCTCCCCCTTTTGTTTATCTTCTTATCTCAGTCCAACTTTCCCACTCCCGCTTTACCTGCCCACTGGCGTCTTCTGCTCCAGTAGAGATCCAGACGTGTGTAATTCTGATCTCAGGCTGATTTCGTGGGTGATTGGAGATCTTTGGAAGGTAATCAGCTCACTTTAGGGTGCAGGTTGAATGGGCGCCTCCTCCTACTTCCCTGCCATCTTGTCTCCCCCTACACACAACCTCCTTAAAAAGAACAGTCCAGGAGCTGATGGATTCCCAGGGGAAGTCTACCAAACATTCAAATAAGAAGTAATATCTATTCTCCTGAAGCTGTTTCAAAAAAAGAAAGAAAAGAAAGAAGAAGAACAGAAGCAAAACATCCAAGCTCTTTCTATGAGGCCAGCATGACCTTGATCCCAAAACGAGGCAAAGACCCCATCAGAAAGGAGAATTACAGACAAATATCTCTGATGAATATGGATGCCAAAATTCTCAACAAGATCCTAGCTAATAGGATCCAACAGTACATTAAAAGGATTATCTACCATGACCAGGTCGGTTTATCCCTGGGTTGCAAGGGTGTCTCAACATTCACAAATCAATCAATGTGACAGAACACATAAATAAGAGAAGAGACAAGAACCTCATGGTCCTCTCAATTGATGCAGAAAATAGCATTTGACAAAATACAACATTCTTTCATAATAAAACTCTTCAGAGTGTAGGAGTATAGGGAATATTCCTCAACTTCATAAAATCTACCTATGAAAAACCAGTGGGGAAAGGCTGAGAACCTTTCCCTTAAGATCAGGAACAGGACAAGGATGCTGGCTTTCACCACTATTACTCAACATAGTACTAGAAATCCTAGCAACAGTAATCAAACAACAAAAAGAAATAAAATGTATTCAAATTGACAAAGAAGAAGTCAAACTCTCTCTCTTTGCAGATGACATGATACTTTATGTGAAAAATCCAAAAGACTCCACCCCCAAATTACTAGAATTCATACAGCAATTTAGTAATGTGGCAGGATACAAAATCAATGCACAAAAATCAGTTGCTTTGTCTTGCACTAACAATGTAACTATAGAAAGAGATATTAGAGAATTGATTCCATTTACAATAGCACCAAAAATCATAGGATACCTTGGAATAAACCTAACCAAAGACATAAAGAGTCTATACTCTACGAACTACAGAACACTCACGAAAGAAATTTAAAAAGACACAAAAAGATGGAAGAAGATTCCATGCTCATGGATTGGGAGAATAAACTTTGTTAAATGTCTATGGTGCCCAGAGCTATCTATACTATCAATGCCCTCCTGATCAAAATACCAATGACATTTTTCAAAGCCCTGGAACAAACATTCTAAAATATGTTCTCAGTTCTTTTACTTCCATCTGGTTTATGCTCAGAGGATTAATCTAAAATTTCTTCTAGACGTCTGTGGCTATTTTATGTTTTTTTTTTTCTACTAGTTAATTTTAGTCATTTTACTTTTCTACATCTTCAGTTACTTCATGCCAGCAAGTGGTTGACATTAAGATAGAAATTTTTGTTATTCAACTAAGCACCAATTGTTCAAACACACTTATTTCCAAAGCCTTGCTTTCCTCATTGGTTTTGATTTAACTTTTAAAAATAACAGCTTTTTATTTTATAGGATTTGTGATTTTGTATTCACCTGTCTTGACAACAATTTAGGCTCAAGTCGGGGAGGAGTCAAGATGGCGGAGAAGTAGCAGGCTGAGACTGCTTCAGCTAGCCAGAGATCAGCTAGATAGCTTATCTAAAGATTGCAAACACCTGAAAATCCATCGGCAGATCGAAGAGAAGAAGAACAGCAATTCTGGAAACAGAAAAACAACCACTTTCTGAAAGGTAGGACCGGCGGAGAAGTGAATCCAAAGCCACGGGAAGATAGACCCCGGGGGGAGGGGCCGGCTCCCGGCAAGCGGCGGAGCAACAGTGCACAAAATCAGGACTTTTAAAAGTCTGTTCCGCTGAGGAACATCGCTCCAGAGGCTAAACCGGGGCGAAGCCCACGCGGGTTCAGCGTGGCCTCAGGTCCCGCAGGGTCACAGAAGGATCGGGGGTGTCTGAGTGTCGCAGACCTTGTGGGTATTGGAACGGAAAAGCCGGCTACAGAGACAGAGCCGACAGTAAGCTCACAGCTCGGTGTTACCTTGAACTGGTCGCAGGCTCGGAGAGCTCGGAGCGCGGCCGGAGGTCAGGCAGACGGGAGTAACTGGGCGCTGTTCTCTGAGGGCACACTGAGGAGTGCGGCCCTGGGCTCTCGGCTCCTCCGGCCGGAGACCAGGAGGCCGCTATTTATATTCCCGTCCTCCGGAACTCTACGGAAAGCGCTCAGGGAACAAAAGCTCCTGAAAGCAAACCCGAGCGGATTACTCACCCCGGCCCCGGGTAAGGGCGGTGTAATTCCGCCTAGGGCAAATACCCTTGAGAATCACTACAACAGGCCCCTCCCCCAGAAGATCAACAAGAAATCCAGCCGAGACCAAGTTCACCTACCAAGGAGTGCGGTTTCAATACCAAGGAGAGCAGCAGAATTCCAGAGGAGGAGAAAGCCAAGCACGGAACTCATGACTTTTTCCCTGTGATTTTTTTTTTTAGTCTTGCAGTTAATTTAATTATTTTCTTTTTCATTTTTTGTTTTTTTTTTTTTCTTTTTCTCGCCTTAGGGTAAAATTTTTTTTTTAACTGTTACCTTTTTCTTTTTTAACGATTTTTTACTAGTTTATCTAATATATATATTTTTTCTTTTTTACATTTTTCTTAGGTGTTTTCCTTTTTTTTAATTCTTTTCTTTTCTTTTTTTTTTCTTTTTTCTTTTTTTTTCTTTCTTCCTTTTTGAACCTCTTTTTATCCCCTTTCTCCCCCCTCACGATTTTGGATCTCTTCTAATTTGGTTAAAGCATTTTTTCCTGGGGTTGTTGCCACCCTTTTAGTATTTTACTTGCCCCTTCATATACTCTTATCTGGACAAAATGACAAGACGGAAAAATTCAACACAAAAAAAAGAACAAGAGGCAGTACCGAAGGCTAGGGACCTAATCAATACAGACATTGGTAATATGTCAGATCTAGAGTTCAGAATGACAATTCTCAAGGTTCTAGCCGGGCTTGAAAAAGGCATGGAAGATATTAGAGAAACCTTCTCGAGAGATATAAAAGCCCTTTCTGGAGAAATAAAAGAACTAAAATCTAACCAAGTTGAAATCAAAAAAGCTATTAATGAGGTGCGATCAAAAATGGAGGCTCTCACTGCTAGGATAAATGAGGCAGAAGAAAGAATTAGTGATATAGAAGACCAAATGACAGAGAATAAAGAAGCTGAGCAAAAGCGGACAAACAGCTACAGGACCACGAGGGGAGAATTCGAGAGATAAGTGACACCATAAGACGAAACAACATTAGAATAATTGGGATTCCAGAAGAAGAAGAAAGAGAGAGGGGAGCAGAAGGTATACTGGAGAGAATTATTGGGGAGAATTTCCCCAATATGGCAAAGGGAACGAGCATCAAAATTCAGGAGGTTCAGAGAACGCCCCTCAAAATCAATAGGAATAGGCCCACACCCCGTCACCTAATAGTAAAATTTACAAGTCTCAGTGACAAAGAGAAAATCCTGAAAGCAGCCCGGGAAAAGAAGTCTGTAACATACAATGGTAAAAATATTAGATTGGCAGCTGACTTATCCACAGAGACCTGGCAGGCCAGAAAGAGCTGGCATGATATTTTCAGAGCACTAAACGAGAAAAACATGCAGCCAAGAATACTATATCCAGCTAGGCTATCATTGAAAATAGAAGGAGAGATTAAAAGCTTCCAGGACAAACAAAAACTAAAAGAATTTGCAAATACCAAACCAGCTCTACAGGAAATATTGAAAGGGGTCCTCTAAGCAAAGAGAGAGCCTACAAGTGGTAGATCAGAAAGGAACAGAGACCATATACAGTAACAGTCAACTTACAGGCAATACAATGGCACTAAATTCATATCTCTCAATAGTTACCCTGAATGTTAATGGGCTAAATGCCCCTGTCAAAAGACACAGGGTATCAGAATGGATAAAAAACCAAAACCCATCTATATGTTGCCTCCAAGAAACTCATTTTAAGCCCGAAGACACCTCCAGATTTAAAGTGAGGGGGTGGAAAAGAATTTACCATGCTAATGGACATCAGAAGAAAGCAGGAGTGACAATCCTTATATCAGATCAATTAGATTTTAAGCCAAAGACTATAATAAGAGATGAGGAAGGACACTATATCATACTCAAAGGGTCTGTCCAACAAGAGATTTAACAATTTTAAATATCTATGCCCCCAACGTGGGAGCAGCCAACTATATAAACCAATTAATAACAAAATCAAAGAAACACATCAACAATAATACAATAATAGTAGGGGACTTTAACACTCCCCTCACTGAAATGGACAGATCATCCAAGCAAAAGATCAGCAAGGAAATAAAGGCCTTAAACGACACACTGGACCAGATGGACATCACAGATATATTCAGAATATTTCATCCCAAAGCAACAGAATACACATTCTTCTCTAGTGCACATGGAACATTCTCCAGAATAGATCACATCCTGGGTCCTAAATCAGGACTCAACCGGTATCAAAAGATTGGGATCATTCCCTGCATATTTTCAGACCACAATGCTCTAAAGCTAGAATTCAACCACAAAAGGAAGTTTGGAAAGAACCCAAATACATGGAGACTAAACAGCATCCTTCTAAAGAATGAATGGGTCAACCGGGAAATTAAAGAAGAATTGAAAAAAATCATGGAAACAAATGATAATGAAAATACAACGGTTCAAAATCTGTGGGACACAACAAAGGCAGTCCTGAGAGGAAAATATATAGCGGTACAAGCCTTTCTCAAGAAACAAGAAAGGTCTCAGGTACACAACCTAACCCTACACCTAAAGGAGCTGGAGAAAGAACAAGAAAGAAACCCTAAGCCCAGCAGGAGAAGAGAAATCATAAAGATCAGAGCAGAAATCAATGAAATAGAAACCAAAAAAAAACAATAGAACAAATCAACGAAACTAGGAGCTGGTTCTTTGAAAGAATTAATAAAATTGATAAACCCCTGGCCCGACTTATCAAAAAGAAAAGAGAAAGGACCCAAATAAATAAAATCATGAATGAAAGAGGAGAGATCACAACTAACACCAAAGAAATACAAACTATTATAAGAACATACTATGAGCAACTCTACGCCAATAAATTTGACAATCTGGAAGAAATGGATGCATTCCTAGAAACATATAAACTACCACAACTGAACCAGGAAGAAATAGAAAGCCTGAACAGACCCATAACCAGTAAGGAGATTGAAACAGTCATTAAAAATCTCCAAACAGGGCGCCTGGGTGGCTCAGTGGGTTAAGCCGCTGCCTTCGGCTCAGGTCATGATCTCAGGGTCCTGGGATCGAGTCCCGCATCGGGCTCTCTGCTCAGCAGGGAGCCTGCTTCCCTCTCTCTCTCTCTCTGCCTGCCTCTCCATCTACTTGTGATTTCTCTCTGTCAAATAAATAAATAAAATCTTTAAAAAAAAAAAAAAACACAAACATCTCCAAACAAACAAAAGCCCAGGGCCAGACGGCTTCCCGGGGGAATTCTACCAAACATTTAAAGAAGAATTAATTCCTATTCTCCTGAAACTGTTCCAAAAAATAGAAATGGAAGGAAAACTTCCAAACTCATTTTATGAGGCCAGCATCACCTTGATCCTAAAACCAGACAAGGATCCCACCAAAAAAGAGAGCTATAGACCGATATCCTTGATGAACACAGATGCGAAAATACTCAACAAAATACTAGCCAATAGGATTCAACAGTACATTAAAAAGATTATTCACCACGACCAAGTGGGATTTATTCCGGGCTTCAAGGTTGGTTCAACATCCGCAAATCAGTCAATGTGATACAACACATCAATAAAAGAAAGAACAAGAACCATATGATACTCTCAATAGATGCTGAAAAAGCATTTGACAAAGTACAGCATCCCTTCCTGATCAAAACTCTTCAAAGTGTAGGGATAGAGGGCACATACCTCAATATCATCAAAGCCATCTATGAAAAACCCACCGCAAATATCATTCTCAATGGAGAAAAACTGAAAGCTTTTCCGCTAAGGTCAGGAACACGGCAGGGATGTCCATTATCACCACTGCTATTCAACATAGTACTAGAGGTCCTAGCCTCAGCAATCAGACCACAAAAGGAAATTAAAGGCATCCAAATCGGCAAAGAAGAAGTCAAATTATCACTCTTCGCAGATGATATGATGCTATATGTGGAAAACCCAAAAGACTCCACTCCAAAACTGCTAGAACTTATACAGGAATTCAGTAAAGTGTCAGGATATAAAATCAATGCACAGAAATCAGTTGCATTTCTCTACACCAACAGCAAGACAGAAGAAAGAGAAATTAAGGAGTCAATCCCATTTACAATTGCACCCAAAACCATAAGATACCTAGGAATAAACCTAACCAAAGAGACACAGAATCTATACTCAGAAAACTATAAAGTACTCATGAAAGAAATTGAGGAAGACACAAAGAAATGGAAAAATGTTTCATGCTCCTGGATTGGAAGAATAAATATTGTGAAAATGTCTATGCTACCTAAAGCAATCTACACATTTAATGCAATTCCTATCAAAGTACCATCCATCTTTTTCAAAGAAATGGAACAAATAATGCTAAAATTTATATGGAACCAGAAAAGACCTCGAATAGCCAAAGGGATATTGAAAAAGAAAGCCAACGTTGGTGGCATCACAATTCCGGACTTCAAGCTCTATTACAAAGCTGTCGTCATCAAGACAGCATGGTACTGGCACAAAAACAGACACATAGATTAATGGAACAGAATAGAGAGCCCAGAAATAGACCCTCAACTCTATGGTCAACTAATCTTCGACAAAGCAGGAAAGAATGTCCAATGGCAAAAAGACAGCCTCTTCAATAAATGGTGCTGGGAAAATTGGACAGCCACATGCAGAAAAAATGAAATTGGACCATTTCCTTACACCACACACAAAAATAGACTCAAAATGGATGAAGGACCTCAATGTGCGAAAGGAATCCATCAAAATCCTTGAGGAGAACACAGGCAGCAACCTCTTTGACCTCTGCCGCAGCAACATCTTCCTAGGAACAACGCAAAAGGCAAGGGAAGCAAGGGAAAAAATGAACTATTGGGATTTCATCAAGATCAAAAGCTTTTGCACAGCAAAGGAAACAGTTAACAAAATCAAAAGACAACTGACAGAATGGGAGAAGATATTTGCAAACGACATATCAGATAAAGGACTAGTGTCCAGAATCTATAAAGAACTTAGCAAACTCAACACCCAAAGAACAAATAATCCAATCAAGAAATGGGCAGAGGACATGAACAGACATTTTTGCAAAGAAGACATCCAGATGGCCAACAGACACATGAAAAAGTGTTCCATATCTCTCGGCATCAGGGAAATACAAATCAAAACCACAATGAGATATCACCTCACACCAGTCAGAATGGCTAAAATCAACAAGTCAGGAAATGACAGATGCTGGCGAGGATGCGGAGAAAGGGGAACACTCCTACACTGTTGGTGGGAATGCAAGCTGGTGCAGCCACTCTGGAAAACAGCATGGAGGTTCCTCAAAATGTTGAAAATAGAACTACCCTATGACCCAGCAATTGCACTATTGGGTATTTACCCTAAGGATACAAACGTAGTGATCCAAAGGGGCACATGCACCCGAATGTTTATAGCAGCAATGTCCACAATAGCCAAACTATGGAAAGAACCTAGATGTCCATCAACAGATGGATGGATCAAGAAGATATGGTATATATACACAATGGAATACTATGCAGCCATCAAAAGAAATGAAATCTTGCCATTTGTGACAACATGGATGGAACTAGAGCGTATCATGCTTAGCGAAATAAGTCAAGCAGAGAAAGACAACTATCATATGATCTCCCTGATATGAGGAAGTGGTGATGCAACATGGGGGCTTAAGTGGGTAGGAGAAGAATAAATGAAACAAGATGGGATTGGGAGGGAGACAAACCATAAGTGACTTTTAATCTCACAAAACAAACTGAGGGTTGCTGGGGGGGAGGGGGTTTGGGAGAAGGGGGTGGGATTATGGACATTGGGGAGGGTATGTGCTTTGGTGAGTGCTGTGAAGTGTGTAAACCTGGTGATTCACAGACCTGTACCCCTGGGGATAGAGTATTATGCCTCCATCAGAAAGGATGAATACCCAACTTTTGTAGCAACATGGACGGGACTGGAAGAGATTATGCTGAGTGAAATAAGTCAAGCAGAGAGAGTCAATTATCATATGGTTTCACTTATTTGTGGAGCATAACAAATAGCATGGAGGACATGGGGACTTAGAGTGAAAAGGGAGTTGGGGGAAATTGGAAGGGGAGGTGAACCATGAGAGACTATGGACTCTGAAAAACAATCTGAGGGTTTTGAAGGGACGGGGGGTGGGAGGTTGGGGTACCAGGTGGTGGGTATTATAGAGGGCACGGATTGCATGGAGCACGGGGTGTGGTGCAAAAATAATGAATACTGTTATGCTGGAAATAAAAAAAAAAAATTTAGGCTCAAGTCAATTTCACAATGTTTTGATAAACAGAAGTTTGTAACACATTTTAATCATGTACAGAGGCTTCTGATGTTGATTTTTTTTTTTTTTTACATCAGTACCTTCACTCCTCTTCCTGATAATGTGGACTCTCACACTGTTCTGTTTAAGTGTCAGGCACCTGGCAGGGTGCTCAAGCAGGAAAGCCCAGGCACTCCCCTGCACCTCTGTGCTTGTGGACATTCCCATAGACACTTCCCTGACCAGAGTCTCTGCTGTGGCTGCACCAGCCCTTGGGTTCTTGTTGTGATTGAAATACACACTTCAGTGATGTCCATCAGAGAACACTAACAAAACCAGGCTTATTAGTTATTACTGGAGGGTAGAGTAAGAAAAGTCTTGGGGGTTAGTATAGAGATTCAGAGCACATGAGAAAAAGCCCCTAACTGAGGGTCTTGCCTTTATTGGGGCCCATGGCTATAAGTTTTCAGATTCAGTCTCTATTGACAAGTTTAAAACATAAGAGTGAAATTCTAGCACAGAGGAAAAACATTGTCACTCACATGTCATACTGAGGTTACCCAGATCTTTCTGAAGAGGTACTTATGTCTGGTGTAGCCTCAGTGTTTCTCTGACCTTAATTATGGTGCTAAGTTCCTTTCCTATGTCACGCCTCAAAGTCCACAGAGTCAGACCACACTCACATTTATGCTGTAAGAAATTCACTATACCAGCTGATGGGGCAGAACATCTCCAAATTGATTTATTTTTTTTCTAATTAATGTGGGTTCTTTATTTTTTTTTATAAATTAATTTATTTATTTTCAGAAAAACAGTATTCATTATTTTTTCCCCACACCCAGTGCTCCACACAATCTGTGCCCTCCATAATACCCACCACCTGGTACCCCAACCTCCCACTCCCCAACCACTGAGAGACTATGGACTCCGAAAAACAGTCTGAGGGGTTTGAAGTGGTTTAATGTGAGTTCTTTGAATGTAAATTGCCCTCATCCAAGGGAAGCTATGAATGAATTGGAAAGATTAAACTTACTATCCTCAAATAATTTTATTGACCATGTCCATATGAGATTCTTCCTGCTGTTGTAAAATAGCCTCACCTAGTTGCTTAAAACAAACCCATATGTGCTCTTACAGTTATGGAGGCAGAACCTTGGAAGGAGTCTCATCGGGCTAATAGCAAGATGTCTGCAGGATTGAGCTCCTTCCAGAGGCTCAAGGGAGAATCTGTGTTCTTTCCAATTCCAGTATCCTTCCTGGCTGCCTGCATTCTTGGGCTCCTGGCTTTTCCTCCACCTTCAGACCCAACAGGGAAGTATTTTGAAAGTCTCTCCAACACCAACTCTTTTGTCTCCTTCATCAACATTTGGAAATCCATTGTAATTACCTTAGTCCCATATGGACAATCATAACTAATCTTATTTTTTTCTTTTGTCTTTTTATTTATTTTTATTTTGTCTTAAAACATTTTTAATTTAAGTGTAATTAACATAAAGTGTTTTATTAATTTCAGGGATATAATATAATGATTCAACAATTCTATAAATTTCTCAGTATTCATTAAGTATACTCATTTTTATAAAGATATTATTTAAATATTTGACAGAGATCAAGAGGGCACAGGAAGGGGGAAGGGCAGAGGGAGAGGGAGAAATAGGCTCCCCACTGATTAGGGACCATGACCCCGACCCTGACATAGGACTCGTTCCCAGGACTTGGGATCATGATCTGAGCTGAAGGCAGACTCTTAAGGAAATGAGCCAGCCACATGCTCCAGTAGCCTCTTATTTTTTAAGTTTTTATTTAAGTTCAAGTTAGTTCTGCTTCACTTTGTCCCTGCAATTTTTAAAATAAACTCTTTCCCCCACACCCACACACAAAAAATTCAAGTTAGTTAAGATACAGTGAAATATTAGGTTCAAATGTACAATTTAGAGATTCAACACTTCCTTTCATTACCCTGTGGTCATAACAGCAGATGTGCTTTTCAACCCCAATGACCTATCTCACCCACCTCTTATTTTATTTTCTTTTTAAATAGGCTCCATGACCAGTTCAGAACCAAACATAGGCCTGACTGATTGAGCCACCCAGGTGCCCTTAACCATTTTTAACTAAACAGCTCGGTGTGATGAAATACCTTCACATTGTTGTGAGCTGGCACCACCTTCCATCTCCAGAAGCCTGCATTTGGTGAAGCTCAAGTTCTATACCCAAATATATATATTTTTTCCTTTTTTGTTTGTTTTGTTTTGTTTTGTTTTTTCATTTTTTTAATTTATTTTTTATTTTCAGCATAACAGTATTCATTATTTTTGCACCACACCCAGTGCTCCATGCAATCCGTGCCCTCTCTAATACCCACCACCTGGTACCCAAACCTCCCACCCCCCCACCACTTCAAACCCCTCAGATTGTTTTTCAGAGTCCATAGTCTCTCATGATTCACCTCCCCTTCCAATTTACCCCAACTCCCTTCTCCTCTCTAACTCCCCATGTCCTCCATGCTATTTGTTATGCTCCACAAATAAGTGAAACCATATGATAATTGACTCTCTCTGCTTGACTTATTTCACTCAGCATAATCTCTTCCAGTCCCGTCCATGTTGCTACAAAAGTTGGGTATTCATCCTTTCTGATGGAGGCATAATACTCCATAGTGTATATGGTGTCTTTGTGTTTCAGACTCTTGTTTGAGATAGCTCCATGCCTAACCTATTCTCATTCTTACTTCTTTCCTTTGTTCCATAAGCTCTTAGTTTCTTTTAAAACTTACATTTTATATTATGCACACACAAATATTCATACACTTTTATACAAGTTCTTGCAGAGAATCTTATGCTCATTGTAAATAGTCTTTAACTCTGGTGCTATCATTTTTGTTGTTGTTTTGGTAGTTTTTCTCCCTCAATAGTACATTAGAGTTTTGTCTGCATCAACCAGTATAAAGCTAATTCATTATTTCAGTGATTGCATAATATTTCAGGGCATGGATGAGTCATTCACACTTTGAGGATTTTTCACATTCTTTCTCATTAAATTACTATTTTATCAATTATATAAAAATATTTTGAGGTTGAGTTAAAATGCTTATTCTCCACTGGGGGTAATTTTCTCCTCCCATGGACATTGAGCAATGTCTAGAGAAACTTTAGTCTGCCAGATATGGGAGTGTCACTAGAGACAATGCATGCTCCAAATCTAAACACCCTACAATACTTAAGATTCTATCCTCTAGATTCATCCATGTTGTTGCAAATGGCAAGATCTTATTTGTAACTCTTAGTACCCTTTATCTACTACCTCAGTGCCTATCCTCTGGCAAGTACCAGTTTTTTCTTTGTATTTGTTCATTTGGTCTGGTTTTTTAAGATTAACCATATAAGTGATCCCATGTGGTATTTGTCTTTGTCTGATTGTATTTCACTTAATATACCTCTGGATCCATCCATTTTGTTTCTAAAAGCAAGATCTCGTTCTTTTATATGACTGTATTCTGCTGTATGTATACCTACAAACCAATCATCTTTATCCATTCACCTGTCACTGGACCCTTGGCTGCTTCCATATCTTGGTTATTGTGAACAATGCTGCAATAAACATTGGGTGCATATATATTATCAAATTAGTGTTTTTGTCTTCTTTGGGAAGAGAATTATTTCATCATGAGGTGTTTTGACTTTTAACTTTTTGAGGAATCTCCATACTGATTTCCACAGTAGCTGAACCAGTTTGCATTCCCACCAACAGGTCAGGAGTGATCCCTCTTCTCCACATCTTCACCAACACTTGTTATTTCTTGTCCTTTGTACTAGCCATTCTGACTGGTGTGAGGTGATATTCTTAATCTTTTGGATCTCATGTAAATGCAATTCTTTTATTTCTTTTTCAGATGTTTACTGTTCATATGTAGAAATGCAACTGATTTTTTGAGGGTTGGCTTTGTATACAGTGACTTGGCTAAATTAATTTATTAGTTCTACTAGTGTTTTTGTGGCAACTTTAGGATTCTCTAAATACAAGATCATACTGTCTGCACACATAAGTTTATTTCTTCCTTTCCATTTTGGATGCTTTTTATTTCTTTTTCCTTAATTGCTCTGAGTAGAACTTTCAGTATTATATTGATTTGAACTTGTGAAATTGAGCATCCTTGTCTTGTTCCTGATCAAAGAGGAAAAATGTTCACTGTATTCTCATCGAGTATCATGTTTGTTGTAGATTTTCATAAATGGCTTCATGTTGAGATAGTTTCCTTCTGTTACTAATTTTTAGTGTTTTTATCATTTTCCATTCATAAATATAAACATTAATTTCTTGAGTGCAGAATATAAACAATAATGCACCTGCCAGGTTAATAGTGCATTATTGTGTCATGTTCTTTGTCTCTTATTTTGCTAGTCACATCAATGACATGGAACTAGAGAATGATACATGGAATTCAGAATTTCTTCTTCTGGGACTTTCAGAGGAACAAGATTTGCAGCCTTTCCTCTTCTTGCTTTTCCTGTCCATGTACCTGATCACCATATTTGGGAACCAGCTTATCATCCTGGCCATCAGCTCTGACTCCCACCTCCCCATGTACTTCTTCCTCACCAGCTTGTCTTTTGTAGACATCTGTTTCACCTTCACCTCCATTATCAAGATGCTGTGGAACATTGAGACTCAGAGCCAAGTCATAACTTATGAAGGCTGACTCATGCAGAACTTTTTCATACTTTTTGTAGGTTTGGACAACTTCCTCCTGACTGTGATAGCCTATGACCGTTTCATGGCCATCTGTCACCCGCTGCACTACACGGTCCTCATGAACCCCCAGCTCTGTGGACTGCTGATTCTGGTGTCCTGGATCATAAGCATCCTTCATTCCTTATTAGAAAGCTTAGTGGTGTTGCGGCTGTCCTTCTGTGCAGTCTTGGAAATTCCCCATATTTTCTCTGAACTCAATCAGATGATCCAACTTGCCTGTTCTGATACCTTTCTGAATAACTTGGTGATGTATTTTGCAGCTCTCCTGTTGGGTGGTGGTCCTCTTTCTGGGATTCTTTACTCTTACTTTAAGATACTTTCCTCCATATATCAGACCTCATCAACTAAAGGGAAGTACAAAGCCTTTTCCACCTTTGCAACTCACTTCTCAGTTGTTTCTTTATTTTATTGTTGGAGCCTAGGAGTGTACCTTAGCTCTGCTGATACCCAGAGCTCCCATTCAAGTGCAGTAGCCTCAATGATGTACACAGTGGTCACTCCCATGCTGAAACCCTTCATCTACAGCTTAAGAAACAAAGACATAAATGAGGCTCTAAATGTCTTTTCAGGGTGAAGTCATTAAAGGGCCATTTTTTTTTTATTTCCAGCATAACAGTATTCATTATTTTTGCACCACACCCCGTGCTCCATGCAATCCGTGCCCTCTATAATACCCACCACCTGGTACCCCAACCTCCCACCCCCCGTCCCTTCAAAACCCTCAGATTGTTTTTCAGAGTCCATAGTCTCTCATGGTTCACCTCCCCTTCCAATTTCCCCCAACTCCCTTCTCCACTCTAAGTCCCCATGTCCTCCATGCTATTTGTTATGCTCCACAAATAAGTGAAACCATATGATAATTGACTCTCTCTGCTTGACTTATTTAAAGAAATACCTGTGATTGCAGCCTTAATGCTTAACAGCCAGAAATTGTGATTCTTTTATCAGATCATGATAGAAGAATTCAAACCCTCTGTTTATATCCTAGAGTTTCAATTTTTCTGAAGTTCAG
Organism: Mustela erminea; assembly: GCF_009829155.1. Classification (NCBI taxonomy): domain Eukaryota; kingdom Metazoa; phylum Chordata; class Mammalia; order Carnivora; family Mustelidae; genus Mustela; species Mustela erminea. Next base: position 11,471,224 of record NC_045614.1, read on the forward strand.
TTGTTTCATTAAACTTTCTGCTCCATCTGATAGCCAACAATTTTTCCTGTTGTTTTCTTAATTTCCAAAGTTGGTTCCTACCTTGAATCAGAAATAATTCAGGGATTCATATTTTCCTCATAGGGTGATGAACTGTCATAGTTTTATGAAATAAACTACATTTGGCAACTAAAGCCATTTTTATAATATTTTTGTAGAGGAAATTCTGAGATCAAAGTTTTTTACCCTGTGTCTGCCATTCCTTTCTACTTTTTTATCTTCAATGTTCTTCCTGATAATATAGACTTTAACCTACTAGTTTGTTTTGTAGCTAGCCATGGGGCTTCATGATTCTCAAGAGGATCTTGTTCTCTTATCAGCTCAGCAGACACAGTATCTCGGGCACAGAATAGTAAGGCAAAAATTGCTTATGCAAAACACCCTTCAAGGAACACCTGGGTGGCTCAGTCATGATTCCTGGGTCCTGGGATTGAGTCCCACATCAGGCTCCCCCTGCTCTGTGAGGAACCTGTTTCTCCCTCTCCTTCTGCCTGCTACACCCCATCTTGTGCATGCATGCTCTCTCTCTCTCCCTTTTTCTCTCTCTCTGTCAAATATATAAAATCTTAAACAGAACAAAACAAAAACCCTTCAAGTGTAATCTACAGAAAGACAAATTTGCATAAATGAAGTGACTAAATGTAGGCTCAGTATCAGAGAAGTCCTGAAATATGATGCAGTAAAATTTTCTATAACACCATATTTTATTGCAATAAACCTGTCTTCAGTGATGTTCATCTACTCATCTACTCAAGTGTGGAATATTTGATGTCCATGTTTAGAGGTTTTTTTTTTTTTTTTAATTGGAATGAAGAATTTGGTGGCATATTTTATATTATTTAATTGTATGATTTACTTTTCCATTTGAATATTTCCAGTGTTACCTATAAATATTACTCACTCTATTGCCTAAACTTAAATTCTTTCCTTTTAGAAATGTCATAAATGTTATATTATGAGTGAACAATAAATGTATTTACTCTGTCATTAATTTCTTTGTTATGTTATAAACTCTTTTCAATCCTATGATCTAAGATGACTCAGAAAAGAGCTGGAATTTCTGCTCAGAGATGTCTAGGAATGAAAACTTGTGACTGAAGGTCCCATGAGTTATTCCTGCAAAGACGCAAAGGTCTTTCCAAATTCTACCAGTTACCTAGAACAAAATCTCAATGGTAATCACTTTTTAGTATAGTTATCTGAAATAAATATGAATAGCCAGGCGATTATGCATACACTTATAAAATATCAGAACAAATGTCAAAAATAAGCAGTAGATTATTCTTAATATTCTAAGTTCTATTTACATTGATTATTGAATCAGTCAGCTATTGCTCATAATAAGCCATGCCAAAATGAAACTATATATATATATATGAAACTATAAATGAAACTATATATATATGTATATATGCTAAAATGTAACTACATATATATGAAACTATAAAATGAAACTATATATATAAAGTTTCATTTTGGCATGGCTTATTATATATATATAAATATATATAATTATATATATAAATATAAATATGATTATATTATATATAATATAAATAATATATAAGATATATATATATACATATATATATATATATATATATCATATGGAAGTCTGTGATGGAAAAGTCTTCTTGTCTCTGCAAGTCTCTTCATGAGTGTGCTGTAAGCTGTGGGCCTGCTGGAAATTCTCTGCTAATCCTGGCCGTGTTCTCACATTTGGGGTGCTTGCTCATGGTATGCTGAGCTTATTATGGTGAGTGTGTTCTTAAGGATTGAATCTGCAGGATTTTAATATTTAGTTCCTATCATCTGTAAATAAAAACACTTGTACCTCTTCCTTCCTTTCTTTCTCTTTCTTCCTTTCCTTTCCTTTCCTTTCTTTTCCTTCCTTCCTTTGTCTCTCTCTCTCTCTCTCTCTGTACTTCCTTATTTCTGATTTGGATAGCTTATATTTCTTTATCTACCCTGATTGCTCTAGCTAGGACCTGCAGTATTACATTGGATAGGAAAAGTGAGAGTGGACACTTTGTCTTGTTACTGATCTCAGGGTAAAATTTTCTAACCATTAACCATTTGAGTACAATGTTATTTCGGGTTTGTCATATATGGTCTTCTTTTATGTTGAAGTATGTTCCTCCTATACTCCGTTTGTTGAAGATTTTTTTAAACTCATGAAAGGATGTTGTTTTTGTCAAGAGCTTTTCTGCATGTATTGAGATGATAATATGATTGTTATATTTCATTCTATTGAACCATCCTTATGTTCCAGGGATAAGCACCAGTTGATTGTGACACATAATCTTTTCAATGTGCTGGTTAATTCAGTTTGCTAATATTTTTTGAAAAATATCATGTCTATGTTCATCAGGGATATTTGTCTATAGTTCATTATTTTTTGTATAGATATTTTCTGGCTTTGGTATCAGGGTAATGCTTGTCTTGTAAAATGATTTTGAGAATGTGTTCCCCACTCTATGTTTCTGGAAAGTTTAGAGAATTATTTTCACTAATTTTTCTTCATTTTTTTTAATTTTTTCAATTTATTTATTATCAGAAAAACAGTATTCATTATTTTTTCACCACACCCAGTGCTCCATGCAATCCGTGCCCTCTATAATACCCACCACTTAGTACCCCAACCTCCCACACCCCCGCCACTTCAAACCCCTCAGACTGTTTTTCAGAGTCCATACTCTCTCATGATTCACCTCCCCTTCCAATTTACCCCAACTCCCTTCTCCTCTCTAACACCACTTGTCCTCCATGATATTTGTTATGCTCCACAAATAAGTGAAACCATATGATAATTGACTCTCTCTGCTTGACTTATTTCACTCAGCATAATCTCTTCCAGTCCCGTCCATGTTGCTACAAAAGTTGGGGATTCATCCTTTCTGATGGAGGCCTAATACTCCATAGTGTATATGGACCACATCTTCCTTATCCATTCGTCCGTTGAAGGGCATCTTGGTTCTTTCCATAGTCTGGCAACCGTGGCCATTGCTGCTATAAACATTGAGGTACAGATGGCCTTTCTTTTCACAACATCTGTATCTTTGGGGTAAATACCCAGGAGTGCAATGGCAGGGTCAAAGGGAAGTTCTATTTTTAATTTCTTGAGGAATCTCCACACTGTTCTCCAAAGAGGCTACACCAACTTGCATTCCCACCAACAGTGGAAGAGGGTTCCCCTTTCTCTACATCCTCTCCAACACATGTTGTTTCCTGTTTTGTTAATTTTGGCCATTCTAACTGGTGTAAGGTGATATCTCAATGTGGTTTTAATTTGAATCTCCCTGAGGGCTAATGATGATGAACATTTTTTCATGTGTCTGATAGCCATTTGTATGTCTTGATGGGAGAAGTGTCTGTTCATATCTTCTTTCCATTTTTTGATATGTTTGCCTGTTTCGTGTGTGTTGAGTTTGAGGAGTTCATTATAGGTCCTGGATATCAACCTTTGTGTGTACTGTCATTTGCAAATATCTTCTCCCACTCCGTGGGTTGCCTCTTTGTTTTTTGGACTGTTTCCTTTGCTGTGCAGAAGCTTTTGATTTTGATGAAGTCCCAAAAGTTTATTTTTGCCTTTGTTTCCTTTGCCTTTGGAGACATATCTTGAAAGAAGTTGCTGTGGCTGATATCGCAGAGATTACTGCCTATGTTCTCCTCTAGGATTCTGATGGATTCCTGTCTCACGTTGAGGTCTTTTATCCATTTTGAGTTTATCTTTGTGTACGTTGTAAGAGAATGGTCGAGTTTCATTCTTCTACATATAGCTGTCCAGTTTTCCCAGAACCATTTATTGAAGAGACTGTCTCTTTTCCAGTGTATATTTTTTCCTGTTTTGTCGAAGATTATTTGACCATAGAGTTGAGGGTCCATATCTGGGCTCTCAACTCTGTTCCACTGGTCTATGTGTCTGTTTTTATGCCAGTACCATGCTGTCTTGGTGATCACATCTTAGTAATAAAGCTTGAAATCAGGTAACGTGATGACCCCCGTTTTATTTTTGTTTTTCAATATTTCTTTAGCGATTCGTGGTCTCTTCTGATTCCACACAAATATTAGGATTATTTGCTCCAGCTCTTTGAAGAATACCGGTCGAATTTTTTTTTAATTAATTTTTTATTTTTTATAAACATATATTTTTATCCCCAGGGGTACAGGTCTGTGAATCACCAGGTTTACACACTTCACAGCACTCACCAAAGCACATACCCTCCCCAATGTCCATAATCCGGTGCTGGGAAAATTGGACAGCCACATGCAGAAAAATGAAATTGGACCATTTCCTTACACCACACACAAAAATAGACTCAAAATGGATGAAGGACCTCAATGTGCGAAAGGAATCCATCAAAATCCTTGAGGAGAACACAGGCAGCAACCTCTTTGACCTCTGCCGCAGCAACATCTTCCTAGGAACAACGCAAAAGGCAAGGGAAGCAAGGGCAAAAATGAACTATTGGGATTTCATCAAGATCAAAAGCTTTTGCACAGCAAAGGAAACAGTTAACAAAATCAAAAGACAACTGACAGAATGGGAGAAGATATTTGCAAACGACATATCAGATAAAGGACTAATGTCCAGAATCTATAAAGAACTTACCGGTCGAATTTTGATCGGAATGGCATTAAAAGTATATATTGCTCTAGGCAGTATGGGAGACTAATTCTTCTTTAAATGATTAGTGGAATTCACCTGCAAAGCTCTCTGGTCCTATTTTTATTTTCTTTGCTTGGGGATACATGATTACTGATTTAATCACCTTACTCATTATCAGTTTGTTCATATTTCCTATTTCTACCTGATTTATTCTTGGTAGGTTATACATTTCTAGGGATATATCTATGTATTCTTGGTTGTCCTTTTTTTTTTTCAGAGTAAATTGTTCATAGTTGTCTCTACGATTCTTTTACTTCTGTGGTATTGGTTGTAAAATATCAACTTTTGCTGCTTATATTTTTTATAAAATTTTTAAGAATTTTTTGAAGATTATTTATTCAAAAAGGAGAGAGAGAGGAGGGAGAGAGGGGGAGATTGGCAGACTCCATGCTGAGCATGGAGCTGGAAGTGGTGTTTGATCTTAGGATAATCAAGATGATCAGGATGATCAGGATGAGTGAGGACCAAGAGTCAGACTCAACTGAGCCACCCAGACATCTGCTGCTTCTTTATTTATTTACATCTTCTTCCCCACCCCTTGTCAGTATTGCTTAGTTTTTCAAAATTTTGGCTCCTAGCTTTGTTGACATTTTTTATTGCTTTTCTTGTCTATATATCATTTCTCTATGTTCTGACATTTTTTAATTTCTTTTCCTTTGCCGCTTTGGACTTAGTTTGTTCTTTTTTCCAGTTTTTTAAATCATAAAGTTAGGTTATTTACTTAAGGCCTTTTTTTTTTTAATGTGAGCAGTTATTGCTACAAACTTACCTCTTAGAGCTGTTTTTGCAATATCCCATAAATTTTGATAGGCTGTGTTTCCATTTTCATTTGATTCAAGATATTTAGAAGTCCTTTTTGGCTTCTTCTTTCACCCATCAGCTGTCCTGGTTGGCATGGTTTAATTCCCGAATATTTGTGAATATCTCAGATATATGTACCTTACATTCATTGAAACATTATTCACAATAGACAAGTTATGGAAACAGCTTAGTATCCATTATCAGATGAATTAATAATGAAGGCATATTCGTACAATGGAATTCAAGAAATAAAAGAAGGCATTCTTTTCTTCATTAAAATATGGATTGATCATGAGGGCATTACACTAAGTGAAATAATCAGAGAAAGGCAAATAGTGTATGATCTCACTTATATGTGAAATACAGAAATCTGAACTCATAGTAACAGAGAGTAGTTTGATATTTGCTGGTGGTTGAGGTTTGGGGAAATGCGAAGATGCTGGTAAAAGCCTACAAAATTTCAGCTCAGGAAACATAATATACATCATGGTCATTGTGGTTAACTATATTCTGTTGTAGACTTGAATGTTGTTTACAGATTACATAGTAAATGTTCTTACAGTAAAAGAAAATGGTAACTATGTGAAGTGATGCATGTATCCACTAACCTATTTCAGTGATCATTTCACAACATATGTATTTATGAAGTCACCAATCATAGTTTTATATTTCAATTACATTTCAATAAAAATGGATAAATAAAGAAAAAAATTCCTAAATCTGTCTTCTATATGCATTTCATTTTTTAAAAAAATAAGTTTTATTCAATCAAAATTGCATCATGAGCATTAGTAATTTTCTCCTAGTTAATTCTAATTAAATATTTCATTTATAAAATTTGTCATTTGTTTGACTATATAACTTGTTTATATTTCCCCAATTACTCCTTTTTTTAATATAATATACATATTTTTGTTGTTGTTGTTGATCAGTTTCATTTTAATTTTACAGTCCAGAAAATGTGTAGCTTTTCATAATATGTTGGTATTTCTTTTTTTTTAATTTATTTTTCATTTATTTTCAGCATAACAGTATTCATTATTTTTGCACCATACCCAGTGCTCCATGCAATCTGTGCCCTCTATAATACCTACGACCTCGTACCCCGACCTCCCACCCCCCGCCCCTTCAAAACCCTCAGATTGTTTTTCAGAGTTCATAGTCTCCCAATTACTGCTTCTTAATTGGATAATAAATTGTTTCTTTTAAAAAGTTTCAAATGATGAAAAAGTTGGTAGTTTGCTGGATAAAGTTCTGTTACTATAATGGATGTGACTAAATCTAGTATACCCAATTAACTTTGCTTTAGTGGCTCCTGACATGTGAGATCAAATGCTGTCATGTAAAAGTGTGAGCTCATGTTTATAAATCAAAGGATGCTTTTTTAAATCAAAAGTTTCATGTAAAATTCTAATTCCTAAAGGATATGCTGCTGCTGTTGTTTCACCAGGGTTTAAACAGTAGTAATTAACCTTTCACAGATTACCACGTGGCCCTTAGAAGTTTTTTGGTCACAATGATAATGATGGCACAAGTTTGAGAGCTTCACCAACATCCAACCATCGTATGAATTGTTATCAATTGTCATACAGTATCTTGGTTTTGTTTTGTTTTGTTTATTTCTTTTTGTTTCCCTCTGTGTGTGTGTGTGTGAGAGAGAGAGAGAGAGAGGTCATGATCTGCTCCAAAAACAAGCTTCCTCTCTTTTGAATCTGAATGAGTACAACACTGACTGTCTCCATTTTTGATCATGTACCAGGACAATATTCTTGGATCTGTTTTTACACTTTCCCTAGTCACAACAGAAACTCCTGTCTACTTTGAGGCATTGAAATTGTAAGTTAGTTTTCCCTCTGGCTTTGAATGTGTCTTTGATCAAAATGGATTCTGATCTCCCCTGAGGCTTCCCAATCTCAGGAATGGAACCAGCATTCATGTACTGAATGGAATCAGCATTCATGTACTAGAGGCCGAACGGTCGCCACCCAAGATTATAGATTCCAAAAAAACATCAAGGCACCTGATAGTCAGATTGAGGAATCATAATTGTAGGTATAATCTCTTGAAAGCCGCTAGGACAAAGAGGCTCCTTACTTGTTTTTGGAATCCAGAACAAGATTTTTTAAACTACCACTGAGCCAATTTTTGCATTTCAAGTGTTACTTCCTTCCAGCAGAACCCTTTCCATTAAAAAACAACACTACACCAGGACTACACCAGGATGAAAACCAGTAAGAATATGTCAGTGGGAAGGTCAATCAATAGGAAAACAGTATCTGCATAAGGTTGCCATGAAGATGACATCAGTGATAGTTTTTAGCTCCATCAATCATTGAGTTATTTAGGAGGTCCTGGTCTCTCTGAAGCATCTGGAAAGAAAAACTTTTATTTTTTTATCTTTTCTCAGACTAGGAATGGTGATCGACAGGCAAGGGGTGGGAAGAAATATTACCTTTGGAGAAAAGCCTGACTCTCTGCAGTGGAATTTCCATAAATTCCCTGTGGACACATAACTTAATCTCAATATATACTCTGAGACCATTCTACTGCTGAAGGTGGACAGGGACATGAAAACTTTCAGACTGAAATTTACACCAGTGGTAAAATGTTTGCAGAGATGGCCCCATATCACCATCTTTCTCCATAGCCATGTCTTTGGCAATGTGTGCAGCACCTTACAGCAGGTAGTGAAAACTATTCCTCTACTTTGATCTGGGCTAGATTAGTATTTTTTATTTGCTGTGTCCAGAAAAATATGATAGGAGTGACAGTGGACCTTAGAGCCTTGGTGCATTTATCTGCTCTGTCTTGGAACATTGCCTCCAAAAAACCACTTAAGCCAGGTGTGCCAGAGGAAGTGAGGACATGTGGAGCAGAGCCAATTTGTCCAAGTCAAGGCAATCCTGGGCCAGCCATAGATAGCTAGCCAGACCCGAATTAAATCAGAATGCCTTGTGAAGATGAGCAGAGCTCTATCAGCTGAAACACAGCTGACTGAAGACTCTTGAGAAGATCAACAGATATTAGAACAACTCATCACCATAAAATTCCATTTGATCCTGAAAACATTAAAGAAGGTCATTTGCCTTCAGGATGACTTGCTATGCAGCAACATTCATGATCATCCATTATTCCAGTTTATTTTGTAAAACTTAGAAAGTGACTCTAATGAGAATCATCTTCAGATATCAAGAAGCGAAGTACTTGTGTTTTTGTGGAGAAAATATGGAGACCCAGAATCACATAACTAGTCAGGAATTTATGCTCTCTGTGACTTGCAGAGATATCTTTATTTTAGCCCAATGTGACTCATTTTTGGTTTGACCTCCATGACTGGAAGTGTGTAAATTTGTTTCTTTTAAACCCTCAGTGAGGAATTGGTGATAGCAGCAATAGGAAATTGGACAAAAAGATTTCTCCAATAAAATTTTCTTTGAATAAACTGAATTTAAACCTCTCAATTCATTCACTTGTTTTCCTTGAGTAAGGGAATTTTGAGTTAAAACTATATCTTAAGTAGAAGAAAAATCTAAAGTCAGATGAGAGATATTCAGTCCTATCAGCTGGCATAGAGAAGATCTCCTTACATAAATGTCAGTGTGGTTGTGTCTTTGAGGACTCAGGGAATTAAGATAGGAAAAGTGATTCACTGTTAAAATTAAAGCCACCTGTTCTAATCTAAAATTTTTTGTCTATATTTCACCATTCCTAAAATATCTTGTGAAGGCAAAAGTTCATTCTTTTTATTTCTTTGGGCTCCAAGTTTCTCTCAAGTTCTCTTTCAACACAATAGATAGGTATAATGAGTTATAGTGAGTACTAGGAGTATTCTGCATGTGTATATATATATGCATGTGAGTGTGTTTGTTTGAACATAATAGGTATACATACACATACATTTAAATACAGACTACCCTTATTCTTGAACGTACTTTGGTAAAAAAAGTACTTCCATGCATTTCATCTTTTCTCACAATACCTCTTAAAGTCATGTTTATGATTCCACATTGTGTTCCCATGAAAATGAGGGCTTGAGGGATTACACCTTAACAATTGTATAGCAAAACAGAAATTATTGTGCACCTTCTTGATTTCTATGGAAATGGAATCATTGCATGTGTACTGGTGATTTTTCAATAATTCTTTTAATTCCTAAAGTTTTACAAGTTAAATATGTACCATTTATCACATGTAATAATGCTCCAATGTATTAATTAAAATTTAAAATCTTAGGGTGCATTACTCAGGGTCAGATCTGGAGTATAGTTAGCTGAGTCACGCATATCAGGGTGGGAGAGTTCTCTTCTAACCCTGAAAAAGCAAAGGTTCATATGATATAATTCATATAATTACATTCATATTATATATAATACATATTCATATATAATATATGATTATATATATTCAATATAATTCATATAATTAAGACAATTCACATTTGATAAACTTGTTGGGTTTTTTTTCCATACCTAGATCATTAGTTTATACATATAAAAAGAGTAAAATTACCTATAATGTTCAAAACTGAAGAGCACTACTGTCTCACACCTCATGGATAAGTCTTAGAAACAAAGTAGAGATTCACACCTGACTAAGGACTCATGAGGAGCCCTGTAGAGATAACAACTCCCTACCCTTCCATTCTCTTCAATAATAAAGACATTATATTATATCATTTTATTTTATGCTTTGTACACAGCAAAGTCCTGATACTCAAAAGTAGCCTTCATGATTATTCTGTTCTTCAAGTTTATTACATGTCACTGTATTAAAAAATGAGTCCATTGAGAACCCTTTGAGGTAATGTGGAAAGGCTGGAAGGACATGTATGTTTGCAGAAAACTTGTGACTTTGAATCACACCTGGACAGGATTCCAAACTTGCTGGTAAGTCATCCCGTGGTTATGAGGATCATATATAGTAGATTATACTGATGCTGTTGTTTCACTGCCCCTTTCGAGATTACATAGCAAAATTTCAAATAGTGGGAGATATTTTGTTTAGAGAAACAGAAGGAATCATATTTGTATTTCACACTGGAAATTTTCAACCAGAAACCAGAAAATAGTTTAATATAACCAGAAACATGCCACCTGTATTTCATCATAATGAATACACCTTACAAATGGACTCTGATATTCAATAATTCAATAGATAGAGGAAGTGCCTGAGAAAGAAATATTTTGTATAACAATAAATATATACTTTAATATTTTGCTTCATCATCCTTAAAGTCAAGTTTGACTCTAGACCATAAAATAAAGTCGAGTCTAGACTCTAGACTCTAGACCAATCTATTTTTTCTATATTTGTCTTGCCGTGTAGATTCCAATTGGAGACATGTTTTTTATTATCATTTATTTTGCTAGTGACTATGGCAGACATGGTGGCAACAAGCTCTTTAACAACAGGATGCTAATGTATAGAAAAATCCCCATGATCAGCTGTAACATCCAGTATGTCAAAATTCTGCATTCTCAGGAATAGCAGTTAAGGTAGTGATATACAAAAGAATGATGATCACGAAAGGGAAGCACAGTCTCAGATTTTTCTCTGTTATAAACTTCTATAAATAGCTGTTGTGGTCAAAAGTACATTTTCCATAGGAGTAGCATTCAGACAATCACAAGAAAAAATATTCACTATGATATATTTCCTTTGTGAAGAAATTATTCTTAACAGATCCATGTAGTCATTTGAAATAATTGAGAATCTCCAAAAATTTCACATCCATAGTTAAGAAAAATATTGAGAAAGTAGGAAAATGAGAAAAAGTGAAAAATTTTTGGATATCAGAGATATCATAAAGCTAATAAAGTGAGTTAGATAAGTACACAGAGCTCAAAATTTAAAAAAAGAAAATAGAAAATCCAGAGAAAAAATAAAAGGCATGTTCTACTTAAATAATCAGATCAAAATATCTCAACATTTGGCTAAGGCATTGGGCCTTGCAATCATGGGCACTTCTTCAGCCCCAGGACAATTGTCCGTTTTAGAGCTGCTATCCCAGAGAATCTCATAAGAGCCTCCTTTATGTCTTTGTTCCTCAGGCTGTAGATGAAGGGGTTCAGCATGGGTGTGACCACAGCATACATCACTGAGGCTACTGTACTTGCATGGGAGCTCTGGGTAGCAGCCGAGCTAAGGTACACTCCCAGGCTTGTACCATAAAATAAGGAGACAACTGAGATGTGAGATGCACAGGTGGAAAATGCTTTATACTTGCCATGAGCCGATGATATTGCACATATAGAGGAAACAATCTTAGAGTAAGAGTAAAGGATCCCAAGAAAGGGACCACCAGCCAGCAACATAGCTGCAAAGTACATCACCATGTTATTGAGAAATGTGTCAGAACAAGCAAGTTGTATCATTTGATTGAGTTCACAGAAAAAGTGGGGGATTTCCTCCTCTGTACAGAAGGACAGCTGCAACACCATGGAAGTGTGTAACAAGGAATGCAAGACACTGATGATCCAGGACACAAATAACAGCAGTCCACAGAGCAAGGGGTTCATGATGACCATGTAATGCAGGGGGTGACAAATGGCAACAAAGCGGTCATAGGCCATCACACTCAAGAGAAGAACATCCAACACCGCAAAGAGTGAGAAAAAGTACATCTGAGTAATGCAGCCTGAATAGGTGATTGCTTTGCTCTGAGTCTGAATGTTCCATAGCATCTTGGGGATGGTGGTGGAGGTGAAACAGATATCTACAAAGGACAAGTTGACCAGGAAGAAGTACATGGGTGTATGGAGGTGAGAGTCAGAACCAACAGCCAGGATAATGAGCAGGTTTCCAAACACAGTGGTCAAGTACATGGAGAGGAAAAGCCCAAATATGGGGCACTGCAGTTCTGGCTCTTTTGAAAATCCCAGAAGAAGAAATGTTGAAATTTGTGTATCATTGACTGACTCCATCTGGTGGAGGTGACTCTAGCACAGGGAAACAGAACAGGAATAGTTTTGAAACAAATGGGTGTTGCTCACATTGTGGAAATGTTACAACATATATTTACTAGTCAGAAACTAATTTCAATATTCTGTGAATGGATCTGGACCTCTTGAAGGGATACCTGTTTCCTCTCTGATTAGAAGTTTCCATCCTGACATCAGATGTTCCCCAAAGGTCAGGTATTGTATGGTTTGAATAAGAAATTATTTCAAGCATTTGGGGAATATATAGTGTCAGTCGTGTTTCCGGTATTTCCTAGTCATAAAGTAAGAGGGTGCTGAAAAACAAAAGTCCCTATAATTCAGTGATGCTGATAGGATAGAAGCAGATATAAAGATTAAATAATCCTAGGAGGGGCCAGGTACTATGAAGAACACAGAAGCAGTTTAAGAAGAGAGTGGATGGGTGTTAGGTTGGGTGTTCAGTCAAGACTGGCTAAGAAGGTGACATTTGAACAGAGACCTCATAGAAGAGAGGGTGGATAATTGGAGGTCTTCCTGGCAGAGGAAATATCTGGTGCAAAGTCCCTGAGGAAGTGCTTCTGTCAAAAAATCAAGGGTCAGATGGGAGCCAGTGTTCGGGGAGAAAGGACAAAAGGCAGAGTGATGAGACATGGTGGTAGTGAATTTCAAAGAATCATGTGGCCTCATAGCTGCTTAAATTTCAAGACACAGGGACTTCCTCATTCACACTATGTACCTCTTGGACTTCATGAATCTGGTTGCAGTAGCGTCCTGTCAATTAAACACATCCCTCCTTAGTATCATGTGTTGATCAAATTTTGCATGTGTATTAAAAGGGTCACCTTGAAGTAGAGGAACCCATGTATCCCCATTCTGAGGACCATTCTCACTCATCAGGGTTCCCCCACATGTGTATGCATACACACACACACTGTCACACACACACGCTACCACATACACACAACTGCACATCATATCCTCCCAAAGGATATTACTTCTATGTCCTTCTCTTCTCCCCCCCAGCCTGCCCCAACACCCCATTTAGGATATGAATGCATACACATCAAATGACCATTCCCATAAGGAATGTAGAAATAGTACTCAGAAATTCCTATTCATAGTTTCCCAGGAACAACTCATCTTGGGGCACAATTTTTGAATGGCCACTTTCTGACCTATTTATAAAGGAACAAAAAACTTGTGTTCAATAAACAGACTGAAAGAGAATGACAGGAAGAGAGGGACATAAATAAATTGACATAGAGGGAATGAAAAATAAAATGAGACAAAAATGGGGAGGGAGCAAAATTATAAGAGATGGAAATGAAGGGGGAGCAAACCATAAGAGACTGTTAATTTTAGGACACAAACTGAGGGTTGCAGGAGGGTGGGTGGATTGTGGGGTGGGATAAAAGGGTGATGGGTCTTAAGGAAGGTCCTTGATATAATGATCACTGCGTGTTACATGCAATTGATGACATCACTAAATTCTACAACTAATTATATAATATATGTTAATTAAAATGAATTTAAATATAAAGATTAATGTAAATGATATTAAAAAATAAAATGATATAATAAGCTCAGTCATCCTAAGAGAATGTGAGGAAGGAAATCTTCCCTGTGGTTGGTAGCATCCAATCCTAGTTTTATCCCATTTATACTTGGCAAAAATAATAAAACCAAAAATGAATTTGTCCACAATACAAAGTAGTGATGTCTTTATGGTGTGAAATACCTTACAAATTAAACATCACACAATAAAAAAAAAATAAGAGAATAAACCAACACATCAAAAATTTGGGCATCTTTATTACTAAATTTCAGATACCTTAGATTTTTTTTCTCTGCACCTTTTCCATATTCATTTGACCAATTGTTTTTTATTTGGTTTAATAGAGAATGAGGTGAACACTTTATCACTTTTCTTATGTGACATGTTTATTCTTTATTTGCTTTCTTAGCCTTTGGGTTTTAGTCATTTTCTTCACAAGTCTGTTAAGCACCAGTACTCACAGTTCTATTTCTTGTCCAACATGGAAAGGCTTCCCCAGACTCTGTAAAATCCTACACACCCCGTGCCATCTATCCTCTTCCTCTGAATACTCTTCATGTGACTTATCCAAGGACATTATTTCATACTCACATTTTGTCTCACTGCACTCTTGTCTCTCACTCTGATGTAAGGACCAAAGGAGCAGGGATTTCACCTGTGTTGTTCACATTTTCCTTTATGGGTGTAGATGTATATGCACTTAAAAAGAAACAAATTCAAGGAATTGAGACATTATGAGATACAAAGAATGACACAAAATCAAGCCAGGTTAAAGGGAGCAGTTTCAGTACAACTCTATTCAACAACATTGAAGGGAGTTTAGAGAACTAACTGAAATATGATCTACAGGAGCAGTGATTTCATAAAATTAACATGGACAAACAATAAAATTCCCCATGACTTTGAAATGAAAGCATATTACACAAAAAAGTTTTTAAAAATTTTTGGAACATAGCAGATTCTCTTTTAGTTTATGTTGAATGAATCAGGAACTATGTCTCAGTATACATATGAACATTTAATATGTGATAAAGATGCATTTGGATTTAGTTGGAAAAGATTGGATTGTTGATGGAAGTTGGCACAGATAGCTTTTGACATGGAAGGAAGTGCAGTCATTCCCTATCTCGCACATCTCACAAAAATCAGAAGGAGTAAACCCTCAGTTTAAGAGTAACCATTCCATTTTAGACGCACATCTAGAAAATACATATAAAATCCACAGCTGGGCAAACTATCATAATTGAGGCAAAAAAAAAACCTCAGAAATAAGAAGACTGAAATATTTAACTAAATAAAATGTGAAAATATTTTATTGCAAAAATATCTTACTAAAAATCAATAGAGAAACTGTGATTTACAACAATTAATTGAAAGGCTGATAATTATAGATAAATAAACATATAATATATGGACACATAACAATAATAGACAAATAAACCTGGTGATCAAATATAGCAATCTTTGCTTGAGAACACTAATGGTTTGAAAACTCAAGAAAGAAATCTCTTTCACACCCCTCACCCTGAGAAAACACTCTGGGGATATCACATTGGTTAGGTTGGAATCCTTAAACAAGTAACAAAGGAGTACTTTCCAATTTTGTTGTCAGAATTGTGAAGTGTTACAATGTGTTGGGGAGGCTGGGTACCTGACTGGCTCAGTTGTTAGCACATGGGACACTTGAGCTTGGCATTATGAGTTCAAGTCCCATGTTGGGTGCAGAGATTACTTAAAATTAAAAGAAAAATACAGATATGTTTTAACTCAGGGTTTCTCGGTCTCACACTATGGACATTCTGGGCCAGATCCTACTCTGTGGTGGGTTGTGTCCTATGCATTTTGGGTTATTTAAAGCATCCCTGGCCTCCACACAGCATTACCTAGTGTGACAGCCCCAAAATGTCTTCAAAGATTGCTAGATATTCCCTGAAGGATGGAATCAGCTTTGGTTGGGAAACATAGTTTTAACTATTTAAAAATATTTTGTAGCATTTATACAAGTGTAATTTAAGGAGAAAAAAATGAAAGAATATCATAAGTGTAAGAGGCATGGAAAAAATAAAATACAAAAAGGAGTGGAACATCTAACATAAAAAAAAAAAAACCCTAATTCCTAACCAAAAAAAAGAAAAGAAAGAAAAGCGTAAGAGGCAGAGCCACACCATGAAATGTCATGCAGGCATTGAAGTAATGAATTAGTGTTCCACTTGGTTGACTAGAGGGACATGTATAAGGTACTCCTGAGTCACAAGGACTGGGGAAGAAAAGCTAGAAAAAAAGATTTTGCCAGAACATAAAGAGTACTTACGATATGCATAGGTCTCTTTTTATGCATTTGAATTGAAAGTGTGTGAATATGTTAGTGTGCATAATACAGGACACTTTTAAAAGAAATGAAGAATTTTGGAAGAACAGTGAAAATGCACTTAGGTTAAGCAGAGTGGCTTATAAAGATATATGGAACAAGATGGCTTATGGAAGGTAAAGGTGATTCTTGTTAAACATAAAGAAGAATGCCTTCCATGTGATAACATTTCTATTTTAGAAATATAGGTCCAATAATAAAAGGGCAAAAGGAACAATAATGAATAAAGAGAGTTGAACACTAGTTCAATACGTATAAAGGGTAATTTGTGAGGAATAAGTATGCATTCACTTTCATTTTCCAGAAAGCAAATAATCACAAATGAAGCATATTAAGGTAACAGATTAATTATTTCACACACAAAAAACAAACAAACAAACTACAGAAACAAACAAACTACAAAAAGTAGTGAAAGGAATATATAGTGATTAGGTCCCAGACTTTACCACACAATACTCTCACACATTCTGCACAAATACATCTACACATACATAAAAAAGTAAAATGGCAAGTAGTTAATTGGTGAAATAAATAGCAATATTTTGCTTGAGAGAATGTAATAAAAAACAGGAATAAAACTACTCTGACCCCACTATGCAAAAACCAAGGACTCCCAGACAAAATGTCAACAGAGAAAGTGATTTGGCTAGCTAACCCAGAATTTAGGGTCACAGGTAATGAGGTAATTGTAAAAGAAGCTCATTAGCATACACTTATGCACATAATCCTCTTAAAATTTTTCATTTGAATACTCAAAGGAAGCACTGTGATATGTATGTTTCATGCATTGCCCTTGTAAGAATGTAACTCTGTGGGGGCATCTGGGTGGCTCTTTGGGTTAAAGCCTCTGCCTTAAGCTCAGGTCATGATCCCAGAGTCCTGGGATCAAGCCCCCGCATCTGGCTCTCTGCTCCGCAGGGAGCCTGCTTCCTCCTCTCTCCCTCTCTGCCTACCTGTGATCTCTCTCTGTCAAATAAATAAATAAAATCTTAAAAAAGAAAAGGAAGTAACTCTGTGAATTCTGTTCTCAGGATTTTAATCATTACTAGAGAAATGTAGTCTCCTATGTCTCGTCTTAAAAATGACATGTCCTCACTTCACTGTATATCCCTTTACAGCTAATACTTGACTTTTCTACTCTGGATCCTTGGTCTTATGTTCTATGTTTATGCTTCCCATCCCCTGTCTATTTGGGCTTCCATTAGTATGATTTACTTGTTAAAGTTGAACCTTGTATTTCTGAGTTCAATATTAACTTCTATATTTAGCATTATTAAACACATTATAAACACATAAGTGAATAATTAATAAATGTCTTGATCAATCCAGCAAACAGTCACAGCAAACTCTCAGCTCTGGGCTAGGCTGGATTGGCCCTCAGATGACCTCAGGTAAATGCTCTTGACTTTCATTCTCTTGACCTTCTCCTGCCCTGTCCCTCCTGGGCAGCAGAACTCATCTTGATAGGGTATCTGAGAGGAAGGTCTCTACATGGAAATAAAAATACCTGTCTGACTGATAGACATTGGAGGATAAAGCTCTGTCCCCAGATAAGAGAGCAGGGATGGGTCAGACTCCAGTGCCCCATCCAGACTTAGGACTGCACAGAAAAAGACCAGGTCTTGTCCATTCCAAGGTTGTCCACCCTGTGGGACTGTAGCAGAGGACTTATTTACAGCTGCTTTGTTCTGCTCATTAGGCACATTTTCCTCTTGTTCCTCCCACCTTTAGGCACATGAATTCCCTATGGGATGCTGGTGTGGACAAAAAGGAAATTTTTCCTGTTGATTTCCTGTTCCTAAGAGATTGGGTAATAAGCAAGGTGAAGTCAATTCTTTTCTTACTCTTCTTTTTAAAGATTTTATTTATTTGATAGAGACAGTGAGAGAGGGAACACAAGTAGGGGGAGGGGGAGAGGGAGAAGCAGGATTCCTGCTGAACAGGGAGCCCCAATGCTATGACTTTTGCCTTTGAGAGATCTAAACTCCCAGCACCTTATCCCGATCCTGAGTGAAATTTTTCTCCTGTTTGAGACTGAGGAATTGGTTTTGACTAGGTCTCTTGGGTTCTTCAAAGAATTGACTAGTGGTGGAGACGCAATCCCTGCTATCTCTAGAAATTTACTTTCCTCTTTTTCAACAAAGATTAAAAGTTTCTTCCTTTATATAAAACCTCGGGCCCTACACTCCTTGGATTCATGGACATTTTGCCAAAACAATTAGGAATTTCACTATTCTACCTCAAGTTCAGAGCTATGGTACTATAAAATGTTTGTTGATTGTAAGAGATGTATTTAGATCTTTAGATCTGAGTTTAGCACCTTATAAGAATTGCCTGATTTAGGGCTGCCTGGGTGGTTCAGTGGGTTAAGCCTCTGCCTTCGGCTCAGGTCATGATCCCAGGGTCCTGGGATCTAGCCCCATATAGGGCTCTCTGCTCAGTGGGGAGCCTGCTTCCTCCTCTCTCTCTGCCTGCCTCTCTGCCTACTTGTGATCTCTATCTGTCAAATAAATAAATAAAATCTTAAAAAGAAAAAAAAGAATTGCCTGATTTAATTTTTATAGAAGTCCATTCTGTGAGGAAGCACTAGTATGAGCTCCATTCCCCCACAAAGACAGGAGGCTTGTGGAATTTAGTGATCTTCTCTAAGCTATCATTGCAGAAAGGGATGGGTGTTGACTGCATCCTGTCAGGGTTCTCTCAGTTTTCAAACTCTGTGCTGGTGGTCCCAACCAGAGGTGATTCTCTACCCCTGACTATATCTGGCAAAGTCTGAGGGATGCTGCTAAACTCCTCCACTGAGTAGAACATCTTCCAACACAAATAATGACCTTGCCTCAAGGGTCAAATTGAGAATGTTAGAAAAACATATACTCTAGACCAGCACTTCTCCAACTTCAAAGTACATAAGAATCACCCAGTATTCTGTTTTTTTATTCCTTTTCAGTGTAACAGTATTCATTGTTTAGCACCGAACCCAGTGCTCCATTCAATCCGTGCCCTCTCTACCACCTGAACCACCTGGTTCTCCCAACATCCCACCCCCCGCCCATTCAAAACCCTCAGATTGTTTTTCAGAGTCCATAGTCTTTCATGGTTCACTCCCCTTTCAATTTCCCTCAGCTCCCTTCTCCTCTTCATTTCCCCGTGTCCTCCATGATATTTGTCATGCTCCACAAATAACTGAAACCATATGATAATTGATTCTCTCTGCTTGACTTATTTCACTCACCATAATCTCTTCCAGTCCCATCCATGTTGCTACAAAAATTGGGGATTCATCCTTTCTAATGGAGGCATAATACTCCATAGTGTATATGGACCACATCTTCTTTATCCATTCATCCGTTGAAGGGCATCTTGGTTCTTTCCACCGTTTGGCGACCGTGGCCATGGCTGCTATAAACATTGGGGTACAGATGGCACTTGTTTTCACTCCATCTGTATCTTTGGGGTAAATACCCAGTAGTACAATTGCAGGGTCATAGGGAAGCTCTATTTTTAATTTCTTGAGGAATCTCCACACTGTTCTCCAAAGTGGGTGCACCAACTTGCATTCCCACCAACCACCAGGCTCACCCAACCTTCCACTCCCTCCCCTCCAAAACCCTCAGTTTTTTTCTCAGAGTACAGAGTCTCTCATGGTTTGTCTCCCTCTCCAACTTCCCCCAACTCCCTTTTATCTATTGAAGGACAACTTGGCTCCTTCCACAGTTTGGCTATTTTCAACATTGCTGCTATGAACGTTGGAGTGCCAGTGCCCCTTCTTTTCACTACATCTGTATCTTTGGAGTAAATACCTAGTAGTGCAATTTCTGGGTCATAAGGGAGCACTATTTTTAACATTTTAGTGAAACTTCATACTGTTTTACAGAGTGGCTGTACCAACTTGCATTCTCACTAACAGTGTAAGAGGGTTCCCCATTCTCCATATCCTTGCCAACATCTGTTGTTTCCTGTATTGTTAATTAGCGATTATACTGGTGTAAGGTGATGTCTCATTCTGGTTTGGACTTGAATTCCCCTGGTGGCAAATGATGTTGAACATTTTTCATGTGTCTGTTATCCATTTCTATGACTTCTTTGGAGAAGTGTCTGTACATGTCTTCTGCCATTTTAAATTTTTTTTTAATTAAAAATATTAATGCATCAAAACACAGATAAACATAACAAATACTTTGGCAAAACATGCAGAATGCATGTTTTCTAGGCAGGTAATTATAAAGTGAATAAAAACATTTGTTTACCATTTTGTTTTGTAAGAGCAGTTCAATAATTCAAGAAAAATATTGACTTTTTTACCAAGTTAAAACAGAATTTTAAGTTTCCATGCACAGAGTTTGATATTAAAGATCACTTATTTATTTAAATTTATCTTAATTTTATTTATTCTGCCGATTTTTTGACTGGGTCATCTGATGATCTGAATAGACCAATAACTAGTAATGCAGGAAATATAAACGGGGGTTCTATAAAAAAGGAAAAATCCTAAGAATAGAATTGAAGAGAAATATAGAGACAATCTGCAGAAAGAAAGACTTCAAAGGTAACTTGATATCAATAAAAATGTATCTCTCAATAATCACTCTCAAAGTGAATGGCCTAAATGCACCCATAAAACAGCACAGGGTTGCAGATTGGATAAAACGATAGGACCCATCCATATGTTGTCTACAAGAGAAACATTTTGAACCTAAAGATACACCCAGACTGAAAGTGAAGGGATGGAGAAGCATCTTTCATGACAATAGGCCTCAAAAGATGACTGGGGTAGCGATTCTCATATCAGACAAATTAGATTTTAAACTAAAGACTGTACTCAGAGATACAGAAGGACACTATATCATTCTTAAAGTGACTATCCACCAAGATGATCTAACAATTGTAAATATCTATGCTCCTAATATGGGAGCAGACAATTACATAAGAAAACTGTTAATCAAGATATAGAGTCATACTGATATGAATACATTAATAGTAGGAGATCTTAACACGCCTCTCTCAGAAAGAGACAGATCATCAAAGCAAAAAATCAATAAAGAAGAAGTAAGAGCATTGAATGACACATTGGACTGGATGGACCTCATAGTTATACAGAACATTCCACCCTAAAACAACAAAATACTCATTCTTCTCAAGTGCACATGAAACCTTCTCCAGAATAGGCCACATACTGGGTCACAAATCAGGACTCAACTGATACCAAAAGATGGAGATTATTCCCTTCATATTTTCAGATCACAATGCTTTGAAACTGGAGCTCAATCACAAGGAAAAGTTCACAAGGAAATCAAACACCTGGAAGCTGAAGACCACCTTGCTTAAGAATGCTTGGATCAACCAGGAGATCAAAGAAGAACGGAAACAATTCATGGAAACCAATGAGAATGACACACTTCAGTCCAAAACCTATGGGATGCAGCAAATGTGGTCCTAAGGGGGAAATACATAGCCATCCAAGCCTCCCAAAAAAAAAAAAAAAAAAAAAAAAAAAAGAAAAATCCAGAATACACCAGCTGTCTCTACACCTTAAAGAACTGGGGAAACAACAAAAAACCAACTCCACACATAAGAAAGGAAATCATCAAGATTAGAGCAGAGATCAATGAGGTAGAAACCAGAGATACAGTAGAACGTATCAATGAAACTAGAAGCTGGTTTTTTGAAACAATCAATAAGATTGATAAACTATTGGCCATACTAATCCAAAAGAAAAGAGAGAAAGCCCAAATTCATAAAATTATGAATGAAAAGGGAGAGATCACAACGGACACCAAAGAAGTAGAAATAATCATCAGAAGCTATTATCAACAGTTTTATGCCAATAAGCTAAGCAACCTAGATGAAATGGATGCATTCTTGGAAAATGATGAACTCCCAAAATTGAACCAGAAAGAAATTGACAACCTAAATCGACCAATATCTAGTAACGAGATTGAAGCAGTAATCAAAAACCTCCAAAAAAAAAAAAAAAAAAAAAGAGCCCGGGAACTGATGGATTCCCTGGGGAATTCTACCAAACTTTCAAAGAAGAAATAACACCTATTCTCCTGAAGCTGTTTCAAAAAATTAAAGCAGAAGGAAAACTTCCAGACTCTTTCTACGAAGCCAGCATTACCCTGATCCCCAAACCAGGCAAAGACCCTACCAAAAAAAACAATTTCAGACCAATATCGCTGATGAATATGGATGCTAAGATTCTCAACAAGATCCAAGCAAACAGGATCCAACAGCACATTAAAAAGATTATCCACCATGACCAGGTGGGAGTCATCCCTGGGCTACAAGGATGGTTCAACATTCGCAAATCAATCAATGTGATAGAACAAATCAATAAGAGAAGAGAGAAGAATAAACATTGTTACAATATCTCTACTGCCTAGAGCAATCTATACTTGTAATGCCATTCCGATCAAAATTCCAATGGCATTTTTCAAAGAGATGGAGCAAATAATCGTAAAATTTGTATGGAATCAGAAGAGACCCCAAATCACGAAGGAAATGTTCAAAAACAAAAATAAAACCGGGGGCATCATGTTACCTGATTTCAAGCTTTACTACAAAGCTGTGATCACCAAGACAGCATGGTACTGGCATAAAAACAGACACATAGACCAGTGGAACAGAGTAGAAAGCCCAGATATGGACCCTCCACTCTATGGTCAATTAATCTTTGACAAAACAGGAAAAAATATACAGTGGAAAAAAGAGAGTCTCTTCAATAAGTGGTGCTGGGAAAACTGGACAGCTATATGCAAAAGCATGAAACTCAACCATTCTCTTACACCGTACACAAAGATCAACTCAAAATGGATAAAAGACGTCAACGTGAGACAGGAATCCATCAGAATCCTAGAGGAGAACATAGGCAATAACCTCTTCGATATCAGCCACAACAATTTCTTTCAAGATATGTCTCCAAAGGCAAAGGAAACAAAAGCAAAGATGAACTTTTGGGACTTCATCAAGATCAAAAGCTTCTGCACAGCAAAGGAAACAGTCAACAAAACAAAGAGGCAACCCACAGAATGGGAGAAGATATTTGCAAATGACAGTACAGACAAAAGGTTGATATCCAGGATCTATAAAGAACTCCTCAAACTCAACACACACAAAACAGACAATCATGTCAAAAAATGGGCAGAAGATATGAACAGACACTTCTCCAATCAAGACATACAAATGACTATCAGACACATGAAAAAATGTTCATCATCACTAGCCATCAGGGAGATTCAAATTAAAACCACATTGAGATATCACCTTACACCAGTTAGAATGGCCCAAACTAGCAAGACAGG
This sequence comes from Mustela erminea, assembly GCF_009829155.1. Classification (NCBI taxonomy): domain Eukaryota; kingdom Metazoa; phylum Chordata; class Mammalia; order Carnivora; family Mustelidae; genus Mustela; species Mustela erminea. The sequence goes on from NC_045614.1 coordinate 11,494,877, forward strand.
AAACAACATGTGTTGGAGAGGATGTGGAGAAAGGGGAACCCTCCTACACTGTTGGTGGGAATGCAAGTTGGTGCACCCACTTTGGAGAACAGTGTGGAGATTCCTCAAGAAATTAAAAATAGAGCTTCCCTATGACCCTGCAATTGTACTACTGGGTATTTACCCCAAAGATACAGATGGAGTGAAAACAAGTGCCATCTCTACCCCAATGTTTATAGCAGCCATGGCCATGGCCGCAAAACGGTGGAAAGAACCAAGATGCCCTTCAACGGACGAATGGATAAGGAAGATGTGGTCCATATACACTATGGAGTATTATGTCTCCATCAGAATGGATGAATCCCCAGCTTTTGTAGCAACATGGATGGGCCTGGAAGAGATTATGCTGAGTGAAATAAGTCAAGCAGAGAGAGTCAATTATCATATGGTTTCAGTTATTTGTGGAGCATAACAAATATCATGGAGGACAAGGGGTATTAGAGAGGAGAAGGGAGTTAGGGTAAATTGGAAGGGGAGGTGAATCATGAGAGACTATGGACTCTGAAAAACAATCTGAGAGGTTTGAAGTGGCGAGGGGGTGGGAGGTTGGGGTACCAGATGGTGGGTATTATAGAGGGTATGGATTGCATGGAGTACTGGGTGTGGCGAAAAAAATAATGAATACTGTTTTTCTGAAAATAAATAAATCAATTTAATGAAAAAAAAAAAAAAGAAAGGATGAATCCCCAACTTCTGCAGCAACATGGATGGGACTGGAAAAGATGATGCTGAGGGAAATAAGTCAAGCAGAGAGTCAATTGTCATATGGTTTCACTTATTTGTAGAGCATGACAAATAGCATGGAGGACAAGGGGAGATAGAGAGGAGAAGGGAGTTGAGGGAAATTGGAAGGGGAGGTAAAGCATGAGAAACTATGGACTCTGAAAAACAACCTGAGGGTTTTGAAGGGGCGGGGGGCTGGGAGGTTGGGGGAACCAGGTGGTGGGTATTGGAGAGGGAATGGATTGCATGGAGCACTGGGTGTGGTTCAAAAATAATGAATACTGTTTTTCTGAAAATAAATAAATCAATTTAATAAAAAAATAATGAATATGGCTATGTTGAAAATAAATAAACAAACAAACAAATAAATAAATAAGTAAAATGAAGAAGATTTCGAGGAATGTTGGGGGCCTCGTGCTTAGAAGGGTTTAACCCAATAGAGCAACAGTTCTTGGGAACCTCTTCAACCAAGGACCTTCACAGGTGGCGAGCTAGAGTGCCACCGTGTCCTCCTGGTGGTTGTTATGAGAACATTGTGAGGTTTGGCTTCTTGCCATTGCAGCTGCTGTCTCAAGACTAAACTAATAAGGCTCCTAAGTTTTGTGAATATTGAGTTATGGCCTAGGTGTCCAAACCACGAAGGTCAAGGCTGTCTGGATCTCTGCAGGGCCAGCTACTCTCAGGCCAAGATAGAAACTAGCACCAGATGTACAGGAGGTGATTCCCTTACTGTGTGGTATAAATCAGAACTCTGCAAAACAAACTTGGGCACTATTGGACATCCTCGTTGGTGCTCCTCCTGCCCCCATCTCTTTGTCTCTTGATTTCTTTTCACCATCCTCTTACCCTCACATTCCTGGTCGATTTGTTGCACCGGCTGCAACAGAGGAATAAGTCTAAACAAAGGGGAAAAGGATCTCTACTCTAGAAACTACAGAGCACTTATGAAAGAAATTGAGGAAGAAACAAAAAGATGGAAAAACATTCCTTGCTCATGGTTTGGAAGAATAAACATTATTAAAATGTATATCCTACCCAGAGCAATTACACTTTCAACACCATCACTATTAAAATACTTTTGGCATTTTTCAAAAAGCTGGAATGAATAATCCTAAAATTTGTGTAGAACCAGAAAAGACCCTGAATTGCCAGAGGAATGATGAAAAAGAAAACACAAAGCTAGGTACATCATGTTGCCTCACTTCAAGCTATATTACAAAGATGTGATCACCAGGACAGCATGGTATTGGCACAAAAATGGACACATAGATCAATGGAACATAAGAGAGACTCCAAAAATGGACCTTCAACTCTATGGTTAAGTAATCTTTGACAAATCATGAAAAAATACCCAATGGAAAAATGACAGTCTCTTCAATATATGATGCTGGAAAACTGGACAGCTACATATAAAAGAATGAAGCTAGACCATTCCCTTATACCATACAGCAAGATAAACTCAAAATGAAAGAAAAACCTCCATGTGAGGCTAGAATCCATCAAAATCCTAGAGGAGAACCCAAGCAGTAACCTCTTTGACATTGTCTACAGCAACTTCTTTAAGACATATCTCCAAAGGCAAGGGAAACAAAAGCAGAAATGAACTTTTGGGACTTCATCAAGATAAAAAGCTTCTGCACAGGAAAGGAAACAGTCAACAAAACAAAGAGGCAACCCACGGAATGGGAGAAGATATTTGCAAATGACTTTACAGATAAAGAGCTGATATCCAAGATGTAGAAAGAAATTCTCAGCTCAACCCTCAAAAAACAAATAACCCAGTAAAAAATGGAGTAAACACTTTTTAAGGTGTGGGACACTATTACCAGAGAGGCAATCAAGCTATCCCCAGCCGTGAAATACCTCTTCAGAAAGTCCTGGGTAACCTCAACATGACACATGGGTGACCCTGCTTTCTCCTTTAGCAGCTGAATTCTACTCATATAAAATTTTCTACTACACCCTGAACCCACAGTCCTCTAACCATTCTGGCCATGGACCCTGATGAGAGCTGATATCTCAGGACTACTTTCTTTCTTTCTATGTAAATGCCTCTTTTCCCTTCTGAGACTTTCCCAAGTGACCTTTGCTATCCCATATGCCCTTCAGAACCTGTGAGTAATAAAACTGGTTTTATTAGAGTTCTCTGATGGGTGTTGCTGAGGTATGTCTTTTACTCAAAATAAGAACCCAAGGGTTGGTGCAGCCACAGCACAGGCTCTAGTCAGGGAAGTGTCTGTTGGAATCTCCACAAGTACAGGGATGCAGGGGAGTGCCTGGGGTTTCCTGCCTGAGCATCCCTGTCCATAGCCTGAGACATAAAGGGAACAATGTCCATGTCCACATTTTCAGGAAGAGAAATGAAGGTAGTGATGTAACAAGATTGACAGACTCTAGGTGAAAACTGGGTTTTGCATTCTCCTCTACAATAAAGTTGTGTGAAGGGCTTAGTGGCTAAGTATAGCTTCTTCCATATGAAGAATACAGATCATGGTTATCCTCTTGAGAAATCTAAGTAAAATGTACATGGAATGTCATAAGTCATTTGAAATGAAATGAGTTTATAAAGAATCCAAACTGCCGCATGAAATATACAGAATTTTCCAGGCATTTTTGATCCAGGGTTGGGGAAAACATTCGAAATGTATTTAATTGAAAAGGAGGAAACTGTGTGTATCAGACTGAGTAGAAGCTTAATAAAGTGAGTTAATTAAATGCATGGAGAAGTTGAATTCAATCAAATGGAAATTCCAAGAAATAAATGAAGCAGATTCTACTTCCAAATCCAAATCAAGACTAGCAGTTGTTTGCTCTGAAGCTGTGAGCCTTGCAAACATGGACACTTCTTCATCCATGGGGGTATTGGCTCTTACATCACTGGAACCCCAATGATTCTTTTCAGAGCCAACTTTATGTCTTTGTTCCTCAGGCTGTAGATGAAGGGGTTCAGCATGGGTGTGACCACTGTGTACATCACTGAGGCTACTGCACTTGAGTGGGAGCTCTGGGGAGCAGCAGAGCTAAGGTACACTCCTAAGCCAGTAGAATAAAATAAGGAGACAATTGAGATGTGAGATGCACAAGTGGAAAATGCTTTATATTTGCCCTGAGCTGACGATATTCCACATATGGTGGAAACTATCTTAGAGTAAGAGTAAACAATCCCAGCTAGGGGAGCACCAGCCAGCAGCACAGTATTAAAGTATATCACCAGGTCATTAAGGAAGGTGTCAGAACAGGCACGGCCAACTACCTGGTTGAGTTCGCAGAAAAAATGGGGGATTTCCAAGACAGTACAAAAAGTCAGCCGCAAAACCATTAAGCTCTGTAACAAAGAATTGAGAACACTGATGACCCAGGACACCAGAACCAGCAGTCCACAGAGCTGGGGATTCATGATGACCATGTAGTGCAGGGGTTGACAGATGGCCATGAAGCGGTCATAGGCCATCACAGTCAGGAGAAAGACATCCAACTGTGCATAGAGTAGGAAAAAATACATCTGGCTGAGGCAGCCTGCATAGTTAATGACATTGTCCTGAGTCTGTATGTTCCACAGCATCTTGGGGATGGTGGTGGAGGTGAAACAGATGTCTACAAAGGACAGGTTGGCCAGGAAGAAGTACATGGGTGTGTGGAGGTGGGAGTCAGAGGCGACAGCCAGGACAAGAAGTAGGTTCCCAAACACAGTGATCAGGTACATGGAGAGGAAAAGCCCAAATATGAGGGGCTGCAGTTCTGGGCCCTCTGAAAATCCCAGAAGAAGAAAGTCTGAAATTTGTGTACCATTGCCTGGTTCCATATGGTGGAAATGACTATGAGGAAGGAAAAAAATGGTTAATTTTCAAGCAAAAGAGCTTCGTTTATTACCCTTTACTTTTTAAGTTTTTAAAGTTTTATTCAAATTCCAATTAGCTAGCATACAGGGTAGTATGAGTTTCAGATGGACAGTATAATGATTCTATACTTCCATACAACATCCAGTGCTCATCCTGACAAGTTCCCCCCCTTTATCCCATCACCTATTTCAACCCCTCCCCCCACCTGCCACCTTCTGGTAAGCAGCAGTTTGTTCTCTAAATTAAGAATACGTTGACTGGGGCACCTGGGTGGCTCAGTGGGTTAAGCCGCTGTCTTCGGCTCGGGTCATGATCTCAGGGTCCTGGGATCTAGTCCCGCATCGGGCTCTCTGCTCCGCGGGGAGCCTGCTTCCTCCTCTCTCTCTGCCTGCCTCTCTGCCTACTTGTGATCTCTCTCTGTCAAATAAATAAATAAATAAATAAATAAATAAATAAATAAATAAATAGAAAGAATACGGTGACTAGGGGCACCTGGGTGGCTCAGTGGGTTAAAACCTCTGCCTTCGGCTCAGGTCATGATCCCAGGGTCCTGGGATCAAGCCCCGCATCGGGCTCTCTGCTCAGCAGGGAGCCTGCTTCCCCCTCTCTCTCTGTTTGCCTCTCTGCCTACTTGTGATCTCTATCTGTCAAATAAATAAATAAAATCTTAAAAAAAAAGAATACTGTGACTAACATGACACAATAAAAAAGAAAGAAAGAAATAAAAGATTTAAAAGGAAAAGAAAGGGTCTGGATCTTGGTTTGACTCTCTTTCTCTTTTGTTTTCCCTATGATCATTTGTTTTGTTTCTTATTTTCTACATATGACTGAAATCATAAGGTAATCACTTTTGTCTGAGTGTCTTATTTCACTTAGCATAATACATTCTAGTTCTATCCACCTCATTGCAAATGGCAATATTTCATTTTTTTATACCTGAGTATTATTCCACTGTATACATATGCTATTTCTTTTTTATCCACTCTTCAGTTAATGAACACTTGGGTGGTTTCCACCATTTGGCTATTGTAAATAATCCTGTAAATGTTATCTCTTTGAATTTGTATTTGTGTATCTTTGTGCAAATACCCCAGCAGTGCAATTACAGGATCATAGGGTAGTTCTATTTTTAACTTTTTGAGGAACCTCCATACTGTTTTCCAGAGTGACTACACCAGTTTCTGTTCCTACCAACAGGCTAGAAGGTTCCCCTTCTCCACCTCATGCCAACAATGGTTGTTTCTTATGCTGTTGATTTTAGCCATTCTGACAGGTCGAGATGATACCCACATTGTAGGTTTGATTTGTAGCAAATGGGCATTATTAAAAGAGTGACATGCTAAAATGTATATTTTGCAATCAAGAAAGAAATATGCATATTTGTATAGATCCAATCCCACTTAAGGGAACTTACCTGGCATCCCTGAGTAAGAATTTCTGTCCATTCAGTCTTTTCCCTAAGAGATCCTGTATTACAGCGGTTTTTTTTTTCATTTAATTCTTTTTTTTAATTTTTTTTTATTAAATTGATTGGTTTATTTTCAGCATAACAGTATTCATTATTTTTTCACCACACCCAGTGCTCCATGCAATCCGTGCCCTCTATAATACCCACCACCTGGTACCCCAACCTCCCACCCCCCCCGCCACTTCAAACCCCTCAGATTGTTTTTCAGAGTCCATAGTCTCCAAGGATTCACCTCCCCTTCCAATTTACCCCAACTCCCTTCTCCTTTCTAACTCCCCATGTATTACAGTTTTAATGGGAAATGCTCTCCTTCATTTGAGGAATTTATGTTGAGTATTGACATCTTCTAGACAAAGAGCATAGGGTACTGAAATAGAAAGCTCAATACAGCTTTCAGGTAAATACCTAGGAGTGCAATTGCTAGGGCATAGAGTAGCTCTATTTTTAACTTTTTGGGGACTTCTGTACTGTTTTCCAATGTGGCTGCATCGGTTTGCGTTCCCAACAACAATACAAAAAGATTTCCCTTTCTCCACATTCTTGACAACACCTGTTGTTTTCTGTGTTGTTAATTTTAGCCATCCTTGTTGGTATGAAGTGGTATCTCTCTGTACTTTTGATTTGTATTTTCATATATATATATATATATATACATGAAATATACAATTCATATTGTATGAATATGAATTGTATACATATTCATACAATATGAATATATTTGCATGTATTCATACAAATACATACAAATGTATGTATATGTACATATACATACATATAATACATATATACATATATATGTATATATACACATAGATATATATATATGTACACATATATATACATATATATATATTACTCAGCCATCAAAAGGAATGATATCTTGCCATTTGCAGTATCCTGGATGGAGCTAAGCAAAATAAGTCAGTTAGATAAAAACAATTACCATATGATTTCACTCATGTGTGGAATTTAAGAAACCAAACAAATGAACGTAATGGAGGAAGAAAAGAAAGGCAAATCAGGAACAGGCTCTTATCTGTAGAGAAAAAAACTGAAGGTTGCTGGAGGGAGTGGGTGAGAGATGGTTGAAATAGATGATAGGGATGAAAGGGCGCTTGTGGTGATAAGAATCCAATGTTGTAAGGAAACGCTAAATCACAAAATTCTACATCTGAAATTAATATTGCACTGTATGTTAACTAACTGAAATTTAAATAAAAACTTGGAGAAAAAAATAAGAAAAGTCCACTTAATCCCATGATGGGGAAAGAATATGTGTAAACATAAAAAATCATATACCATGTCAGATGGTGAGAGGGGTAAGGAAGAAAAAAATGTCAGTATAAAAAGGAGTGGATGGGAAGGCTGCTAAGCTTTTTTTTTTTTTTCCTTAAGTCATTTCCTTGCATTTTGTCTTTTATTTTTAATGCTCACTTGGCCAATATATACTATGAATGGAAGGAATACTGAAGGAGGGTATGAAATTTTAATAGGAGTTCAAGAAGACCTAAAAAGATAGTGACATTTTAACAGAGGTTTCTAGAAAGACTGAGCAGGAGACAGGAGGATATCTGGGGGAGGTGGGTGACCAGAGGGAAATCAGAGCAAAGACTCTGCAGAAGGCACTTACTTCAAATATGCAGATCTCAATATGAAGTCAGTGTGATGTGGGAATGAGCAAGAGGGAGAGTGATGATGGATGCGGCAGAGAATGTTGAGGAAGGAGGTGGCTTTCCTGCCACTGATGGTACCCTTCCTTCACATGGGAGGAAGTCCTTCCTTCACATGGTGAGTCCTTCCTTCACATGGTGTTCTTTGCATCTTATTAATTGTGTTCCAAGGTATTCTGTGAATAGAGATGGATCCCTTCCTTATTTTCATCCATTGGTGAACATTCTGGCATTTAAGGTTCACATATTGGGGTATATGAACTCTGGTACCATTGCCCAGAGGACTGTTCATGCCCCATAACACACACATACACTCAGTAAAACACATGCACATGCCACACACACATACACACACACACACACACACACAGTGCTCTGTGGCCTCCTGGCACTGTGTAACTATCATGCTTTTCTTGCCTTCACCCACAATAATTTTGAAAGAATTGATACAAGGCAAGCTGTCAATATGAGATTATCTTTAGCCCAAAGACTGTTTAAATAGTACTTGGATTCTAGTTAGTAAGCCCCTACTGGACATGGAAACACAGGGCTCCATTTTAATATGATAGTCTTGTGTCCTGTTCATAAAGAAACATAAAAAAGAGTGTACAAAAACACAGAGAGGAATGAAATGGACGCAAGGGGTAAAAGAGATCTAATAAGTTCAGGGGGTCTCTGAGAGAGTGTGATAACCTGAAAGCTTCCCTGGTTCTGGCAGCATTCCAGCCCCAGTCCCCATGCCCTAATGCCCAGGATAATTAACAAATCTGGAAAATAACAGTGTATCTAAACAAGAAAGGAGTAGTATTTTTGTGAAATCAAAACATTTTACTGATTGACTATCCCTCTAGAAAAATGTGCAAAGGGAATAAACTTGCAATTTACAATGAAAAATATACAATGTATGGCAATAGAAGGGACTTTTAAAAGAATGTCATATCTACCTCATATAAGCTGTTTGAACTTAGGAGAGACAACCAGTTCTTCTAAATGTGAATATCCTTACTCAAATAGTGTGATAGCAGTATCCATCCTGCTATGGTAGCAGACAGTGGTCATCAGTATATGTAAAAAGCTTACAATATAATTCTTTCCTGTGGGTAAATGGGGAATTATCACCAGGGAAGACATTTGGTTGAGCTTTTCTTCTACCTCAGAAATGTCTCCACAGTTTGCACACCTCTCAGTAATGAAGTATTACAAAGTAAATCTAGTTAGCATACCCTTCTTTGCATACTGAACACAATTTTTAAAAATATTTTATTTATTTAATTTTTAGAGAGAGACAGAACTAGTAAGAAAGAGCATGAGCAGGAAGGAGAGGGAGAAGCAGCATCCCCACTGAGCAGGGAGCCCATGTGGGGCTCGATCCCAGGACACTGAGATCACGACCTGAGAAAAAGGCAGATGTTTAACCAACTGAGACACCCAGGAGCCCTTGAAGACAATGTTTTATGTGAATACTCAATGTGAGAAGGTTGTGAGAAATGTATGTCTCAAGTACTGCTGTTGCAAGGGAATAGCTATCTGCATGGGTCTGGGGCTTTCTGTAAATGCAGAACAGGTTCAAGACCACCACATCTTATAGAGCTCACCACACATGCTACAAGCCTAATATACTGTTTTCCTGCTCCCTTAGCTGCAAAATTCCTTGGATGTGTTCTAATTTCCATGGAACCACATTAGGTTCCCCAGTCCCTTCCTCTTTTTTCATCCAGTTGGTCTTCCATTCCCACCATGTATCATCAACAATGATGCTTGTGTTGCAGAGTCCAGTGGACATTTCTCTTTTTTTCCAAGTGTACACTTCTTTTTTGAACACATTTCATAAATAATTATAAATGAGTTGACCTATTATCAGGTGACCTCAGACAAAAGTTCTCAGGTTCCAATCTCTCTGACACTCTTTTGAAATATCTCCTGGGCTCTCAGACTCACCTGGTTGGGGTCTCTAAGAAGAATGTCTCCGTGTGGAGGTCTGAATTCCTCCCTGGATGGTTGATGATAGAGACTGAAGCTCTGTTTCTAGGCAGGACAGCAAGAAGCAGTGAAGCATGGGTCCCCCAGCCAGACTTAGGAACACAAAATTAACAACCATGTCCTGGCCAGTCCAGGGTTTCACTTGCTGAAATTCTGCAGCAGAGGAGATATTACAGCTCTTCATATCTACTCATTAGGGACTGTTTCCATTGTTACTCCCACCTCAGAGTGCTCCCTTCCCCATGGGCCACTGATCTGGAAAGAAAGAAAAATTTTCCTGCTGAGACTGTGTTCCTGGGAGACCAGATTAGAAGTCAGGTGACTGCAGTTTCTATTTCTATTCTTATGAATTTCCCTGATTTCCAGAGTTCTAACCTCCTTGCTCTTTACCTCAACCTTGATATTGAATTTATTTAATTGAAGGTTTATATTGTCATTGGTAGCTTCAGGATGGTGTTAAAAAAGAAACTATGTGATCCTATTCGTGTGTGGTTTTAAAAGAAAAGTATCAGTACTCACTCTAGAATCTGAAATGAATTCTGTGTTTGATTCTTCAAACTGAGGGCCCCTGAGCTGACAGAAAATACACCTCTCACAAAGACAGACAGAATGAGACAGAATGATGTCCTCAAGACATTTCCACATCTTAACCTACAGAATCTTTGGATATGTCTTGTGTCACGGCAAGGGAGAATCAAGGTTGCAAATGGTATTAACATTGGTAGTCAGCTGACACTAGAATTAAGTTATTCTGATTATCCAGGAGGACTCAATAGATCACAGGTGTCCTCCAGTTATGGAAGAGGGAGGCAGAAGTCCTGGAGTCAGAGAGAGATTTTGAAATGCTATTTTGATGGCTTTGAAAATAAAGGGAGGGCACATGAGCCAGGGAGTTCAGGTGGCTCTACAGCTGGAATAGGCAAGAAAACTTCTTCTCCCCAGTCCTCTAGAATGAACTCTTCTCTGCAGACAGAGTGATTTTAGCCGAGGGAGACTTATTTCAGACTTCTGACCTCCAGAAGTAACAGAAAAAAACTGATTTTTTTTAAGGCAACAGCATGGTCATTTGTTGCAACCATAATAAAATCTAATTCAGACATTTATCCAATAACACTTTATTCAAGGGAAATGAATTCAGCCTTGAATCTTATTCATTTATATTCCCTTGGATAAGGATATTCTCTGTTGAAGTCCCACTTTATGTAGAAAAAGTTATCTGAAATCACTTTGGAGTTGTTCAGCCCCAATAAAGATGTACAGAAAATCTCCATGAGACATTCTGACTTACAGGTATGTAGATGTGAGTTTGAATAACCCCTTTCCATTCAGTGCCTGATGGACAACGGTAATGTTTTTTCATTTCTGTGGATCTTTTCCCCATCAGCACAAGAATGAGTATAAGTGATGTCAGAGAACACTTATGGGAAGGTAGATGTGATGGATTGACTGTCCAGGACACAGTGCCATCTAAGAAACACCATTTATTTACTCATTCACTCATCCACATGGCACATTATAAAGTAATTTTAGGAACCCTCACAATACTTAGAACAAAACAGTACACTTTAAATGTATTTTTTATACTATTTACTTATTTATTAAAGAGAGAGATGAGCAGGGGAGAGGGGTAGAGGAAGAAGACTCCCCACTGAGCCATGAGCCCAACAGGGGACTCGATCCTAGGACCCTAGGATCATGACCCAAGCTGAAGGCAGGCAGACTGACTGGGCCTCCTGGGTGCCCCTAAATGTATTGTTATACACAAACAATGGATCATGGGACACTTCATCAAAAACTAATGATGTACTGTATGGTGACTAACATAGCATAATAAAATAAAATAAATAAATGTACATGACTGGAGAAAGATTGTGGCCAAAGGAAAGCAGACGCAAGACCAGGTGAATAACTACATGAGTAAACCAAATATCTATGACGAAATGTTACATTCTTGCCAAAACTGGGCCTCTGGTATGACTCTGAGAGTTTCAATGAAGACAAAGGACTCCGTGCTATTAGGAAATTTGGCTATGTAGATGGAAAAACTAAGACCAAAGAGTGTCCATATTCAATTATGGGTTAATTTGTCTCCATCATCAAAGAAGGTACATGCTGTCTCTATGCTAACATGAGGGACAAGGGTTCATTCCATCTCTGCTTCCACATCCACAGTGTGTGGTTTTCCAAGATATGCCAGCTGTGGGAGTCCCAGTGTTGTGTGTGAATTCTAAGAAAGGAGGAGCTTGAAAAGGGAAAGTCTTCTAAAGAACATTCCAGTATTCCCACTCAATAGCTTCTTATACTCTCTACCAACTCTCCATGATTGAAAGAGAAGGTGGGAAATATAGTAACTTAGCTGGTGTATGACCACCTCCAAGTGTAATCAGGTTCTAATAACAGAGAAGAGGAGAATGGATATGTTATGTAAGCAACCTCCTGCTCAATGATCAATTACAAGAGTCACAGTATCCATAACATGAAAAGAAACAATTGCTTGTTAGAAGCATGACCCTTCCTGACATGAAGGCAAAAAGACAATTCTCATGAAAGGCACATTGTGTGACTGCAATGTGTGCAACCAATTCCTTTCAAGGAATCCAAAATATATTTTATTTACTGTTTCTTAATGTAGACTACCAGCATCACATAATGGGTAATGGCCACACTGTAGGAGGGATGAGTCAGGATATTATTATCATGTCTCAGTTATTAAAGTGTGCTGATAAGAAATTGGCAACAAACCTTGACCACAGTTAAAAGTACCTCTCCCATCTGAGCTATAAGAATATTCAGATTCCTGTGTAGTAACAACTAATGGCACCATCTTGGTTAGCTGTATGAATTTTAATTTTGGTGGCTCCAAAGAACAAGTCACCATCTGATCCTACTTTGATATTCAAATTAATATTTCCTGGAGCTGTTGTAATTTTTATATACTGATCTTACATGAATTTGACAAGACAGATCTCGGATCCCTGAAGTTTATAACCTGAAAACATTATCAGATTCTGGATGGGTGTCATTTTCCTTTGTCTCTCAACCTTGAAACAGTTTCCCTTTTTGGGTCATCCCTTACTGAATCAACATAAGAGACAAGGGAATGCTCTTGGGACTGTCTTTGGTGAGGTTGGGTGCATTCAGGGGGCATCAGCATAACTCTGAACCAAGGTACCAGGATTTCAATGGGCATCAAACTGATGTGTATTTTAATCACTCTGAGTGTGGAGAAATCCCATCTCAGGGACTCTGGGATTGTTCCTTTGGGCATTCTTCAGAGGAGAGGCCAAAGCTGAGGAAGGTTGCTCCCTCTACAAAAGAACTCTTCTGTTTGTGGATTCACACATGTAGTAAGGGAATTTTTTTTTTTTATTTCCAGCATAACAGTATTCATTATTTTTGCACCACACCCTGTGCTCCATGCAATCCGTGCCCTCTATAATACCCACCACCTGGTACCCCAACCTCCCACCCCCCGTCCCTTCAAAACCCTCAGATTGTTTTTCAGAGTCCATAGTCTCTCATGGTTCACCTCCCCTTCCAATTTCCCCCAACTCCCTTCTCCACTCTAAGTCCCCATGTCCTCCATGCTATTTGTTATGCTCCACAAATAAGTGAAACCATATGATAATTGACTCTCTCTGCTTGACTTATTTCACTCAGCATAATCTCTTCCAGTCCCGTCCATGTTGCTACAAAAGTTGGGTATTCATCCTTTCTGATGGAGGCATAATACTCTATCCCCAGGGGTACAGGAAGAATAAATGTAGTAAGGGAATTTAATGAGAAAACAAAGGTTCACTTCCTTGTTTGAAACCATCAACTATATTTTAGATTCCTGATAATGTTGATACAAACAGCTGTTCCCAGTATTTTCAATGTTTTTGTGAGTTGGAGTTCCCTACTCCGTCAATATTTTCTAATATTAAATATGTAACAATTTTGTGGGCAGTTTTTCTTTTTTTTAATTTTTTAAAGGTTTATTGATTTATTTAAGTGAGAGGGTGTGGGTAGAGGCAGAGAGAAAGGAAGAGATAGTCTTAATATCCACACTTATAGCCCAACCTGACACTGGGCTCTATCTCATAGCCCTTACACCACCACCTGAGCCAAAACCAAGACTCAGACAATTAACTGACTTGAGCTAACCAGGTACCCAGACAGGTATTTTTGAAGTGTGGGTGTGTGAATATGTATGCATACCAATCCTTTTTTTTTAATTATTTAATTTATTTATTTGACAAAGAGAGACATAGAGATAAAGGGAACACAAGCAGGGGGAGTGGGAGAGGGAGAAGCTGGCTTCCTATGGAGCAGGAGACCGATGAAAGAAGACATAATGTGAGCTTTCCAATGACATAGAAAAGAGTGCCACAAAATGACTATGCAAAATAATATAATCTGGCCACATAAGCAATGCAAATCACTGTGAAAGTTAAAGATATCTGCACTGAAAACTGAATGTAAAATTCATACACAGTGCTTGGAATAGTTAGACTGTTGGTTGAAAATTATTGACTCCACACAGATGGCATAAAAAAGAACTCATTATTATCCTCCTTTACTTGCCCACATATGAAGTAAGGAGGTTTGAGGGAAGGAGTAGGGGAAAATAAATATGAGGAGGTAAAAGTTGAAGGACTGAAAGCCACAGATGTTCTAGAACAATGCTACTCAGTCATGAAAAAGCAGGGGAATCCCCCGTGATCTTGTCACAATGTGGATTCTGATTCAGCAAGTCTGAATGTGACCTGAGTCTCTGCAAAGAAGCTCTGGACAATGCTGCTCCTGCTGGTCCATGGACTGCACTCTTAGTAGCTGGACTATAAGGGGCATGACTGCTTTGGAACAAGGACTACATTTCCATATGGCAGTGGTAGCAAGTGAAGGATGGAAGCATTTCAAATTCACCAACTATGGAAAAACAGGGTAGTTTTATTAATCCATTCCCTGGAAATAAAAGGCAATCACATTTCTGTGTTGTCAATGTGATGATCATTGAATGTTGATTTTTTTTTCTTTCCTTCTAGTTATTTCATCCACATGGAATCAGGAAATCAAACATGTACTTCAGATTTTCTCCTTCTAGGATTTCCATCAAAATTGGAGGCTCAATTCATGCTCTTTGAGCTGTTCCTGTCCATATACTTAGTCACCTTCACTGGGAATCTGCTCATCATCCTGGCCATCTGCTCAGACACCCACCTCCACAGGTCCCTGTACATCTTCCTCTCCAACCTGTCCTTTACTGACATTTGTTTCACCTCCACCACCATCCCCAAAATCTGCTGAACATTCAGACTCATGTAGTAAGGGAATGAGTATTACTCATAGCAAAGCCATGACATATAAAAGATGCTTCAGCCAGATATAAATCTTGTTTTCATTGTGTTTGGAATCCTGAACAATTTGGTCCTGACCACGATGGCCTATGACCACTCTGTGGCCATCTGTCACTCCCTGCTTTACTCGGTCATCATAAACCCCAGTTCTGTGGGCTGCTGGCCTTTGGGTCCTACTGCATCAGTATCAGGAACTCTCTGCTTGAGACCTTGACCCTTTTGAGATTGTTCTTCAGACAAACATGGAAATTTCACACTTTTTTTTTTTTTTCTTTGTGACCTTCCTCAAGTCCTGAATCTCGCCTGTTCTGACACCTTCATGAAGTGGTATATTCTGCAACTGACCTTCTGGCCATGATTCCTTTCCATGCAATACCGTTGTCTTCCTATCAAATTGTTTCCCCCATACTCAGCATTTCCTCAACTATGGGGAAGTACGAAGCCTTTTCCATATGTGGGTCTCACCTCTCAGTGGTCTCCTTGTTCTATGGCACTGGCTTGGGGTAGACCTCAATTCTGCAGCAACTTCATTCACTAGGATGAGTCTGGTGGCCTTGGTTATGTACACAATTGTCACCCCATGATGAACCCTTTCATTGCAGTTCCTCAGCAGGGTGGTCCCTCTCAGTGTTGGGACCATTACAGGACTGTCATGAGTAGCTTATCACATGATATAAAGGCCCAGAGATCCTGGCTTTCTTCAAACAGTATTTTTATTTTCTTCTCCACTGTACACATTTTAAAGCAGTTCTTTCCTTGGGGTTTCCTTGTCTTCTCTATTTTTCTTCAGGTTATAAACTAGGTTCCCCCTTTCACTTTGTAACCAGCCATTTTCACTTGGTATTAATACAACCTGGTATTTTCTCGGTAATATTTGGTACTTGTTTTGATTTCTTAAAAAAGTAAGCGAAATCTGATGTATTGATCCTCATAGTGATGGGATGTGTGACAATTTTGGAAATGTCCTGAAAACTCATTTACAGAAATGTTTTCTTGCATCACATAAGCAAAATCAACTCAAAGATTTGCACCTAACCCCTCCCCTTTTTTTCCTGATCTGATTCACTGTACATCCAGTCACATCAACTTTACTAAATTTCTCTACTAGTCCACAATATATAATTCTTGAATTTCAGAACTGTCTCTTACCTATCTTTGAAACTGCAGGGCCTAGTATACTTCTCAAAATGAATTTATGCTTGGTGAGTATTTTTGAGTGAAAAATGGATGGGTGGGTGGTTGAATACAGTTAGGACCCAGAAAAAAAATGCACTGATTAAGTGAAGATTTCTGAGCTAAAAAAGATATTTGGTGGGTTTTGTTTTGTTTTTTCTTTCTTTTTAGTAAGCTCCATGCCCACTGTGGATTGAACTCACAACCCTACGATCAAGACCTGAGCTGAGATCAAGAGTCCTATGCTTAACTGATGTAGCCACCTAGGTGCCCAAAGAAATTTGGTTATTTTATTGATCTTGTTAACAAAAAATAACAACAGCACTCTACTGGTGGTGTTTAAGTGTTTATACACATTATTTTATGTAAGTTTTCCAAAATACTTATGAGATTACTATCATTCCTCATTTATTGGGGAAGAGGAGGCAGAGTTTATGACATCCAGCTGACTCTCTCAAGGTCAAGGCTGGGGTGAAAAGGCTCCCCTCTTCTGAGGTGTGTGCAAGGCTGTCTGATTGAGATGCTCTGTCAGGCATCTCCTTATGTTGCCTCTGCCAAATGTTATTATAATAGCAGTTTAAGCTCTAACACATAAATGCCCACTTCTAGACATCAGATCTGTAGCGAAGAAATATTCTGTCCCTGGCAGCTGCAGCTGTAGAAATAAAGCCAACACTACCTGAGATCTATTAAAATTTCCTTAATATTATAATTTTACTTCATTTGATTGTTACAAAGTTCAGCACATTTTCATATTTATATACTTATTCACAGGTATTTTTTTCAACTTTTTTTTGTTTGCATCCTTAGATCATGTTGTGTCATGAGTATTTTGATTCTAATTGGTTTAAAAGAACTTTTTACACCTCTACACTTCATGCTTTCTGGTAGGCAATGTGTTTAAATATTTTCACTAATTTTACACTTGATTATTCTTTTTTTTTCTTTTTAAAGATGTTATTTATTTCCTTATTTGAGAGCAAGAGCAGGAGAGCAGAGCACAAGTATGGGGAGCAGCAGGCAAAGGGACAGGTAGAAGCAGGCTCTTTACTGAGCAGGGAGCCAGATGTGGGGCTCGATCCCACCATCCTGAGATTATGACCCGAGCTGAAATCAAGAGTTGGAGGGTCAGCTGATGGAGCCACCCAGTTGCCCCCTTCCACTGTTTTTTTTTTTTATTAAATTAACTTTATTTATTTTCAGCATAACAGTATTCATTATTTTTTCACCACACCCAGTGTTCCAAGCAATCCATGCCCTCTATAATACCCACCACGTGGTACCCCAACTTCCCACCCCCCCGCCACTTCAAACCCCTCAGATTGTTTTTCAGAGTCCATAGTCTCTCATGATTCACCTCCCCTTCCAATTTACCCCAACTCCCTTCTCCTTTCTAACTCCCCATGTCCTCCATGCTATTTGTTATGCTCCACAAATAAGTGAAACCACATGATAATTGACTCTCTCTGCTTGACTTATTTCATTCAGCATAATCTCTTCCAGTACCATCCATGTTGCTACAAAAGTTGGGATTCATCCTTTTTGATGGAGGCATAATACTCCATAGTGTATATGGACCACATTTTCCTTATCCATTTGTCCGTTGAAGGGCATCTTGGTTCTTTCCATAGTTTGGCGACCGTGGCCATTGCTGCTATAAACATTGGGGTACGGATGGCCCTTCTTTTCACAACATCTGTATCTTTGGGGTAAATACCCAGGAGTGCAATGGCAGGGTCATAGGGAAGTTCTATTTTTAATTTCTTGAGGAATTTCCACACTGTTTTCCAAAGAGGCTGCACCAACTTGCATTCCCACCAAAAGTGTAAGAGGGTTCCCCTTTCTCCACATTCCCTCCAACACATGTTGTTTCCTGTCTTGTTAATTTTGGCCATTCTAACTGGTGTAAGGTGATATCTCAATGTGGTTTCAATTTGAATCTCCCTGACGACAAGTGATGATGAACATTTTTTCATGTGTCTGATAGCCATTTGTATGTCTTCTTTGGAGAAGGGTCTGTTCATATCTTCTGCCCATTTTTTGATATGGTTGTCTGTTTTGTGTGTGTTGAGTTTGATGAGCTCATTATAGATCCTGGATATCAACCTTTTGTCTGTTGTCATTTGCAAATATCATCTCCCATTCCATGGGTTGCCTCTTTCTTTTTTTGACTGTTTCCTTTGCAGAACCTTCCACTGTTTTCTTTTGCCAGTTTGAAACCTATACAATGCATCCACATTCTCTTAGTGGTCACTATTATTTTATATCCATATTTATTTATAATTTTAGTAATAAAACATAAAGTTATTCCATAACTCTTTGCAAACATGCTATAAAGCTTATCAGGTGAAATAACCTTATCAGTGAAATA
The DNA here is from genome assembly GCF_009829155.1 of Mustela erminea. Taxonomy (NCBI): domain Eukaryota; kingdom Metazoa; phylum Chordata; class Mammalia; order Carnivora; family Mustelidae; genus Mustela; species Mustela erminea. The sequence goes on from NC_045614.1 coordinate 11,513,479, forward strand.
ACCCCTAACTAAATACTGTTTCTTTTAGAACTTCAGTTTTACTCTCATTATATATTCTATAATTTATTTTGGCTCATTTTTAAAGTATAGTATATGATAGTATATAGTATAGTCATTCTTTTCTTGACCATTCTATATATTAGATGCAAGAGAGTATATGAATCTAAGGAGCCAATTTGACCTTGAATTTACTTTAACTTTTTAATATAAATTTTCAACATTTCTTATGATCTTGGCAAATTAAAATTTTCAAGAGATATCTTAAACCGTTTAACCTAGAGATACTTTAAAATTTCACAAGACACAATAAAAACATGAGGAAACTAAACTATAAGAGTCATTCATTACATTTTCCATGGGGTCTCTTGTCTCTTTCCATGAATTTCTAGAATTTTGTGCCATCAAATAAGAAAAGAATAATAAGGCATTCACACATGCTTTTAAAATATCTGGAAGCAAATGGTTAACCTCTAGTGGTATTAAATAAAAATTTAATATAATTTACAAATGGAGTTATGGATTATGCAGTGTAAGACAGCATTTAAGATTCCAAAGAGGAGCCCTAAACTTTTTTTAGACCTATAAAATTGCTCCTTAATTAAGAGTTAAATTTTTATACTCCTAATTAAACCAATGCTGTTATTGAGAAAGACTGTGGGTCTCGAGCCCATCAATTCACACAAAGTAATAGCCATTATTACACTAGCTCCAACCTTCTGGGAAAGCAGAAAACAAATATCTTCTCCCATTCCGTAGGTTGCCTCTTTGTTTTCCTGTTTCCTTGGCTGTGCAGAAGCTTTTGATCTTGATGAAGTCCCAAAAGTACATCTTTGCTTTTGTTTCTTTTGCCTTTGGAGACATATCTTGAAAGAAGTTTCTGTGGCTGATATCGAAGAGATTACTGCCTTTGTGCTCCTCTAGGATTCTGATGGATTCTGGTCTCATGTTGAGGTCTTCTATCCATTTTGAGTTTATCTTTGTGTATGGTGTAAGAGAATGGTCGAGTTTCATTCTTCTGCATATAGCTGCCCAGTTTTCCCAGCACCATTTATTGAAGAGACTGTCTTTTTTCCACAGTATATTTTTTCCTGTTTTGTCGAAGATTAATTGACCATAGAGTTGAGGGTCCATATCTGGGCTCTCCCGTTGAGATCAGGAACAAGACAAGGATGCCCACTTTCACCACTATCTGTCTGTCAAATAAATAAGTAAAAATCTTTAAAAAAAAAAATTGGTTTACCTATAGGGGTAGCATTGATTGGGGAAAGGGGACTACCTTGAAGTTTAACTCTATATGAATATTAGAAAATAGAAATAAAAAAGGAATAAACTAGACTAAACTAAACTAAAATTTTTAAAAAAATTAAAAAATAGAAAGGTAAAAGAAAAACACAGGTGTATGTATCAAAAAGTTCAGGTTAAAAGGTTATTATGGAATTTGATGTACTGGACATCTCATTGTGATGGTAAATAGGTTAAAAAATTATCTATATTTAAAAAAATGAGCCAGAATAATGGGAATTAATTAAAAATAAAAGCTGTCCTATGAAGTACTGGTGGTCGTTCTTTGTCTTCTTCTTCTTTTTTTTTTTTTTTTTTTTTCCTTTCCTGGTTGGTTTTCTGGGTGAGGGGCCTGCCACGTGGGTTTTCAGTCAATGATGTTCTCTGAGTTAAGTCCTCCTGCCCCCTTCAAGGGTGTGAGCTCTGAGGAAACTGGTTTTTTCAGGCTTTTGTTCTCTGGAGTTTTTTATGTTTGTTCACTTTTGTTTTTCTCTCTCACCTTGACTGCTTTTGATGGTTTTTGTAGGTTTAGAGGAAAGCAAACTTCACCATGACCTCCCTCTCAGAGAATAGCCTCAGTCTGGCTGCAAAACCCAAATAAATTCCCCCTTGGCCGGGGGCAGAGCAGGTTCTGAGTTGCGGTTCCTGGGGATGCAGGATTTTTTGCTTGTACCCAAAACCACAGCAGCGGCGGTTGTCTGGCCAGCTCCAGACTGCCAGAGAGGTTCCAAGCAGCGATCGCACACTGAGATTTTCCCTCATGCCTGGGCTGGGAGTGCCTGGTCTTTCTGGGTCCGAGAGAACCGGGCTGGTGCCTGTGCGCACCTCTCTCAGGGGAGGGTGCGGGGCGCGACTTGTACTCTGATAGCACAGCACGGCATTCGCATGGGTACTGCAAAAAGGCTGTGCTTCTCTGCCAGCTGGCGAGGCTCCCAGGCCCTCAAGGGAGCCAGACCCCACATGTTCTCAGGCACGCTGGTGGCTCAGAGACCAAGACCTGGTTTCTCTGCTGCACTCTCTCTGGCTCTGCACCAGGGGCTGTCCTGGGTCTGGGGACTTAAGACCCTGTCTCTAATGCTCAGATTCCCTCGATTCCCTCCCCCATGATCCTTTGCTTTTTTTGAGTGCCTTCTACCAGACTCCCAGTTAATGCTGGTCCCCAGATGCAGGGCACTCTCGTATTGGGATATTAGTTTCCAATGGGCTGCCTCTGGTGGCTCCCTCCCCCTTTTGTTTATCTTCTGATATCAGTCCGACTTTATCAGTCCGACTTTCCCACTCCGCTTTACCTGCCCACTGGTGTCTTCTGCTCCTGTAGAGATCCAGACATGTATAATTCTGGAGTCAGACGCGCAGGCTGATTTCGTGGGTGATCAGAGTTCTTTGGAAGGTAATCAGCTCACTTTAGGGTACAGGTTGAAAGAGTACCTCCTCCGACTTCCCTGCCATCTTGTCTCTCCTCGCCTTACAACATCTCTTGAAGTTATGTTTATGATTCAATATTGCCTTCAGAAGAAAGCGAAGGTGGAGGGATTACATCCTAACAATTGCATAATGAAGTAGTTAGAGCTTGCTGTGCACCTTCTTAAGTTCTATGGAAATCGAATGATGCAGAATGTACCCATAATTTTTCAGTGATCCTTTCAATTCCCACAGTTGTATACTTAAAATATGTACAGTTTATCACATGTAATAATGCTCCAGTAAATTAATGAGAATTTTAAAAATTCTAGCAGTGCTTATGACTCAGGGCAGATCTGGAGCACAGGTAGCTGAGCCACCCCTGTCCAGGTGGGAGAGGTCTCTTCCAACTGTGGAAAAACAAAGGTTCACATCTGTATGTAAAAATAGTGAAAATAAATTAAGGCCATTCACATTTCATAAACTCATTTATTTTGTATCTAGAAGATTACCTACATATTTGAAAGGAGTAAAATGGTATAAATTGGTTCAAGATGGAAGAGCAATATAGCCACAAGCCTCTGGATGACCCTTAGAAACACAATGTAGAGAGTCAAAACTGACTTCAGACTCATGAGAAACCCTGCACGGATCAGAACAACTGCCTACAGGACCCTACAGGCCCCTTCGATAATAAAGATGTTATATTAGCCATTTATTTTTTTAAATCTCATTTATTTACATGAGAGAGAGAGAGCGCACACAACCTAAAGAGAGAGCATGGTGGCAGGTGGTGGTGAAAGAAGTAGAGGGAGAAAAAGACTCCCTGCTGAGTAGGGAGCTCAATCCCAGGACCCCTGGATCATGATCTGAGCCAAAGGAATGTGCTTAACCAACTGAGTTATCCAGGCACCCCTATACTAAGCCATTTTATTTTAGGGTGCTTTCTATGTAGCAATAGCTAAATGATATAATAATGAGACCAGGCAGAACACATAGCATTTGTAATGATCTGATTCTTTTTATTCTAAGCATTTTTTCTGATACTTAAAATTAGCTTTCATGATTACTCTGTTCTTCAAGTTTATCTCATGTATTATAAAAATGACTCCAGGATGCCTGGATGGCTCAATACCTTAAGTGGCTGCCTTTGGCTGAGATCAGGATCCCAGAACCCTGGCATCCAGTCCTGCATCAGGCTCCCTACTCATCAGGGAGTCTGCTTCTCCCTCTCCCTGCCTACCACTACCCCTGCTTGTGTTCCATCTCTCTCTTTTTCTTTCTCTCTCTCTCAGATAAAAAACAAAACAAAACAAAACAAACAAACAAAAAAAAAACCCTGTAATAAATAAATAAATAAATACAAATGACTCCACTGAGGCCCCTTTGAGGTAACATGGAAAAGTTGGAAGGACATGTCTGTGTGCACAAAATTTGTGACTCTGGGTCACATCATGGGCAGGAATCCAAGCTTGCTGGTAAGTCATCCTATGGTTATGAGGATGATATGTAATGTATGATAATGATACTCTTTACTCACTGACACTTTAGAGGTTATGGCAAAATTTTGAATAGTGGGAAATACTTCATTTAGAGAAATGAAAGGACAAGAATCCAGAAAATAATTTAATAAAGCCCCAAACATCCCTACCAAGTTTTTCATCTTAATGAATGATTCTGATATTTCATAATTCAATGAATAGATAAAATGCCTATAACAAATGTATGCTTTAATATTTTGCTTTATCACACTTAAAGCCAAGATTGATTCTAAGGCCATATATTATCATTCTATTTTATCCATATCTGTCTTTCTGTATATATTCCACTTGGAGAATGTATTTTATTATCTTTTTTTTTTTTTTTTTTTTTTTTTTTGCTAGAGACTATGGTAGGCATGAAGAACATAAGCTGTGTAACAACAGAATCCTAATGTGTAGAAAAATCTCCATGAACAGCTACAACCACCAGTACATCTAAGTGTCCATTCTCAGGCAGAACAGTAAAGATAATGATATACAAAGGAATGATGTTCATGAGAGGGAAGCACAGTAGTCTTAGATTTTCTGCTGTTATAAATTAACATAAATAGCTGGGGTGGCTAAGAGTAGATTTTCCATAGGGTAGTATTCAGTCGAACTAAAGAAACTATACATACTGTGATGTATTTTATTTGAGAAGAATTTTTTTTCAAAGATTTTATTTATTTACCTGACAGAGATCACAAGTAGGCAGAGAGGCAGGCAGGGGGGCGGGGAGTAGGCTCCCCACTGAGCAGAGAGTCCAATGCGGGGCTCAATCCCTGAACCCTGGGACTATAACCTGAGCTGAAGGCAGAGGCTTTAACCCACTGAGACACCCAGGTGGCCCAAGAAGAAATAATTCTTAACAGATTCATGGAGTCCTTTGAATAAGTGAGAATGTCCAAATATTTCACATTTGAGATTAGGAATGACATTGTGAGAACAGGATAACGACAAAGGGAAAATCTCTTGGATATCAGAGTTATCACAAAGTTTAATAAATGGAGTTATGTAAATTATACAAGGGGTTAAAAAAATAGAAATTACAAGAAAAATAAATAAATAAAAGAGGCATGTTCCACTTCCACAATCTGATCAATGTATCTCAACATTTGGATCAGGCTTTGGGCCCTGCAATCATGGGCACTTCTTCAGTGCCAGGACAATTATCCCTTTTAGAGCTGTCATCCTAGAGAATCTCATCAGAGCCTCCTTTATGTCTTTATTCCTCAGGCTGTAGATGAACGGGTTCAGCATGGGCGTAACAACTGTGTACATAACTGAGGCTACTGTATTTGAGTGGGAGCTCTTGGTAGCAGCAGAGCTAAGGTACACTCCTAGGCTCGTACAATAAAATAAAGAGACAACTGAGAGATGAGATGTACAGGTGGAAAATGCTTTATACTTGCCCTGAGCTGATGAGATCCCACATATGGAGGAAACAATCTTAGAGTAAGAGTAAAGGATACCAATGAAGGGACCAGCAGCCAGCAATATGGCTGCAAAATACATCACCATATTATTGAGAAAGGTGTCAGAACATGCAAGTTGGATCATCTGGTTGAGTTCACAGAAAAAGTGGGGGATTTCCACCTCTGTGCAGAAGGACAACCGCAACACCATGGAAGTGTGTAGTAAAGAATGAAAGACACTCAGGATCCAACATACCAGAACCAGCAGTCCACAAAGCCAGGGGTTCATGATGACTGTGTAGTGCAGCGGGTGACAGATGGCCACAAAGCGGTCATAAGCCATCACAGTCAGGAGAAACATGTCTAATCCTGTAAACAGCATAAAAAAATACATCTGTGTGATGCAGCCTGCGTAGGTTATGACTTTGCTCTGAGTCTGAATGTTCCACAGCATCTTGGGGATGGTGGTGGAGGTGAAACAGATGTCTACAAAGGATAGGTTGGTGAGGAAGAAGTACATGGGGGTGTGGAGGTGGGAGTCAGAGTGGACGGCCAGAATGATGAGCAGGTTTCCAAACACAGTGATCAGATACATGGAGAGGAAAAGCCCAAATATGAGGGGCTGCAGTTCTGGTTTCTCTGAAAATCCCAGAAGCTGGAATTCTGAAATTCCTGTGTTGTTTCCTGGGTCCATGTGTTGTAGGAGACTACCAGCACAGAGGGAAGTAACAGAATTAATTTTTACACAAATAGTCCTTGCTCACATTGTGGAAATGCAACAATTTATATTTTCCAGTCAAGAAAGTAATCACAGTATTTTGTGAATGAATTTGGGCCCCTTAAGAGGATCCCTAGTTCTCTCTGATTAGTAATTTTCATCAAAACATCAGATGTTTCCCCAAAAGGTCCACAAAAGGGTATTTTACAGTTTCAGTAAGAAAATATTTCATGCATTTGAAAAATACATACTATGTCGACCATGTTTTTGAAATTCTAGTCATAAAGTAGTGGGTGTTGAAAAGCAAAAGTCCCTACAATTCAATGATGGTGATAGGGTAGATGCATATGTAAAGATTAAATAATCATGAGATGGGAGGAGATGATATGAACAGAACAAAAGTAGGTTAAGGGAGAGAATGTGTCAGGTGTTATGTTGGGTGTTCAGTCAAAGTTAGCTAAGAAGGTGACCTTTGAAATGAGACTTCATGGAAGAGTGGGTGGAAGAGAGGAGGTCTTCCTGATAGAGGAAAGAGCTAGTGCAAAGGCCCCAAGGAAGTGCTTCTGTCAGAAAATCAAGGCACAAAAGGAAGCCTTTGTGTTGAGGGGAATGGGCAACAGTGATGAGAGGTGGTGGCAGTGAATTTTGTAGAATAATGTGGTCTCATACCTGCTTAACATTCAAGACTCAGGGTCTTCCTTGTCCACACTGTGTACCTCCTTTTTATGATCTGGTTGCATCAACCTCCGATCCATTGAACATCCCTCCTTAGTAACTTCTGTTATTGAATTTGGCCTATGTATTATAATTGGCATCCTGCAATAGAGGAGCCTGTGCAACCCTACTCTGAGGACTGCTCTCACTCATCAAGATGTCCACAGGCATGTGCACACACACAAAAACGGTGTCACTTACATACAACAGAGCACACCAGGTTCTCCTTGTGTGTGTTACTTCTAAGTCCTTCTTACTTTTCCCCCCACCCACTCCAACACAGTGTTTAGTGTATGAATGCATATGCAACATATTACCTTTCCCATAAAGAGTGTAGAAATAGTATCCAGAAATTCCTATTCAGAGCTTCTCTGGGATAAATCATCTTGGGGCTCCATTTTGTAATGGCCATTTTCTGACCTGTGTGCAAAGAAACAAAAAAATGTGCTCAATATTTACAGTCTTTTCTGATTCCATATACATTTTAGATAATTTGTTCCATCTCTGTGAAAAATGCTGGTGGTATTTTGATAAGGATTAAGCTGAGAGTGTATATTGCTTTGGGTAGCATAGACATTTTAATAATATTTGTTCTTTCAATCCATGAGTATGGAATGTCTTCCAATTCTTTGTGCCTTCCTCAATTTCTTTCACAAGTATTCTACAATTTTCAGACCACAGACATTTTACCTTTTTGGTCAGGTTTCTTCCTAGATAACTTATGGTTTTTGGTACAACTGTAAACAGCTAAGAGACACATGAAAGATGTTTATATCACTCATCATCAGGCAAATACAAATTAAAACCACAGTGAGATACCACCTCACACTCTTCACAAAGGCTAAAATTAACAACTTGGTAGACAACAGATGTTAGCCCAGATGTAGAGAAAAAGGCACCCCCTCACACTGTCTGTGGGAATGCAGACTGGTGCAGACATTCTGGAAAACAGTATGGAGGATTCTGAAAAAAATAAAAATAGAGCCACCATACGATTCGGCAATTGCAGTGCTTGGTATTTCTGCAATGGATACAAACATAGTGATTCAAAGGGGCACATCTGTCTCAATGTTTATAGCAGCCATGTCCACAATAGGAAAAATATGGAAAGAGCCCAAAGGTACATCCACAGATGAGTGGATAAAGATGTAGTATATATACAAAATGTAATATTACTTGGTCATTAAAGAATTGAATCTCACCATTTGCAAAGAACTGGAGGGAGGTAGCATGTATTATGCTAAACAAAATAAGTCAGAGAAAGACAAATACTATATGATTTCATTCGTAAGTGGAATTTAAGAAACAAAATGAATAAACATAGGGTAAGGGAAGGAAAAATTTAAAAAAAAAGATACAAACAGAGATGGAGAGAAACCATAAGAGCCTTTATAATAGGACAGAAACTGATGGTTGCTGGAAGGGAGGTCGGTAGGGGGCGATGGGGTAATTGGGTGATGGTCATTGAGGGCACTGGATGGAATGAATACTGGGCATTATATGCAACTGATGAATCACTAAATTCTACCTCTGAAACTAATAATACACTCTATGTTAATTAATTTAAATAAATATTTTTTAAAAGCAGCGACAAAAAATTGTGTTCAATAAATAGATAGGGAGAAACAGACGGAGGGAGAAATGAGAAATACATAAAGAGTAAAATTATCTAATAAGCTCAGTTTTTCTGAAAGACTACAAGGAGGGAAAGCTTTCTTGGTGCTAGCAGCATTCAGTCTTGCTTACACACCATTTTTAATCATCAAAAATAATAAGAGCAAAATAAGATTTGTTCACAACACAAAGTAGTACCATCTTTATAGTGTGAATTCCATTATAGATTGCACACTACAAGAGAAAAATAAACCAACATTTCACAAAACTTGGGCATTTTTATTACCAGAGAGCAGACTGAAGAAGACTTTTTAATTTTCTTCCTGTGCCTTTTCCATATTTATTTGACCCATGTTTTTTTGTTTGATTTCATAGAGGATGAGGTGAACCTTTTATCACTTTTTTTGTGATATCTTTTTGTTTTTATTTGTTATTCTTAGCTTTTGGATACAGTCACTTTCTTGGCAAGTCTGATGAACATAATGGGTCTATGTTCTTGTCCAACATTCAAGACTCTGTGAAATTCTACACACCCGGAGGCAATCTATCCTCTACTCTGAATACTCTTTGTGTGACTTATCTGAGGACATTAAATCAGACGCAGATTTATCTCACTGTGCTCTTGTCTGTCACTGCGAGGTAAGAACCAAAGGAGCAGGGACATCACCTTTGTTGTTCATGTTTTTCTTTATGGATGTGTATGCATATACACTTATATAGAAACAAATTGAAGAAAATGGAACATTATGAAATCCAGAGAATGACAGAGGTGGTAAAACCAGGTTAACAAGAGAAGTTTCCGTACAACTGTATTCAACAGTTGAAAAGAGCTTTGAGAACTAACTGGAACAGGTTCTACAGGGGCAGTAATTCTACAAAATCAACATGGATGAATATTAAAACTCCCCATGACATTGAAATAAATGTGTGTTACATATAAGTTCTTAGAAATTTTTGTAACATAGCATATGCTCTTTTAGTATATGTTGAATGAACAAGGAATTAGGTCTCCTCATATATGGGCATTTAATATATGACAGAGCTGCATTTGGATTTCATTGGAAAAGATTGGATTGTTGAATGGAAGTTGGCACAAACAGCTTTCTCTGTGGAATGAATTTCAGTGGTTCCTCATCTCACACATTTTACAAAAACCAGAAGGAGTAAACCCTTGGTATAAGAATAACCATTCCATTTTCGATACACACCTAGAATGAAATGAAATCCACAAGTGGGCAAACGATAATATAGGCAAAAATTTCAGAAGTAAAAATATAGTATATTTAACTAAATAACATTTAAAACTATTTTATGGCCAACAGTATCTAACTAGAAGTCAATAGAGAAACAGATTTACAATAATTACTTGAAATGCTGATAATTGTAAATGGGCACATCATATGTGAATGTATAATAATAATAGATAAATGAACATGGTGATCAAATACATGAATGTGGGGAGACATCCAGCAGATGCAAGGAGTCACGTAGACGGAAATGCCTGAAGGTTGAGGAAGTGAGAATGATTGGCTAGGTAGGGTATGGGTGCTAGGGTTCAGTATTTTTTTTTTTATTTCCAGCATAACAGTATTCATTATTTTTGCACCACACCCCGTGCTCCATGCAATCCGTGCCCTCTATAATACCCACCACCTGGTACCCCAACCTCCCACCCCCCATCCCTTTCTACAGAAATCTCTTTCATACTCATCATCCTGAGAAAACATTTTTTTTTTTAATTTTCAGCATATTTTATTTAACCCATTATGCCCAAAATATTATAATTTCAACATGTGACCAAGATAAAAGGTTATTTTTAAAAATTTTTTTAAATTTATTTATTTTCAGCATAACAATATTCATTATTTTTTTACCACACCCAGTGCTCCATGCAATCTGTACCCTCTATAATACCCTGCAATTGCACTCCTGGGTATTTACCCCAAAGATACAGATGTTGTGAAAAGAAGGGCCATCTGTACCCCAATGTTTATAGCAGCAATGGCCACGGTCGCCAAACTGTGGAAAGAACCAAGATGCCCTTCAACGGACGAATGGATAAGGAAAATGTGGTCCATATACACTACAGAGTATTATGCTTCCATCAGAAAGGATGAATCCCCAGCATTTGTAGCAACATGGACAGGACTGGAAGAGATTATGCTGAGTGAAATAAGTCAAGCAGAGAGAGTCAATTATCATGTGGTTTCACTTATTTGTGGAGCATAACAAATAGCATGGAGGACATGGGGAGTTAGAGAGGAGAAGGGATTTGGGGGAAATTGGAAGAGGAGGTGAATCATGTGGGACTATGGACTCTGAAAAACAATCTGAGGGGTTTGAAGTGGCGGGGGTATGGGAGGTTGGGGTACCAGGTGGTGGGTATTATAGAGGACACAGATTTTTAATCAAGTACCAAAAGGGCATTCTCTAACTTTGCTGTCACAATTGTGAAGTGTTACAATGTCTTGGAAAAGTTCTGAAGATAGTTAGAAATATTCAAAACACAGACATTCTTTGGGGTGACTGGCTGGCTCATTCAGTAGAGCATGAGACTCTTGAACTTGAGGTTGTAAGTTTAAGCCCCATACTAGTGTAGAGATTACTTTAAAAACTCATTTTTTTATTTTTTTTTAATTTATTTATTTTCAGCATAACAGTATTCATTGTTTTGGCACCACACCCAGTGCTCCATGCAATCCGTGCCCTCTATAATACCCACCACCTGGTTCCGCCAACCTCCCATGCCACACCACTTCCAACCCCTTAGATTGTTTTTCAGAGTCCATAGTCTCTCATGGTTCACCTCCCCTTCCAATTTCCCCCAACTCCCTTCACCTCTCTAACTCCCCTTGTCCTCCATGCTATTTGTTATGCTCCACAAATAACTGAAACCATATGATAATTGCATATCTCTGCTTGACTTATTTCACTCACCATAATCTCTTCCAGTCCCGTCCATGTTGCTACAAAAGTTGGGGATTCATCCTTTCTGATGGAGGCTTAATACTCCGTAGTGTATATGGACCACATCTTCATTATCCATTTGTCCGTTGAAGGGCATCTTGGTTCTTTCCACATTTTGGCGATTGTGACCGTTGCTGCTATAAACATTGGTGTACAGATGGCACTTCTTTTCACTCCATCTGTATCTTTGGGGTAAATACCCAAGAGCGCAATTGCAGGGTCATAGGGAAGCTCTATTTTTAATTTCTTGAGGAATCTCCACACTGTTTTCCAAAGTGACTGCACCAACTTGCATTCCCACCAATAGTGTAAGAGGGTTTCCCTTTCTCCACATCCCCACCAACACACGTTGTTTCCTGTCTTGCTAATTTTGGCCATTCTAACTGGTGTAAGGTGATATCTCAATATAGTTTTTTATTATTTTATTTTTATTAAGTTATTTTAGTCAGCATACAGTACAGCATTAGTTTTTGATGTAGTGTTCCATAATTTATTGTTTGTGTATAAAACCAAGTATTCCATGCAATGCATGCCCTCCTTGACACACTTCACTGGGCTAACCCATTACCCTATCCATTCCCCTCTAAAACCTTCAGTTTGTTTCCTGAGTCCATAGTCTCTCGTTGTTCTCTCCCTCTGATTCCCCCACCCCTTCATTTTTTCCATTCCTTCTCCTAAAGTCCTCCATGCTATTCCTTATGTCCCACAAATAAGGGAATTTATATAATTGGGCTTCTCTGCTTGACTTATTTCACTTAGCATAATCTCTTCCAGTTCCAACAACATTAATTCAAAAGTTGGATATCCACCCTTTCTGATGGCTGAGTAATATTACTTTTTAAAAAATATGGATATAATTTAACTCAGGATTTCTCAGTCTCTGCACTATGTACATTCAGGGCTAGATGCTTTTCTGTGGTATGCTGAGTCCTATGTGTTATAGGGTGTTTAGAGGGACCCTGGCCACCAAACACCCCTTCCCAATGTGACAGCCCAAAATGACTTTCAATATTGCTCAATGCCCCCAGTGCACAAAATCACCTTTGGTTAAGAAAGATAATTTTAACTATTTAAAAAGTATTTTGTGGCATATATATTCAATAATATTTCTCATTAAATAATAATTTAATGAAGAAAAATAAAAAAGATCTTCAGAATAACACAGTCACACCATGAAATGTCATGCAGGCATTGAAATAATGAGTCAGGTTTACACTGGATGACTAGAGGGTTTTATATAGGATACTCTTGAGTCTGAAGGCCAGGGGAGAAGAGCTAGGAAAAAAAAAAAAAAAAAAGATTGTGCCAAAACATTAAGAGTACTTAAAATATATTAGGTGTCTTTTCATACTTTGAAATTGAAAGTGTGAATGTGTATGTTTCCATAGCATAGAATAATTTTTAAAGAAATGGATATTTTTTAAAGAAAGAAGGACAGGGACTTTGGACAGCCACTTTGGAAAACAGTGTGGAGATTCCTCAAGAAATTAAAAATAGAGCTTTCCTATGACCCTGCAATTGCACTCCTGGGTATTTACCCCAAAGATAAAGATGGAGTGAAAAGAAGGGCCATCTGTACCCCAATGTTTATAGCAGCCATGCCCACAGTCACCAAACTGTGGAAAGAACCAAGATTCCCTTCAATGGACGAACGGATAAGGAAGATGTGGTCCATATACACTATGGAGTATTATGCCTCCATCAGAAAGGATGAATACCCAAATTTTGTAGCAACATGGACGGGACTGAAAGAGATTATGCTGAATGAAATAAGTCAAGCAGAGAGAGTTAATTATTAGATGGTTTCACTTATTTGTGGAGCATAACAAATAACATAGAGGACATAAGGAGATGGAGAGGAGAAGGGAGTTGGGGGAAATTGGAAGGGGAGGTGAACCATGAGAGACTATGGACTCTGAAAAACAATCTGAGGGTTTTGAAGGGTGGAGGGTGGGAGGATCGGGGAACCAGGTGGTGGGTATTAGAGAGTGCACAGGTTGCATGGAGCACTGGGTGTGGTGCAAAAACAATGAATACGGTTACGCTGAAAATAAATTTAAAAATTTTTAAAGAAAGAAATCAGTGGAGGGAATATATGACGAGTAACTCACAGACTTTACCACACTAAATTCATACACTCTTGCACATTCTGCACAAATACATCTACACACACATAAAAAATGAAATGGAAAATAGCTAAATTGGTGATATTAATAGCAATACTTTGCTTAAAAGAATGCAATAAAATGAATTCTGGTACACTGAAAAGAAGTTTTAAAAATTAAAAAAATTAAAAAAAAAAAGAATGCAATGAAAACAGGATTAAAAACACTCTGACTGCATTATGTAAACATCAAGGACTCCCACAATTTTCAATGGAGAAGTGTGTGGCTAGCTAAGTTAAGATATATTCAGGCTCACAGGTAATGAGGTAATTGTAAAGGAAGCTCATTAGCATACCTTTTTTCACATAATACATGTAAAAAATTTCATTTGAACACTCAAGAGAGAGGAGGTACTGTGATATGTATGTTTCATGTACTGCTCTTGCATATATGAACCAGGGAGAATCTTTCGTCTGGATTTTCTCTTCAGTATGGAAATGTAGTTTAGTATGTTCCATCTTGAACATGAAAACACATCTCCTCATTTCACTGTCTATCCCTCCACAACTAACACTTGAGTTTCTACTCAGGTTAAATACAAAGATACTTGGTTTCATGTTCTACTTTTATGCTTCCCATCCCCCACATGATTGGATTTCCCTTATTGTGACTTACTTGTTTAGGTTGAACCTTGCATTTCTGACTTCCATGTTCACTTCTATTTTTAGCATTATAAATACATAAGTGAATCAACCAATAATTTTCTTAATCAAACCAGCAGACAGCCACAGCAAACTCAGCTCTGGGTTAGGCCAGATTGGTCCTCAGATGACCTCAGCTAAATGTTGTTGACTTTCATTCTTAGACCAAATTTAGTCCCTACTGGGCAGGAAAACCCACCTAGATGGAGTATCTGTGAGGAAGGTCTTTACATGGAAATCAAAATACCTGTCTGGTTGGTAGATGGTGAAGTATGAAGCTCTGTCCCCAGACAAGAGAGCAGGAATGAGTCAGATTCCAGTGCCCCATCCACACTTAGGACTGCACCAGAAAAGACCAGGTCTTGTCCAGATGAGGAGGCTGCTGTGGGACTGCAGCAGAGGAAGTATTTACAGCTGCTTTGGTCTGCTCATTAGGCACATTTCCCTCTTGTTCCTCCCACCTTTAGGCACATGATTTCCCTGCGGGACACTAGTCTGGACAGAAATGAAATTTTTCCTGTTGAATTTCTGTTCCTAGGAAACCAGTTGATAAGCCAGGTGAAGTCAGTTTTTCTTACTCTTTTTCTTTATCTTCTCCTGTCTTTCAGGGATCTAAACTTCCAGCACATCATCCCACTCCTGGGTGAATGTTTTCTCCTGTTTCCAACTGAGAAATCAACCATGACTAGGTCCACTGTGCCCTTCAAAGCACTGAGTTGTGGAGACACAATCCCTGATATCTCTAGAATGTTACTTTTGCCTTTCTAAACAAAGATGAAAAGTTTTATCCTTTAATGTAAAACCCTGGCCACTAATCTCACAATTCTATCTTAAGTTCAGAACTACAACTTAAAATGTCAGTATAAAATATTTGTCACTTGTAAGAGATATATTTAGATCTTTTTGTACGCATAATCTGAGTTTATTGCCTTACAGGAATTGTCTGATTTAATATTGATACAAATCCATTCTGTGAGGAAGCACTAGTGTGAACTTCATTCCCTATGGAGAAATGGGGTTTGAAGAATTTAGTGTTCATTTCAAACTTATTGCAAAAAGGGATGAGTGTTGATTGAATTCTGTCAGGATGTTCCCAGGTTTCAAACTCTGTTGCAGTGGTCCCAACCAGAGGTAGTTCTTCTCCCCTGGCATTGCTAGCAATGTCTGAAGGGATGCTGGTAAATACCTACAAGGAATAGGACAGCTCCCAACACAAAAAATAAGACTACCTCAAAGGTCAAATTGAGAATGTGAGAAAAAATAAGACTACCTCAAAGGTCAAATTGAGAATGTGAGATCAGGACTTTTCCAACTTCAAATTGCATAGGAATAATCTAGGATTCTAACTTAAATGCAGATTCTGCTTTAGTGGGTGCTGATGGTCCCAGGAATTCAACATTTCTAACAAGCTCCTGAGTGATGTTGATGCTGCAGGTCGTGGTCTGTGGACCACTCTTTGAGAAGCAAGGCTGTTTTCCTGTGATAGTGGAAGGCACACAGATGGTTGTAGGGGTTCTTCACGGAAAAAAAATGTTTTTGCATAGAAATTTGAACAAAAATTGTATCCAGTCATTTTAGGGACTGTGATAAAATCTGTGATTATTTCTTTTATATATGGACCCTTGAGTGGAACCAAATAAAATACTTTTAGAAAAGACTTTGGTGTAGCAGAATAAGATCCTCTTTCACTGGTCCACATTCTGATTAATGGAAACTTTGAATATGTTTTTTTGTTTAGTAAGTGGGAGTTTAAGGTAACAAATGAAATAAGGCTGTACTTAAACTAAGATTGACCAAGGTTATGGAAGTGGAACTACCATAATCACCATTGTCCTCTGAATGTGGGACAAGAAGGCAGAATAGTTGGATCAGAGAGAGATGTGAAGATGCCTCATTGATTCATTTGAAGATTGAGAAAGGGCTATGAGCCAAAGAACACCTGTTGTCACTGGAAACTGGAGTAGGAAAAAAAAGAAACTTTTCCTAAAGCATTTTCAGGAACCAGGCCCTGAAGTCATGTTGATTTTAGCCCAGAGTCTTATCTCAGGCTTCTGACCTCTAAGACTGTAAGAGCATAAATTTCTTTCTTTGAAGCCTCTATTGTGATGATTTGTTACAGCAGATAGGAATGTAACATAGACATTTATCCAATAAAATTGTTTTGGGGGCACCTGGGTGGCTCAGTGGGTTAAAGCCTCTGCCTTCAGCTCAGGTCATGATCCCAGGGTCCTGGGATCAAGCCCCGCATCAGGCTCTCTGCTCAGTGGGAAGCATGCTTCACCCACTCTCTCTGCCTGCCTCTTTGCCTACTTGTGACCTCTCTCTCTGTCAAATAAATAGATAAAATCTTTAGGAAAAAAATTGTTTTGGGGAAGGTGAATTTTAGTCTCTCAATCAATTAATTTCTCTTCTGTTAGGTTAGGGCATTGTTTGTTGAAATACAATATTATATGTAATAAAAATATTAAAGTCAATCTGGATCTTCTGTTTCATTGTTGAAATTGAATGTAAAAAGGAATTCTCTATTTCTAAAATATAAATGTGAGTTCTTTCTTTCTTTCTTAAATATTTCATTGAATATGTAGATTGCTATGCATAGCATATACTTTTTTTATTGTGTTATGTTAGTCATCATAAAATACATCATTAGTTTTTGATGCAGTGTTCCAAGATTCATTGTTTATGTACAAGATCCAGTGCTCTATGTAATAAATGCCCTCCTTAATACCCACCTCCAGGCTCACCCAACCCCTCATCCCCTCCCCTCCAAAACCCTCAGTTTGTTTCTCAGATTCCACAGTGTCTCATGGTTCATCTCCTCCTCCGATTTCCCCCACTTCACTTTTCCCTTCCTTCTCCTAATGTCCTCCATGTTATTCCTTATGTTCCACATTAAATAAAAGCATATGATAATTAACTTGCTCTGCTTGGCTTATTTCACTTAGCATAATCTTCAGTCCCATCCATGTTGATATAAAAGTTGGGTATTCATCCTTTCTGATGGAGGCATAATATTCCATTGCATATATGGACCACATCTTCTTTATCCATTCGTCTGTTGAATAGCATCTTGGTTCTTTCCACAGTTTTGTGATTGTGGCCATTGCTGCTATAAACATTGGGGTACAGATGGCCTTTCTGTTCACTACATCTGTATCCTTGGGGTAAATAACCAGTAGTGCAATTCCTTGGTCATAGAGTAGCTCTATTTTTAATTTCTTAAGGAATCTCCACATTATTTTCCGAAGTGGCTGCACCAACTTTCATTCCCACCAACAGTGGAAGAGGGTTCCCCTTTCTCCACATCCTCTCCAACATTTGTTGTTTCCTGACTTGTTAATCTCTGCCATTCTAACTGGTATAAGGTGATATCTCAATTTGGTTTTGATTTGAGTTTCTCTGATGGCTAATGATGGTGAGGACTTTTTCATGTATCTGCTAGCCATCTGTATGTCTTCGTTGGAGAGGTCAAGAGCCAAAAACTAAATAATCATATCAAAAAATGGACAGGAGGGGCGCCTGGGTGGCTCAGTGGGTTGAGCCGCTGCCTTCGGCTCAGGTCATGATCTCAGGGTCCTGAGATCAAAGCCCGCATCGGGCTCTCTGCTCAGCAGGGAGCCTGCTTCCTCCTCTCTCTCTTCCTGCCTCTCTGCCTGCTTGTGATCTCTCTCTGTCAAATAAATAAAATCTTTAAAAAAAATGGACAGGACATCTTCTTGATCCATTCATCTGTTGATGGACATCTAGGTTCTTTCCATAGTTTGGCTATTGTGGACATTGCTGCTATAAACATTCAGGTGCATGTGCCCCTTTGGATCACTACGTTTGTATCCTTAGGGTAAATACCCAATAGTGCAATTGCTGGGTCATAGGGCAGTTCTATTTTCAACATTTTGAGGAACCTCCATGCTGTTTTCCAGAGTGGCTGCACCAGCTTGCTTTGGTGAGTGCTGTGAAGTGTGTAAACCTGGTGATTCACAGACCTGTACCCCTGGGGATAAAAATATATGTTTATAAAAAATAAAAAATTAATTAAAAAAAAAATGGACAGGAGACATGAACAGCATAGACTTTTTAACGCTATTTGTTCTTCCAATCCATGACACAATCTAAACTTAGACCTAGAAGAACTGGAAAAAGAATAGGGAAGAAAGTCTAAGTCCAGCAGAAGAACAGAAATAATAAAGATTAGAGCAGAAATCAATGACATAGGAACAACAACAACAAAAACCCAGTAGAACAGATCAACTAAACAGAAGCTTGCTAATTAATTAATTAATTAGTTTGTTTGTTTATTTATATTTTTTGAATTTTATTTTTTTTCAGTGCTCCAAAATTCATTGTTTATGTACCACACCCATGGCTCCATGCAGTACGTGCCCTCCATAATACCCATTACCAGGCTCATCCAACCCCCTACCCCACTCCTCTCCAAAACCCTCAGTTTGTTTCTCAGAGTCGATAGTCTCTCATGGTTTATATTTTTATGTTCAGTTAGCCACTGTATAGTACATCATTGGTTTTTGATGTAGTGTTCAACAATTTATTAGTTGCTTATAACAACCAGTGCTCATTGCAACACATGCCCTCCTTAATACCCATCACCTAGCTACCCAGTCCGCCAACCTCAGTCCCATCTGAAGCCCTCAGTTTATTTCTTGGAGTCCATAGTCTCTCATGGTTCATGTCCCTCTCTGATTTCTCTCCCTTCAGTTTTCCCTCCCTTCCCTTATGGTGATATTCCTTATGTTCCACGTATGAGTGAAACCATACAATAATTGTCTTTCTCTGCTTGACTTACTTCACTTAACATAATACCCTCTAGTTTCATCCATGTCGACACAAGTGGTAGGTATTCATCCTTTCTGGGGGGTGGGAATATTCCATTGTACATATGTACACAATTTCTTTATCCATTCATCTGTTGAAGGGCATCTGGACTCCTTCCACAGCTTGTTTCTTGTGGGTATAGCTGCTATGAGCATTGGGGTGCATGCGTCCCTTATTTTCATTACATCTATATCTTTGGGTTAAATACCTGGTAGTACAATTGCTGGGTTGTAGGGTAGCTTTATTTTTAACATCTTCAGGAACTTCTGTACTGTTTTCCAGAGTAGCTATACCAGCTTGCATTCCCACCAACAGAGTAAGAGGGTTCCCTTTTCTCCAAATCCCTGCCAACATGAATTGGTCCCTCTTTTGTTAATTTTTGTCATTCTAACTGGGATAATGTGGTCTTGCATGGTGGTTTTGTTTTGTATTTCCCTGGTGGATAGCCATGTTGGAAGTTTTTTCATATGTCTTTTAGTTATTGGTATGTCCCCTTTGGAGAAGTGTCTGTACATGTCTTCTGTTCATTTTTTGACTGGATTGTTTGATTTTTTGTTTGCTTTTGTTTTTGTTTTTGTTTTTAGTGCTGAGTGTGAGATATTCTTTATAGATCCTGGATAGCTTTGTCTTCCCAAAGATATCCCAAATATCTTTTTCCATTCCATGGGTTGCCTCTTAGTTTTGTAGACTGTTTCCTTTGCCATGAAGAAGATTTTTATCATAACAAAGTCCCCAAAGTTCATTTTTGCTTTTGCTTCCCTTGTCTTTGGATACATGTCTTGAAAGAGTTTGCTATAGCCAATTCAGAATAGGTTAGAACCTATGTTCTCTTCTAGGATTCTGATAGATTCCTGGTTAATATTGAGATCTTTCATCCATTTTTATCTTTGTGTATGACATATGAGAATGGCCGAGTTTCCTTCTTCTCTATATGTCCAAAAGGCAGAGATAACCCCTTCCAATAGGGACCAATACCCAGCATATAATACTAAATCTTGCTATTCATAAAGCCAAGGAAACTATCCTGAGAACACCCAGGAGCAAGAGCTTTCTTATGTATGAAGGGAGGCACATCAGAATAACATCAGACCTGTCCGCAGAGTTCTGGCAAGCCAGAAGATGCTGGCAAGACATAGTCAGGGTACTAAATGAGAAGAACATGCAGCCAAGAATGCTTTATCCAGCAAGGCTGTCACTCAGAATGGATGAAAGAAAAAGAGCTTCCAGGACAGGCAGAAACTGAAGAAATATGTGACCATGAAGCCATTCATGAAAGAAATATTAAGGAGATTCCATAAAAGAAAAAAGACCCCAAGATAATATAGACCAGAAATTTACAGAGACAATCTATAGAGATATGAACTTTACAGGCAATATTTAATGCACTAAATGCATATCTTTCAATCATCACTCTCAACATGAATAGCCTAACTGCTCCCTTGAAATGGCAAAGAGTTTCAGATTGGATACAAAGACAGGACCCACCTATATGCTATCTACAAGAGACTCATTTTGAACCTAAAACATCTCCAGATTGAAAGTGAGGGGATGGAGAAAATGTCATGGCAACTGACCTCAAAAGAAAGCATGGGGTAGTAATTCTTATATCAGACAAATTAGATTTTAAACCAAAACTGTAGTAAGAGATGTAGAGAGACATTGTATCCTATGTAAAGGGTCTATCCAACAAGACAATCTAACAGTTGTAAATATCTCTGCCTCCAACATGGGAGCAGCCAACTACATATGCCAGCTATTATTCAAAATCAAGACTCATATGGATAATAATAGTAGAAGACCTTAACAATCCACTCTCAGCAATGGATAGATCATGATAAGCAGATTCATCTTTTGTAAGGAGAATATCAATAAAGAAACAAGAGCTTTCAATGACACAACTGGTACCATTGACACCAAAATTCTTTCAGTGACACAATTCCAATGACACACTGGACCAGATGGACTTCATAGATATATACAGAACATTCCACCTTAAAACAATAAAATACTCATTCTTCTCTAATGCACACAGTACTTTCTCTAGCAGAGACCACATACTGGGTCACAAATCAGGTATCAACTCCATAAAAAAAACTGAGATTGTTCCCTCCATGTTATCAGACCACAAGCTTTGAAACTGGAACTCAAACACAAGAAAAAAATGGAAGGAATTCAAATACTTGGAAGTTAAAGACGATCCTGCTAAAGAAGGATTGGGTCAAACAGGAAATTAAAGAAGAACTTAATCAATTCATGGAAACTAATTAGAATGAAAACGCATCAGTCTAAACCCTATGGGCTACTGCAAACATGGTCCTGGGGGACAGGCAGAATACATAGCCAGCCAAGCCTCTTTCAAAAAAGTAGAATAATCCAAGATGCACAAGCTAAACTTATACCTAAAGGAGCTGGAGAAAGAACAGCAAATAAAACCAAGCAGGAGAAGAGAAATAATAAAGATTAGAGTGGAAATCAATGAAATAGAACCCAGAAAAGCAGTAGAACACATCAATGAAACTAGAAGCTCATTCTTTGAAAGAATTAATAAGATCACTAAACATCTGGCCAGACTTATCCAGAAGAAAAGAAAAGGGACCCAAATTAATAAAGTCATGAATGAAAGGGGATAGATCATGACTACCACCAAGGAAATAGAAAAAATTATTAGAAATTATTACCAGCAATTATATGCCAACAAGTCAAGCAACCTGCATGGAATGGATGACTTTCTGGAAACTTATGGACTACCAAGACTGAAACAGGAAGAAATATTTATTTATTTATTAAGAAATCTCTACACTCAATGTGCGGCTTAAACTCATGATCCTGATATCAAAGAGTTGCATGCTCAGACTGCTGGCTGGCTCGACTGTTGGTGGAATGCATGACTCTTAACATCAGGATTGTGGGTTTGAGCCCCTGTTGGAAGCGGAGATTACTTATAAATAACATTATAAAACAAAACAAAACAAAAAAGGAGTTGCTTTCTCCACTGACTGAGCCAGCCAGGTTCACCTTGACTTTAGATTTAAATATAAATTCTGTATTTTTTTAAATATAGATTCTGACTTTGAGCCCTTTGTAGCTTAAAATTTAAAAAAATAATTCATTACTAAAATTAAGTTTTCCCATTCTTCTTTAAATCTCTGTGTCTAAATGTCTATATTCTTTTAATTTCATGATTTTTCAAAAATTTCACTGCTTTGATTTTTTATATTAATTTATTTATTTTCAGCATAACAGTATTCATTATTTTTTCACCACACCCAGTGCTCCATGCAATCCGTACCCTCTATAATACCCACCACCTGGTACCCCGACCTCCCACCCCCCGCCACTTCAAACCCCTCAGATTGTTTTTCAGGGTCCATAGTCTCTCATGATTCACCGTCCCTTCCAATTTACCCCAACTCCCTTCTCTCTAACTCCCCATGTCTTCCATGCTATCTGTTATGCTCCACAAATAAGTGAAACCATATGATAATTGACTCTCTCTGCTTGACTTATTTCACTCAACATAATCTCTTTGAGTCCCGTCTGTGTTGCTACAAAAGTTGGGTATTCATCCTTTCTGATGGAGGCATAATACTCCATAGTTTATATGGACCACATTTTCCTTATCCATTCATCCATTGAAGGACATCTTGGTTCTTTCCATAGTTTGGCAACTCGACCATTCTCTTACACCATACACAAAGATAAACTCAAAATGGATAAAAGACCTCAACATGAGACAGGAATCCATCAGAATCCTGGAGGAGAACATAGGCAGTAATCTCTTCGATATCAGCCACAGCAACTTCTTTCAAGATACGTCTCCAATGACAAAGGAAACAAAAGCGAAAATAAACTTTTGGGACTTCATCAAAATCAAAAGCTTCTGCACAGCCAAGGAAATAGTCAAGAAAACAAAGAGGCAACCCACAGAATGGGAGAAGATATTTGCAAATGACAGTACAGACAAAAGGTTGATATCCAGACTATGGACTCTGAAAAACAATCTGAGGGGTTTGAAGTGGCGGGGGGGTGGGAGGTTGGGGTACCAGGTGGTGGGTATTATAGAGGGTACAGATTGCATGGAGCACTGGGTGTGGTGAAAAAATAATGAATACTGCTTTTCTGAAAATAAATAAATTAATTTTAAAAAAAGTTGATATCCAGGATCTATAATGAACTCCTCAAACTCAACACACACAAAACAGGCAATCATATCAAAAAATGGGCAGAAGATATGAACAGACACTTCTCCAATGAAGACATACAAATGGCTATCAGACACATGGAAAATGTTCATCATCACTAGCCATCAGGGAGATTCAAATTAAAACCACATTGAGTTATCACCTTACACCAGTTTGAATGGCTACAATTAACAAGACTAGAAACAACATGTGTTGGAGGGGATGTGGAGAAAGGGGAACCCTCTTCCACTCTTGGTGGGAATGCAAGTTGGTGCAGCCTCTTTGGAGAACAGTGTGGAAATTACTCAAGAAATTAAGAATAGAACTTCCCTATGACCCTGCAATAGCACCCCTAGGTATTTACCCCACAGATACAGATGTCGTGAAAAGAAGGGCCATCTGTATCACTGTTTTGATTTTTATCTTCTACAAATTTCTTCAAAATTTCCTTTCAATGCAAAAGATGGGATTATTGAGCCTATGTTGTACATACATATATAAGACTATTTTTATGAAGTACTGTTTACATGCACACATACATATCTGTGTTCTTTACCCATGAAAGATTTTTTGTACTCATCAAATATTTCCAAACACTGTATTTTTTCCTAACATCAACCTGCATTAGAGATAAGGAAACAGAAATTCAGATTGATTACATGTTTTACAACTATTTAAAAAAATCTTTAAAGCTTTTGTACACTTTCTTGAATTATATATAAATGGACTGACTCACTTATGTACATACTCTGTTTTTGTATGATTACTTTAGAAAAATTTGCATTTTAAATCTGTTTACTTTATTGTATGTCATTGTATTTCTATCAATTGCTTAAAAGAAAACACATCTCTTTTAACTAATCAATGGATTCTGCAGGATATAAAGTCAATATACAAAAATTGGTCACCACTCTGTCCATTAATACGAAACTCTCAGAAAAAGGAACTATGAAAACAATTCCATTTACAACTGCCTCAACAAGAATAAAACCTAAGAATAAATTTGAACAAGGAGGTGAAACATCTGTACAATGAAATCTATAAGACAATGCTGAAATAAATTGGAGGTGACACAAAGAAATGAAAAGATATTCCATTTTAATCAATTGGAAGAATCAATACTGTTAAAATGTCCATACTACCCAAAGCAATTTGTGGATTCAGTGTAATTATAGTCAATATACCAATGTCATATTTTACAGAAATGAAACAAACACTCAGTTATTTTAAAGATTTTATTTATTTATTTGACAGAGAGAGATCACAGGTAGGCAAAGAGGCAGGCAGAGAGAGGAGGAAACAGGCTCTTTGCTGAGCAGAGAGTCCAATGTAGGACTCAATCCCAAAACCCTGGGACCATGACCTGAGCTGAAGGCAAAGGCTTTAACCCACTGAGCCACCTAGGTGCCCACTCCTACAGTTTCCTTTTTAAATATTTATTTATTTATTTATTTATTTATTTATTTATTTATTTATTTTAGAGAGAGAGCAAGAGAGCAAGAGCACGAGTAAGGGGAAGGGCAGAGGGAGAAGCAGACTCCTCACTGAGAGGGACCCTGACATGGGGCTCAATCACAGGACCCTGGGATCAGGACCTGAGCTGAAGGCAGATGCTTAACCAACTGAGCCACTGAGGTACAACCACTCCTACAACTTTTATGAAATCACAAAGACCCCAAACAGCCAAAGCAATCTTGAGAAAGAAGAGCAAAACTAGGGCATCATGCTCCCTGATTTCAAACTATATCACCAAATCGTGGTACCCAAAACAGCATGATATGGGTATAGAAAACACAGATCAATGGAAAGAAATAGAGAGCCCAGAAATAATCACACAGATATATGGTTAAATACTTCACAACAAAGGAGGCAAGGATGCACAATAAGAAAATAACAGTCTCATCAATAAATGGTGTTTGGTGAACTGGACAGCCATGTGCAAAAGAATTCAACTGGAGCACTATCTTACACCATAGGTAAAAATGAACTCAAAGTGGATTAAATACTTGAATGTAAGACCCAAAGCCAGAAACCTCCTAGAAGAAAACATATTGGTATTGACAATGATTCTTAGGAATTGGCACCAAAAATCGAGAGAACAAAAGCAAAAATAAACAGGATCTCTCTCAAACTAAAAAAATCTGTGTGGCAAAAGAAACTATCAACAAAATAAATGGCAACTTCCTGAATGGAAGAGAATATTTGAAAATCATATATCTGATGAGGGGATAACTACACCAAATATAAATAGAACTCATACAACTCAATAGCAACAGACAAACAACAAAATAATCTGATTAAACAATTGGCAGAGGATCTGAACGGACTTTTTTCCAATGAAGACATACAGGTGGCCAAAAGCTCCATGAAAAGATGTTCAGTCAATAAATGGTCAGGAGACATGAACAGATATTTCTCCAAAGATGACATACAAATGACCATGAAACACATGAAAAAATAATCCACATCATTTGCCATCAGGGAAACACAAAACAATCATAATGAGATACCACCTCACACCGGTCACAATGGCAAAAATTAACAAGACAGAGAACAACAAATTTTGGCAAGGATGTGGAAAAAGAGGAACACTCCTACAATGTTGGTGGAAATGCAAGCTGGCACAGCTACCTGGAAAACAGAATGGAGGTTCCTCAATGAATAAAGAAGATATGGTCCATATGTACTATGGAGTGTTGTGCCTCCATCAGAAAGGATGAATATCCAACTTTTGTATCAACATGGACCATGGATGGTACTGGAAGAGATTATGTTGTTTTTTTTTTTTTTAAGATTTTATTTATTTGAGAGAGAGACAGTGAGAGAGAGCATGAGCGAGGAGAAGGTCAGAGGGAGACGCAGACTCCCCATGGAGCTGGGAGCCCGATGCGGGACTCGATCCTGGGACTCCGGGATCATGACCTGAGCTGAAAGCAGTCGTCCAACCAACTGAGCCACCCAGGCGCCCCTGGAAGAGATTATGTTAAGTGAAATAAGTCAAGCAGAGAAAGTAAATTATCATATGGTTTGGCTTAATTGTGGAGCATATGGAATAACACAGAGGACATGGGGAGATGGGGAGGAGAAGTGAGTTGGGAAAATTGGTGGGGAAGATGAAGCATGAGAGACTGGTCTATGAGAAACAAACTGAGGGTTTTGTAGAGATGAGGGTTGGGGGTTTGGGTAAACCCGGTGGTGGGTATTGTGGATGCACATATTGCATGGAGCACTGGGTGTGGTACATAAACGGTGAATTCTGGAACAATGAAAAGAAATTTAAAAAATGAAAAAATAAGCAACAAAAAAAGTTAACAATAGAGCTACTACACAACCAAGCACTATAAGGTATTTACCCGAAGGATACAAGTGTTGTGATCTGAAGGGGCACCTGCACCCCAATAATTATAGCAGTAATATCTACAATAGCTAAAAGTACAGAAAAAGCCCAGATGTCCATTGATAGATGAATGGATAAGCAGATTATATATGTAATATTATAAATATATATGTAATATATACTAATATAATAATTATATTTAAAAACATAATATATGTATTATATAATGGAATATTACGCAGCCACCATAAATGATGAAATATTACCGTTTACGTTGATGTGGATGTAACTGGAGGGTATTATGCTGAGTGAAAGAACTCAATCAGAGAAAGACAATTATCATATGGTTTCACTCATATGGGAAAATTAAGAACAAAACAGAATACCCAACTTTTGTAGCAACATGGACGGGACTGGAAGAGATTATGCTGAGTGAAATAAGTCAAGCAGAGAGAGTCAGTTATCATATGGTTTCAATTATTTGTGGAGCATAACAAATAGTATGGAGGACATAGGGAGATGGAGAGGAGAAGGGAGTTGAGGGAAATTGGAAGGGGAGGTGAACCATGAGAGACTATAGAATCTGAAAAACAATCTGAGGGTTTTGAAGGGGTGGGGGTGGGAGGATGGGGGAACCAGGTGGTGGGTGTTGGGGAGGGCATGGATTGCATGGAGCACTGGGTGTGGTGCAAAAACAATAAATACTGTTATGCTGAAAAGAAATAAAATTTTTTTAAAAAACTAGATAATAAAGCTATTTTTGTATTTACAATATATCCATTAAAAAAAAGAACAAAACAGAGTATCATAGAGGAAGGGAAGGAAAATAAATAAGATGAAGTCAGAGAGGCAGACAAACTCTAAGAGACTCTTAACTATAGGAAACAAGTTGGTAGTGCCAGAGGGGATGTGGGTGGGGGGATGCAAAACTGGATGTTGGGCATTATGAAGGGAATGTGATGTAATGAGTACTGGGTGCATATGCAGCTAATGAATTGCTAAACTCTATATCTGAAAATATTGACATACTTTATGTTAACTAATTTAATTTAAATAAAATAAGATTTTAAAAAGGGGACCACGTAGTTCTTCTCTCTTATCGTATTGATTTGTTCTATCACCTTGATTGATTTGCAAATGTTGAACCATCCTTGATGGACCCCACCTGGTCATGGTGGATAATATTTATAATGTGCTGTTGGATCTTATTTTCTAGGATCTTGTTGAGAATCTTAGCATCCATATTCATCAGGGATCTTGGTCTGAAATTCTCCTTTTTGGTGGGGTTTTTGCCTGGTGTGGGGATCAGGGTAATGCTGGCTTCATAATAAAAACAAAGAGGCAACCCACGGAATGGGAGAAGATATTTGCAAATGACAGTACAGACAAAAGGTTGATATCCAGGATCTATAAAGAACTCCTCAAACTCAACACACACGAAACAGGCAAACATATCAAAAAATGGGAAGAAGATATGGACAGACACTTCTCCCATCAAGACATACAAATGGCTATCAGACACATGAAAAAATGTTCATCATCATTAGCCCTCAGGGAGATTCAAATTAAAACTACATTGAGATATCACCTTACACAAGTTAGAATGGCCAAAATAAACAAAACAGGAAACAACACGTGTTGGAGAGGATGTGGAGAAAGGGGAACCCTCTTCCACTGTTGGTGGGAATGCAAGTTGGTGCAGCCTCTTTGGAGAACAGTGTGGAGATTCCTCAAGAAATTAAAAATAGAGCTTCCCTATGACCCTGCCATTGCACTCCTGGGTATTTACCCCAAGGATACAGATGGAGTGAAAAGAAAGGCAATCTGTACCCCAATGTTTATAGCAGCAATGGCCACAGTCGCCAAACTATGGAAAGAACCAAGATGCCCTTCAACGGATGAATGGATAAGGAAGATGTGGTCCATATACACTATGGAATATTATGCCTCCATCAGAAAGGATGAATACCCAACTTTTGTAGCAACATGGAGGACTGGAAGAGATTATGCTGAGTGAAATAAGTCAAGCAGAGAGAGTCAATTATCATATGGTTTCACTTATTTGTGGAGAATAACAAATATCATGGAGGACAAGGGGTGTTAGAGAGGAGAAGGGAGTTGGGGTAAATTTGAAGGGGAGTTGAATCATGAGAGACTATGGACTCTGAAAAACAATCTGAGAGGTTTGAAGTGGCAAGGGGGTGGGAGGTTGGGGTACCAGGTGGTGGTTATTTTAGAGGGCACGGATTGCAAGGAGCACTGGGTGTGGTGAAAAAATAATGAATACTGTTTTTCTGAAAATAAATAAATTGAAAAAATTTAAATAAATAAATAAATAAATAAATAAGAATCTGGAAGTTTCCTTCTGCTTCAGTTTTTTAAAACAGCTTCAGGAGAATAGCTATTATTTCTTCTTTGGAAGTTTGATAGAATTCCTCAGGGAATCTGTCAGGTCCTGGGTTCTTGTTTTTGGGGAGGATTTTGATCACTGCTTCAATCTCGTTACCAGATATCAGTCTATTCAGGTTGTCCCTTTATTCCTGGTTCAATTTTGTAAGTTTATAGTTTTCCGGGAATGCACCCATTCCATCTAGGTTGCTTAACTTATTGGAATATAACTGTTGATAATAATTTCTGATGATTGTTTCTATTTTCTTGGTGTTCGTTGTGATCTCTCCCTTTTCATTCATAATTTTATTAATTTGGGCCTTATCTCTTTTCTTTTGGATTAGTTTGACCATTGGTTAATCAATCTTATTGATTCTTTCAAAGAATCAGTTTCTAGTTTCATTGATGCGTTCTACTGTATTCTAGTTTCTATCTCATTGGCCCTCTCAATTGATGCAGAAAAAGCATTTGACAAAATCCAGCATCTGTTCCTTATTAAAGTGTTTCAAAGTATAGGGGTAGAGGGATATTTCCTCAACTTCATAAAATCTATTGAAAAACCCACAGCAAATATCATCCTCAATGGGAAAAGCTTACAGCCCTCCCTTTGAGATCAGGAACACGAAAAGGAGGCCTACTCTCACCACTCTTGTTCAACATAGTAATAGAAGTCCTAGCAACAGCAAACAGACAACAAAGAGAAATAAAGGTTATTTAAATTGGCAATGAAGTAGTCAAACTCTCTCTCTTCACAGATGACATGATACTTTATATGGAAAACCCCAAAGACCCCACCAACAATTCTGTAATGTGGCAGGATACAAAGCCAATGTACATAAATCAGTTGCTTTCTTATACACTAACAATGAAAATACAGAAATGAAAATTAGAGAATCGATTCCATTTACTATATCACAAAGAACCGTAAGATACTTGGGAATAAACCTAATGAAAGAGGTAAGGATCTGTACTCGAGGAACTACAGAACACTCATGAAAGAAATCGAAAACACAAAAAGATGGAATACCATTCCAGTCTCATGAATCAGAAGAATAAACATTGTTAAAATGTCTATACTGCCTAGAGCAATCTATCCTTTCAATGCCATTCTGATCAAAATTCCACTGTCATTTTTCAAGGAGTTGGAGCAAATAATCCTAAAATTTATATGGAATCAGAAGAGACCCTGAATTGCTAAGGAAATGTTGAAAAAGAAAATCAAAACTGGTGGCATCCCGTTGCCTGATTTCAAGCTTTACTACAAAGCTGTGATCACCAAGAGAGCATGGGACTGGCATAAAAACAGACACATAAACCAGTGGAACAGAGTAGAGAGTCCAGATATGGACCCGAAACTCTATGGTCAAATAACCTTCGACAAAGCAGGAAAAAATATACAGTGGAAAAAAGACAGTCTCTTCAATAACTGGTGCTGAGAAAATTGGAGATCTATGTGTAGAATGAAACTCAACCATTCTCTTACACCATACATAAAGATGAACTCAAAATGGATAAAAGACCTCAACGTGAGGCAGAATCAGAATCTGTCAGAATCCTAGTGGAGACCATAGGCAGTAAGCTCTTCAATATCAGCCACAGCAACTTCTTTCAGGAAATGTCTCCAAAGGCAAAGGAAACAAAAGCGAAAATGAATTTTTAGGGCTTCATCTAGATCCAAAGCTTCTGCACAGCAAAGGAAACAGTCCAGAAAACAAAGAGGCAACCCACGGAATGGGAAAAGATATTTGCGAATGACAGTACAGACAAAAGGTTGATATCCAGAATCTACAAAGAACTTCTCAAACTCAACACACACAAAACAGATAATCATATCAAAAAAAAAAAATGGGCAGAAGATATGAACAGACACTTTTCCAATGAAAACATGCAAATGTCTATCAGACACATGAAAAATGCTCATCTTCACTAGCCCTCAGGGAGATCAAATCAAACCAGGTGGAGATACCATCTTACACCAGTTTTAATGGCCAAAATTAACAAGACAGTGAACAACGTGTGTTGGAGAGGATGTGAAAAATGGGGAACCCTTTTACACTGTTGGTAGGAATGCAGTGGTGCAGCCACTTTGGAAAACGGTGTAGAGATTCCTTAAGAAATTAAAAATAGAGCTTCCTATGACCCTGCAATTGCACTACTGGGTGTTTACCCCAAAGATACAGATGGAGTGAAAAGAAGGGCTATCTGTACCCCAATGTTCATAGCAGCAATGGCCATGGTCGCTGAACTGTGGAAAGAACCAAGATGACCTTCAATGGATGAATGCATAAGGAAAATGTGGTCCATACACACTACGGAGTATTATGCCTCCATCAGAAAGGATGTATACCCAACTTTTGTATCAACATTGTTGCGACTGAAGGAAGTTATGCTGAGTGAAGTCAGTCAAGCAGAGAGAGTCAATGATCATATGGTTTCACTTATTTGTGGAGCCTAAGAAATAACACGGAGGATGTGGGGAGATGGAAAGGAGAAGTGAGTTGGGGGAAATTGGAGGAGGATATGAACCATGAGAGACTATGGAGTCTGGAAAACAATCTGAGGGTTTTGAAGGGGTGGGGGGTGAAGGTTGGGTGAGCCTGGTGGTGGGTATTATGGAGGGCATGTTTTGCATGGAGCACTGGGTGTGGTGCATAAACAATGAATTCTGGTACAATGAAAAGAAATTTTAAAAATTATTTTAAAAAGATTTTTAAAAAGGTGCTCAACATCAGTAATCACCAGGGAAACAGAAATCACAACCACAATAAGATATTACCTCATGCCTATTGGAATGGTCAGTATCCAATAGACAAGAAGCAAGTGCTGGTGACGATGTGGAGAAAAGGCAACCCTGAGCACTCTTGGTGGGGATGTAAATAGGGGTAGTCACTGTAGAAAATAGTATGGAGGTTCTTTGAAATATTAAAAATAGAACTACCATATGATCCATGAATTTCACTTCTGAGCATTTTCTGAAGGCAATAAAAACACAAATTAAAAAATATATACACACCCCCACTTCATTTTGTGGCATATTTACAGTAACCAAGACATGAAAACTACCTAGATAGATGTTCATCAGTGGATGAATGGATAAATGGTGTTGCACTTGGTGATGTATGGAAGTGTTGAATCACTATATTGTATGACTGGAAAAAAATAACACTGTGTATTAACTATACTAGAATTAAAATGAAATAAAAAAGAAATTGTGCTATATATACGTGTGTGTGTGTGTGTGTGTGTGTGTGTGTGTGTGTGTGTATACACACACATATATAATAGGATTTTATTCAGCCGTAGTAAAGAGTGAAATCTTGCCATTCATGACAGCATGGGTGGACCTTGAGGGCATTATAATCAGGGAAAAGAGTCAAACAGAGTAAGATAAATACCATATGATCCCCTTATATGTGTAATCTTAAAAACAAGACAAAAACCGAACCAAGGTGGTGGATATACAGAGCAGATTGGTAGTATCCTGAGTAAGTGGGTGGGGAGTGGATGAAATGGTCAGAAGTGTCAAAAGGCATGAATTTCCAGTTATAAAATAAATAAGTCATGGAGATGTCATGCCCATCATGGTAACTCTAGCTAACAGAACTGTATTATAGTCTTGAAAGTAGTTAGAGGTTAGGAGAGGGATATATATATAGATATAGATATAGATATAGATATAGATATAGATATAGATATAGATATAGATATAGATATAGATATAGATATATCTCAAATAAGATGATGGACACTTGGGCTGTTTCCATAGTTTGGATTTGTAGACAAGATTGTTATAAACATTGCAGTGGGTGTATTCCTTTGAATTCATATTTTTGTGTTCTTTGGGTAAATACCTAGCAGTGCGATTATGGGATCATAGGGCATTCTATTTTTAACTATTTGAGGAACCTCCATACTGTTTTCCAGAATGGCTATACCAGTTTGTATTCCCACCAACAGGGCAAGAGTGTTTCCCTTTCTGCACATCCTTGCCAAAATCTGTTGTTTTTTTGTGTTGTTAATTTTAGCAATTCTGACAGTTTGCAGTTATACCTCATTGTAGAATTGATTTGTTCCAAATGGGCATTATTGATGGGTGACATGGTACCATTGACATTTTGCAATCAAGAAAGAAATATACATTTTATTTTGGTATATATGTGATCCCATTTGAGTAAAGTTACCTGAAATCTATGATTAGAAATTCCTGTCCATTCAACCTTTTTCCTTAAGAGCTGAGATGGATGAGGTAGAAACCAGAGATACAGTAGAACATATCAATGAAACTAGAAGCTGGTTTTTTGAAAGAATCAATAAGATCGATAAACCATTGGTGACACTAATCCAAAAGAAAAGAGAGAAAGCTCAAATATATAAAATTATGAATGAAAAGGGAGAGATCACAATGAACACCAAGGAAGTAGAAACAATCATCAGAAGTTATTATCAACAGTTATATGCCAATAAGCTAAGCAACCTAGATGAAATGGATGCATTCCCGGAAAACTATAAACTCCCAAAATTGAATCAGGAAGAAATTGACAACCTGAATAGACCAATAACTAGTAACGAGATTGAAGCGGTGATCAAAAACCACCCAAAAACAAGAGCCCAGGACCTGATGGATTCCCCAGAGAATACTACCAAACTTTCAAAGAAGAACTAACACCTATTCTCCTCAAGCTGTTTCAAAGAAATTGAAGCAGAAGGAAAACTTCCTGACTATTTCTATGAAGCCAGCATTACCCTGATCCCCAAACCAGGCAAAGACCCTACCAAAAAGGAGAATTTCAGACCAATATCACTGATGAATATGGATGCTAAGATTCTCAACAAGATCCTAGCCAACAGGATCCAACAGCACATTAAAAAGATTATCCACCATGACCAGGTGGGATTCATCCCTGTGCTACAAGGATGGTTCAACATTCGCAAATCAATCAATGTGATAGAACAAATTAATAAGAGAAGAGAGAAGAACCACATGGTCCTCTCAATTGATGCATAAAAAGCATTTGACAAAATCCAGCATCCGTTCCTGATTAAAACGCTTCAAAGTATAGAAATAGAGGGAACATTCCTGAACTTCATCAAATCTATCTATGAAAGATCCACAGCAAATATCATCCTCAATGGGAAAAAGCTTGTGTCCTTCCCGTTGAGATCAGGAACACGACAAGGATGTCCACTCTCATCACTCTTGTTCAACATAGTATTAGAAGTCCTAGCAACAGCAATCAAACAACAAAGAGAAATAAAGGTATCCAAATTGGCAATGAAGAAGTCAAACTCTCTTTGCAGATGACATGATTCTTTATATGGAAAACCCAAAAGACTCCACCCCCAAACTACTCGAACTCATACAGCAATTCAGCAACGTGGCAGGATACAAAGTCAATGTACAGAAATCAGTGGCTTTCTTATATGCTAACAATGAAAATACAGAAAGGGAAATTAGAGAATTGATTCCATTTACTACAGCACCAAGAACCATAAGATACCTGAGAATAAACCTAACCAAAGAGGTAAAGGATCTGTAATCAAGGAACTACAGAACACTCATGAAAGAAATTGAAGAAGACACAAAAAGATGGAAGACCATCCCATGCTCTGGGATCGGAAGAATAAACATTGTTAAAATGTCTATACTGCCTAGAGCAATCTATACTTTTAATGCTATTCCGATAAAAATTCCACCGGTATTCTTCAAAGAGCTGGAGCAAATAATCCTAAAATTTGTATGGAATCAGAAGAGACCCCGAATCGCTAAGGAAATGTTGAAAAACAAAAATAAAACTGGGGGCCTCACGTTACCTGATTTCAAGCTTTATTACAAAGCTGTGATCCCCAAGACATCATGGTACTGGCATAAAAACAGACACATAGACCAGTGGAACAGAGTAGAGAGCCCAGATATGGACCCTCAACTCTATGGTCAAATAATCTTCGACAAAATAGGAAAAAATATACAGTGGAAAAAATACAGTCTCTTCAATAAATGGTGCTGGGAAAACTGGGCAGCTATATGTAGAAGAATGAAACTTGACCATTCTCTTACACCATACACAAAGATAAACTCAAAATGGATAAAAGACCTCAATGTGTTACAGGAAACTATCAGAATTCCAGAGGAGAACATAGGCAGTAATCTCTTCGATATCAGCCACAGCAACCTCTTTCAAGATATGTCTCCAAAGGCAAAAGAAACAAAAGCAAAGATGAAATTTTGGGACTTCATCAAAATCAAAAGCTTCTGCACAGCAAAGGAAACAGTCAAGAAAACAAAGAGGCAACCCACGCAATGGGAGAAGATATTTGCAAATGACAGTACAGACAAAAGGTTGATATCCAGGATCTATAATGAACTCCTTAAACTCAACACACACAAAACAGGCAAACATATGAAAAAATGGGCAGAAGATATGAACAGACACTTCTCCAAAGAAGACATACTAATGGCTATCAGATACATGAAAAAATATTCATCATCACTAGCCGTCAGGGAAATTCAAATTAAAACCACATTGAGATATCACCTTACACCAGTTAGAATGGCCAAAATAAACAAAACAGGAAACAACATGTGTTGGAGAGGATGTGGAGAAAGGGGAACCCTCTTCCACTGTTGGTGGGAATGCAAGTTGGTGCAGCCTCTTTGGAGAACAGTGTGGAGATTCCTCAAGAAATTAAAAATAGAACTTCCCTATGACCCTGCCATTGCACTCCTGGGTATTTACCCCATAGATACAGATGTCGTGAAAAAAAAAGGGCCATCTGTACCCCAATGCTTATAGCAGCAATGGCCACGGTCGCCAAACTTTGGAAAGAAGCAAGATGCCTTTCAACGGATGAATGGATAAGGAAGATGTGGTCCATATACACTATGGAGTATTATGCCTCCATCAGAAAGGATGAATACCCAACTTTTGTAGCAACATGGACGGGACTGGAAGAGATTATGCTGAGTGAAATAAGTCAAGCAGAGAGAGTCAATTATCATATGGTTTCACTTATTTGTGGAGCATAACAAATATCATGGAGGACAAGGGGTGTTAGAGGGGAGAAGGGAGTTGGGGTAAATTTGAAGGGGAGTTGAATCACGAGAGACTATGGACTCTGAAAAACAATCTGAGTGGTTTGAAGTGGCGGGGTGGTGGGAGGTTGGGGTATGAGGTGGTGGGTATTATAGGGGGCACGGATTGTATGGAGCACTGGGTGTGGCGAAAAAATAATGAATATTGTTTTTCTGAAAATAAATTAATTAATTTTTAAAAAGACACCATCAAAATAGAGAACTATAAGCCAACATCCCTGGTGAAGATAGATGCAAAAATCCTCTGCAGAATACTAGCCAACTACATATAGAGTATATTAAAAAGTAGATTCACCACAATCATGTGGGATTTACTTCAGAGATGCAAGGAAGTTTCAATATTTGCAAATAAATCAATGTCATAAACACATCAACAAAATAAAGGCTGAAAGGCATACGATTATCTCAATAGCTACAGAAAAAACATTTGAGAAAATTCAACATGGATTCATGATAGAAACTATCAACAAA
Source organism: Mustela erminea (assembly GCF_009829155.1). Lineage (NCBI taxonomy): Eukaryota > Metazoa > Chordata > Mammalia > Carnivora > Mustelidae > Mustela > Mustela erminea. Next base: position 11,550,212 of record NC_045614.1, read on the forward strand.
TCAGGCATAGGTGGAACAAAGCACAACATAATAAGGGACACATATGAAAACCCCCAGTAACATCTTACTTAAAAAATAAATAAATAAACAAACAAACAAATAAATAAAGAAAAAAAAAAACTGAGAGTTTTACCCCTAACAATAAGGATGAGACGAAGATGTCCACATTCACCTTTATTCAATATAGTACTAGAAGTCCTAGCCACAAATGAGTAAAAGGAATAAGGGGCATCCATATTGGGAGAGAATAAAAATACTGTCCCTATTTATAGATAACAAGGCATGATGCATAGAAAACACTAGGCTCTACCAAGAAAGTACTAGATGTAATGAACCAATCAGTAAAGTGCAAGTAACAAAATCAATACCCAGAAATCAGTTACATTTCTACACATTATCAATGAAGTAGCAGAAAGAATAAAATTTTAAACATCATTACAATGACACCAAAAAAGAATAAAATACTTAGGAATAAATTTAACTGAAGAGGTGAAAGACCTGTATTCCAAAAACTATAACACACTGATGAAAGAAATTGAAGATGATGTGAACAATGGAAAGAAATACCATGCTCATGGACTGGAAGAATTAATATTGTGAACATCTCCATATTATCTAAAGCAATTTAGAACTTTAATGCTTACTTGATCACGCAATTAATGAATTTATTCAGTGCTAATGTCAATCTCATACAGTGACTGTTACTCCTTTTTAAAAGGATTCATTCATTCATTCATTCATTCATTCATTTTAGAGAGAGGGGGTAGGGCCTTTAAGAGCAAGCAGGGGGATGGAAAGGGAGAGAAAATCTTGAGCAGACTCCATGGTGAGTGGGGAGACCATGCAGCCTGATCTCAGAACCCTGAGATCATGACCTGAGTCCATAGCAAGAGCCAGCTGCTTAGCCAAGTGAGCCATCCAGGCATCCTTGCTACTCACACTTTTGATGGAATTTTATACTTTTTGTTTTGTTTTAATTTTTTAATTATTTTTTTAAAGTTATGTTAGTCACCATACAATACATTAGTTTTTGGTGTAGTGTTCCATGATTCGTTGCTTGCATACATGCCCTCCTTTATTTATACCCATCACTGGGCTCACACATCTCCCAAACCCTTCCCTTCTAAAACCCTCTGTTTCTAGGAGTCCGCAGTTTCTCATGGTTTTATAATTTTTATCATTAAATTGCTATTAAAGCCATACTAGAAAAAGTATGTTAAGACTGTCCACTCAATGTGTGGTTCTAATCACCTGTCATTTTGTCCTGTGGGGGTCACTGATCACTGTGTGGAGCAAGCTTTGCCTGTCACACTGGAGAAAGGTGCAAGGACAGGAATGTCTAAACATCTCCAATGCCCATGACACCCCTCACCCCAGACAGGCTATGGCCAGAATGTCCATGTGCAGAGACAGAAAAAACCTGAAGTAAAGAATATTAGTATTTGGCCCACATTTGCCTTCAGGTTCTGCCTTCACCCCTGTAACACCTTCCTCACAGCGAATTCACTGTAACACCTTGGCCACCAGTTTAAACTTCCAACCACAAACAATGTAACAACCCTACAGATTTGTTTCCCAGGCTACTGGGTGAAATAGTGGGTTTTGTTTTGTTTTGTTTTGTTTTGTTTTGTTTTGTTTTGTTTTGTTCTTAACCGATCCCTCAGTTTCAGCAAACTTCAGACATTTGATGACCTTTCTGACTGCCCTTTATTATTAAATTGCCATATATTACCTCCCCTCCCCTTCTTTTCCTTCCTTTTTCTTTCTTTTTTTATATCAACATTTCAAATTATTTCCTCAGATTATTGTTTCTCAATTAACTTTTTACATATTCTGATCCTAAAATTTTAAAATTCATCAAAAATATAGGTCTACCTATTTTCTTCCCTTATTAAGATGATGGTGGCCACCTGCGAATTTGATATGTAGTTTTCTTTTTTTTTTCAGAAAGTAATCTGATGTTTTTATTGTGTAATTTCTCTTTGCTATGTAGTTTTCTTTTTTTTTTTTTTAACAATACAAATTTTTTATTCTTGCATACCCAGAAATACATTCAGTCTCTGTAGCAATAGGAATTTTGGCAAAAAAAATAAAATGCATAAGTCCCAACGTTTTAATAAAATAATGACTTGATCAAACTCTTCTTATACAATTATGTGAGATAAGAATCTGGCCCATTCTGCTTAAATCAGAGCAGAAAATAACCTATCAATCTTACCAATTACAGCATTATACAGGTGCAGTCAATGACTGCAGTTGCCCAGATGATACAAAGAAGTCACATTTGTGTTGTTAATTTCTTAATTTTGTTCAGTATTTTTAAAACAAGAATAAGTATAATTATTGCTAGCTCTCTGATATAGTTCTACTACATTGAAGTATAAACATGGCATTATAGGCATGTAAAAAAGACACTCGGAAATGTTTTCCTATGTAAATAAAATGTCTGATTGGAAGTTGTTACAAAGCTTACATACATAATGATATACAATTATATACAAACAATTTAAATCTGACATATGTTCAAATAATGACAAATTCTATATCAGTATCATCACATTTAATTTTTGTTTTCTAGTATTAATGCTAGAGGCATTTTTCAAATGGATTTACAGTATTACATACATATTTTTTTTTATTTCCAGCATAACAGTATTCATTATTTTTGCACCACACCCCGTGCTCCATGCAGTCCGTGCCCTCTATAATACCCACCACCTGGTACCCCAACCTCCCACCCCCCGTCCCTTCAAAACCCTCAGATTGTTTTTCAGAGTCCATAGTCTCTCATGGTTCACCTCCCCTTCCAATTTCCCCCAACTCCCTTCTCCACTCTAAGTCCCCATGTCCTCCATGCTATTTGTTATGCTCCACAAATAAGTGAAACCATATGATAATTGACTCTCTCTGCTTGACTTATTTCACTCAGCATAATCTCTTCCAGTCCCATCCATGTTGCTACAAAAGTTGGGTATTCATCCTTTCTGATGGAGGCATAATACTCTATCCCCAGGGGTACAGGTCTGTGAATCACCAGGTTTACACACTTCACAGCACTCACCAAAGCACATACCCTCCCCAATGTCCATAATCCCACCCCCTTCTACCAAACCCCCTCCCCCCAGCAACCCTCAGTTTGTTTTGTGAGATTAAAAGTCACTTATGGTTTGTCTCCCTCCCAATCCCATCTTGTTTCATTTATTCTTCTCCTACCCACTTAAGCCCCCATGTTGCATCACCACTTCCTCATATCAAGGAGATCATATGATAGTTGTCTTTCTCTGCTTGACTTATTTCGCTAAGCATGATACGCTCTAGTTCCATCCATGTTGTCGCAAATGGCAAGATTTCATTTCTTTTGATGGCTGCATAGTATTCCATTGTGTATATATACCACATCTTCTTGATCCATTCATCTGTTGATGGACATCTAGGTTCTTTCCATAGTTTGGCTATTGTGGACATTGCTGCTATAAACATTCGGGTGCATGTGCCCCTTTGGATCACTACGTTTGTATCTTTAGGGTAAATACCCAATAGTGCAATTGCTGGGTCATAGGGCAGTTCTATTTTCAACATTTTGAGGAACCTCCATGCTGTTTTCCAGAGTGGCTGCACCAGCTTTCATTCCCACCAACAATGTAGGAGGGTTCCCCTTTCTCCGCATCCTCGCCAGCATCTGTCATTTCCTGACTTGTTGATTTTAGCCATTCTGACTGGTGTGAGGTGATATCTCATTGTGGTTTTGATTTGTATTTCCCTGATGCCGAGTGATATGGAGCACTTTTTCATGTGTCTGTTGGCCATCTGGATGTCTTCTTTGCAGAAATGTCTGTTCATGTCCTCTGTCCATTTCTTGATTGGATTATTTGTTCTTTGGGTGTTGAGTTTGCTAAGTTCTTTATAGATTCTGGACACTAGTCCTTTATCTGATATGTCATTTGCAAATATCTTCTCCCATTCTGTCAGTTGTCTTTTGATTTTGTTAACTGTTTCCTTTGCTGTGCAAAAGCTTTTGATCTTGATGAAATCCCAATAGTTCATTTTTGCCCTTGCTTCCCTTGCCTTTTGCGTTGTTCCTAGGAAGATGTTGCTGCGGTTGAGGTCAAAGAGGTTGCTGCCTGTGTTCTCCTCAAGGATTTTGATGGATTCCTTTCGCACATTGAGGTCCTTCATCCATTTGGAGTCTATTTTTGTGTGTGGTGTAAGGAAATGGTCCAATTTCATTTTTCTACATGTGGCTGTCCAATTTTCCCAGCACCATTTATTGAAGAGGCTGTCTTTTTGCCATTGGACATTCTTTCCTGCTTTGTCGAAGATTAGTTGACCATAGAGTTGAGGGTCTATTTCTGGGCTCTCTATTCTGTTCCATTGATCTATGTGTCTGTTTTTGTGCCAGTACCATGCTGTCTTGATGACGACAGCTTTGTAATAGAGCTTGAAGTCCGGAATTGTGATGCCACCAACGTTGGCTTTCTTTTTCAATATCCCTTTGGCTATTCGAGGTCTTTTCTGGTTCCATATAAATTTTAGCATTATTTGTTCCATTTCTTTGAAAAAGATGGATGGTACTTTGATAGGAATTGCATTAAATGTGTAGATTGCTTTAGGTAGCATAGACATTTTCACAATATTTATTCTTCCAATCCAGGAGCATGGAACATTTTTCCATTTCTTTGTGTCTTCCTCAATTTCTTTCATGAGTACTTTATAGTTTTCTGAGTATAGATTCTGTGTCTCTTTGGTTAGGTTTATTCCTAGGTATCTTATGGTTTTGGGTGCAATTGTAAATGGGATTGACTCCTTAATTTCTCTTTCTTCTATCTTGCTGTTGGTGTAGAGAAATGCAACTGATTTCTGTGCATTGATTTTATATCCTGACACTTTACTGAATTCCTGTATAAGTTCTAGCAGTTTTGGAGTGGAGTCTTTTGGGTTTTCCACATATAGTATCATATCATCTGCGAAGAGTGATAATTTGACTTCTTCTTTGCCGATTTGGATGCCTTTAATTTCCTTTTGTTGTCTGATTGCTGAGGCTAGGACCTCTAGTACTATGTTGAATAGCAGTGGTGATAATGGACATCCCTGCCGTGTTCCTGACCTTAGCGGAAAAGCTTTCAGTTTTTCTCCATTGAGAATGATATTTGCGGTGGGTTTTTCATAGATGGCTTTGATGATATTGAGGTATGTGCCCTCTATCCCTACACTTTGAAGAGTTTTGATCAGGAAGGGATGCTGTACTTTGTCAAATGCTTTTTCAGCATTTATTGAGAGTATCATATGGTTCTTGTTCTTTCTTTTATTGATGTGTTGTATCACATTGACTGATTTGCGGATGTTGAACCAACCTTGCAGTCCTGGAATAAATCCCACTTGTCGTGGTGAATAATCTTTTTAATGTACTGTTGAATCCTATTGGCTAGTATTTTGTTGAGTATTTTCGCATCTGTGTTCATCAAGGATATCGGTCTATAGCTCTCTTTTTTGGTGGGATCCTTGTCTGGTTTTAGGATCAAGGTGATGCTGGCCTCATAAAATGAGTTTGGAAGTTTTCCTTCCATTTCTATTTTTTGGAACAGTTTCAGGAGAATAGGAATTAGTTCTTCTTTAAATGTTTGGTAGAATTCCCCCGTGAAGCCGTCTGGCCCTGGGCTTTTGTTTGTTTGGAGATTTTTAATGACTGTTTCAATCTCCTTACTGGTTATGGGTCTGTTCAGGCTTTCTATTTCTTCCTGGTTCAGTTGTGGTAGTTTATATGTTTCTAGGAATGCATCCATTTCTTCCAGATTGTCAAATTTATTGGCGTAGAGTTGCTCATAGTATGTTCTTATAATAGTTTGTATTTCTTTGGTGTTAGTTGTGATCTCTCCTCTTTCATTCATGATTTTATTTATTTGGGTCCTTTCTCTTTTCTTTTTGATAAGTCGGGCCAGGGGTTTATCAATTTTATTAATTCTTTCAAAGAACCAGCTCCTAGTTTCGTTGATTTGTTCTATTGTTTTTTTGGTTTCTATTTCATTGATTTCTGCTCTGATCTTTATGATTTCTCTTCTCCTGCTGGGCTTATGGTTTCTTTCTTGTTCTTTCTCCAGCTCCTTTAGGTGTAGGGTTAGGTTGTGTACCTGAGACCTTTCTTGTTTCTTGAGAAAGGCTTGTACCGCTATATATTTTCCTCTCAGGACTGCCTTTGTTGTGTCCCACAGATTTTGAACCGTTGTATTTTCATTATCATTTGTTTCCATGATTTTTTTCAATTCTTCTTTAATTTCCCGGTTGACCCATTCATTCTTTAGAAGGATGCTGTTTAGTCTCCATGTATTTGGGTTCTTTCCAAACTTCCTTTTGTGGTTGAGTTCTAGCTTTAGAGCATTGTGGTCTGAAAATATGCAGGGAATGATCCCAATCTTTTGATACCAGTTGAGTCCTGATTTAGGACCGAGGATGTGATCTATTCTGGAGAATGTTCCATGTGCACTAGAGAAGAATGTGTATTCTGTTGCTTTGGGATGAAATATTCTGAATATATCTGTGATGTCCATCTGGTCCAGTGTGTCGTTTAAGGCCTTTATTTCCTTGCTGATCTTTTGCTTGGATGATCTGTCCATTTCAGTGAGGGGAGTGTTAAAGTCCCCTACTATTATTGTATTATTGTTGATGTGTTTCTTTGATTTTGTTATTAATTGGTTTATATAGTTGGCTGCTCCCACGTTGGGGGCATAGATATTTAAAATTGTTAAATCTTCTTGTTGGACAGACCCTTTGAGTATGATATAGTGTCCGTCCTCATCTCTTATTATAGTCTTTGGCTTAAAATCTAATTGATCTGATATAAGGATTGCCACTCCTGCTTTCTTCTGATGTCCATTAGCATGGTAAATTCTTTTCCACCCCCTCACTTTAAATCTGGAGGTGTCTTCGGGCTTAAAATGAGTTTCTTGGAGGCAACATATAGATGGGTTTTGTTTTTTTATCCATTCTGATACCCTGTGTCTTTTGACAGGGGCATTTAGCCCATTAACATTCAGGGTAACTATTGAGAGATATGAATTTAGTGCCATTGTATTGCCTGTAAGTTGACTGTTACTGTATATGGTCTCTGTTCCTTTCTGATCTACCACTTGTAGGCTCTCTCTTTGCTTAGAGGACCCCTTTCAATATTTCCTGTAGAGCTGGATTGGTATTCGCAAATTCTTTCAGTTTTTGTTTGTCCTGGAAGCTTTTAATCTCTCCTTCTATTTTCAATGATAGCCTAGCTGGATATAGTATTCTTGGCTGCATGTTTTTCTCGTTTAGTGCTCTGAAAATATCATGCCAGCTCTTTCTGGCCTGCCAGGTCTCTGTGGATAAGTCAGCTGCCAATCTAATATTTTTACCATTGTATGTTACAGACTTCTTTTCCCGGGCTGCTTTCAGGATTTTCTCTTTGTCACTGAGACTTGTAAATTTTACTATTAGGTGACGGGGTGTGGGCCTATTCCTATTGATTTTGAGGGGCGTTCTCTGAACCTCCTGAATTTTGATGCGCGTTCCCTTTGCCATATTGGGGAAATTCTCCCCAATAATTCTCTCCAGTATACCTTCTGCTCCCCTCTCTCTTTCTTCTTCTTCTGGAATCCCAATTATTCTAATGTTGTTTCGTCTTATGGTGTCACTTATCTCTCGAATTCTCCCCTCGTGGTCCAGTAGCTGTTTGTCCCTCTTTTGCTCAGCTTCTTTATTCTCTGTCATTTGGTCTTCTATATCACTAATTCTTTCTTCTGCCTCATTTATCCTAGCAGTGAGAGCCTCCATTTTTGATTGCACTTCATTAATAGCTTTTTTTATTTCAACTTGGTTAGATTTTAGTTCTTTTATTTCTCCAGAAAGGGCTTTTATATCTCTCGAGAGGGTTTCTCTAATATCTTCCATGCCTTTTTCGAGCCCGGCTAGAACCTTGAGAATTGTCATTCTGAACTCTAGATCTGACATATTACCAATGTCTGTATTGATTAGGTCCCTAGCCTTCGGTACTGCCTCTTGTTCTTTTTTTTGTGTTGAATTTTTCCGTCTTGTCATTTTGTCCAGATAAGAGTATATGAAGGGGCAAGTAAAATACTAAAAGGGTGGCAACAACCCCAGGAAAAAATGCTTTAACCAAATTAGAAGAGATCCAAAATCGTGAGGGGGGAGAAAGGGGATAAAAAGAGGTTCAAAAAGGAAGAAAGAAAAAAAAAGAAAGAAGAAAAAAAAAGAAAAAAGAAAAAAGAAAAGAAAAGAATTAAAAGAAAAAAAAAGGAAAACACCTAAGAAAAATGTAAAGAAGAAAAAATATATATATTAGATAAACTAGTAAAAAATCGTTAAAAAAGAAAAAGGTAACAGTTAAAAAAAAAAAAATTTTACCCGAAGGCGAGAAAAAAAAAAAAAAAATGAAAAAGAAAAAAATTAAATTAACTGCAAGACTAAAAAAAAAATCACAGGGAAAAAGCCATGAGTTCCGTGCTTGGCTTTCTCCTCCTCTGGAATTCTGCTGCTCTCCTTGGTATTGAAACCGCACTCCTTGGTAGGTGAACTTGGTCTCGGCTGGATTTCTTGTTGATCTTCTGGGGGAGGGGCCTGTTGTAGTGATTCTCAAGTGTCTTTGCCCCAGGCGGAATTACACCGCCCTTACCTGGGGCCGGGGTGAGTAATCCGCTCGGGTTTGCTTTCAGGAGCTTTTGTTCCCTGAGTGCTTTCCGTAGAGTTCCGGAGGACGGGAATACAAATGGCGGCCTCCTGGTCTCCGGCCGGGAGGAGCCGAGAGCCCAGGGCCGCACTCCTCAGTGCGCCCTCAGAGAACAGCGCCTAGTTACTCCCGTCTGCCTGACCTCTGGCCGCGCTCCGAGCTCTCCGAGCCTGCGACCAGTTCAAGGTAACACTGAGCTGTGAGCTTACTGTCGGCTCTGTCTCTGTAGCCGGCTTTCCCGTTCCAATACCCGCAAGGTCTGCGACACTCAGACACCCCTGATCCTTCTGTGACCCTGCGGGACCTGAGGCCACGCTGAACCCGTGTGGGCTTCGCCCCGGTTTAGCCTCTGGAGCGATGTCCCTCAGCGGAACAGACTTTTAAAAGTCCTGATTTTGTGCACCGTTGCTCCGCCGCTTGCCGAGAGCCGGCCCCTCCCCCCGGGGTCTATCTTCCCGTCGCTTTGGATTCACTTCTCCGCCGGTCCTACCTTTCAGAAAGTGGTTGTTTTTCTGTTTCCAGAATTGCTGTTCTTCTCTTCGATCTGCCGATGGATTTTCAGGTGTTTGCAATCTTTAGATAAGCTATCTAGCTGATCTCTGGCTAGCTGAAGCAGTCTCAGCCTGTTACTTCTCCGCCATCTTGACTCCTCCCCTCTGCTATGTAGTTTTCTTGATGTTCATCTAAATTGTATTGGTTGCTCTTACACTGAGGTCATAATTCCTCTGTTTTGTTTTTGTTTTTGTTTTTCTGATGTAGTTTTAGTTTTAGTTTTAGTTTTTGTACAGTGCTGAGAGAGAGCCCTATTTCATATTCTTCCAGATAGATATCCATTTAAAAAAAAAAAGATTTATTTACGTATTTTTAGAGAGAGAAAGCAAGCATAGCAGCATGACCAGGAGGGGCAGAGGGAGAGGGAGAGAGAATTCCAAGCTGACTCTGCTGAGCATGGAGCCTGGCAGGGGGTTTGATCTCAGGACTCTGAGGTCATGAGCTGAGCCTAAACACTGAGAACACACTGCAGGTTAGTTATCAAAGCAGAGGATAAAGGGTTGGAGTGAAATAGTTGATAGGGTTGAAGGAGGCCATGATGAACACTGGGTGAATATTAAATCACTATATTGTAGCCTTGAAATTAATCTAACACTGTATGTTAACTAATCGGAATTTAAATAAAAACTAAAAGGAAAGCATTGGTAATATTTTTGAAAATTGGTGTGAAGGTAGAGATGCAATTGAAGTAGCAATTGAATATCTATTTGAAAGGTATTTTAAAAAATAAATATGAAGAATTAAAGACCCCAACCCCCTTTCTTGCCTGAACTCAGGGGATATCTGCCAAGTTTATTCTCTCCCCAGCCACAGTCAGTGGTTTATTCTCTGGAGGTCTCTGAGCTGAAGAATACTATGCAATCAGATGAGTAGGAGGAATAAGGGGCATTCATATTGGAGAAGAAAAAATTACTGTCCCTGTTTATACATGACATGATATTATACATAGAAAATACTAGAGACTCTACCAAGAAAGCACCAGATGTAATAAACCAATCAGTAAAGTGCAAGTAACAAAACCAATACCCAGAAATCAGTTACACTTGTAAACATTAACAATGCAATAATACAAAGACAAAAACATTAAAAACACCATTACAATGGCACCAAAAAAAGAATAGAACACTTAGGAATAAGAAAGCCACTGATTTCTGTATATTGACTTTGTATCCTGCCACGTTGCTGAATTGCTGTATGAGTTCTAATAGTTTGGGGGTGGAGTCTTTTGGGTTTTCCATATAAAGAATCATGTCATCTGCGAATAGAGGGAGTTTGACTTCTTCATTGCCAATTTGGATACCTTTTAGTTCTCTTTGTTGTCTGATTGCTGTTGCTAGGATTTCTAATACTGTGTTGAACAAGAGTCGTGAGAGTGGGCATCCTGGTCGTGTTCCTGATCTCAACGGGAAGGCTGCAAGCTTTTTCCCATTGAGGATCATATTTGCTGTGGGTCTCTCATAGATAGATTTAATGAAGTTCAGGAATGTTCCCTCTATCCCTATACTTTGAAGCGTTTTAATCAAGAACGGATGCTGGATTTTGTCAAATGCTTTTGCTGCATCGATTGAGAGGACCATGTGGTTCTTCTCTCTTTTCATATTAATTTGTTCTATCACATTGATTGATTTGCGAATGCTGAACCATCCTTTTAGCCCAGGGATGAATCCCACCTGGTCATGGTGGATAATCTTTTTAATGTGCTATTGGATCCTGTTTGCTAGGATCTTGTTCATAGTCTTAGCATCCATATTCATCAGTGATATTGGTCTGAAATTCTCCTTTTTGGTAGGGTCTTTGCCTGGTTTGGGGATCAGGGTAATGCTGGATTTATAAAAAGAGTCTGGAAGTTTACCTTCTGCTTCTATTTTTGGAAACAGCTTCAGGAGAATAGGTGTTATTTCTTCTTTGAAAGTTTGGTAGAATTCCCCAGGGAATTCTATCAGGTCCTGAGCCCTTGTTTTTTGGAAGGTTTTTGATCACTGCTTCAATCTTGTTACTAAATATTGGTCTATTCAAGTTGTCAGTTTCTTCCTCATTCAATTTTGGGAGTTCGTCGTTTTCCAGGAATGCATCCATTTCATCTAGGTTGCTAAGCTTATTGGCATATAACTGTTGATAATAACTTCTGATGATTTTTTCTACTTCCTTGGTGTTAGTTGTGATCTCTCTCTCTTTTCATTCATAATTTTATGAATTAGGGCTTTCTCCCTTTTCTTTTGGATTAGTGTGGCCAATGGTTTATTGATCTTATTAATTCTTTCAAAAACCAGCTACTAGTTTCATTGATACATTCTACGGTATCTCTGGTTTCTGCCTCATTGATCTCTGCCCTAATCTTGATGATTTTCCTTCTTATATGTGGAGTTGGTTTGATTTGTTGTTGATTCTCCAGTTCTTTAAAATGTAGAGACAGCTGGTGTATTCTGGATTTTTCTATTTTTTTGATGGAGGCTTGTATGGCTATGTATTTCCCCCTTAGGACCGCCTTTGCTGTATCCCATAGGTTTTGGACCAATGTGTCTTCATCCTCATTGGTTTCCATAAATTGTTCCAGTTCTTCATTGAATTCCTGGTTGATCCAAGCATTCTTAAGCAAGGTGGTCTTTAGCTTCCAGGTGTTTGAGTTCCCTTGGAACCTTTCCTTGTGATTGAGCTCCAGTTTCAAAGCATTGTGATCTGAGAATATGCAGGGAATAATCTCAGTCCTTTGATATCAGTTGAGTCCTGATTCGTGACCCAGTATGTGGTCTATTCTGGAGAAGGTTCCAAGTGCACTTGAGAAGAATGAGTATTTTGTTGTTTTAGGGTGGAATGTTCTGCAAATACCTATGAGGTCCATCTGGTCCAATGTGTCATTCAATGCTCTTGTTTCTTTATTGATTTTCTGCTTCAATGATCTGTCTATTTCTGAGAGAGGCATGTTAAGACCTCCTGTGATTAGTGTATTCATATCAATATGACTCTTTATCTTGATTAACAGTTTTCTTATGGAATTGGCTGCTCCCATATTGGGGTCATAGATATTTATAATTGTTAGATCATCTTGGTGAATAGTCTCTTTAAGAATGATGTAGTGTCCTTCTGTATCTCTGACTACAGTCTTTAGTTTAAAATCTAATTTCTCTGATATGAGAATTGCTACCCCCGCCTTCTTTTGAGGCCCATTGGCATGAAAGATGCTTCTCTATCCCTTCACTTTCAGTCTGGGTGTATCTTTAGGTTAAAAATGGGTTTCTTGTAGACAACATATGGATGGGTCCTGTCGTTTTATCCAATCTGCAACCCTGTGCCATTTTGTGGGTGCATTTAGGCCATTCACATTAAGGGTGATTATTGATAGATACATTTTTATTGACATTGTGTTACCTTTGAAGTCTTTATTTCTGTAGATTTTCTCTTTATTTCTGATCAATGCTATTCTTAGGATTTTTCCTCTTTTATAGAACCCCCCTTAATATTTCCTGCAGTGTCGGCTTGGTGGTTGCATAGTCTTTTAAGCCTTGCCGGTCCTGGAAACTCTCTATCTCTCCATCTATTTTGAATGTCAGTCTTGCTGGATAAAGTATTCTTGGCTGCATGTTATTCTCATTTGGTGCCCTGAATATATCTTGCCAGCCCTTTCTGGCTTGCCAGGTCTCTGTAAACAGGCCTGACATTATTCTGATGGGCTTTCCACTGTAAGTAAGGAGCCTCTTTGTCTTAGTGGCTTTCAAAAGATTATACCTACAATTATGACTGCTCAATTTGACTATCAGGTGTAGTGATGTTTTTTTGGAATGTATAATCTTGGGTGGAGACATTTTGGCCTCTAGTACATGAATGCTGGTTCCATTCGCGAGATTGGGAAAATTTTCATGAAGAACTTTTTCCACTATATCTTCTAGACTTCTTTCTTTCTCCTCTCCTTCAGGCATTCCAATAATTCTGATGTGGGAACATTTCATGGCATCATTTATTTCCCTGATTCTGTTTTCGTGGTTTCTAAGCTGTTTGTTCCAGGCTTCCTCCTGATCCTTTCTCTCTGTTTGTCCTCCAGAGCACTAATTCTATCTTCTGTCTCAGTTATCCTAGCTTTGAGAGAATTTAGATTAGATTGGAACTCATTAAGAGCATTGTGAACCTCAGCCCTGGTAGCTTTTAACTATGCCCTAACATTGTGAACATCATCTCTGGTCGCTTTCAGCTCAGCCCTAATCAATTCTGTTTGGTCATCCATGGCTTTCTCCAACCTAGCTATTGCCTGGATAATTGTTAGCCTGAATTCTCTTTCCGACATATTGTCTATGTTGATAGCCATTAGCTCTGTTGCAGAAGGTCCATCCTCTGTATTTTTCTTCTGTTGGGCATTCCTCCTTCTAGTCATTTTGGTGAGAGATGACTGAATGGATGTAGCTGGATGTATTGACTGTGGTGCAGTCAAGGTGCACCTTGAAACACATCTGAGCAATCAGGATTCCCCTCCCATATAAGAGACAAAAGAAAAGAAAAGGAAAAAAGAAAGAGAGAGAGAGAGAGAGAGAGAGAGAGGAAAGAAAGGGAAGATGAACGGTAAGGTTCAGCCCAAAGGGACCCCAAGGTAAGATTTGCGAAGTAGACAAACAAAAACAGACAAACACAAAGACTGATAAAAGTATATGACAAGAGAAAAAAAAATATATATATATATGCAAATAAAGGAAGAGCCTCATCAAAAAGAACCCCAAGTGTAAGATTTATATACCATCAGGAAAACACAAAAACACTGAAACACTGGTGGAAGAAAAAGATGGGAGAGTGGTTATCAATTCTCAGTGTGGGCGAGGAACTTTGTTTTGATTCTTCCTGGATGTATCTTGATCTCTTTGTTAAAGGACTCAACTTTCCAAATAGAAAGGGGGAATAAAAATTGGTTTACCTATAGGGGTAGCATTGATTGGGGAAAGGGGATTACCTTGAAGTTTAAATCTATATGAATATTAGAAAATAAAAATAAAAAAGGAATAAACTAGACTAAACTAAAATTTAGGAAAAAAATTAAAAAATAGAAATGGAAAAGAAAAATACAGGTGTATGTATCAAAAAGTTCAGGTTAGAAGGTTATTATGGAATTTGATGTACTGGACATCTCACTATGATGGTAAATAGGTTAAAAAATTATCTATATAAAATGCTTTTGCTAGGACTTCTAATACTATGTTGAACAAAAGTGGTGAGAGTGGGCATCTTTGTCTTGTTCCTGATCTCAACGGGAAGGCTGCAAGCTTTTTCCCATTGAGGATCATATTTGCTGTGGGTCTTTCATAGATAGATTTGATGAAGTTCAGAAATGTTCCCTCTATCCCTATACTTTGAAGCGTTTTAATCAGGAATGGATGCTGGATTTTGTCAAATGCTTTTTCTGCATCAATTGAGAGGACCACGTGGTTCTTCTCTTTCTCATATCAGTTTGTTGTATCACATTGATTGATTTGTGAATGTTGAACCATCCTTGTAGCCCAGGGATGAATCCCACCTGGTCATGGTGGATAATCTTTTTAATGTGCTGTTGGATCCTGTTGGCTAGGATCTTGTTGAGAATCTTAGCATCCATATTCATCAGTGATATTGGTCTGAAATTCTCCTTTTTGGTCGGGTCTTTGGCTGGTTTGGGGATCAGGGTAATACTGGCTTCATAGAAAGAGTCTGGAAGTTTTCCTTCTGCTTCAATTTTCTAAAACAGCTTCAGGAGATAGGTATTAATGGCCACGGTTGCCAAACTATGGAAAGAACCAAGATGTCCTTCAATGGACGAATGGATAAGGAAAATGTGGTCCATATACACTATGGAGTATTATGCCTCCATCAGAAAGGATGAATACCCAACTTTTGTAGCAACATGGACGGGACTGGAAGAGATTATGCTGAGTGAAATAAATCAAGCAGAGAGAGTCAAATATCATATGGTTTAACTTATTTGTGGAGCATAACAAATATCATGGAGGACAAGGGGTATTAGAAAGGAGAAGGGAGTTGGGGGAAATTGGAAGGGGAGGTGAATCATGAGAGACTATGGACTCTGAAAAACAATCTGAGGGGTTTGAAGTGGCGGGGGGAGTGGGAGGTTGGGTTACCAGGTGGTGGGTATTATAGAGGGCATGGTTTGCCTGGAGCACTGGGTGTGGTAAAAAAATAATAAATACTGTTATGCTGAAAGTAAATAAATTAATTTAAAAAAATGAACCAGAATAGTGGGAACGATTTAAAAATAGAAGTTGTCCTTTGAAGTAGTGGTGGTTGTTCTCTTGTAGTCTTTTTTTTTTCTCCTTTTTCTGTTTCTTTCCTGGTTTTCTGGGGGAGGGGACTGCCACGTGTGTTTTCAGTCAATGATGTTCCCTGAGTTAAGTCCTCCTGCCCCCATCAAAGAAGTGGGCTCTGATGAAATCCGTTTTTTTCAGGCTTTTGTTCTCTGAGGTTTTTATGTTTGTTCACTTTTTTTTTTCTCTCGCCTTGACCACTTTTTATCATTTTTGTAGGTTTAGACGAAAGCAAACTGCACCCTGACCTCCCTCTAAGAAGACTCAGTCTGCTCTCCTGTGGGTGTTGCAGAGTACATATAAAGTCCCCCTTGGCCACTGGCAGAGCAGGTTCTGAGTCGCGGTCACTGGGGGTGCAGGATCTTCTGCTTGTACCCGAAACCACGGCAGCGGTGGCTGTCTGGGCTGCTCCAGACTGCCAGAGAGGTTCCCAGCAGTGATCACACACTAAGATTTTCTCGCTGCCTGGGCTGGGAGTCCTTGGTCTTTCTGGGTCTAAGAGCGCTGGGGTTGCACACACCTCTTTCAGGGGAGGCTGTGGGTTGCGTGTGCTTCTCAGGCTCTGAGAGCAGGGTGCAAGTCGGAGAGCACCAGGTTGGGCCTTCGCACACCTCTCTCAAGGAAGAGTTTCTGGTGCATGCACGTCTCATGCTCTGAAACAATGGCGCGGGTCTAAGAGCGCTGGGCTGGGCCTTTGCGTACCTCTCTCAGAGGAGGGTGAGGGGCTCGCGTGTCTCAGGCTCTGTAACACAGCTCAGTATTCTGCCATCTGGCGAAACTCCCAGCCCCTCACAGGAGCCGGATCCCACGCGTTCTCGGGTGCACTGGCGGCTCAGGGACCAAGACTTTGTTTCTCTGTCACAATCTTTCTGCCTAAGCACCAGGAGAGGCTCTCCTGGGTCTGGGGACCTAAGCCCCTGTCTCTAGCCATCCCAATTCCCACAATCTCCACCCCCCCCCCCGTGATCCTTTGCTCTTTCTGAGTGCTTTCAACCAGTCTCCAAGTTAATGCTGGTCCCCAGATGCAGGGCACTCTCGTATTAGGGATATTACTTTCCAATTGGCCGCCTCTGGTGGCTCCCTCCCCCTTTTGTTTATCTTCCGATATCAGTCCAACGTTCCCACTCTGCTTTACCTGGCCACTAGAGTCTTCTGCCCCTGTACTAACCCAGACATGTAAAATTCTGATCTCAGGCTGATTTCATGGGTGATCGGATTTCATTAGTAGGTAATCAGCTCATTTGAGGGTACAGGTTTAAAAGGAGTCTCCTACTTCCCTGCCAACTTGTCTCCCCCTGTTCTACTGGGTTTTTGTTGTTGTTGTTTCTATGTCATTGGTTTCTGCTCTAATCTTTATTATTTCTGTTGTTCTACTGGACTTACACTTTCTTCCCTTCTTTTTCCAGTTCTTCTAGGTCTAAGTTTAGATTGTGTCATGGATTGGAAGAACAAATATCGTAAAAAGTCTATGTTGTTCATGTCTCCTGTCCATTTTTTGATATAATTATCTAGCTTTTGGCTCTTGACTTCTCCAACGAAGACATACAGATGGCTAGCAGATACATGAAAAAGTCCTCACCATCATTAGCCATCAGAGAAACTCAAATCAAAACCACATTGAGATACCACCTTATACCAGTTAGAATGGCAGAGATCAACATGTCAGGAAACAACAGATGTTGGAAAGGATGTGGGGAAAGGGGGACCCTCTTACACTGTTGGTGGGAATGCAAGTTGGTGCAGCCACTTTGGAAAACAGTGTGGAGATTCCTTAAGAAATTAAAAATAGAGCTACTCTATGACCAAGGAATTGCACTACTGGTTATTTACCCCAAGGATACAGATGTAGTGAACAGAAAGGCCATCTGTACCCCAATGTTTATAGCAGCAATGACCACAATCGCCAAACTGGAACAAAGCAAGATGCCCTTCAGCAGACAAATGAATAAAGAAGATGTGGTCCATATATACAATGGTGTATTATGCCTCCATCAGAAAGGATGAATACCCAACTTTTATATCAACAGGGATGGGACTGAAGATTATGCTAAGTGAAATAAGCCAAGCAGAGCAAGTTAATTATCATATGGTTTCATTTACTTGTGGAACATAAGGAATAACATGGAGGACATTAGAAGAAGGAAAGGAAAAGTGAAGTGGGGGAAATCGGAGGAGGTGATGAACCATGAAACACTGTGGACTCTGAGAAACAAACTGAGGGTTTTTGAGGGGTGAGGGTGGGAGGTTGGGTGAGCCTGGAGGTGGGTATTAAGAAGGGCATGTATTACATAGAGCACTGGATCTTGTACATAAACAATGAATCTTGGAACACTGTGTCAAAAACTAATGATGTTTTTTATGGTGACTAACATAACACAATAAAAAAAAGTGTATGCTACCCATAGCAATCTACATACTCAATTCAATCTCTAATAAAAAGAAAGAAAGAAAGATAGAAAGAAAGAAAGAAAGAAAGAAAGAAAGAAAGAAAGAAAGAATTCACATTTATATTTTAGAAATAGAGAATTCACTTTTCATATTCCATTTCAACAATGGAACAGAACCTCCAGATTGACTTTAATATTTTTATTACATATAGTATTTCAGCACACAATGCCCTAACCTAACAGAAGAGAAATTAATTGATGGAGAGACTAAAATTCACCTTCCCCAAAACAATTTTTTCCCTAAAGATTTTTTTTGAAAGTATGTCTATTTTAATAATTTTATTTTATTTCACAATTTCATTTCATAATTTTATTCCTTCACTTGGGGCACCTAGTAGACTGGATATGGGATACCTGGAATATTAAACACTGAGGATATGGAATTAAAAGTATATAATCTTAAAAAAGAAAGACATTAAAGCAGCACGAGGGTGGCTCGGTCAGTTGAGCATCTGACACTTTTTGTTGTTGTTGTTGTTGTTTTGTTTTGTTTTGCTTTTAATGTATTTTTTATTTATTTTCAGTGTAACGGTATTCATTATTTTGCACCACACCCAGTGCTCCATGCCATCCGTGCCCTCTATAATACCCACCACCTGGTACACCAACCTCCCACCCCCTGCCCCTTCAAAACCCTCAGATTGTTTATCAGAGTCCATAGTCTCTCATGGTTCACCTCCCCTTCCAATTTCCCCCAACTTCCTTCTCCTCTCTAACTCCCCATGTCCTCCATGCTATTTGTTATGCTCCACAAATAAGTGAAACCATATGATAATTGACTCTCTCTGCTTGACTTATTTCACTCAGCATAATCTCTTCCAGTCCCGTCCATGTTGCTACAAAGGTTGGGTATTCGTCTTTTCTGATGGAGGCATAATATTCCATAGTGTATATGGATCACATCTTCCTTATCCATTTGTCCGTTGAAGGGCATCTTGGTTCTTTCCACAGTTTGGCGACCATGGCCATTGCTGCTATAAACATTGGGGTACAGATGGCCCTTCTTTTCACTACATCTGTATCTTCGGGGTAAATTTTATCTATTTATTTGACAGAGAGAGAGAGATCACAAATAGGCAGAGAGGCAGGCAGAGAGAGTGGGTGAAGCAGGCTCCCCATTGAGCAGATAGCCTGATGTGGGGCTCGATCCCAGGGCCCTGTTCCTTGGAGGTATTTACCAGCATCCCTCAGACATTGCTAGCAATGCCAAGGGAAAAGAACTACCTCTGGTTGGGACCACTGCAACAGAGTTTGAAACCTGGGAGCATCCTGACAGAATGCAATCAACACCCATCAAACTTTTTGCAATAAGTTTGAGGTGAACACTAAATTTTTCAAACCCCATTTCTCCATAGGGAATGAAGTTCACACTAGTGCTTCCTCTCAGAATGGATTTGTATCAGTATTAAATTAGACAATTCCGGTAAGGCAATAAACTCAGATTACATGTACAAAAAGACCTAAATATAATTCTTACAAGTAACAAATATTTTATAGTGACATTTTAAGCCATAGTTCTGAACTCAAGATAGAATTGTGAGATTAGTGTCCAGGGTTTTATATTAAAGGAGCAAACCTTTCATCTTTGTTTAAAAAGGCAAAAGTAACATTCTAGAGATATCAGGTATTGTGTCTCCACAACTCAAAGCTTTGAGTGGCCCAATGGACCTTGTCAGGGTTGATTCCTCAACTGTCAACAGGAGAAAACATTCACTCAGGAGTGGGATGATGTGCTGGGAATTTAGATCCCTGAAAGGCAGAAGAAGATATAGAGAAGAATAAGAAAAACTGACTTCATCTGGATTATCACCTGGTTTCCTAGGAACAGAAATTCAACAGGAAAAATTTCATTTCTGTCCAGACTAGTGTCCCACAGGGAAATCATGTGCCTAAATGTAGGAGGAACAAGAAGGAAATGTGCCTAATGAGCAGACCAAAGCAGCTGTAAATACCTCCTCTGCTGCAGTCCCACAGCATGGACAACCTCGGACTGGACAAGACCTGGTCTTTTCTGGTGCAGCCGTAAGTCTGGATGGGGCACAGGAATCTGACTCATTTCTGCTCTCTTGTCGGGGGACAGAGCTTCATACTCCATCATCTACCAACCAGACAGGTATTTTGACTTCCATATGGAGACCTTCTTCATGGAGGCTCAATCTAGATGAGTTTTACTGCCCAGTAAGAACTGAATTTGGTCTGAGAATGAAAGTCTACAGCATTTAACTGAGGTCATCTGAGAGCCAATCCAGCCTAGCCCAGAGCTGAGAGTTTGCTGTGGCTGTCTGCTGGTTTGATTAAGAAAATTATTGGTTGATTCACTTATGTATTTATAATGCTAAAAATAGAAGTGAACATGGAACTCAGAAATGCAAGGTTCAACCTGAACAACTAAATCATAATAAGGGAAATCCAATCATATGGGGGATGGGAAGCATAAAAGTAGAACATGAAACCAAGGATCTTTGTAATTAACCAGAGTAGAAAAGTCAAGTGTTAGTTGTGGAGGGATAGACAGTGAAGTGAGGACATGTCTTTTCATGTGTAATATAGAACATAGTAAACTACATTTCCATACTGAAGAGAAAATCCTGACAAAAGAATTTTCCTGGTTTATCTATGCAAGAGCAGTACATGAAACATACATATCACAGTACCTCCTCTCTCTTGAGTGTTCAAATGAATTTTTTACATGTATTATGTGAAAAAGGTATGCTGATAAGCTTCCTTTACAATTACCTCATTGCCTGGGAGCCTGAATATATCCTAACTAAGCTAGCCACACACTTTCTCCATTGAAAATTGTGGGAGTCCTTGATGTTTACATAATGGAGTCGGAGTGGTTTTATTCCTGTTTTTATTGCATTATTTTAAGCACAGTATTGCTTTATATCACCAATTTAGATACTTTCAATTTCATTTTTATGTATGTGTAAATGTATTTGTGCAGAATGTGCCAGAGTGTATGAATTTCATGTGATAAAGTCTGTGAGTTACTCACAATATATTCCCTCCACTGATTTTTAATTGTTTGTTTGTTTGTTTGTTTTGTTGGAATAATTGATCTGTCATCTTAATATTCTTTGCTTGTTGATATCTGTGTTTCCAAACACTGAAAGTGAATGTCCTTCTGCATACTTATTGCTCACAAATCACCCTTTATATCTGTATTCCGAATAGTGTTCACATCTCTGTATACCTTATTGTTCCTTCTGGCCTTTTATCATTGGCTCTATTTCTAAAATAGAAATTCCATCACTTGAAAGGGATTCTTCTTTATGTTTGACCAAGAAGAACCTTTACCTTCCATAAGCATGCTTGTCTCATATCTGTTTATATGAGATGAAACTAAAACTTTAGATACTGCTTCTCTCCACATTAAAAGACTTTTTCAAATTCTTTTATGCCCTAGTCCTTGGAAATCTAATTTAAATTTGGATCTATGTCAATTTCATTAAATTATTACTCTTTTAAATCTTTTTGCTCAGAAGTTGGTTTTGGGTCTTCCTTCAATTTCATTTCAGACATTTGTTTTTAGACACTGCTTAACATAAGTGCAGCTTCACTGTTCTTTCTTTCAAAAGTATTCATTTCTTTTAAAATTATTCTGTTATGGACACATACACATTCACACTTTAAATCTAAACGTATGAAAAGACATCTAATATATTTTAAGTACTCTTAATGTTCTAACACAATCTTTTTTCTAGCTCTTCTTCCCTGGCCTTCAGACTCAAGAGTATCTTATATAAAACCCTCTAGTCAACCAATGTAAACCTGACTCATTATTTCAATTCCTGCATGACATTTCATGGTGTGACTGTGTTATTTACACTTTTGATAATCTTTTTAAATTTATCTTCATTAAATTATTATTTAATGAGAAATATTATTGAATATATATGCCACAAAATACTTTTTAAATAGTTAAAATTATCTTTCTTAACCAAAGGTGAATTTGTGCCCTGGGGGCATTGGGCAATATTCAAAGTCATTTTGGGCTGTCACACTGGGAAAGGGTGTTTGGTGGCCAGGGTCCCTCTAAACACCCTATAATACATAAGATACAGCGCACCACAGAGAAGGATCTAGCCCTGAATACACATAGTGCAGAGACTGAGAAATCCTGAGTTAAATCATATCCATATTTTTAAAAAGTAATATTACTCAGCCATCAGAAAGGGTGGATATCCAACTTCTGAATCAATGTTGTTGGAACTGGAAGATATTATGCTAAGTGAAATAAGTCAAGCAGAGAAAACCAATTATCATATCATTTCCCTTATTTGTGGGACATAAGGAATAGCATGGAGGACTTTAAGAGAAGGAAGGGAAAAATGAAGGGGTGGGGGAATCAGAGGGAGAGATGAACCATGAGAGACTATGGACTCAGGAAACAAACTGAAGGTTTTAGAGGGGAGTTGGGTGGGGGAATGGGTTAGTCCAGTGATGGGTGTTAAGGAGGGCATGTATTGCATGGAGCACTGGGTGTTATACATGAACAATGAATCATAGAGCACTACATCAAAAATTAATGCTGTACTGTACGGTGACTAACATAACATAATAAAAAAAATAAAAATAACTTTAAAAATTGAGTTTTTTTAATTTCTTTTCAGTGTAACAGAATTCATTGTTTATGCACACTCAGTGCTCCATGCCATATGTGCCCTCCATAATACCCACCACCTGGCTCCCCCAACCTCCCACTCCCCACCCCTTCAAAACCCTCAAATCGTTTTTCAGAGTCCATAGTCTCTCATGGTTCACCTCCCCTTCCAATGAGTTTTTAAGTAATCTCTACACTCAACATGAGGCTTAAACTTACAACCCCAAGTTCAAGTCTCATGCTCTACTGAATGAGCCAGCCAGCCACCCCAAAGAATGTCTGTATTTTTAATATTTCTAACTATCTTCAGAGATTCTCCAAAACATTGTAACATTTCACAATTGTGACAGCAAAGTTAGAGAATACCCATTTGCTACTTGATTAAAAATACCAACCCAATCAATGTGACAGCTCCTTGAGTGTTTTCTCGGGGTGATGAATTTGAAAGAGATTTCTGTTGATTTTTTAAGCCATTACTGAGCCCCAGTAAAGATTCATATATTTGACCACCATGTTCAATTTTCTATTATTATTATATGCTCACATATCATATGCCTATTAACAATTATCAGCATTTCAAATAATTATTGTAAATCTGTTTCTCTATTGAATTTTAGTTTTAAATTTTATTTAGTTAAATATACTATCTTTTTACCTCTGAAATTTTTGCCTAAATTATGATTTGCCCACCTCATTTCATTCTATATGTGTATTAAAAATGGAATGGTTATTCTTATACCAAGGGTTTACTCTTTTTGGTTTTTGTAAGATGTGTGAGATAAGGAACCACTGAAATTCATTCCATGGAGAAAGCTGTTTGTGCCAACTTCCATTCAACAATCCAATCTTCTCCAACGAAGTCCCAATGCAGCTCTGTCATGTATTAAATGTCCATATATAATGAGAACTAATTCCTGGTTCACTCAACATATACTAAAAGAGTATATGCTATGTTCCAAAAATTTCTAAGAGCTTACATGTAACACACAATTATTTCAATGTCATGGGGAGTTTTAATATTCATCCATGTTGGTTTTGTAAAATTACAAAATTTTACAATTTTGCTCCTGTAGCTCCTATTTCAGTTAGTTCTCAAAACTTCCTTAAATGTTGTTGAATACAGTTGTACAGAAACTGCTCTCCTGCTCTCTTTAACCTGATTTTATTTCCCTGTCATTCTCTGGATTTCATTATGTCCCACTTTCTTCAATTTGTTTCTATATAAGTGCATATACATCCACACCCATAAAGAAAAACATGAACAACACAGGTGATGTCCCTGCTCCTTTGGTTCTTACCTCATAGTGCCAGACAAGAGCACAGTGAGATAAATCTGAGTCTGATTTAATGTCCTCAGATAAGTCACACAAAAAGTATTCAGAGTAAGAGGATAGATTGCCTCCAGGTGTGTAGGATTTCACAGAGTCTTGCATGTTGGACAAGAATATTGAGCCATTGTGTTCATCAGACTTGTCAAGAAAGTGATTGTATCCAAAGGCTAGGAATAACAAATAATAAAAAAAAGATACCACAAAAGAAAAGTGATAAAAGGTTCACTTCATCCTCTATGGAACCAAACAAAAAAGCATGGGTCAAATAAATATGGATGAGGCACAGGAAGAAAAATGAAAAAGTCTTCAGTCTGCTCTCTGGTAATAAAAATGCCCAAATTTTGTGAAATATTGGTTTATTTTTTCTTGTTATGTTCAATCAATAATGTGATTCACACCATAAAGATGTCACTACTTTGTGAACAAAACTTATTTAGCTCTTATTATTTTTGCTGATTAAAAATGGTATGTAGGGGCACCTGGGTGGCTCAGTGGGTTAAGCCTCTGCCTTCTGCTCAGGGTCCTGGGATCTCAGGGTCAGGGGATCGAGCCCGACATTGGGCTCTTTGCTCAGTGGGGAGTCTGCTTCCCCCTCCCTCTTTCTGCCTGCCTCTCTGCCTACTTGTGATCTCTCTCTCTGTCACATAAATAAATAAAACTTTTTTTTAAAAAATGGTATGTAAGCAAGACTGGATGCCACTAGCACCAAGGAAGCTTTCCTTCCTTGTAGTCTATCAGAAAAACTGAGCTTATTAGATCATTTTACTCTGTATGTCCATCTCATTTCTCCCTCCCTCTGTCTGTCTCTCCCTATCTCTCTATTTATTGAACACAATTTTTTGCGGCTGCTTTTTAAAAAAACTTTATTTAAATTCAGTGTAATTAACATATAGTGTATTATTAGTTTCAGAGGTAGAATTTAGTGATTCATCAGTTGCATATAATGCCCAGTTTTCATTCCATCAAGTGCCCTCAGTGACCATCACCCAATTAACCCATCGCCCCCCACTGACCTCCCCTCCAGCAACCATCAGTTTCTGTCCTATTATAAAGGCATTTGTGGTTTCCCTCCATCTCAGTTTGTATCCTTTTTTAATTTTTTTCTTCCTTTCCCCTATATTTATCCATTTTGTTTCTTAAATTCCACTTATGAATGAAATCATATAGTATTTGTCTTTCTCTGACTTATTTTGTTTAGCATAATACATGCTACCTCCCTCCAGGTCTTTGTAAATGGCAAGATTTGATTCTTTAATGGCCAAGTAATATTACATTGTGTATATATACTCACCTTTATCCCACTGAGTCCACCCAGGAGCCCCTACTACATCTTTATTCACTCATCTTTGGATGGACTTCTGGGATCTTTCCACATGTTGCCTATTGTGGACATGACTTCTATAAACATTTAGGCACATGTGCCCTTTCAAATCACTGTTTGTATCCATTGCAGAAATACCAAGCAGTGAAATTGTCACATGGTATGGTGGCTATTTTGATTTTTTTCAGAATCCTCCTTACTGTTTTCCAGAATGTCTGCACCAGTCTGCATTTACACAGACAGTGTGAGGGGGTTCCTTTCTCTCTGCATCTTGGCTAACATCTGTTGTCTATCAAGTTGTTAATTTTATCCTTTGTGAACAGTGTGAGATGGTATCTCACTGTGGTTTTGATTTGTATTTGCCTGATGATGAGAGATATAAACATTTTTCATGTATCTCTTAGCTGTTTACAGTTGTATCGAAAACCATAAGTTATCTAGGAAGAAACCTAACCAAAGAGGTAAAATATCTGTAGTCCAAAAATTGTAGAATACTTGTGAAAGAAATTGAGGAAGGCACAAAAAATTGGAAAACATTCCATACTCATGTATTGGAAGAAAAAATATTATTAAAATGTCTATGCTACCCAAAGCAAATATGCACACTCAGATTAATCCTTATCAAAATACCACCAACATTTTTCACAGAGCTGGAAAAAATTATCTAAACTGCATATGGAACCAGAAAACACCCTAAATATTGAAAACATTTTTTTACATTTCTTTACACACAGGTCAGGAAGTGGCTATTACAAAATGGAGACCCAAGATGATTTGTCCCTGGGAAGCTCTGAGTAGGAATTTCTGGGTATTATTCTACATTCTTTATGGGAAAGGTAATATGATGCATATCCATTCATATCCTAAACACTGTGTTGGAGTGGGTAGGGAAAGATAAGAAGGACTTAGAAGTAACACACACAAGGAGGACCTGGTGTGCTCTGTTGTATGTAAGTGACACTGTGTGTGTGTGTGTGTGTGTGTGTGTGTGTGTGTGTGTGTGTGTGTACACGTGCATGTGGACATCTTGATGAGTGAGAGCAGTCCTCAGAGCAGGGTTAGACAGGCTCCTCCATTGCAAGATGCCAATTATAATACATAGGCCAAATTCAATAACAGAAGATACTAAGGAGGGGTGTTCAATGGATAGGAGGCTGATGCAACCAGATCATAAAAAGGAAGAGGTACACAGTGTGGACAAGGAAGTCCCTGTGTCTTGAATATTAAGCAGGTATGAGGCCACATGATTCTACAAAATTCACTGCCACCACCTCTCATCACTGCTGTCCATTCCCCTCAACACACAGGCTTCCTTTTGAGCCTTCATTTTCTGACAAAAGCACTTCCTCAGGGCCTTTGCATCGGCTGTTTCCTCTATCAGGAAGACCTCTCCCTTCCACCCACTCTTCCATGAAGTCTCATTTCAAAGGTCATCTTCTTAGCCAACCTTGACTGAACACCCAACATAACACCTGACATATTCTCTCCCTTAACCTGCTTTTGTTCTGTTCATATCATCTCTCCCCATCTCATGATTATTTAATCGTTATATATGCATCTACCCTATCACCGTCATTGAATTGTAGGGACTTTTGCTTTTCAACACCCACTACTTTATGACTAGAATTTCCAAAACATGGTCAACATTGTATATATTTTTCAAATGCATGAAATGTTTTCTTACTGAAACTGTAAAATACCCGACCTTTTGGGAAAACATTGGATGTTGTGATGAAAATTCCTAATCAGAGAGGATTAGGGATCCTCTTAAGGGGCCCAAATTCATTCACAAAATACTGTGATTACTTTCTTGACTGTAAAACAAAAATTGTTGCATTTCCACAATGTGAGCAAGGACTATTTGTGTAAAAATTAATTCTGTTACTTCTCACTGTGCTGGTAGTCACCTACAACACATGGACCCAGAAAACAACACAGGAATTTCAGAGTTCCACCTTCTTGGATTTACAGAGAAACCAGAACTGCAGCCCCTCATATTTGGGCTTTTCCTCTCCATGTATCTGATCACTGTGTTTGGAAACCTGCTCATCATCCTGGCTGTCAGCTCTGACTCCCACCTCCATACCCCCATGTACTTCTTCCTTGCAAACCTGTCTTTTGTAGACATCTGTTTCACCTCCACCACTATCCCCAAGATGCTGTGGAACATCCAAACTCAGAGCAAAGTCATTACCTATGCAGGCTGCATCACACAGATGTATTTTTTCATACTATTTACAGGATTAGACATGTTCCTCCTGACAGTGATGGCTTATGACCGCTTTGTGGCCATCTGTCACCCACTGCACTACACAGTCATCATGAACCCCTGGCTTTGTGGACTGCTGGTTCTGGTATGTTGGATCCTGAGTGTCTTTCATTCTTTACTACACACTTCCATGGTGTTGCGGTTGTCCTTCTGCACAGAGGTGGAAATCCCCCACTTTTTCTGTGAACTCAATCAGATGATCCAACTTGCATGTTCTGACACCTTTCTCAATAATATGGTGATGTATTTTGCAGCCATGTTGCTGGCTGTTGGCCCCTTCATTGGTATCCTTTACTCTTACTCCATGATTGTTTCCTCCATATGTGGGATCTCATCAGCTCAGGGCAAGTATAAAGCATTTTCCACCTGTACATCTCACCTCTCAGTTGTCTCTTTATTTTATTGTACGAGCCTAGGAGTGTACCTTAGCTCTGCTGCTACCAAGAGCTCCCACTCAAATACAGTAGCTTCGGTTATGTACACGGTGGTTACACCCATGCTGAACCCATTCATCTACAGCCTGAGAAATAAAGACATAAAGGAGGCTCTGATGAGATTCTCTAGGATGACAGCTCTAAAAGGGATAATTGTTCTGGCACTGAAGACGTGCCCATGAGTGCGGGGCCCAAAGCCTGATCCAAATGTTGAGATACATTGATCAGATTGTGGAAGTGGAACATCCCTCTTCTATTTTTTTTTCTGGGAATTTCTATTTTTTTAACCTCTCTGCATAATTTACATAACTCAGTTTATTAAGCTTTGTGATAACTCTGATATCCAAGAGATTTTCCCTTTGTCATTATCCTGTTCTCTCAATGTCATTCCTAATCTCAAATGTGAAATATTTGGATATTCTCACTTATTCAAAGGACTCCATGAATCTGTTAAGAATTATTTCTTCTTGGGCCTTCTGGGTGGCTAACGGGGTTAAAGCCTCTGACTTCAGCTCGGGTCATGATTCCAGGGTTCTGGAATTGAGCCCCACATTGGACTCTCTGCTCAGTAGGGAGCCTACTCCCTCCCAATGCCTCTCTGCCTACTTGTGATCTCTGTCAAGTGAATAAATACAATCTTTGAAAAAAAAATCTTCTCAAATTAAATACATCAGGATAAGTATAGTTTCTTTAGTTTGACTGAATACTACTCCTATGGAAAATCTACTCTTGCCCACCAGGGCTATTTATGTAAATTTATAATAGAGGAAATTCTAATACCACTGTGCTTCCCTCTCATGAACATCATTCCTTTGTATATTGTTATCTTTACTGTTCTGTCTGAGAATGGATATTTAGATATACTGGTGATGGTAGCTGTTCATGGAGATTTTTCTACACATTAGGATCCTGTTGTTACACAGCTTATGTTCATCATGCCTACCATAGTCTTTAGGGGAAAAAAAAGATAGTAAAATACATTCTCCAAGTGGAATCTATACAGAAATGGATAAAATAGAATGATAATATATGGCCTTATAATCAACTTTGGCTTTAAGTGTGATAAAGCAAAATATTAAAGCATACATTTGTTATTGGCACTTCATCTATTCATTGAATTATGGAATATCAGAATCCATTCTAAAAGAATGCTCATTAAGATGAAAAAGTGATAGACACGTTTGGGGTTTTATTAAATTATTTTCTGGATTCTGGTCCTTCCATTTCTCTAAATGAAGTATTTCCCACTATTCAAAATTTTGCCATAACCTCTAAAGTGTCAGTGAGTAAAGAGTATCATTATCATACATTATATATCATCCTCATAACTATGGCTGACTTACAAGCAAGCTTGGATTCCTGTCCATGATGTGACCTAGAGTCACAAGTTTTGTGCACACAGACTTGTCCTTCCAACTTTTCCATGTTACCTCAAAGAGGCCTCAATGGAGTCATTTTTATTTTTTATTTATTTTTTTAGATTTTTTTTTTATCTGAGAGAGAGAGAGAGATGGAACACAATAACGGGGAGTAGTAGGCAGGGAGAGGGAGAATCAGACTCCCTGATGAGTAGGGAGCCATGCAAGAGTGGATCCCAGGGTTCTGGGATTCTGACCTCAGCCGAAGGCAGCCACTTAAGGTACTGAGCCACTAGGCATCCTGGAGTCATTTTTATAATACATGAGATAAACTTGAAGAACAGAGTTCTTGAAAGCTAATTTCAAGTATCAGAAAAAATTCTTAGAATAAAAAGAATCAGATAATTACAAATGCTATGTGTTCTCCCTGAATTGATTATTATAACACTTAGCTATTGGTACATACAAAACACCCTAAAACAAAATGGATTAGTATAGGGGTGCCTGGATAACTCAGTTGGTTAAGCATATGCCTTTGGCTCAGATCATGATCCAGGGGTCCTGGAATTGAGCTTTCTACTCAGCAAGGAGTCTTTTTCTCCCTCTACTTCTTTCACCACCACCTGCCACCATGCTCCCTCTCTAGGTTATGCGCTCTCTCTCTCTCTCTTTCTCTCTCTCTCTCATGTAAATAAATGAAATCTAAAGAAGAAATGGCTAATATAACGTCTTTATTATAGAAGGGGACTGTAGGGTAGGCAGTTGTTCTGATCTGTGCAGGGCTTCTCATGAGTCTGAAGTCAGTTTTGACTCTCTACATTGTGTTTCTAAGGGTCATCAGAGGCATGTTGCTATAGTGCTTTTCCATCTTGAACCAATTCATGCAGTTTTATTCCTTTCAAATATGTAGGTAATTTTGGGGAGCCTCGTGCCTAGAAGGGGTTAACCCAATAAAGCAACAGTTCTTGGAACCTCTTCAACCGAGGACTTTCACAGGTGGCGAGCTAGAGTGCCACCGTTTTTCCCTGGTGATTGTTATGAGAACATTGTAAGGTTTGGCTTGTTGCCATTGCCGCTGCTGTCTCAAGACTAAGTTAATAAGGCTCCTGTGTTTTGTGAATATTGAGTTATGGCCTAGGTGTCCAAACCACGAAGGTCAAGGCTGTCTGATATCTCTGCATGGCCTGCTACTCTCAGGCCAAAATAGAAACTAGCACCAGATGTACAGGAGGTGATTCCCTTACTGTGTGGTATAAATCAAAACTCTGCTAAATAAACTTTGGCACTATGGGACATCCTCCTTGGTGCTCCTCCTGCCCCCATCTCTTTGACTCTTAATTTCTTTTCACCATCCTCTTACCCTCACTTTCCTGGTCGGTATGTCGTGCTGGCCATGACAGGTAATCTTCTAAATACAAAATAAATGAGTTTATGAAATGTGAATGGCCTTAATTTATTTCCACTATTTTTTTTTATAAACATATATTTTTATCCCCAGGGGTACAGGTCTGTGAATCACCAGGTTTACACACTTCACAGCACTCACCAAAGCACATACCCTCCCCAATGTCCATAATCCCACCCCCTTCTCCCAAACCCCCTCCCCCCAGCAACCCTCAGTTTGTTTTGTGAGACTAAGAGTCACTTATGGTTTGTCTCCCTCCCAATACCATCTTGTTTCATTGGATCATTTCTATAGTTTGTTATTTCCACTATTTTAACATGCAGATGTGAACCTTTGCTTTTCCACAGTTGGAAGAGACCTCTCTCACCTGGACAGGGGTGGCTCAGCTACCTGTGCTCCAGATCTGCCCTGAGTCATAAGCACTACTAGAATTTTTTAAATTCTCATTAATTTACTGGAGCATTATTACATGTGATAAACTGTACATGTTTAGGTATACAACTTTGGATGTGCTATGGTGAGTGCTGTGAAGTGTGTAAACCTGGCGATTCACAGATCTGTACCCCTGGGGATAAAAATATATTATATGTTTGTAAAATAATAATAATAATAAAATCAAGTATGTAAAAAAATGTATACAACTTTGGGAATTGAAAGAATCACTAAAAAATCATGGGTACATACAGCATTATTCCATTTCCATAGAACTCAAGAAGGTGCACAGAAAGCTCTAACTACTTCAATTTTTTTTAATTTATTATTTCTTTTCAGCATAACAGTTTTCATTGTTTTTGCACCACACCCAGTGCTCCATGCAATCCATGCCCTTTCCAATACCCAACACCTGGTTCCCCCAACCTCCCACCTCCTGCACCTACAAAACCTTCAGGTTGTTTTTCAGAGTCCATAGTCTCTCATCGTTCACCTCCCCTTCCAATTTCCCTCAACTCCCTTCTCTCCATCTCACCTTGTCGTCCATGTTATTTGTTATGCTCTCTCTGCTTGACTTATTTCACTCAGCATAATCTCTTCCAGTCCCATCCATGTTGCTACAAAAGTTGGGGATTCAAGTAATACCCCTAATGCGAGAGCATCCTTCCTGATGGAGGCATAATACCCCATTGTGTATATGGACCACATCTTCCTTATCCATTTGTCCACTGAAGGGCATCTTGGTTCTTTCCACAGTTTGGCGACTGTGGCCATTGCTGCTATAAACACTGGGTTACAGATGGCCCTTCTTTTCACTCCATCTGTATCTTTGGGGTAAATATTCAGGAGTGCAATGGCAGGGTCATAGGGAAGCTCTATTTTTAATTTCTTGAGGAATCTCCACACTGTTTTCCAAAATGGCTGCACCAACTTGCATTCCCACCAACAGTGGAAGAGGGTTCCCCTTTCTCCACATCCTTTCCAACACATGTTGTTTCCTGTCTTGCTAATTTTGGCCATTCTAACTGGTGTAAGGTGGTATCTCAATGTAGTTTTAATTTGAATCTCCCTGATGGCTAATGATGATGAACATTTTTTCATGTGTGTGATAGCCATTTGTATGTCTTCATTGGAGAAGTGTATCTACTTCATTATGCAATTGTTAGGGTGTAATCCCTCCACCTTTGCTTTCAGAAAAGGCAATTCACCTTGCCTTCAGAAAAGGCAATATTGAATCATAAACATAACTTCAAGAGATGTTTTAAGGCAAGAAGAAATGTGAAATACCTTGTTGGGTCCAAAGAAGCTTAAGATTAAGAGTTGTGTGTATGTAAATGTATGTATATTCATGTATATATTTATTTCAAGAAAACACACTCACATGCATGGATGTACATGCACAAGGTTCATAACCCTCATTATAACTCATTATACTTGTCTATTGTGTTGAAAGAAAGCTTGAGAGAAACTTGGAGGGTAAATGAATGAAAAGAATGAGCACTTGCTTTCACGTGGACTGCTAGGAATGTAGAAATTCAGACCCCAAAATTTAGAGAACAGGTGGCCTGAATTTTCACAATGTATCACTTTTCTTACCTACGTGCCCAGAGGCCTCAAAGACAAAACCACACTGACATTATGCAAGGAGAACTCCTCTGTACCAGCTAATTGGGCTGAGTATCTCCAAAGTGACTTTAGATTTAAATCTCATGATTATAACATTTCACTATAAAGACATTCTCTGTCAAAAAGCCATGTCAACATCCTGGCAGAAGACCCACAAAATAAGTTTTTTGTTGATCTGACTGCAGTAAACTCTTCAATGAAAAAAAAATGTATATATTTTTTTCTTATCCTTAAGGTAGGGTATCAGCACAAAATGCCCTTACCCAAAGAAGGTAAGTGAATGATTTGAGAGGCTTAAATTAAGCTTCTTCTTCTTCAAAAAAAAAAAGTATTGGAGAAATGTCTTTGTCCCTTTTTATTGCTGCTATCACCAATTACCACACTGAGGGGTTAATAGAAACAAATTTATACTCTTCTAGTCCTTGAGGTCAATGCAATGCAAAAATGAATCTTTTGGGGCTAAAATCAAGATGTCTCAGCAGGCATGGAGGTTTCTCAAAATGTTGAAAATAGAACTACTGGAGGGGGGAAAAGATGGCGGGGAAGTAGGAGGAGGCGCCTTTTCAACCTGTACCCCAAAGTGAGCTGGTTACCTACCAAAGAACTCCAATCACTCATGAAATCAGCCTGAGATCAGAATTATACACGTCTGGATCTCTACAGGGCCAGAAGATGCCAGTGGGCGAGAAAAGTGGTGTGGGAATGGTGAACTAATATCAGAAGATAAACAAAAGGGGGAGGGAGCCACCAGAGGTGACCTGTTGGAAAGTAATACCCCAATAAGAGTGAGAGTGCCCTGCGTCTGGGGACCAGCATTAACTTGGAGACTGGTTGAAAGCACTCCAAAAGAGCAAAGGATCACAGTGGGGAAATTGTGGGAATCAGGGCAGCTAGGGACAGGGGCTTAAGTCCCCAGTCCCAGGACAGCCTCCCCTGGCACTGAGCCAGAGAGAGTGCGGTGGAGAAACCAGCTCTTGGTCCCTAGCCTGCCAGTGCGCCCGAGAACGCATGGTCTCTGGCTCCTGTGAGGGCATGGGAGACACACCAGACAGCAGAACACTGGAGCCCTGCTATAGAGCCTGAGATGCATGCACCCCTCATCCTCCCCTGAGAGAGGTAGAAAGGCCCAGCCAGCGCCCTTTGATATGCGCCATTGTTTCAGAGCCTAAGATGTATGCCCCAAATTTTACCCCCAGAGAGGTGTGCGAAGGCCCAGCCTGGTGCTTTCAGACCTGTGCCCGGTTCTCAGAGCCTGAGACCCCCATGTGACCCACAGCCTCCCCTGAAAGAGGTGCGCACAAGCTGGGCACTCTTAAACCCAGATAGACCAGGCACTCCCAGCCTGGGGCCAGTGGGAAAATCTCAGTGTGCAATCACTGCTTGGAACCTCTCTGGCAGTCTGGAGCTGCCCAGACAGCCACCACTGCCATGGCTTTGGGTAAAAGCAAAAGATCCTGCATCCCCAGGGACCGCGACTTGAAACTTGCTCTGCCAGTGGCCAAGGGGGAACTTATTTGGGCTCTGCAGCCAGACTGAGGCTTCTTTCTGAGAGGGAGGTCAGAGTGCTATTTGTTTTCCTTTAAAACTACAAAAACCATCAAAAGCGGTCAAGGTGAGAGAAAAAAAAAGTGAACAAACATAAAAACCGTCAGAGAATGAAAGCCTGAAAAAAACCAGTTTCCTCAGAGCCCACCCTCTTGAGGGGGGAGGGAGGACTTAACTCAGGGAACATCATTGACTCACAACCCACGTGGCAGGCCCCTCCCCCAGAAAACAAACCAAAAAAGAAAAAGAAAAAAAAAGGACGACAAGAGAACAACCACCACTACTTCATAGGAAAACTTTTATTTTTTACTCATTCCCACTACTCTGGTTCATTTTTTTTGTATATAGATAATTTTTTTAACCTATTTACCATCACAGTGTGCTGTCCAGTACATCAAATTCCATAATAACATTCTAACCTGAACTTTTTGATACATACACCTGTGTTTTTCTTTTCCATTTCTATCTTTTGAATTTCTTTTTTTTAATTGTAGTTTAGTCTAGCTTATTCCTTTTTATTTTTATTTTCTAATATTCATATAGAGTTAAACTTCAAAGTAGTCCCCTTTTCCCAATCAATACTACCCATATAGGTAAACCAATTTTTAATATCCCTTTATCTTAGTTGAATCCTTTAACAAAGATATCAAGATACATCCAGGAAGAATCAAATCAAACTTCCTCGCCCACACTGAGAATGGATAACCACTCTCCCATCTTTTTATTCCACCACTGTTTCTATGTTTTTGTGTTTGTCCTGATAGTATATAAATCTTACACTTGGGGTTCTTTTTGACAAGGTGCTTCCTTTATTTACATATATTTTTATTTCTCTTGTCATATACTTTTATCAGTCTCTTTGTTTGTCTGCATTTGTTTGTATACTTCCTAAATCTTACCTTGGGGCCCATTTGGGCTGAACCTTCTCTTTAATCTTCCCTTTCTTTCCTGTCTCTCTCTCTCTCTTCTTTTTTTTTTTTTTTTTTTTTTTACTTTTCTTTTGTCTCTCGTTTGGGTGGGGAATCCTGATCGCTCAGAAGTGTCCCAGGGTGCACCTTGACTGCACCACAGTCAATACATCGAGCTATATCTGTTCAGTCATCTCTCACCAAAATGACTAGGAGGAGGAATGCCCAACAGAAGAAAAATACAGAGGATGGACCTTCTGCAACAGAGCTAACGGCTATCAACATAGACAATATGTCAGAGAAGAAATCAGGCTAACAATTATCCAGGCAATATCTAGGTTGGAGAAAGCCATGGATGACCAAACAGAATTGATTAGGGCTGAGCTGAAAGCAAACAGAGATAATGTTCAGAATGTTAGGGCAGAGCTTAAAGCTACCAAGGCTGAGGTACACAATCCTCTCAATGAGTTCCAACCTAATCTAAAGTCTCTCAAAGCTAGAGTAACTGAGACAGAAGATAGAGTTAGTGATCTGGAGGACAAACAGATAGAGAGAAAGGATCAGGAGGAAGCCTGGAACAAACAGCTTAGAAACCACGAAAACAGATTCAGGGAAATAGATGATGCCATGAAGCATTCCAACATCAGAATTATTGGAATCTTTGAAGGGGAGGAGAAAGAAAGAAGTCTAGAAGATATAGTGGAACAAGCTCTTCATGAAAATTTTCCCAATCTCGTGAATGGAACCAGCGCTCATGTACTAGAGGCTGAATGGTCTCCACAAAAGATTATACATTCCAAAAAAACATCACGACAACTGATAGCCAAATTGAAGAGACATAATTGTAGGTATAATCTCTCGAAAGCCTCTAGGACAAAGAGTCTCCTTACTTACAGAGGAAAGCCCATCAGAATAACGTCACACCTGTCCACAGACAGACCTGGCAAGCCAGAAAGGGCTGGCAAGATATATTCAGGGCACTAAATGAGAAGAACAGGCAGTCAAGAATACTTTATCCAGCAAGACTGACATTCAAAATGGATGGAGAGATAAAGAGTTTCCAAGACCGGCAAGCCTTAAAGGACTATGCAACCACCAAGCCGACACTGCAGTAAATATTAAGGGGGGTTCTATAAAAGAAAAAAAATCCTAAGAATAGCATTGAACAGAAATACAGAGACAATCTACAGAAAGAAGGACTTCAAAGGTAACTCGATGTCAATAAAAACGTTTCTATCAATAATCACTCTCAATGTGAATGGCCTAAATGTGCCCATAGAACAGCACAGGGTTGCAGATTGGATAAAACAACAGGACCCATCCATATGTTGTCTACAAGAGACCCATTTTGAATCTAAAGATACACCCAGACTGGAAGTGAAGGGATGGAGAAGAATTTCTCATGCCAGTGGACCTCAAAAGAAGGCTGGATTAGCGATTCTTGCATCATATAAATTGGATTTTAAACTAAAGACTGTAGTCAGAGATACAGAAGGACACTACATAATCCTTAAAGGGACTATCCACCAAGATGATATAACAATTGTAAATATCTATGCCCCCAATATGGGAAGAGCCAATTACATAAGAAAACTGTTAATCAAGATAAAGAGTCATATCGATATGAATACACTAATAGTAGGAAATCTTAACATGCCTCTCTCAGAAATAGACAGATCATAGTAGCAGAAAATCAATAAAGAAACAAGAGCACTGAATGACACATTGTAACAGATGGACCTCATAGATATTTGCAGAACATTCCACCCTAAAACAACAGAATACTCATTCTTCTCAAGTGACCATGGAACCTTCTCCAGAATAGACCACATACTGGGTCACAAATCAGGATGCATCCGATACCGAAAGACTGAGATGATTTCTTGCATATTCTCATATCACAATTCTTTGAAACTGAAACTCAATAACAAGGAAAAGTTTGGAAGGAACTCAAACACCTGGAAGCTAAAGACCACCTTGCTTAAGAATGCTTGGATCAACCAGGAGATCAAAGAAAAACTGAAACAATTCATGGAAACCCATTAGAATGAAGACACTTCGGTCCAAAACCTATGGGAAACAGCAAAGGTGGTCCTAAGGCAGAAATACATAGCCATCCAAGCCCCTCTCAAAAAAATTAATAAATCCAGAACACAGAAGCTGTCTCTACACCTTAAAGAACTGGAGAATCAACAATAAATCAAGCTCCACACGTAAGAAGGGAAATAATCAAGATTGGAGCTGAGATCAATGAGGTAGAAACCAGAGATACAGTAGAATGTATCAATGAAACTAGAAGCTGGTTTTTTGAGAAAATCAATAAGATCGATAAACCATTGGCTACACTAATCCAAAAAAAAAAAAATAGAGAAAGCACAAATTCAAAAATTATGAATGAAAAGGCAGAGATCACAACTAACACCAAGGAAGTAGAAACAATCATCAGAAGATATTATCAACAGTTAGATGCCAATAAGCTTAGCAACCTAGATGAAATGGTTGCATTCCTGGAAAACTATAAACTCTCAAAATTGAACCAGGAAGAAATCGACAACCTGAATAGACCGATATCTAGTAACGAGATTGAAGCAGTGATCAAAAACCTCCCAATAAACAAGAGCCCAGGACCTGACGGATTCTCTGGGAAATTCTACCAAACTTTCAAAGAAGAAATAAGACCTATGCCCCTGAAGCTGTTTCAAAAAATTGAAGCAGAAGGAAAACTTCCAGATTCTGTCTATGAAGCCAGCATCACCCTGATCCCCAAACGAGGCAAAGACCCTATCAAAAAGGAAAATTTCAGACCAATATCACTGATGAATATGTATGCTAAGATTCTCACCAAGATCCTAGCAAACAGGATCCAACAGTACATTAAAAAGATTATCCACCATGACCAGGTGGGATTCATCCCTGGGCTACAAGGATGGTTCAACATTCGCAAATCAATCAATGTGATAGAACAAATTAATATGAGAAGAGAGAAGAACCACATGGTCCTCTCAATAGATGCAGACAAAGCATTTGACAAAATCCAGCATCCGTTCCTGATTAAAACGCTTCAAAGTATAGGGATAGAGGGAACATTCCTGAACTTCATCAAATCTATCTATGAAAAAATCACAGCAAATATGATCCTCAATGGGAAAAAGCTTGCAGCCTTCCCGTTGAGATCAGGAACAAGACAAGGATGCCCACTCTCACCACTCTTGTTCAACATAGTATTAGAAGTCCTAGCAACAGGGCGCCTGGGTGGCTCAGTGGGTTAAGCCGCTGCCTTCGGCTCAGGTCATGATATCAGAGTCCTGGGATCGAGTCCCGCATCGGGCTCTCTGCTCAGCGGAGAGCCTGCTTCCCTCTCTCTCTCTCTGCCTGCCTCTCCATCTACTTGTGATTTCTCTCTGTCAAATAAATAAATAAAATCTTAAAAAAAAGAAAAAAGAAGTCCTAGCAACAGCAATCAGACAACAAAGAGAATTAAAAGGTATCCAAATTGTTAATGAAGTAGTCAAACTCTGTCTCTTCGCAGATAACATGATTCTTTAATGGAAAAACCAAATGACTCCACCCCCAAACTACTAGAACTCATATAGCAATTCAGCAACGTGGCAGGATACAAAGTCAATGTATAGAAATCAGTGGCTTTCTTATACACTAACAATGAAAATACAGAAAGGGAAATTAGAGAATCAATTCCATTTACTATAGCACCAAAAACTATAAGATACCTGGGAAATAAGCCTAACCAAAGAGGTAAAGAATCTATACTTGAAGAACTACAGAACACTCATGAAAGAAATTGAAGAAGACACAAAAAGATGAAAGACAACTCCATGCTCTTGGATCGGAAGAATAAACATTGTTAAAATGTCTATACTGCCTAGAGCAATCTATACTTTTAATGCCATTCCGATCAAAATTCCACTGGTATTCTTCAAAGAGCTGGAGCAAAGAATCCAAAAATTTGTATGGAATCAGAAGAGACCCCGAATCGCTAAGGAAATGTTAAAAAACAAAAATAAAGATGGGAGCATCACGTTACCTGATTTCAAGCTTTACTACAAAGCTGTGATCACCAAGACAGCATGGCACTGGCATAAAAACAGACACATAGAGTAGAGAGCCCAGATATGGACCCTCAACTCTATGGTCAATTAATCTTCAACAAAACAGGAAAAAATATACACTGGAAAAAAGACAGTCTGTTCAATAAATGGTGCTGGGAAAACTGGGCAGCTATATGTAGAAGAATGAAACTCGACCATTCTCTTACACTGTACACAAAGATCAACTCAAAATGGATAAAAGACCTCAACATGAGACAGGAATCCATCAGAATCCTAGAGGAGAACATAGGCAGTAACCTCTTTGATATCAGCCACAGCAACTTCTTTCAAGATATGTCTCCAAAGGCAAAGGAAACAAAAGGGAAAATAAACTTTGGGGACTTAATCAAAATTAAAAGCTTCTGCACAGCAAAGGAAACAGTCAAGAAAACAAAGAGGCAACCCACGGAATGGGAGAAGATATTTGCAAATGACAGTACAGACAAAAGGTTGATATCCAGGATCTATAATGAACTCCTCAAACTTAACACACACAAAACAGACAATCCTATCAAACAATGGGCAGAAGATATGAACACACACTTCGTCAATGAAGACATACAAATGGCTATCCGACACATGAAAAATGTTCATCATCACTAGCCCTCAGGGAGATTCAGATTAAATCCACATTGAGATATCATTAAATCCACATTGAGTTAGAATGGCCAAAATTAGCAAGACAGGAAACAACATGTTTTGGAGGGGATGTGGAGAAAGGAGAACCATTTTACACTGTTGGTGGGAATGCAAGTTGGTGCAGCCTCTTTGGAGAACAGTGTGGAGATTCCTCAAGAAATTAAAAATAAAGCTTCCCTATGACCCTGCCATTGCACTCCTGGGTATTTACCCCAAAGATACAGATGGAGTGAAAAGAAGGGCCATCTGTACCCCAATGTTTATAGCAGCAATGGCCACGGTCGCCAAACTGTGGAAAGAACCAAGATGCCCTTCAATGGACGAATGGATAAGGAAGATGTGGTCCATATACACTATAGAGTATTATGCCTCCATCAGAAAGGATGAATACCCAACTTTTGTAGCAACATGGACAGGACTGGAAGAGATTATGCTGAGTGAAATCAGTCAAGCAGAGAGAGTCAATTATCATGTGGTTTCACTTATTTGTGGAGCATAACAAATAGCATGGAGGACATGGGGAATTAGAGAGGAGAAGGGAGTTTGGGTAAATTGGAAGGGGAGGTGTACCATGAGAGACTTTGGATTCTGAAAAACAATCTGAGTGGTTTGAAGTGGGGCAGGTGGGAGGTTCGTGTACCAGGTGGTGGGTATTATAGAGGGCATGGATGGCATGGAGCACTGGATGTGGTGATAAAATAATGAATACTGTTATGCTGAAAATAAATATAAAATTAATTTTTAAAAAATGAAAAGAAAATAGAACTACCTTATGACCCAGCAGTTGCACTACTGGGTAGTTACCCTAAAGATACAAACGTAGTGATCCAAGGGGCACATGCACCCGAATGTTTATAGCAGCAATGTCTACAGTAGCCAAACTATGTAAAGAACCTATATTTTCATCAACAGATGGATGAATAAAGAAGAAGTGGTATATATACACAATGAAATACTATGCAGCCATCAAAAGAAATGAAATCTTGCCATTTGCAAGGATGTGGATGGAACTAGAGTGTATCGTGCTTAGTGAAATAAGTCAATCGGAGAAAGATAGCTATCACATGATCTCCCTGATATGATGAAGTGGAGATGCAACATGGGGGGTAAAGGGGGTAGGAGAAGAAATATGCAACAAGATGGGATTGGGATGGAGACAAACCATAAATGACTCTTAATCTCACAAAAAAAAAAAAAAAACTGAGGGTTGCTGGGGGGAGGGTGGTTGGGAGAAGGGAGGTGGGGTTATGGACATTGGGGAGGGTATGTGCTATTGTGAATGCTGTGAAGTGTGTAAACCTGGCGATTCACAGACATGTACCCCTGGAATAAAAATATATTATATGTTTATAAAAAATAAAAAAAAATTTTAAAAATGATGTCTCAGCAGGACACAGAGAGCAGTAATTTCTTCCACATTATGTGATTCTGAGGCACTATGTATTCTCCACAAAAATGAATATCCTTCCAAACTCTTCTTGGCACGTGAAAAAGATCTTCATTAGGTTCACCCTTTTTTGTGTGTGTTCAGTTAGCCAACATATAGAACATCATTAGTATTTGATGTAGTGTCCAATGATTCATTACTTGCATATAACACCCAGTGCTCATCACAACACACACCATTTAAGATTTACTTATTTATCTGATAGAGAGCAAGAAAAAGGAATGGGGCAAAAGGAGATTGAGAGAGAATCTCGAGCAGACTCCTAGCTGAGCATGGAGCCCAAAGTTGGGGTTCACCCCTGGAGCTGGAAATCATGATCCAAGCTGAAACCAAGAGTTGAAAGCACAACTGAATGAGCCACCCAGATGCCCTTAGAGTCACTTTTTAACAATTATCCAAAATTAACTTTAATAACTGAATGATTAAAAATGTTGCTGCATGGCAAGATATCCTAAAAACAAATGGCTTGCTATAATATCTATACTATCAAGTGAAATTGTATGGTGATGGATTGTTCTAATCTTTGTTGCTTTCCTCAAGAGTCTTGAACCAACTGTGTGTCAGCTGGGGGAGATCTGCTGATCTCTTCTGGGAATCCTAATATACCTGGGGATTAGCTAGCTTGTTGTGGCTGAGCTATGGTGGCCTTGGCTTTTACAGCTTAGCCCTGCTCCACCTGTCCTCACTTCCTCTAGCAGCCCACCTAGCTTAATCCCCTTTTTCAAGACAGAGTTCCAAGAAAGAGCAGCAGAAATGCACCAAGGCTCTCAGGTCCACTGTCACTCCTACCATATTCTGCTAGCCACAGCAAATAAAAAATCCTAACCCAGCCCAAATATAAGGCAGAGGAAAAGTCTTCACCACTTGAGGGAATGTGTTGGTCACATTGACAAAGACAGGGCTATAGAGAAAGATGAGGATCTAGGGCCATCTCTGAAAATAGTCTACCCCTGGTGTGAATTACAATCTGAAAGTTTTCATTTCCACTTTCCCTTTCAGCAGTGGAATGACCTCAGAGAAGACACTGAGACTGAATTATGTGTATATGGGGCTGTTATGGAAATTCTCCTTCACAGGGTCAGGCTTTCCCCCAAAGGAAAATATTTACCCCTTGCCTAGTGATTACCATTTCTACTCTAGGAAAAGATCAAATAAATAAAATCTTGTCATTCCAGATTCCTCAGAGAACAGGGACCTTGTATGTAACTCACTGATTAATGGAGCTAAGAACGGTTGCATCACTGATCCTATCTTCTTGGTATCCTTATGTAGATACTG
Organism: Mustela erminea; assembly: GCF_009829155.1. Taxonomy (NCBI): domain Eukaryota; kingdom Metazoa; phylum Chordata; class Mammalia; order Carnivora; family Mustelidae; genus Mustela; species Mustela erminea. The sequence goes on from NC_045614.1 coordinate 11,592,895, forward strand.
TTTTCCTATTGACATATTCATAATGGTTTTCATCCTGGTACTGTGTTTTATTTATTTTTTTATGGGGAGTGCTCCACTGGAAGGAGGTGACATTTGAAATGCAAATAGAAGACAGAGACATAAGAATATTTTTCCACATTTACCCACTTTTATCGAAATACAATAGACAAACAAAAATTGTGAAAGTTGGAGGGCGGCCAAATGGCAGGGAAGTAGGAGGAGGCGCCTTTTTAACCTGTACCCCAAAGTGAGCTGATTACCTACCAAAGAACTCCAATCACCCATGAAATCAGCCTGAGATCAGAATTATACACATCTTGATCTCTACAGGGGCAGAAGACGCCAGTGGGCAGGTAAAGCGGAGTGGGAATGGTGGACTGATAATGGAAGATAAACAAAAGGGGGAGGGAGCCACCAGAGGTGACCAGTTAGAAAGTAATACCCCAATATGAGTGAGAGTGCCCTGCGTCTGGGGACCAGCATTAACTTGGAGACTGGTTGAAAGCACTCCAAAAGAGCAAAGGATTGCGGGGGGGGGGGGGGGGGGGGGGTTGTGAGAATCGGAGCGGCTAGGGACAGGGGCTTAAGTCCCCAGTCCCAGGACAGCCTCCCCTGGCGCTGAGCCAGAGAGAGTGTGGCGGAGAAACCAGCTCTTGGTCCTTAAGCGGCCAGCGTGCCTGAGAACACATGGGGTCTGGCTCCTGTGAGGGGATGGGAGACGCGCCAGAAGGCAGAACGCTGGAACCCTGCTATAGAGCCTGAGATACTCATTCCCCACATCCTCCCCTGAGGGACAAAGGCCCAGCCAGTGCCCTTTGATACGTGACATTGTTTCAGAGCCTGAGACGCCTGCACCAAACTCTCCCCCCAGAGAGTTGCACGAAGGCCCAGCCTGGTGCTTTCGGATCTGCGCCCCGTTCTCAGAGCCCGAGATGCACGCGGGACCCACAGCCTCCCCTGAAATTGGTGCACGTAAGCCGGGCGCTCTTAGACCCAGAAAGACCAGGCACTCACAACCCAGGCCAGCAGGAAAATCTCAGTGTGCGATTGCTGCTTGGAACCTCTCTGGCAGTCTGGAGCTGCCCAGACAGCCGCCACTGCCATGGTTTGGGTACAAGCAAAAGATCCTGCATCCCCAGGGACCGCGACTCGGAACTTGCTCTGCCAGTGGCCAAGGGGGAACTTATTTAGGCTCTGCAGCCAGACTGAGGCTTCTCTCTGAGAGAGAGAGGTCAGGGTGCCATTTGTTTTCCTCTAAAACTACAAAAACTGTCAAAAGCAAAGTGAGAGGAAAAAAAAAGTGAAACCACCAGAAAACAAAAGCCTGAAAAAAAACAGATCCTCAGAGCCCACTCCCTTGAGGGGGGCCGGGAGGACTTAACTCAGGGAACATCATTGACTGAAAACACAAGTGGCAGGCCCCTCCCCCAGAAAAAATACCAAGAAAGAAAAAAAAAAAAGAGAAAAAAAAAAGGACGACAAGAGAACAACCACTACTTCATAGAAAAACTTTCATTTTTCACTCGTTCCCACTATTCGGGTTCATTTTTTTTATATATAGGTAAATTTTTAACCTATTTACCATCACAGCGAGCTGTCCAGTACATCAAATTCCATAATAACCTTCTAACCTGAACTTTTTGATACATACACCTATGTTTTTCTCTTGCAATTTTATTTTTTGAATTCCTTTTTTTTATTTTATTTTAGTTTAGTCTAGTTTATTCCTTTTTATTTTTATTTTCTAATATTCATATAGAGTTAAACTTCAAAGTAATCCCCTTTTGCCAATCAATACTACCCCTATAGGGAAACCAATATTTAATCCCCCTTTATCTTAGGAAAGTTGAATCCTCTAACAAAGATATCAAGATACATCCAGGAAGAATAAAAAATAAAAAAACTTTCCTCGCACACACTGCGAATTTATAACCACTCTCCAATATTTTTCTTCCACCAGTGTTTCTGTGTTTTTGTGTTTGTCCTGATAGCATATAAATCTTACACTTGGGGTTCTTTTTGACAAGGTTCTTCCTTCATTTGCATATATATAGTTTTTTTTTCTCTTGTCATATACTTTTATCAGTCTTTTTCTTTGTCTGTTTTTGACTGTCTACTTTATAAATCTTACCTTGGGGCCAATTTGGTCTGAACCTTCTCTTTCAACTTTCCTTTCTTTCCTGTCTCCCTCTCTCTTCTTCTTTTTTTTCTTTTCTTTTCTTTCTTTTCTTTTCTTTTCTTTTTTTTTTTTTTTTTTTGTCTCTCTCTTTTTCTTTTCTTTTTTTTTCTTTTTTTTTGTCTCTCGTTTGGGTGTGGAATCCTGCTTGCTCGGAAGCGTTCCAGGGTGCACCTTGACTGCACCACGGTCGATACATCCAGCTACATCTGTTCAGTCATCTCTCACCAAAATGACTAGGAGGAGGAATGCCCAACAGAAGAAAAATACAGAGGACAGACCTTCTGCAACAGAGCTAACAGCTATCAACATAGACAATATGTCGGAAAGAGAATTCAGGCTAACAATTATCCAGGCAATAGGTAGGTTGGAGAAAGCCATGGATGACCAAACGGAACTGAGTAGGGCCGAGCTGAAAGCGATGAGAGATGATGTTCACAATGTTAGAGTGGAGCTTAAAGTTACCAGGGAGGACGTTCACAATGCTCTCAATGAGTTCCAATCTAATCTAAATGATCTCAAAGCTAGGGCAACTGAGAAAAAAGATAGAATTATGATCTGGAGGACGAACAGATAGAGAGAAAGGATCAGGATGAAGCCTGGAACAAACAGCTTAGAAGCCACGAAAACAGAATCAGGGAAATAATGATGGCATAAAACATTCCAACATGAGAATTATTGGAATCCCTGAAGGAGAGGAGAATGAAAGAAGTCTAGAAGATATAGTGGAACAAGTTCTTCAGGAAAATTTTCCCTCACGAATGGAACCAGCATTCATGTACTAGAGGCTGAATGGTCTCCACCCAAGATTATACATTCCAAAAAAACATCACGACAACTGATAGTCAAATTGAGCAGTCATGATTGTAGGTATAATCTCTTGAAAGATGCTAGGGCAAAGAGGCTCCTTACTTACAGAGGAAAGCCCACCAGAATAACATCAGACCTGTGCACAGAGACCTGGCAAGCCAGAAAAGGCTAGCAAGATATATTCAGGGCACTAAATGAGAAGAACATGCAGTCAAGAATACTTTATCCAGCAAGACTGACATTCAAAATGGATGGAGAGATAAAGAGTTTCCAAGATCGGCAAGGCTTAAAAGGCTATGCAACCACCAAGCTGACCCTGCAGGAAATATTAAGGGGGGTTCTATAAAAGAGAAAAAATCCTAAGAATAGCATTGAACAGAAATATAGAGACAGTCTACAGAAAGAAAGACATCTAAGGTAATACAATGTCAATAAAAATGTATCTATGGACATTGGGGAGGGTATGTGCTTTGGTGAGTGCTGTGAAGTGTGTAAACCTGGTGATTCACAGACCTGTACCCCTGGGGATAAAAATATATGTTTATAAAAAATAAAAAATTAATTTAAAAAAATGTATCTATCAATAATCACTCTCAATGTGAATGGCCTAAATGCGCCCATAAAACGCAACAGGGTTGCAAATTGGATAAAACGACAGGACCCATCCATATGTTGTCTACAAGAGACCCATTTTGAACCTAAAGATACACCCAGACTGAAAATGAAGGGATGGAGAAGAATTTTTCATGCCAATGGGCCTCAAAAGAAGGCTGGGTTAGTGATTCTCATATCAGATAAATTAGATTTTAAACTAAAGACTGTAGTCAGAGATACAGAAGGACACTACATAATCCTTAAAGGGACTATCCACCAAAATGATATAACAATTGTAAATATCTATGCCCCCAATAGGGGATCAGCCAACTACAAAGGAAAACTGTTAATTAAGATAAAGAGTCATATTGATATGAATACACTAATCGTAGGAGATCTTAACACGCCTCTCTCAGAAATAGACAGACCATCAAAGCAGAAATAAAGAAACAAGACCATTGAATGACATATTGGACCAGATGCACCTCATAGATATACACAAAACATTCCACCCTAAAGCAACAGAATACTCATTCTTCTCAAGTGCACACGGAACCTTTTCAAGAATAGACCACATACTGGGTCACAAATCAGGACTCAACTGATACCAAAAGACTGAGATGATTCCCTGCATATTCTCAGATCACAATGCTTTGAAACTGGAGCTCAGTCACAAGGAAAAGCTCAAAAGGAATTCAAACACCTGGAATCTAAAGGCCACCTTGCTTAAGAATGCTTGGATCAACCAGGATATCAAAGAAGAACTGAAACAATTCATGGAAATCAATGAGAATGAAGACACTTCTGTCCAAAACCTATGGGGTACAGCAAAGGCTGTCCTAAGGGGGAAATACATAGCCATCCAAGGCTCCCTCAAAAAAGTTGAAAAATCCAGAACACAGCACCTGTCTGTACACCTTAAAGAACTGGAGAATCAACAACAAGTCAAACCAACTCCACACATAAGAAGGAAAATATTCAAGATTAGAGCTGAGATCATGAGGTAGAAACCAGTGATACAGTAGAATGTATCAATGAAACTAGAAGCTGGTTTTTTGAAAGAATCAATAAGATCAATAAAACATTGATCACACTAATCCAAAAGAAAAGAGAGAAAGCCCTAATTCATAAAATTATGAATGTATTATGCCTCCATCAGAAAGGATGAATACCCAACTTTTGTAGCAACATGGACGGGACTGGAAAAGATTATGCTGAGTGAAATAAGTCAAGCAGAGAGAGTCAATTATCATATGGTTTCACTTATTTGTGGAGCATAACAAATGTCATGGAGGACAAGGGGTGTTAGAGAGGAGAAGGGAGTTGGGGTAAATTGGAAGGGGAGGTGAATCATGAGAGACTATGGTCTCTGAAAATCAATCTGTGGGATTTGAAGTGGCGGGGGTGTGGGAGGTTGTGGTACCAGGTGGTGGGTATTATAGAGGGCACAGATTGCATGAAGCACTGGGTGTGGTGAAAAAATAATGAATACTGTTTTTCTGAAAATAAATAAATTGAAAAAAATAAATAAATGTTAAAGAAAAATTTAAAAAAAATTATGAATGAAAAGGGAGAGATCACAACTAACACCATGGAAGTAGAAACAATCATCAGAAGTTACTATCAACAGTTATATGCCAATAAGCTTAGCAACCTAGATGAAATGGATGCATTTCCGGAAAACTATAAACTACCAAAATTGAACCAGGAAGAAATCAACAACCTGAATAGACTGATCTAGTAACGACATTGAAGCACTGACTAAAAACCTCCCACAAAAAAAAAAAAAAAAAGAGCCCAGGACCTGACATATTCCCTGGGGAATTATACCAAACTTTCAAAGAAGAAATAACACCTATGCTCCTGAAGCTGTTTCAAAAAATTGAAGTAGAAGGAAAACTTCCAGACTCTTTCTACGAAGCCAGCATTACCCTGATCCCCAAGCCAGGCAAAGACCCTACCAAAAAAAGAGAATTTCAGACCAATATCACTGATGAATATGGATGCTAAGATTCTCACCAAGATCCTAGCCAACAGGATCCAATAGCACATTAAAAAGATTATCCACCATGCCCAGGTGGGATTCATCCCTGGGCTACAAGGATGGTTCAACATTCGCAAATCAATCAATGTGATACAACAAATTAATAAGAGAAGAGAGAAGAACCACATGGTCCTCTCAATTAATGCAGAAAAAGCATTTGACGAAATCCAGAATCCGTTCCTGATTAAAACGCTTCAAAGTATAGGGATAGAGGGAACATTCCTGAACCTCATCAAATCTATCTATGAAAGACCCACAGCAATATCATCCTCAATGGGAAAAAGCTTGCAGCCTTCCCGTTGAGATCAGGAACAAGACAAGGATGCCCACTTTCACCACTCTTGTTCAACATAGTATTAGAAGTCCTAGCAACAGCAATCAGACAACAAAGAGAAATAAAAGGTATCCAAATTGGCAATGAAGAAGTCAACTCTCTCTCTTTGCAGACGACATGATTCTTTATATGGAAAACCCAAAAGACTCCACCCCCAAACTACTAGAACTCATACAGCAATGCAGCAATGTGGCAGGATACAAAGTCAATGTACAGAAATCAGTGGCTTTCTTATACACTAACAATGAAAATACAGAAAGGGAAATTAGAGAATCAATTCCATTTACTATAGCATAGTTTAAACATACAACTTGGTGATCACTACATATAGTTAGTAAATACATCCATCACTTCACAAAGTTATCATTTATTTTTGTTGTAGGAACATTCACTATGTACGCTGTTATCAACATTCAAGTATACAACATAATAGAATTAAGTGTATTGACAATGTTGTACATAAGTTCCCTGAACTCATTCATCTTATAACTGTTTGTAGGTTTTCACTAGCATCTTCTCATTTTTCCAAACCCCAGGCAAACATCAACCTACTGTTTGTTTCTTTTATTTTAAATCTTATTTATTAATAGAGAGAATGAAAAAAATAGAGAGAGAGTGAGTGAGCACGAACAGGGGAGTATCAGGCAGAGAAAGAAACAGGCTCTCTGCTGAGCAAGTAGCCTGATGGGAGATTCAGTCCCAGGCCCCAGAATTATGACCTGAGCCAAAGGCAGACAATTAACCAACTGACTCACTCATGCATCGCCTACTCTCTGTTTCTGAGTTCATATTTTTGAATTTTATTTATAAGAAAGATCACACAGTAATTGTCTTTCTCTGACTGATTATTTCACTTAGTGTAATGCCCTTGGATTCTTCCATGTTTTAGCTAAGGAAAGGCTGTCTTCCTCTTTTTTTAATTTGTTGAATTCCCTTGTACTGATATGCCATCATTATTAATTCCTCTGTTGATGGATACTGGGCTGTTTCCATGTCTTGGCTATTGTGAATAATGTTACACTGGATGTAAGGACACAGATATCCGATATGTTGACAAATATGTGGGAATTAAATCACTCCCACCAATCAATAAATGCCATACACCCCATTAATAAAATGAAATAGAAAAATCCTATGATCATCTCAATACATGCAGAAAAAAAGCTTTTGACAAAATACAACATCCTTTCATGATTGAAACAAAACAGAACAACAACAACAACAAACAAACAAACAAAACCTTCAACAAACTGGGTATATGAGGAACATACGTCAACATAAAAGAAAAACGTATATGACAATCCCACAATAACATTATATCAGTGTTGAATGGTTATAAAACACTTCTCTTTGGGATCAGAAGCAAGACAAGGGTGTCTATTTTTACCCTTTCTTAAAGTATGACAATTTTCAATGTCATTGATTTATTTTTAATTAGGGCAAGCATCAAAACTTTGTCCTTAGATTTATGAGTGGTTTTGTTTTTAAAGATTTTTTATTTATTTATTTGACAGACAGAGATTACAAGTAGGCAGAGAGGCAGTCAGAGAGAGGAAGAAGCATACTCCCTGCTGAGCAGAGAGCCTGATGTGGGGCTTGATCCCAAGACCCTGGGATCATGACCTGAGCTGAAGGCAGAGGTTTAACCGACTGAGCCACCCAGGCAGCCCCAGATTTATGAGTGTTTAATCAATCATCTCTTTTGTATACATCTATTAGATTGAATGTGTTGTTCAATTCTTTAATTGAAGTTCTGTCTATTCTGTTATTAAGAGATGTTTATTAAATTTTCCCACTGTGGTTAGAGATTCCTCTGTTTTTCCTGGGAGTTTTGCCAGATTAGTTTTTATATTTATAAACTGTGTTATTAAATGTATGCAAATTTGTACTTATTATTTATACCTGATAGATGGAAACGTTCTCTGTAAAAATATAGTCTTTCTCTCTAGGATGAAACTGGAGGGGATTACGCTAAGCGAAATAAGTCAAGAAGAGATAGACATTTATATTTTTTTAAAACACTTCTTTTTTGTTTAAAAGACTTTATTTATTTATTTGACAGAGAGAGATCACAAGTAGGCAGAGAGAGAGGAGGAAGCAGGCTCCCTGCTGAGCAAAGAGCCCGATGTGGGACTCGATCCCAGGACCCTGAGATCATGACCTGAGCCAAAGGCAGCGGCTTAACCCACTGAGCCACCCAGGCGCCCGAGATAGACATTTATTATATGGTTTCAATCATATGTGGAACATAAGCAATAGCACAGAGGATCATAGGGGAAGGGAGGGAAATCTGAAGGGGGAGAAATCAGAGAGGAAGATGAACCATGAGACACTATGGACACTGGGAAACAGACTGAGGGTTTCAAACAGGAGAGGGTGAGGGGAGGGCATTACAGGGTGATGGGTACTAAGGGAGGGCATGTGTTATGATGGGCACTGGGTGTTATACACAACTAATAAATCACTGATCACTACCTCAAAAACTAATGATGTCCTAAATAAATAAATTAAAAAACAATGAGATACCATTACACAACTATGAGAATGGCTAAAAGCCAAAACACTGAAAACAATAAATGATGCCAAGGATGTAAGCCAATGGACACTTATTCACTGCTGGTCAGAAGGAAAAACAGTACAGTCACATGAAGATGGCTTGGCAGTTTCTTGCAAAGTTAAGCATAGCCTTACTGTACAATCCAACAATCATGCTTCTAGGTATTTTCCCAAATTTATTGCAAATTTATGCTCCCATAAAAGTTATGCAGTTCCCAACAGGTGCTAAGTTGTTTGGACACAAGCAATTAACAAAGAATTTGTTTTGCTTCTAGGGGCACCTGAGTAACTCAGTCCTTAAGTGTCTGACTTTAGATCACATCATGATCCCAGAGTCCTAAGATTGAACCTCACATCAGGTTCCCTGCTCAGTGGAAAGCCTGCTTCTCCCTTTCCCACTCCAGTTGCTTGTGTTCCCTCTCTCACTGTCTCTCTCTGTGTGTCAAATAAATAAATAAAAGTCTTTTTAAATTTTTTTTTTGCTTTTCTTATGGTTTAGGATGACTATGAGAAAATTACTGAGACCCTGAAGTCATCATTAACTTCTGTGAGAACTCTTAACAAAAAACTACAATACTTATTACAAGAAAGCAAGAATAGCTTTATTATTAACAGACATAATAAACATTAAAGCACTCTCACCACTCTTATTCAACAAAATCCTAGCTATCAATCAGGTGAGATAAAGAAATAAAAAGCATCAAAATTAAAAAAAGGAAAGAAGTAAAATTGCATATTTATTTACAGATAATAGGAAATAAGTATATAAAATTCTGTAGACTCAACCATTATTTATTTTTATTTTGCTCATTTTATTTAATTTGTTTATTTTTTAATGTTTTAAATTTATTTTCAGTGTAAGAGTATTCACTTTTTTTGAGAAAATAAATTCTTTGTTTAATTTTTTAAATTAATTTATTTATTTTCCGCATAACAGTATTCATTGTTTTTGCACCAACCCAGTGCTCCATGCAAACCGTGTTGTCTCCATACCCACCAGCAGGTTCCCCCTACCTCCCACCCCCACCGCTTCAAACCCCTCAGATTGTTTTTCAGAGTCCACAGTCTCTCATGATTCACCTCCCTTGCAATGTCCCTCAACTCCCTTCTGTTCTCTAACTCCCGTTGTCCTCCAAGCTATTTGTTATGGTCCAAAAATAAGTGAGACCATATGATAATTGACTCTCTCTGCTTGACTGATTTCACTCAGCATAATCTCTTCCAGTCCTGTCCATGTTGCTACAAAAGTTGGGTATTCGTCCTTTCTGATGGAGGCATAATACTCCATAGTGTATATGGACCACATCTTCATTATCCATTCGTCCGTTGAAGAGCATCTTGGTTCTTTCCATAGTTTGGTGACCGTGGCCATTGCTGCTATAAACTTTGGGATACAGATGGCCCTTCTTTTCACTCCATCTGTATCTTTGGGGTAAATACCCAGGAGTACAATTGCAGGGTCATAGGGAAGCTCTATTTTTAATTTCTTGAGGAATCTCCACACTGTTCTCCAAAGAGGCTGGATCAACTTGCATTCCCACCAACAGTGTAAGAGGGTTCCCCTTTCTCCACATCCCCTCCAACACATGTTGGTTTCCTGTCTTGTTAATTATGGCCATTCTAACTGGTGTAAGGTGATATCTCAATGTGGTTTTAATTTGAATCTCCCTGATGGCTAAAGATGATGAATATTTTTCGTGTGTCTGATAGCCATTAGTATATCTTCCTTAGAAAACTGTCTGTTCATATGTTCTCCCCATTTTTTGATATGGTTGTCTGTTTTGTATGTGTTGAGTTTCAGGAGTTCATTATAGATCCTGGATATCAACTTTTTGTCTGTACTGTCATTTGCAAATATCTTCTCCCATTCCGTGGGTTGCCTCTTTGTTTTCTTGACTGTTTCCTTTGCTGTGCAGAAGCTTTGGTTTTGATGAAGTTCCAAAAGTTTATTTTCCCTTTTTGTTTCCTTTGCCTTTGGAGACATATCTTGAAAGAAGTTGCTGTGGCTGATATCGAAGAGATTACTGCCTATGTTCTCCTCTAGGATTCTGAGGGATTCCTGTCTCACGTTGAGGTCTTTTATCCATTTTGAGATTATCTTTGTGTACAGTGTAAGAGAATGGTCGAGTTTCATTCTTCTACATATAGCAGTCCAGTTTTCCCAGAACCATTTATTGAAGAGACTCTTTTTTCCACTGTATATTTTTTCCTGTTTTGTCAAAGATTAATTGACCATAGAGTTGAAGGTCCATATCTGGGCTCTCTACTCTGTTCCACTGGTCTATGTGTCTGTTTTTATGCCAGTACCATGCTATCTTGGTGATCACAGCTTTGTAGTAAAGCTTGAAATCAGGTAACGTGATGCCCCCAGTTTTATTTTTGTTTTTCAATATTTCCTTAGCAATTCGGGGTCTCTTCTGATTCCATATAAATTTTTGGATTCTTTGCTCCAGTGCTTTGAAGAATACTGGTGGAATTTTGATCAGAATGGCATTAAAAGGATAGTTTTCTCTAGGCAGTATAGACAATTTAACAATGTTTATTCCTCCAATCCAAGAGCATGGAATTGTCTTCCATCTTTTTGTGTCTTCTTCAGTTTCTTTCATGAGCGTTCTGTAGTTCCTCGAATACAGATCCTTTACCTCTTTGGTTAGGTTTATTCCCAGGTATCTTATGGCTCTTGGTGCTATAGTAAATGGAATCGATTCTCTAATGTCCCTTTCTGTATTTTCATTGTTAGTGTATAAGAAAGCCACTAATTTCTGCACATTGACTTTGTATCCTGCCACGTTGCTGAATTGCTGTATGAGTTCGAGTAGTTTGGGGGTGGAGTCTTTTGGGTTTTCCATATAAAGAATCATGTCATCTGCAAAGAGAGAGAGTTTGACTTCTTCATTGCCAATTTGGATACCTTTTATTTCTCTTTGTTGTCTGATTGCTGTTGCTAGGACTTCTAATACTATGTTGAACAAGAGTGGTGAGAGTGGGCATCCTTGTCATGCTTCTGATCTCAACAGGAAGGCTGCAAGCTTTTTCCCATTGAGTTCTCATTGTTTTCGCACCACACCCAGTGCTCCATGCAATCCGTGCCCTCTCCAATACCCACCACCTGGTTCCCCCAGCCTCCCACCCTCCACCCCTTCAAAACCCTCAGATTGTTTTTCAGAGTCCATAGTCTCTCATGGTTCACCTCCCCTTCCAATTTCCCTCAACTCCCTTCTCCTCTCCATCTCCCATTGTCCTCCATGCTATTTGTTGTACTCTACAAATAAGTGAAACCATATGAAAATTGACTCTCTCTGCTTGACTTATTTCACTCAGCATAATCTCTTCCAGTCCTGTCCATGTTGCTACAAAAGTTGGGTATTCACCCCCTCTGATGGAGGCATAATACTCCATAGTGTATATGGACCACATCTTCTTTATCCTTCGTCCGAGAAGGGCATCCTGGTTCTTTCCATGGTTTGGCGACTGTGGCCATTGCTGCTATAAACATTGGAGTACAGATGGCCCTTCTTTTCACTCCATCTGTATCTTTGGAGTAAATACCCAGAAGTGCAATTGCAGGGTCATAGCGAAGTTCTATTTTTAATTTCTTGAGGAATCTCCACACTTTTTTCCAAAGTGGCTGCCCCAACTTACATTCCCACCAACAGTGTAGGAGGTTTTCCCTTTCTCCACATCCTCTCCAACGCATGTTGCTTCCTGTCTTGTTAATTTGGGCCATTCTCTCTGGTGTAAGGTGGTATCTCAATGTGTTTTTAATTTGAATCTCCATGATGACTAGTGATGATGAACATTTTTCCATGTGTCTGATAGCCATTTAGAAAGATAAACTTGAAATGGATAAAAGACTTCAACGTGAGACAGGTATCCATCAGAACCCTAGAGAATATAGGCAGTAACCTCTTCAATATCAACCCCAGCAACTTCTTTCAAGATATGTCTCCAAAGGCAAAGGAAACAAAAGTGAAGATGAACTTTTGGGACTTCATCAAGATCAGAAGCTTCTGCACAGCAAAGGAAACAATCAACAAACCAAAGAGGCAACCCACAGAAAGGGAGAAGATATTTGCAAATGACAGTACAGACAAAAGGTTGATTTCCAGGATCTATAAAGAACTCCTCAAACTCAACACACACAAAACAGACAATCATATATTAAAAAAATGGGCAGATGATATGAACAGAGACTTCTCTGGAGGTTTTTATGTTTGTTCACTTTTTTTTTTTCTCTCGCCTTGACCGCATTTGATCATTTTTGTAGGTTAGAGGAAATCAAACTGCACCCTGACCTCCCTCTCAGAGAGAAGCCTCAGTCTGCTCTCCTGTGAGTGCTCCAGAGCCCTTCTAAATTCCCCCTTGGCCGCTGGCAAAGCAGGTTCTGAGTCATGGTCCCTGGGGCACAGAATCTTCTGCTTGTACCCAAAACCACAGCAGCGGTGGCTGTCTGGGCAGCTCCAGACCGCCAGAGATGTTCCAAGCAGCGATTGCACACTGAGATTTTCCTGCTGGCCTGGGCTGGGAGTGCCTGGTTCCTCTGGGTCTAAGTGTGCTGGGTTTGTGTGCACCTCTTTCAGGGAAGGCTGGGGGTCAAGCATGCATCTCAGGCTGATAGCTGGGCACGGGTCCAAGAACACCAGGCTGGGCCTTCGTGCACCCATCTCAGGGGAGAGTTTGGGGCACGAGCACGTCTCAGGTTCTGAATGGCGCGGGTCTAAGAGAGCCAGGTGGGCCTTCGCGCACCTCTCTCAAGGGAAGGTGTGGCCCATGTGCATCTCCAGCTCTGTTAGCACAGCTCGGTGTTCTGCCATCTGGCGAGGCTCCCAGCCCCTCACAGGAGCCAGACCCCATGAGTTCTCTGGCACGCTGGCAGCTCAGGGACCAAGACCTGATTTCTCCGCCACACTCTCTCTGGCTCAGCACCATGGAAAGCTGTCCTGGGTCCAGGGAACCCCCTCCCCCTAGCCACCCCGATTCCCACAGTATCCCCCCCCCACGATCCTTTGCTCTTTCTGAGTGCTTTCAACCAGTCTCCAAGTTAATGCTGGTCCCCAGATCCAGGGCACTCTCGTATTAGGGGTATTACTTTCCAATCAGTCGCCTCTGGTGGCTCCCTCCCCCCTTTGTTTATCTTCTGATATCAGTCCAATGTTCCCACTCCGCTTCACCTGCCCACTGGCGTCTTCTGCCCCTGTAGAGATACAGACATGTATAATTCTGATCTCAGGCTGATTTCATGGGTGATCGGAGTTCTTTGGTAGGTAATCATCTCACTTTAGGGTACAGGTTGGAAAGACGCCTCCTCCTACTTCCCCGCCATCTTCTATTTTGTTCATTTTTTTTTTTAAAAGAAAATTTATTTTTATTCCATTTCCATTTTAATTTTTCTTAATTTTTTAATATGTTCAGTTAGCCAGTATATAGTTCATCTTTAGTTTTGATGTAGAGCATACTCACAATCATGAGTCCAAGTCATGTGTAGAATTATTAAATTACTGTATTATACTTACTAGATTGTTCTCTATGTTGGCTTTATGTTCTACACCAATAAAATTTTATTAAATTGAAAATTGTACAGGCTGTAGACCTTTTTGCTGAGATGCCCACAATTCAACACTTATCTCTGTATCCACGTACTTGGCAATGTGACTGTGAAGCTCCTTCCATTGAGAGGTAGAGTCTATTTCTCCAACTTTGAATCTGTACTGAACTTAGTTGGGGTGTTTTTGCCTTGACTATTAGTATCTGCTGAAAATGACAATGTGCTTCAAGGGGTCATTGTGTCTTTTTGCTGATGCCTTGTAACTCTGCCTCTGCCATGTACACAAGACCAGACTACCTTTCTGTGAAAGGTAAAAACATGTAAAACAGAGCTCAGCAACTGTAACCATGGTCAACCTAGACCAGCCTATCACCAGCAAGACACCAAATGCGAGAATGCAGCTAGGATGAATGGAGCATTTCCAGCTGAGCTACAGCTGACCACAGCCTCAAGAGACCAGTGGAGACCAAAAGACTTCCCCATCATAGGCCCCATGCTATTTTAAAGGAAACATAATCTTATATCTTTTACTTTTAGCATGGCTTTTCAAACAGCAATTGGTGACTGATTCAATAACCAATGTAAACAGAACTGAGAATATTAAGAATAATCAACTGCTTTTTAGTTTTGATATTTTTCTGATATATGAAAGCACTATTCATAATGGCCTAGTTATTCACATTTATTTCAAATATCTGTACTAAAAATTGAACACCATTGAGACTCCCATTCAGGTAACTGGGAGAGTTTGGAAAGACCTCTATTTTTTTACAGGAATAACTTGTGGGACCCTAAGTCACAAGTTTCCACTCTCAGGGCATTACTGAGCAGTAATTCCAGCTCTTGTCTGAAATTGATCTATGATCCTCTGATCATAGGATGAAAGAGAGTTTAGAACAAAAAAATGGTAAAGAAATTAATGACAGGGAGGAGTCAAGATGGCGGAGAAGTAGCAGGCTGAGACTGCTTCAGCTAGCCGGAGATCAGCTAGATAGCTTATCTAAAGATTGCAAACACCTGAAAATCCATCGGCAGATCGAAGAGAAGAAGAGCAGCAATTCTGGAAACAGAAAAACAACCACTTTCTGAAAGGTAGGACCGGCAGAGAAGTGAATCCAAAGCGACGGGAAGATAGACCCCGGGGGGAGGGGCCGGCTCCCGGCAAGCAGCGGAGCAACCGCGCACAAAATCAGGACTTTTAAAAGTCTGTTCCGCTGAGGGACATCGCTCTAGAGGCTAAACCGGGGCGAAGCCAAAGCGGGTTCAGCATGGCCTCAGGTCCCACAGGGTCACAGAAGGATCGGGGGTGTCTGAGTGTCACAGACCTTGCGGGTATTGGAACGGGAAAGCCGGCTACAGAGACAGAGCCGACAGTAAGCTCACAGCTCGGTGTTACCTTGAACTGGTCGCAGGCTCGGTGAGCTCGGAGCGCGGCCGGAGGTCAGGCAAACGGGAGTAACTGGCGCTGTTCTCTGAGGGCGCACTGAGGAGTGGGGCCCTGGGCTCTCGGCTCCTCCGGCCAGAGACCAGGAGGCCGCCATTTGTATTCCCGTCCTCCGGAACTCTACGGAAAGCACTCAGGGAACAAAAGCTCCTGAAAGCAAACCCGAGCGGATTACTCACCCGGCCCCGGGTAAGGGCGGTGTCATTCCGCCTGGGGTAAAGACACTTGAGAATCACTACAACAGGCCCCTCCCCCAGAAGATCAACAAGAAATCCAGCCGACACCAAGTTCACCTAACAAGGAGTGCGGTTTCAATACCAAGGAGAGCAGCGGAATTCCAGAGGAGGAGAAAGCCAAGCACGGAACTCATGGATTTTTCCCTGTGATTTTTTTTTTAGTCTTGCAGTTAATTTAATTTTTTTTCTTTTTTTTTTTTTTTTTTTCCCTCGCCTTCGGGTAAAATTTTTTTTTTTTAACTGTTACCTTTTTCTTTTTTAACGATTTTTTACTAGTTTATCTAATATATATATTTTTTCTTTTTTACATTTTTCTTAGGTGTTTTCTTTTTTTTTTAATTCTTTTCTTTTCCTTTTTTTTCTTTTTCTTTTTTCTTTTTTTTCTTTCTTCCTTTTTGAACCTCTTTTTATCCCCTTTCTCCCCCCTCACGATTTTGGATCTCTTCTAATTTGGTTAAAGCATTTTTTCCTGGGGTTGTTGCCACCCTTTTAGTATTTTACTTGCCCCTTCATATACTCTTATCTGGACAAAATGACAAGACGGAAAAATTCAACACAAAAAAAAGAACAAGAGGCAGTACTGAAGGCTAGGGACCTAATCAATACAGACATTGGTAATATGTCAGATCTAGAGTTCAGAATGACAATTCTCAAGGTTCTAGCCGGGCTCGAAAAAGGCATGGAAGATATAAGAGAAACCCTCTCAAGAGATATAAAAGCCCTTTCTGGAGAAATAAAAGAACTAAAATCTAACCAAGTTGAAATCAAAAAAGCTATTAATGAGGTGCATCAAAAATGGAGGCTCTCACTGCTAGGATAAATGAGGCAGAAGAAAGAATTAGTGATATAGAAGACCAAATGACAGAGAATAAAGAAGCTGAGCAAAAGAGGGAAAAACAGCTACTGGACCACGAGGGGAGAATTCGAGAGATAAGTGACACCATAAGACGAAACAACGTTAGAATAATTGGGATTCCAGAAGAAGAAGAAAGAGAGAGGGGAGCAGAAGGTATACTGGAGAGAATTATTGGGGAGAATTTCCCCAATATGGCAAAGGGAACGAGCATCAAAATTCAGGAGGTTCAGAGAACGCCCCTCCAAATCAATAAGAATAGGCCCACACCCCGTCACCTAATAGTAAAATTTACAAGTCTCAGTGACAAAGAGAAAATCCTGAAAGCAGCCCGGGAAAAGAAGTCTGTAACATACAATGGTAAAAATATTAGATTGGCAGCTGACTTATCCACAGAGACCTGGCAGGCCAGAAAGAGCTGGCATGATATTTTCAGAGCACTAAACAAGAAAAACATGCAGCCAAGAATACTATATCCAGCTAGGCTATCATTGAAAATAGAAAGAGAGATTAAAAGCTTCCAGGACAAACAAAAACTGAAAGAATTTGCAAACACCAAACCAGCTCTACAGGAAATATTGAAAGGGGTCCTCTAAGCAAAGAGAGAGCCTACAAGTGGTAGATCAGAAAGGAACAGAGACCATATACAGTAACAGTCACCTTACAGGCAATACAATGGCACTAAATTCATATCTCTCAATAGTTACCCTGAATGTTAATGGGCTAAATGTCCCTGTCAAAAGACACAGGCTATCAGAATGGATAAAAAAACAAAACCCATCTATATGTTGCCTCCAAGAAACTCATTTTAAGCCCGAAGACACCTCCAGATTTAAAGTGAGGGGGTGGAAAAGAATTTACCATGCTAATGGACATCAGAAGAAAGCAGGAGTGGCAATCCTTATATCAGATCAATTAGATTTTAAGCCAAAGACTAAAATAAGAGATGAGGAAGGACACTATATCATACTCAAAGGGTCTGTCCAACAAGAAGATTTAACAATTTTAAATATCTATGCCCCCAACGTGGGAGCAGCCAACTATATAAACCAATTAATAACAAAATCAAAGAAACACATCAACAATAATACAATAATAGTAGGGGACTTTAACACTCCCCTCACTGAAATGGACAGATCATCCAAGCAAAAGATCAGCAAGGAAATAAAAGCCTTAAACGACACACTGGACCAGATGGACATCACAGATATATTTAGAATATTTCATCCCAAAGCAACAGAATACACATTCTTCTCTAGTGCACATGGAACATTCTCCAGAATAGATCACATCCTCGGTCCTAAATCAGGACTCAACCGGTATCAAAAGATTGGGATCATTCCCTGCATATTTTCAGACCACAATGCTCTAAAGCTAGAACTCAACCACAAAAGGAAGTTTGGAAAGAACCCAAATACATGGAGACTAAACAGCATCCTTCTAAAGAATGAATGGGTCAACCGGGAAATTAAAGAAGAATTGAAAAAAATCATGGAAACAAATGATAATGAAAATACAACGGTTCAAAACCTGTGGGACGCAACAAAGGCAGTCCTGAGAGGAAAATATATAGCGGTACAAGCCTTTCTCAAGAAACAAGAAAGGTCTCAGGTACACAACCTAACCCTACACCTAAAGGAGTTGGAGAAAGAACAAGAAAGAAACCCTAAGCCCAGCAGGAGAAGAGAAATCATAAAGATCAGAGCAGAAATCAATGAAATAGAAACCAAAAAAACAATAGAACAAATCAACGAAACGAGGAGCTGGTTCTTTGAAAGAATTAATAAAATTGATAAACCCCTGGCCCGACTTATCAAAAAGAAAAGAGAAAGGACCCAAATAAATAAAATCATGAATGAAAGAGGAGAGATCACAACTAACACCAAAGAAATACAAACTATTATAAGAACATACTATGAGCAACTCTACGCCAATAAATTTGACAATCTGGAAGAAATGGATGCATTCCTAGAAACATATAAACTACCACAACTGAACCAGGAAGAAATAGAAAGCCTGAACAGACCCATAACCAGTAAGGAGATTGAAACAGTCATTAAAAATCTCCAAACAAACAAAAGCCCAGGGCCAGGCGGCTTCCCGGGGGAATTCTACCAAACATTTAAAGAAGAACTAATTCCTATTCTCCTGAAACTGTTCCAAAAAATAGAAATGGAAGGAAAACTTCCAAACTCATTTTATGAGGCCAGCATCACCTTGATCCCAAAACCAGACAAGGATCCCACCAAAAAAGAGAGCTATAGACCGATATCCTTGATGAACACAGATGCGAAAATACTCAACAAAATACTAGCCAATAGGATTCAACAGTACATTAAAAAGATTATTCACCACGACAAGTGGGATTTATTCCAGGACTGCAAGGTTGGTTCAACATCCGCAAATCAGTCAATGTGATACAACACATCAATAAAAGAAAGAACAAGAACCATATGATACTCTCAATAGATGCTGAAAAAGCATTTGACAAAGTACAGCATCCCTTCCTGATCAAAACTCTTCAAAGTGTAGGGATAGAGGGCACATACCTCAATATCATCAAAGCCATCTATGAAAAACCCACCGCAAATATCATTCTCAATGGAGAAAAACTGAAAGCTTTTCCGCTAAGGTCAGGAACACGGCAGGGATGTCCATTATCACCACTGCTATTCAACATAGTACTAGAGGTCCTAGCCTCAGCAATCAGACAACAAAAGGAAATTAAAGGCATCCAAATCGGCAAAGAAGAAGTCAAATTATCACTCTTCGCAGATGATATGATACTATATGTGGAAAACCCAAAAGACTCCACTCCAAAACTGCTAGAACTTATACAGGAATTCAGTAAAGTGTCAGGATATAAAATCAATGCACAGAAATCAGTTGCATTTCTCTACACCAACAGCAAGACAGAAGAAAGAGAAATTAAGGAGTCAATCCCATTTACAATTGCACCCAAAACCATAAGATACCTAGGAATAAACCTAACCAAAGAGGCACAGGATCTATACTCAGAAAACTATAAAGTACTCATGAAAGAAATTGAGGAAGACACAAAGAAATGGAAAAATGTTCCATGCTCCTGGATTGGAAGAATAAATATTGTGAAAATGTCTATGCTACCTAAAGCAATCTACACATTTAATGCAATTCCTATCAAAGTACCATCCATCTTTTTCAAAGAAATGGAACAAATAATGCTAAAATTTATATGGAACCAGAAAAGACCTCGAATAGCCAAAGGGATATTGAAAAAGAAAGCCAACGTTGGTGGCATCACAATTCCGGACTTCAAGCTCTATTACAAAGCTGTCGTCATCAAGACAGCATGGTACTGGCACAAAAACAGACACATAGATCAATGGAACAGAATAGAGAGCCCAGAAATAGACCCTCAACTCTATGGTCAACTAATCTTCGACAAAGCAGGAAAGAATGTCCAATGGCAAAAAGACAGCCTCTTCAATAAATGGTGCTGGGAAAATTGGACAGCCACATGCAGAAAAATGAAATTGGACCATTTCCTTACACCACACACAAAAATAGACTCAAAATGGATGAAGGACCTCAATGTGAGAAAGGAATCCATCAAAATCCTTGAGGAGAACACAGGCAGCAACCACTTTGACCTCTGCCGCAGCAACATCTTCCTAGGAACAACGCAAAAGGCAAGGGAAGCAAGGGCAAAAATGAACTATTGGGATTTCATCAAGATCAAAAGCTTTTGCACAGCAAAGGAAACAGTTAACAAAATCAAAAGACAACTGACAGAATGGGAGAAGATATTTGCAAATGGCATATCAGATAAAGGACTCGTGTCCAGAATCTATAAAGAACTTAGCAAACTCAACACCCAAAGAACAAATAATCCAATCAAGAAATGGGCAGAGGACATGAACAGACATTTCTGCAAAGAAGACATCCAGATGGCCAACAGACACATGAAAAAGTGCTCCATATCACTCGGCATCAGGGAAATACAAATCAAAACCACAATGAGATATCACCTCACACCAGTCAGAATGGCTAAAATCAACAAGTCAGGAAATGACAGATGCTGGCGAGGATGCGGAGAAAGGGGAACCCTCCTACATTGTTGGTGGGAATGCAAGCTGGTGCAGCCACTCTGGAAAACAGCATGGAGGTTCCTCAAAATGTTGAAAATAGAACTGCCCTATGACCCAGCAATTGCACTATTGGGTATTTACCCTAAAGATACAAACGTAGTGATCCAAAGGGGCACATGCACCCGAATGTTTATAGCAGCAATGTCCACAATAGCCAAACTATGGAAAGAACCTAGATGTCCATCAACAGATGAATGGATCAAGAAGATGTGGTATATATACACAATGGAATACTATGCAGCCATCAA
Organism: Mustela erminea; assembly: GCF_009829155.1. Taxonomy (NCBI): domain Eukaryota; kingdom Metazoa; phylum Chordata; class Mammalia; order Carnivora; family Mustelidae; genus Mustela; species Mustela erminea. Next base: position 11,613,865 of record NC_045614.1, read on the forward strand.
AAGAAATGAAATCTTGCCATTTGCGACAACATGGATGGAACTAGAGCGTATCATGCTTAGCGAAATAAGTCAAGCAGAGAAAGACAACTATCATATGATCTCCCTGATATGAGGAAGTGGTGATGCAACATGGGGGCTTAAGTGAGTAGGAGAAGAATAAATGAAACAAGATGGGATTGGGAGGGAGACAAACCATAAGTGACTCTTAATCTCACAAAACAAACTGAGGGTTGCTGGGGGGAGGGGGTTTGGGAGAAGGGGGTGGGATTATGGACATTGGGGAGGGTATGTGTTTTGGTGAGTGCTGTGAAGTGTGTAAACCTGGTGATTCACAGACCTGTACCCCTGGGGATAAAAATATATGTTTATTAAAAAAATTAAAAAATTAATTAAAAAAAAAAAAAGAAATTAATGACAGAATGAATGCACCAATTGTTCACTCACTCACACTATGATATTGATGACAACATTTTTAAAGGGGGAGAGTTTAGGGCAATGGAAGGAGTAATATTTGTAGGCAGGGCTTGAATTTTTCAAGTAGAAACAGGATGTCATCCAATTAAATAACCCATATTCTACCACTAAATTCTTCAGTACAATTAATAAAACCCTTTAAACATGGACACCGTAAGGAATAGATGTTCATGATCAAAAACACATTATCCACAAAAAAAAAATATGGTGTGATAGAAAATTTAACATCATATTTCAGGTATTCTCTGACACGTGTTTATGTATTAAGTAAATTGGTTTGTGCAAATTTGTCTTTCCATAGATTACACTTGAGGGGCGTTTTTCATAAGCAATTTCTGCCTTACTATTCTCTGACAGAGATACTGTGGATGCTTAGCTGATAGGATCAGGAACATGATCTTAAGGAGGATCATAAAGTCCCATGACTACCTATGAAACAAAATAGTAGGTTAAAGCTTGTATTACCAGGAAGGGCATTTAAGTTATTAACATAGAAAGAATGACAGACAGAGTGAAAAACTGTGATCTCAGAATTTCCTCTGCAAAAAAAATTATAAAAATGACCTCAGTTGCCAATGACATTTAGTTTATAAAACTAGGACCATTCATTACTATATGAGGCAAATGGGAATCTCCAAATAGTTTTTTTTTTTAATTTTTTTTTAATAAACATATATTTTTATCCTCAGGGGTACAGGTCTGTGAATCACCAGGTTTACACACTTCACAGCACTCACCAAAGCACATACCCTCCCCAATGTCCATAATCCCACCCCCTTCTCCCAAACCCCCTCCCCCCAGCAACCCTCAGTTTGTTTTGTGAGATTAAGAGTCACTTATGGTTTGTCTCCCTCCCAATCCCATCTTGTTTCATTTATTCTTCTCTTACCCACTTAAGCCCCCATGTTGCATCACCACTAATTCAAGGTTGGGACGAACTTTGGAAATTAAGGAAACAAAAAAAAATTGTTAGCTCTCAGAAGCAGTAGAAAATTTAACAGACACTTATTTAAATTCCATAAAGCAGTTGATCTTTAGAAAAATTGAAACTCCAGGATATAAAAGAGAGATTAAGTTCCTCTTTCATGATCTGATTAAAGAATCACAATTTCTGGGTATTAGGCACTAAGCCTGCAAGCACAGGTACTTGTTGAAAAATGGCCTCTTGCAAAAATGAACTATTGGGATTTCATCAAGATCAAAAGCTTTTGCACAGCAAAGGAAACAGTTAACAAAATCAAAAGACAACTGACAGAATGGGAGAAAATATTTGCAAACGACATATCAGATAAAGGACTCGTGTCCAGAATCTATAAAGAACTTAGCAAACTCAACACCCAAAGAACAAATAATCCAATCAAGAAATGGGCAGAGGACATGAACAGACATTTCTGCAAAGAAGACATCCAGATGGCCAACAGACACATGAAAAAGTGCTCCATATCACTCGGCATCAGGGAAATACAAATCAAAACCACAATGAGATATCACCTCACACCAGTCAGAATGGCTAAAATCAACAAGTCAGGAAATGACAGATGCTGGCGAGAATGCGGAGAAAGGGGAACCCTCCTACACTGTTGGTGGGAATGCAAGCTGGTGCAGCCACTCTGGAAAACAGCATGGAGGTTCCTCAAAATGTTGAAAATAGAACTGCCCTATGACCCAGCAATTGCACTACTGGGTATTTACCCTAAAGATACAATCGTGGTGATCCAAAGGGGCACATGCACCCGAATGTTTATAGCAGCAATGTCCACAATAGCCAAACTATGGAAAGAACCTAGATGTCCATCAACAGATGAATGGATCAAGAAGAAGTGGTATATATACACAATGGAATACTATGCAGCCATCAAAAGAAATGAAATCTTGCCATTTGCGACAACATGGATGGAACTAGAGCGTATCATGCTTAGTGAAATAAGTCAAGCAGAGAAAGACAACTATCATATGATCTCCCTGATATGAGGAAGTGGTGATGCAACATGGGGGCTTAAGTGGGTAGGAGAAGAATCAATGAAACAAGATGGGATTGGGAGGGAGACAAACCATAAGTGACTCTTAATCTCACAAAACAAACTGAGGGTTGCTGGGGGGAGGGGGTTTGGGAGAAGGGGGAGGGATTATGGACATTGGGGAGGGTATGTGCTTTGGTGAGTGCTGTGAAGTGTGTAAACCTGGTGATTCACAGACCTGTACCCCTGGGGATAAAAATATATGTTTATAAAAAATTAAAAATTAAAAAAAAAAGAAAAATGGCCTCTTTATGGATGCTCTGAAAAATACATTTAGAGCCTCCTTTATATCTTTGTTCCTCAAACTATAGATGAAGGGATTCAGCATAGGTGTGACCATCGTGTACATCACCGTGGCTACTGCACTTGAGTGGGAGCTCTGGGTAGCAGCAGAGCTAAGGTACACTCCTAGGCTAGTACAATAAAATAAGGAGACAACCAAGAGATGTGACGCACATGTGGAAAATGCCTTATGCTTGCCCTGAGATGATGAAATCCCACATATGGAGGAAACTATCTTAGAATAAGAGTAAAGGACCCTGGCTAGGGGAACACCAGTCAGGAGGATAGCTGCAGAATACATCACCATGTTATTGAGAAAGGTGTCAGAACATGCAAGTTAGATCATCTGATTGAGCTCACAGAAAAAGTGGGGGATTTCCACCTCTGTACAGAAGGATTGCTGCAACACCATTAAGGTTTGTAACAAAGAATGCAGAACACTCATGATCCAGGATACCAGAACCAGCAGTCCACAAGGCTGAGGGCTCATTGTTGCCATGTAGTGTAGGGGGTGGCAGATTGCCACAAAGCGATCATAAGCCATCACAGTCAAGAGGAAGTTGTCCAAAGTTGCAAGAAGTATAAAAAAGAACATCTGCATGATGCAGCTGCCATAAGGTATGACTTTTTTCTGTGTTTCTATATTCACCAACATCTTGGGAATGGTGGTGAAGGTGAAACAGATGTCTACAAAGGACAGGTTGGCAAGGAAGAAGTATATGGGCATATGGAGATGGGAATCTGAACTAACAGCCAAGAAGATGAGCAGATTCCCAAGTATGGTAACCAGGTACATGGACAGGAACAGCCCAAAGAGGAAGGGTTGCAATTCTGGTCCCTCTGAAAATCCCAGAAGAAGAAATCCCAAAATTTGTGTATCATTCTCCAGTTTCATGTCATTGATGTGACTACAAAAATAAGAAAGAAAGAGCACAACACAATCATGCATTACTAACCTGAAGATATATTATTGTTTATATTCTGCACTCAGGATGTTAATGTTCATATGTGTGTATAGAACATGATAAAAACATTAAGAACTGTGAAAAACAATCTCTGGTTTTTGGAGGGGCAGGAGTTGGGAGGTTGGGTAAGCCTGGTAGTGGGTATTATGGAGGGCACATATTGCATGGAGCACTGGGTGTGATGTACAAACAATGAATTCTGGAACACTGAAAAGAAATTTTAAAAAAAAGAACGAGGAATAAGAATAGAAGAAAACTATCTCAACATAAAACCATTTAAAGAAAACCCACAGGAAGCATAATACTCAATGGGGATACAGTCGACATTCTTCCTTTATGATCAGAAACAAGGAAAGGATGCCCACTTTCCTGATGTCTGCTCAACATAACACTGGAAGTTCTAGCCAGAACAATTAAAGAAAGAAAAAGAAATAAAAGACATCCAACCTGGAAAGGAAGAAATACATTTATATATGCAGGTGTTTTGATCTTATATGTAGAAAATCATAAAGATCCCACAGAACACTAACAGAACTAATAAATTAATTCAGCCAAGTACTGGATATAAAGCAACTCTTCGACAAATAATTGTATTTCTACATGCAAACAGTGAAGAGTCTGAGAAGGGAATAAAATAATTCCATTTGTGGGACATCCAAAAGAGTATCACCTTACACTAGTCAAATGGCTAATATAAAAAGACAAGAAATAACAAGTGTTAGTGCAGAGGTGGTGAAAAGAGAACAGTCATGCACTGTTGGTGGGAGTTCAACTGCTTCAGCTACGGTGGAAACAGAATGGAGGTTCCTTAAAAATTTAAAAATAGAAATACCACAAGATCAACTAATCCTACTATTGGGTATTTACCCAAAGAAGATAAAAACACTAATTCAAAAATACAAATGAACCCTATGTTTTGCAACATTATTTTCAAAAACCAAGGTATGGAAGCACCTCAAGTGTCCATTTATAGATGAATGGATACGGAAGATTGATTGATATATATGCAATGGAATATTATGCAGCCATTAAAAAGAATGATGTTTTGCCAAAAGCAACAACATGGGTGGCTCTAGAGGTTATAGTGATAAGTGAAATAACTCAGTCAAAGAAATACAAATACCATATGATTTTACTCATATAGAATTTAAGAAACAAAACAAATGAACAGCAACAACAAAAAGAAAACCAAACAAAAAACAGACTTTTCAATGTGGAGAACAAATTGGTGGTTGCCAGATGGGAGGTGGATGGGGGAATGGGTGAAATAGGTGAAGGGAATGAAAAGTAGACTTACCATGATGAGCACTGAGTAATGTATACAATTACTGAATCACTATACTGTACACCTAAAACTAATATAACACTGCATGTCAATTATATGGAAATTAAAAATAAATTTTAAAAAAATACAAAAAATCACCCAAAGTCCTTTAAAAAAAAACAAAAATTCCCAAAAATTAAAAAAAAATAAACAACTAAAATCTACAGGCAATCTTAATTAAGGCAAGAAATTGAAAAAGAAAAAGTTATACATCAACTCATAGAATTAAAAACATTTTTATGGCCCAAATATCTCCATAGAATTCAATAGAGAAACAATCTGTAAAAATCATTTGAAATGCTGGCAACTGTAGAAAGTGGGCATATAATATATGGGCATATAATAATAATGGGTAAATCAAAATGGTGACCAAATATATGAATTTGCTCAAACTCACTAATTGCTCATGAAAAGAATAAGAAATTCCTTCCATACCCAACAGGCTATAACAAAACTTAAAAAGCTATCACATCAATTGGAATTGGAACTTTTAAACAGGCAGCAAAGTGGTGTTCTTTAATTTCCATCACAGAAATGTGAGGTCCTATAACATTTGGGGAATAATCTGAAAACAGCTGTAAGTATTAAAAATATAGAAAGCATTATTTACCTCAGGGTTTCTCAATCTCAGCACTATTATTATTCAGGCCCAGATTAGTCTCTGTGCTGGGGTTTGTCCTGGGCAATGTAGGATGTCTAGAGGACTACCACGTCTAGTGATACCACCCTTACCTGACAGCCTAAGATGTCCCTGAACATTGTTCAATGTCCCCAGAAGGACAAAATTGCCCCCAGTGGAGAGCCAGCATTTTAACTCGGTCTCAAAATATTTTTGTACCATTGATAAAATAGCAATTTAATGAGAAAGAATATGAAAAATCTTCAAAAGTGTAAATGACCCAGCCAAACCTTGAAATACTATGCAATCACTGAAATAATGAATTATCACTATACAAGATGGTGGAAGCAAGTCTGTAAGGTACTATTGAGGGAGACAAGCTATTAAAAAAATACTGTACTAAAGCCTAAAGACAATTTATAACGTGTATAAGTTCTATTCATGAATTTGTATGAAAGTGTATGAACAGGAGCATATGGGTAGTTCAATCAGGTAAGCGTGTATCTTGGGCTCAGATCAGGATCCTGGGGTGCTGAGATCCAGCCCCCTGTCTGGCTCCCTACTCAGCGGGAGCCTGCTTCTCCCTCTCCCTCTGCCTCTCCACTCTGCTTGTGCCTTCTCACACATACTTTTTCTCTCTGTGTCTCTCTCAAATAAACACATAAAATCTTTTCTTAAGGATATGAATATTTGTGTGTGCATAATATAGAAACACAACATTTTGGGGGGAGAAAGAGAGAGTACAGAAGCTAAGTGGAAGCAGGATAGAGGGACAGGCAGAGAGACAAACTCAAGAAGACTCCATAATCAGCCCAGAGCGAAACTCAGGGCTCCATCTCATGACCCTAACAGCATGGCCTGAGCTAAAATAATAGGTCACATGCTTGATCAACTGAGCTACCCAGCACCCCTAGAAATGTAAGTTTTAAAAGAAACTAAAAGTTTATGGAACAATGAATAACAGTAGGAGTAAGAATAGATTAGGCATGAAGCTATCTCAAACAACAGTCTGAAACACAACAATCTAAAACTAACTTTCTAGACAGGCATAAAGTAGTATTAATTTAATGACATCAACATGGGTCACTAATTCAAGAGTAAAGTACAAAAGACATGTAAACAGGGGCATCTGTCTGGTTCAGTCAGTAAAGAGTACAGCTCCTGATTTTGGGTTTGTCAGTTTGACACCCACATTGGGTGTACAGATTAGTTTTTAAAAGTTATAACAAAACAGCGGGTAGGAAGCATTATCTAAAGTGATGCTTTCATTTCATATAGAGATATATATTACTTCATATTTATTTAAGAAAGTGAATGTTGGTCAAATGATAAAAAAGAATACCTTAAAAACATTGGCTGCCAATGACATGACTGAGAAATAGGTCTAATCACAAAAGGCCAAAAGGTACAATAACAAATAACAGAAATGTAAACACAAGGTGAAAATATGTATAAAAAGTGATTTATTACTTTAAATGTTGTGGAACTTTCTACACTTAAACAAGCAAGAGAGGGAGGAAAATATGATCAAATGATAGGTTTGAGCACACAAAATGTATTAACTTTCCTACTACCCTCAGATACATCTACACGTACATAAAGGAACTGAAGGTCAGATAACAAAATTGAAAGAAAAACTTCAATTCCTATGCTTGAAAAAATGCAATCAAAAACAGGAATATGAACGCTTGAAACCCACAAAACAAAAGAGAAAACAAACGTCTAGGAAACACACAAATATACTCATCCTCCCAGGAAGGAAATAATTGTAATGTAAAGCTTTTCTCTTATACCCCTTTCACATATTAATTTTACATATTATTAATTACATATTTACATATTAATTTTACATATTTCACATATTAATTTATTGGAATGCTCAGCAAGAAAAAGGTCACTGTGAAATGTATGTCTTATGATCTATTGGTCTGGGTCTTTCTCATCAATATGAGAACATACTCAAATTTTCTCTGGCTTAAAAGAATAAAAGAATGCTTTCATTTGACTGCCTAGCTATTGTAGATAATACCCTATAACTTCATTCCTCTTAATTGCAAAGATTCTTAGACTGTTGTTCTACTCACTGCAATCACTTTCTGTCACCCATCATCACTTTTCCATCAATACTACTTAATTCTCAGCAATCTCTCCTGCATGGCTGATTTCAGTGTTTACTTTTCTTTTTAGGATTATAATTTAATCTAATCATTAACTAATCAAACAACCCAACAACCTTAGCAATGTCGTGGTGCTGGGCTAGGTTGAGTTGGCTCTCAGGCGGTTTCAGGTAAATGTTCCCACCCTTCTATTCTCTCTGTCCCTTTCTTGCAATGTGTGCTGGGCTCTCAGACTTACCTTTGTGGGGTTCTTTATGTAGAAGTCCTGATTCCTCCCTAGACAGTTGATGATGGACGCTGAAGTCTGTTCTCAAACAATAGAACAGGCATCTCCTATCCAAAAGAAATGACCATGCCCCAGCAGCACAAGGTTGCACCTGTTGAGAGACAACAGCAAAAGAGATATTTAAAGCTCCCTATCTGCTCCTTAAGTGTATTTCCCTCCTGTTTCTCCAAACTTTGAGCACATCATCCCCCATGGGACATTGTTCTGGACAGATAGGACTTTTTTTCAGTAGTTTTTCTGGTCCCAAAAGACCAAATTACAAGTCAGGAGAATCCAGTTATTATTTTTCCCTGAACTCACCTGCTTCCCATAGAAGTAACCTTCTAGCACCTTATCACAACCCTGATTTAAAGATTTCTCCAAATCTAAGAGTGAAGAGCTGTTCGTTACTAGGATCCTTGGGTCTCCAAAATATTGATTTGTGATGGAACACAGAACTGGTATCTCCAAAAAATGGCTATCCCCTCTTCAGTGCGGTGAAGAACTGTATTCCTCTGACATAAAACCATGAGTATTAGGTCCTTGGCTTCCATGACAGTTTTGCCAAAACAGTTAAGAATTAATGCTTTAAGACAAATTAAAAGGTATTGTTTCTTCTTTTTTATAACTTACATAATATTTTGGTAATTAAAAATATATATATTTAGGTTTAGAGCTTGAGGTTCCCTAGAAGAAAAAAGTTCTGGAGATAGATGGTGATGTCAGCTCACAACAATGTGAATGTATTTAATCCCACTGAGCTGTGTACTTAAAAATGATTGCGGGGCACCAGGGTGCCTTAGTCACTCTGGCCTCTGACTCAGGATCTCAACTCAGGTTTTGATCTCAGGTTCCTGAATTCAAGCCCTGTGTTGGGCTCCCCACTGGACATAGGGCCTACTTAAAAATAAAACAAACTGAGGGTTTTGGATGGGAGGGGATTGGAGGGTGGGGTGAGCCTAGTGGTGGGTATTAAAGAGGGCACATATTGCATGGAGCACTGGGTGTGGTGCATAAACAATAAATTTTGGAACACTGAAAAAAATAAAGTATTTTTTAAATAAAATAAAAATAGATGGTTAAGAGGTGGGTAAAATAGATCATTGGGATTGAGCAGCACACTTGATTTGATGAGCATGGGGTGATGTAAGGAAGTGTTAAATTACTAAATTGTACACTTGAAACTACTATTCTGCTATATATATTAATGAAATGGAATTTTTTATTTAAATTCAGTTAGCCAACATATAGTGTACATCCTTGGTTTTTGGCTTTCCTGGAAACTTATAAACTACCAAGACTGAAACAGGAAGAAATAGACAATCTGAACAGACCAATAAATGCAAGGAAATTGAACCAGTAATCAAAACCTTCCCCCAAAACAGGAGTCCGGGGCCAAATGGCATCCCAGGGGAATTCTACCAAAATTTTAAAGAAGAAATCATACCTATTCTACTGTATCTGTTTCAAAAAATAGAAATGGAGGGACAACTACCAAACTCATTCTTTGAGTCCAGCATTACCCTGATCAGAAAACCACACAAAAAGCCCATCGAAAAGAATTACAGACCAATACCCATGATGAACATGGTCCCAAAATACTCAAGTTCCCAGTTAATATAGTTAATACTATATTCCACCATGGATTGACCAATATGCATTTTAACCAACAGTACAAAGAGTTCCAATTTCTCAGTTCCTCACTGTTTTATCTGAATTTAAGTTGAGTGGCAATGCTTTTAAAGCTGCCACCTTAATTCTCTCTTGCAATATACAATATCATGTGCATAGGTACTAGGGATTAGGATGTGCACATATTTTGGAGGTCCTTATTCTGCTTTCTAAAATGGTTTTTCTTTTCATTCTCTGATTAACTTAGTTCACTTAGCATAATGCCCTCCAGTTCCATCTATGTCCATGTAAATGGTAGGCATTCATCTTTTCTGATGACTGGGTAATATTCCATTGTATATATGAAACACATCTTCCTTATCTATTCATCTGTTGAAGGACATCTCAGCTCCTTCCACAGTTTAGCTATGGTGGACATTGCTGCTATGAACACTGGGGTCCAGGTGTCCCTTCTTTTCACTACATCTGTATCTTTGGGGTAAATAACTACTTGTGCAATTGCTAGATCATATGGTAGCTCTATTTTGAACTTCCTGAGGAACCTCCATACTGTTTTCCAGAGTGGCTGTATAACTTGGTATCCTACCAACAGTGTGGGGAAAGGGTTCCCATTTCTCCACATCCTCGCCAACACTTGTTGCTTCCTGTCTTGTTAATTTTTGCCATTCTGACTGGTGTAAGGTGGTATCTCATTGTGGTTTTGATCTATATTTCCCTGATGAGAAGTGATGGAGAGCATTTATTCATGTGTCTATTGACCACATGTATGTGTTCTTTGGAGAAATGTCTGTTCATGTCTTCTGCCCATTTCTTGACTGGACCATTTGTTTTTTGGATGTTGAGTTTGAGAAGTTCTTTATAGATCTTGAATACCTTGATTTTCTCTGATATGACATTGCAAATATCTTCTCCCATTCAATATGTTTCCTTTTAGTTTTGTTGATTGATTTTTGTTGATTCCTTTTAGTTTTGCTGTGCAGAAGGTTTTTTATCTTCATGAAGTCCCAAAAGTTCATTTTTCTTTTGCTTCCCTTGCCTTTCAGAGACATGTCTTGAAAGAATTTGCTGTGGCTGAGGTAGAAGAGGTTACTGTGTATGTTCTCCTCTAGGATTTTGATGGATTTCTATCTCACATATGATCCTTCAACCATTTTGAGTTTAATTAGCTCCCTTTATTAAGCTTCTTCTCTGTCTGATACACACAGAATTTCCCCTTTGTCAATTACATGGCTTCCTATGATTCATGAACACTGTATCACAAATGCCTAGTAAATTCTGTATCTTAGCTGGGGCAATTAGGATTCTTTAAACTAATTTCATTTCAAATGAAACTATTTCATTTGGAATGAATTATGACATGCCAAGTAAATTATGCCTAGATTTCCCAGGAGAATAATCCTGAGCTGTATTCCTCATATTTAAGAAACTATGTGTGGCCACTGAGCCCTCACATAACTTTGTTGCAGAGGGATATATAAAACCTCAATTTTCACCTAGAGTCTGTCAGTTCTTTTACATCAATACCCTCACTCCTCTTCCTGATAATGTGGACTCTAACCTCCTTCCCTTTAAGGCTCAGGCTACAGACAAGGATGCTCAGGCTAGGAAAGCCTAGTTACTTCCCTGTACTCCTGTGCATGTGGACATTCCCACAGAGACTTCCCTGACCAAAGCCTCTGCTATGGCTGAACCAGCCCTTAGGTTCTTACTGTGATTTCAAGACACACCTCAGCAAAACCCATCTGGGAAGTCTAACAAAACCAGGTATATTTTTAACAGGTCCTGGAGGGCAGAGGGGATGCCCAAAGGCGATTCAGGGAGGTCTCAGAAGGAAAGAAGCATTGAGAGGGAGGGAAAGAAATTGCTGCTGAAGGATATGCACTTATCCAGGTCCATGGCCAGAATGGTAGGGGACTGTATGATCAGGATTTATTGGTAAATTTTATATGAGTAGAATTTAGCTGCTGAAGGGGAAAGCAGAGTCACTCATGTGTCAGTATGGAGGTTACCCAAGGCTTTCTGAAGAGGTATTTCATGACTGGGGCAGACTGAGTGTTTCTTTGATAATTGTGTCCCATACCTGACTGTGTTTACTCCACATGGTTGTCTCTGAAATAACCAGAAACTTAATATGAGGCACTTACTCTACAGACATGCTACTGTGTCCTAATGAGTCTCCTGTTTTTACCTGGTGATTCAGCTTAGTGTCCAGAAAACCTACCATAGCCCCTGCAAACACTGATTAGCAAACATATATCTCCCAATGGAGACTACATGGAAAAGACAAATTTGAATAAATACATGAACCTGTTATGTTCTTAATGTCATGGTGATCATAACTATGATGAAACAAAATTTCAAAATACTCATTTTGTTACTACTCAAATATTTCTTTTTTCTTTTTTGCATTTTTTATATCACAGTTCATGCTGTGCATCTATTTATTAAAACATAGAACATCGGTGTCTGCAAAGGGTTTATTCATTGACATGAAGGATTGCTTAGTGTCTTGTATGTTTTATCACCAAGTGATCTTCCTGTTTCTACATGAATATTTCAACTGCTCCCTGATAATATGATTCTCTTTATGGTTACATGAGATAACTCCCATTTCCATTTGCCACAAATGCTAAGGGATCTTAGTATCATCTATTTCATAATTCCTTCCTGCTCAGAAATCTCTTCCACTTGTGTGATCAGAGGATGCTTCACAGGACAGCTGGATGTCCTGCCCATCATGTAGTTAAGGGTCACCAGTTCTTCTGCACAAAAGTTAAATGTCTATGTCATTCAAACTCTTCCAGTGACCCTGAAGGAAGCCCACATACAGTCACTTATTCATAAAGTCACGGGAAATAAACTTCAGTAATAGGATGATCACAACGGCTCTCCTCATTTGTCAGATCATGGGCCACAAATAAAGAGCAGCACAATGCTCTAGTTGCCTCACATGTGTTCACTTGGATTATTATGTCAATCAGCACTTGATGTGTAACAGGCTGTCCTTTTCAAAGGGAAGAGCAACTGATTGAAGCTCATGGAACACAACAGTCAAGAGAGAATTGTTGAGCCATTTCACAATAGAAGAAGATGCTTTTATTATAGCATAAGAATAAGACCCATGGACAGAAAGAGCTGCACTGGGATTGTGAGGAGAGACTGGTTACTTCCTTTTAAATTTGTGGAGGAAAGGGTGATAGAGATAACATAAGTTTCTAAGGAATTTCTGTATGCTGAATGTGAGATTTACAGGACCTCGAGGTCTTACTATTGAAAGCTAAGGTTGTTTTAGTCTCTAATGAAACACCAATATTAAGGCAGCCATGAGTTGCTGGGGTGATGTCACACTCTGAATGTCTAAATGATTCCTCAGAGGCTGAAGATTGTAAGGAGATGGACTCTTAGCTACATTTCTCTTGCACTTATTCTCATCATCAGTAATATCTTTACAGTCAAGTGACATTATACTTTGGGAAGCATTTCTGATCTCTACTGAGATGCTCATGAATCTGTGGTCAGTAGCATATCTCTACAGTGCATTACTAAGGCTCACCCAAGATGTGGTGTGGCCTGAGTGCTCTTCTGTCTCAGACAATCCATGGTCTTATTACTACATTTCTATATGTAGGTTATTCTTCTATTAACAATTTAAATATACTTATGTGAATTATTTGAATTTGAATATCACCCCACTGTTCCCATTTCAGTAATTAAAACTTGCTTTCCTTCCTTGTTAGAAGAGCTATCTTACAAAACTTCAGTGGAAAGTCAGGTACCTGTGCTCTATATCATACCCTTATCCATGTGCCATAGATATTTTTTGACTTATCCAACTATGGAATATAATTACATACAGTAAACTGCATATTTAAAGTGTAGAAGTTGATGAATTGAAGGAGCTATCCCCAAATGAGGAACACATAGTCCAAGTTTCCATTTATGTATGATTAAGACTTTTACATAAACTTTAACTGCTTTGTTAAGTAATCATTAAAAATTTCAAGCCCCTGAGCCTCTGTCCTTATTTCTTTTTTTTTCTTTTTTTTTTTTGTCCTTATTTCTGAAGGCAATGTGGAATGCCAAACATGGCTTCATATGAACGTTGTAAGAAAAGAATGAAATTTGTGGAAATTAATTTTTTACTCCAAAGAAAATAGCCAAGTGTAGTGATTGTGGAAAGAATGAATTCTGAATCAACATGAAATAGAAGGATGCAGAAATATAGACATAAAATTATAAATTACAGTGATGACCTTAATTTGAACCACAAATTTCTTTCCTATGTCACTGTCTCAAAGGCCTAGTAGTCAGGCCACATGCTCATTTAAGCCTGGAGGCATTTACTGAACCATCATATAGGGTAGAATATCTCCAAATAGTTTTAGTTTTTTATCTACTTAACTGTGGGTTCTGTATTGCAATTTTCCCTTATCCAAGGGAAGCTACAAGTGAATTGGAAGACTTAAAATAACTATTCTCAAACAATTTTATTTTTATTGACTATGTTCATATGAGATCCCTCCTGCTTCTGTAAAACATCCCCACAGTAGTTACTTAAAACAAACACATACATGCTCTTACAGTTCTGGAGTAAAAAGCTTGGAAGGAGTCTCATCGGGCTAATAGCAAGATGTCTGCAGGGCTGAGTTCATTCTAGAGGAGAATCTGTTCCCTTTCCAATTCCAGTTGCTCTTGCTGGCCACCTGCATTCCTGGGCTCTAGCTCTTCCTTTTCCTTCAGAGCCAACAGGGCAGCATTTTCAATCTCTCTCTAACACAAAGTCTTTTATACCCTTCCTGAACATTCAGAGGACTGTTGTGATGACCTTGGTCCCACCTGGATAATCATAACTAATCTCTTTATCTTAATGGCAGACTGATTATCAACCTCGTTCAACCTGCTACCTTGACTCTTCTGTGTTATAACAAGTAATACATGAAAGGCAGTGGACATCAGGATGTGGACATATCTGGGAGGGCATTATCCTTCATACTGCAAAGTGCTTTTCATATGTGTATTACTTCGGTCACTTACAAAAACAATAAACATGGACTTTACACAGCCTGAAGAATGAGTGAATATAGGGTCCGTCATAATTTCATGCAATGACCATATATGGTGCAGAAGACTTAAAACTCCCTACACCTATCTTTAACACAGGATCACAGCCTTGCTAATGAATAGTTATCTGTATTCTAGGATCCACACATCAACATAGCCTGGAAGCTTGCTGGAAATACAGAATCTCTGAGCACCCTGGAACTATGATAAGATCCCAAATATTTAGTGGGATCTGTGTGGATTCACAGGCACACTGAAGTTGGAGAGATGCTAGTCTGGATGGGTTTCTCAGGTTTTATGGTTGATATTTGTGGTAGGATAATAATATTTTGGGGTGCTTTCCTTTGGATTGTGAGTGTTCAGCAGCATCCCTTCAGAAATTGCCAGACATGCCCAGAGATAAACTCATTTCTCATTGAGAAACTGCCCGAGAGCTTGAAAGCTAGAAGCATCCTGCAGAATGACACTCCAGGCCCACAACATACCCATATATTCAATGTGGACAGGTCACTAGACAGCATCAAGCACCATTTTGGAAACATAGATTGGAGATCATAGTGTACTTGCTCAGGGATGATATTTTTATAAAAATTATTATGGCCATTGGGGAGGGTATGTGCTATGATGAGTGCTGTGAAACGTGTAAGCCTGATGATTCATGGACCTGTACACCTGGGGCAAATAATACATTGTATTTAATAAAAATAATTAAATTTAAAATATTAAATCAAACAATCCCTATAAGATGCAAGCTCACATTATAGCACATAAAATGATCTAAACATGTCTGTTATGATTACAACCATTTTATGACAAAGGACTAAGTGATAGCCCTTTACTTGTGTAAAGTAAGAAAATCCTAATTTTAACAGCAAATGTGTCTTAAAGCCAATGTGTGTACTGGCCAAAGTTTATTATCAGAAGAGCCCTCTCCTCTGCCTTATTGAAAAGAACAACAAACTGTGTCTGGAGATAACAGGGCTGGGTCCCCAAAACATATCAGTGCTTTGAAGATAAAGAGACCTAATCCAAGTGGACACTGGGTCATAGACTTGGAGAAAATTGTAACTTGAAGCTGAGGTGAGATGCTAGAAGATTCACATATCAGGAAGGGGGCAAGTTCGGGGAAAGACACTAGAAAAGAAAAGAAAAACTGATTTTACATGACCTCTAACCTAGTCTTTTGGGAACTGAGAGGTTCATTGGAAAAATAACCTTTCTGTCCAGAGGACTTTCCCACTTGGGAATCATGTGCTTAGAGTTTGGAGTCATGAGAGGGAAGTGTGCCTAATGAGCACACACAGGAAGTTGTAAATACCTTCTTGTCTCCAGTCCCTCAGTCCTGGCAACTTTGGAAAGGAAGGACCATGCTTCTTGTCTATTTGTTACAACTCCTTATTCTGGCTGGAGGCCAATGTTTTATTCCTTCCTGCTGCCTCAGCTGAGGACAGAGCTTGAGTCCCTATCATCTGTCATCCAGGGAGGAATTCAGACTTCCACAAGGACACCGTGCTGTCACACAGCCCAGCCAGGTGAGTCCAGCGTCCCAGTGATCCCTGGATGACAGGGTCAGAGAGAATGGAAGCCAAGAACATTGACCCATCACCATGTGAGAGACAATTCGACTTAGCCCAGAACAACTGATCACTGTATTTGTCTGTTTGTTTGATTAAGTAACTAATATATTATTAGTGTGAATGTCAATTTCACAGAGTGACTTCTGCTCACACTTTTGAAGGTCTTTCATATTTGCTATTATTAAACCTCTAATATAGCAATGCTAGAAAAAGTATAAAAGTACACTTTATTTAGCGTAAAAGTTACACTAAATGTGTGGTTCTAACTGGGTTTAATTTTGTCCCCTAGGGGTTATTGATCCCTGCCTGGAGCCAGCTTTTCCTGTCACACTGGAGAAGGGTTCGTGGAGACAGGAATATCTAAACATCCTACAATGTACAGGACACACCCCACCCCTGGGCATACTCTGAGCAGAATGTCCATATGCAGGGACAGAGAAACCCTGAGGTAAAGAATATCACTATTTGGATCACAGCTATCTTCAGGTTCTGCCTTCAAACTTGTAACACTTACTTCCTGCTAGCAAATTCACAGTAATCCCTTAGCTACCAGTTTAAAAGTTTTAACCACAGTGGTACCTGGGTGGCTCAGATAGTTAAGCATCTGCCTTCAACCCAGGTAATGATCTCTAGGTCCTGGGATCCAGCACCACAGAGGGCCTTCAGCTCAGCAGACAGTCAGCTTCTCCCTTTTGCTCTGCCTGTCCACAGGCTTATTCTCTCTCTCTTAGATGAATAAATGAGATCTTTAAAATAAAATTAGTTTCAACCACAAACAATGCAATAGCTCTGTAATTTTTTTCCCTACAGGCTACTGGTGATAGAGATGTTTCTGGTTTTCTTAAAGTGTCCTTCAGGTTCAGCAAATTTGATAGCTATCTGATTGGCCTTTATCATTAGATGCCCATAAGTTATTCTCTCTCTGTGTTTTTATTTTTAAAACATTATCAGCATTTCAAATTATTTCCTCTGATCATTGTTTCTCAATTGACATTTGGAATATATTTTGACCATTAAATCTTTACATTTTATGTAAATATGTCTACCTTCCTAATTCTGAATTTCTTGCTTTATTTAGTGGTGTTGCCCATCTGTAACTTTTATATGTAGTTTTATTGATGTCCTACTGTGTTGTTTGGTTACACTTACCCTGAGGTCATAAGCCCTGTGGGTTTTTGTAAGGTCTGAGGGAAGGGACAGATTTCATATTTTTCCAGACAGATACCCCTTATGCCATCATTTACTGAGAAATTCAACCTTTTCCAAGAAAACTAAAATACAACCTCACCATGTGGTAAATGTCCTTATACATTGAGACCTGATTTCTAACTAATTTAACAAGTAAATACTGAGCATTCTAGGAACATATATATTATATTCTTTTGTGTCTAGTACTTCTACAATTTAATTATTAACCCATATTGACATCATTAATTATTGCTATTTTGTATTCTATTTTAGTTCATTTTGGTTTTTCATGCAGTTTTGCCTAGAATAGGTGTTTTGAAATGGCTCAATTTACATTTTAACCTGGTTTTGTGATCCCTTCATTCTGTTCATTCTATACCTATCCACATTCAAAGGGATTTTTACATTAAACACATATATTCACAAAACTTGGTGAAAAAAAACATAAACGAACAAAGAAGGCAAAGTCCTTGCACTTTTGAATCATGAACCCTTACAATGAGGACACGACACAATGAAATAAATGTGTGTATGAAATGATATCCACAGACAAAATGATGTGAAGAAAATTATTTAGTACAAAAAGATAGAATTGTCATGGTGTGGACAGGAGTGTAGAGCATGGTCTATGGACCCCTTTGCACATTGGGTGAAATCCAGAATGAGGATTAGAGTGTGCCCACTGGGTTCATAAAAGAGAGATCTATACCCAAATCTCAAGAATCTCAATAAAATATGCCATATAGAGAAGGGATAAAGGGACCGACCTCATCCCCTATCAGACCACATAGAAATGAATTGGCCAGAAATGATGCAGGAGACTATGGACTCTGAAAAACAATCTGAGGGGTTTGAAGTGGGGTGGGGGGGAGGTCGGGGTACCAGGTGGTGGGTATTATAGAGGGCACGGATTGCATGGAGCAGTGGGTGTGGTGAAAAAATAATGATACTGTTATGCTGAAAATAAATAAATGAAAAAAATTTAAAAAAAAAATAAGCCTTCTATGCTTGATGTGAAAGTGCTCAACTTTTGTTGTGTTACGTACACTTCCTTTTGTGAAGTGTTTGTTTAACCCATTGCTCAATTTTGAGAAAAAAAAAAAATATATATATATAGGCATATATTTTAATATTTAAATATATTATTTATCCATTGGAGGTTTAAGAATTGGCAACTTTGCGTTTTGTAGGGGAAAGGTCACTCATCTGGCCTATGTGGGTTGGATCCATTCCTGGCATAATCAAGATGGCAGGGGCAGAGAAAGACAAGGAAAGGAGACAGGAAAGAAAGACAGCCAGGAAAGGATGGTGGTGGTGGTGTGTGTGTGTGTGTGTGTGTGTGTGTGTGTGTGTGTGTGTCTTGTAGAGTGTGAGTGGTCCCCACAAAAAGGTGCCAGGACTGACAACTCCCAAGGTGAAATCCACAGGGGCCAGAATTCAATCAAGAGAGTCCACTAAGAAGGCGATTTGGTTCAATTCATGAGATGCCTTTGCAACACGAGGAATACAGTGGGAGAGGCAGTGTGGACAAGGAGGCCCCTGTGCCTTGAGGTTTCAGAGTTAGCAGAGAGGTCACTTCTTTCCTCAGTGTGTCTGACGACTTTTCTCCACAGGCTCTCTCTTGCTCATTCCCCTTATAGCACTGGCTTTGCTTTTTTGATTTGAGCATTGGAAAGAAGTACCTTACTTGAGGCCTTTGCGCTCATCATTTCCTCTGCTGGGCACACACTTACCCCATAATTCTTGATTTGCCTCTGTCTCTTACTTCAGATTTTTGTTCCAATGTCACCTTGTTCACAGAATTGGTTTACATACCCAAGAAAATAGCATGCCCTATTCACTCTGCTTTATCCTTGTTTTCCTTTTCTTCATACCATCTGCCACCCTCTGAAATGCTATTTATTTTCTTATTTGTTAATGTATTCCTTCTCCATTATTGAGTGATAGGGAATTTTGTTTTTTAGCACCCTATACTCATCACCTAGAAAATGTCTAAATCACGGCCAGGATGTAATTTGCATTTCTGGGATTTGGTAATTTTTTTTTTAATTAAAAGTGTGGAGAAGGGGGTGGGATTATGGACATTGGGGAGGGTATGTGCTTTGGTGAGTGCTGTGAAGTGTGTAAACCTGGTGATTCACAGACCTGTACCCCTGGGGATAAAAATATATGTTTATAAAAAATAAAAAATTATAAAAAAAAATAATAATAAAAGCTAAAAAAAAAAAAAGTGTGGAATACATGGCCTTTTGTCAATTAAGTGACTGAAACAAAAATCCCATAACTATTGTAGTACAGGGGATTCCCTGAATTGTATCATATCTATGTACAAAATATTAAAATGAACATTTAGACTACAAAATTAAAGGTAGCATTTTAATGCTGTGAGTAATACAACTGTGTGAAAATTAATCATGCTATTTGCCTCTATCCTTGAAGTCACCTCCACCACATGAAACCCAGCAATGATACACAAATTTCAGAGTTTCTTCTTCTGGGATTTTCAAAGGAACCAGAACTGCAACCCCTCATATTTGGGCTTTTCTTCTCCATGTACCTGATCACTGTGTGTGGAAACCTGCTCATCATCCTAGCCATCCACTCTGACTCCCACCTCCACACCCCCATGTACTTCTTCCTGGCCAACCTCTCCTTTGTAGACATCTCTTCCACTTCCACCACTGTCCCTAAGATGCTGATGAATATACAGACAGAAAGTGAAGTCATAACCTATGCAGGCTGTGTCACACAGATTTATTTTTTCATACTCTTTGCTGTTTTGGATATCTGTCTTCTGGCCGTGATGGCCTATGATCGCTATGTGGCCATCTGTCACCCCCTACACTACATGATCATCATGAACTCTCAGCTCTGTGGACTGCTGGTTCTGATGTCCTGGATCATGTGTATCCTGCATTCCCTGTTACAAACCTTAATGGTGTTGCGGCTATCCTTCTGTACAGAGGTAAAAATCCCCCACTATTTCTGTGAACTCAATCAGATGATCCAACTTGCCTGTTCTGATACCTTTCTTAATAATTTGGTGATGTATTTTGCAGCTGTCTTGCTGGGTGTTGGTCCTTTTGCTGGTATCCTTTACTCTTATTCTAAGATTGTTTCCTCCTTATGTGGAATATCATCAGCTCAGGGCAAGTATAAAGCATTTTCCACCTGTGCATCTCACCTTTCTGTTGTCTCCTTATTTTATTGTACAAGCCTAGGAGTGTACCTTAGCTCTGCAGCTACCCAGACCTCCCATGCAAGTGCAGTAGCCTCGGTGATGTACACTGTGGTCACACCCATGCTGAACCCCTTCATCTACAGCCTGAGGAACAAAGATGTAAAGAGGGCTCTGAAAACATTCTTTGTGAAGGAGACTCTATGTGGCCAATTGTCATAGGAAAGAACAAGTTCCTAAGGTTGCTTAGGCTTAGCTTCCTGAGCAAAATTTTATTGAACAAGTGTTTTTATTCAGTTCCTAATGCCAACGTAAAATGACTACATTAGTGTTTCAAGCACATTTATGCTCTGACAATTCAAGGGGTTAAACTCTGAAATGGTTCTCATTGGGCTAAAAAAATGTTTGCAAGATTTAGTTCATTCTGGAAGCTACAGGGAAGAATCTGTTTACTTTTTTATTCCTAAATCATTAAAATAGTGTAAAAAAATTCTAAATATATTTTTTATAAATAACAAATGCTTCACAATAAGGGATGAAATGACAGCTCTAAATTTACAAGTATGAAATTCCTAATCATTTGGCAAATGTGTCAAAAGCTGAGGTATGTCTTGCTCAAGGCATTTGTTTGGTTGGGGTTTACCTGATTTCAAGCTTTATCACAAAGCTGTGATCACCAAGACAGCATGGTACTGGCATAAAAACAGACACATAGACCAGTGGAACAGAGTAGAGAGCCCAGATATGGACCCTCAACTCTATGGTCAATTAATCTTCGACAAAACAGGAAAAAATATACAGTGGAAAAAAGACAGTCTCTTCAATAAATGGTGCTGGGAAAACTGGACAGCTATAAGTAAAAGAATGAAACTCGACCATTCTCTTACACCGTACACAAAGATAAACTCAAAATGGATAAGAGACCTCAATGTGAGACAGGAATCCATCAGAATCCTAGAGGAGAACATAGGCAGTAATCTCTTCGATATCAGCCACAGCAAATTCTTTCAAGAAATGTCTCCAAAGGCAAAGGAAACAAAAGTGAAAATAAACTTTTGGAACTTCATCAACATCAAAAACTTCTGCACAGCAAAGGAAACAGTCAAGAAAACAAAGAGGCAACCCACGGAATGGGAGAAGATACTTGAAAATGGCAGTACAGACAAAAGGTTGATATCCAGGATCTATAATGAACTCCTCAAACTCAACACACATGAAACAGGCAAACATATCAAAAAATGGGCAGAAGATATCAACAGACACTTCTCCAATGAAGACATACAAATGGTATCAGATACCTTAAAAAATGTTCATCATCACTAGCCATCAGGGAGATTCAAATTAAAACCACATTGAGATATCACCTTACACCAGTTAGAAAGGCTAAAATTAACAAAACAGGAAACAACATGTGTTGGAGAGGATGTGGAGAAGTGGGAACCTTCTTCCACTGTTGGTGGGAATGCAAGTTGGTGCAGCCTCTTTGAAGAACAGTGTGGAGAATCCTCAAGAAACTAAAAATAGAACTTCCCTATGACCCTGCCATTGCACTCCTGGGTATTTACCCCCAAGAATACCGATGTCATGAAAAGAAGGGCCATCTGTACCCCAATGTTTATAGCAGCAATGGCCACGGTCGCCAAAAGATGCCCTTCAACGGACGAATGGATAAGGAAGATGTGGTCCATATACACTATGGAGTATTATGCCTCCATCAGAAAGGATGAATACCCAACTTTTGTAGCAACATGGACGGGACTGGAAGAGATTATGCTGAGTGAAATAAATCAAGCAGAGAGAGTCAATTATCATATGGTTTCACTTATTTGTGGAGCATAACAAAAATCGTGGAGGACAAGGGGTGTTAGAGAGGAGAGGGAGGTGGGCTAAATTGGAAGGGGAGGTGAATCATGAGAGACTATGGACTCTGAAAAACAATCTGAGGGGTTTGAAGTGGCGGGGGTTGGGATGTTGGGGTACCAGGTGTTTGGTATTATAGAGGGCACGGATTGCATGGAGCACTGGATGTGGTGAAAAAATAATGAATACTGTTTTTCTGAAAATAAATAAATTGAAAAAATTAAAAAAAATAAAATTGTTTCCTTTTTCCCTCCCTTCCTCTATGAAAAAAAAAAAAGAAAATATTTTTTTAAAAAATTCTAAAAATGTTGGGGCGCCTGGGTGGCTCAGTGGGTTAAGCCTCTGCCTTCGGCTCAGGTCATGATCTCAGGGTCCTGGGATCTAGCCCTACGTCAGGCTCTCTCCCCAGCGGGGAGCCTGTTTCCCTTCCTCTCTCTCTGCCTGCCTCTCTGCTTACTTGTGATCTCTGTCTGTCAAATAAATAAATAAAAACTTTTAAAAATAAATAAATAAATAAATCTAAAAATGAAATTGATAAGATAGTTAGTTGGGAGAGAAAAATAAAAAGAAAGTGGAGAGGACCACATGGTCCTCTCAATTGATGCAGAAAAAGCATTTGACAAAATCCAGCATCCGTTCCTGATCAAAACGCTTCAAAGTATAGGGATAGAGGGAACATTCCTGAACCTCATCAAATCTATCTATGAAAGACCGACAGAAAATATTATCCTCAATGGGAAAAGCTTGCAGCCTTCCCGTTGAGATCAGGAACAAGACAAGGATGCCCACTCTCACCACTCTTGTTCAACATAGTATTAGAAGTCCTAGCAACAGCAATCAGACAACAAAGAGAAATAAAAGGTATCCAAATTGGCAATGAAGAAGTCAAAATCTCTCTCTTCGCAGATGACATGATTCTTTATATGGAAAACCCAAAAGACTCCACCCCCAAACTATTAGAACTCATACAGCAATTCAGCAATGTGGCAGGATACAAAGTCAATGTGCAGAAATCAGTGCCTTTCTTATACACTAACAATGAAAATACAGAAAGGGAAATTAGAGAATCGATTCCATTTACTATAGCACCAAGAACCATAAGATACCTGGGAATAAACCTAACCAAAGAGGTAAAGGATCTGTACTTGAGGAACTACAGAACACTCATGAAAGAAATTGAAGAAGACACAAAAAGATGGAAGACCATTCCATGCTCTTGGATTGGAAGAATAAACATGGTTAAAATGTCTCTACTGCCTAGAGCAATGTATACTTTTAATGCCATTCCGATCAAAATTCCACGAGTATTCTTCAAAGAGCTGGAGCAAATAATCCAAAAATTGTATGGAATCAGAAGAGACCCCGAATCACTAAGGAAATGTTGAAAAACAAAAATAAAGCTGGGGGAATCACGTTACCTGATTTCAAGCTTTATTACAAAGCTGTGATCACCAAGATAGCATGGTACTGGCATAAAAACAGACACATAGACCAGTGGAACAGAGTAGAGATCCCAGATATGGACCCTCAACTCTATGGGCAATTAATTTTCGACAAAACAGGAAAAAATATACACTGGAAAAAAGACAGTCTCTTCAATAAATGATGCTGGGAAAACTGGACACCTATAAGCAGAAGAATGAAACTCGACCATTCTCTTACACCATACACAAAGATAAACTCAAAATGGATAAGAGACCTCAATGTGAATAGGGAATCCATCAGAATCCTAGTGGAGAACATAGGCAGTAGCCTCTTCGATATCAGCCACAGCATCTTGTTTCAAGATATGTCTCCAAAGGCAAAGGAAACAAAAGTGAAAATAAACTTTTGGGACTTCATCAAAATCAAAAGCTTCTGCACAGCAAAGGAAACAGTCCAAAAAACAAAGAGGCAACCCACGGAATGGGAGAAGATATTTGCAAATGACAGTACAGACAAAAGGTTGATATCCAGGATCTATAATGAACTCCTTAAACTCAACACACATGAAACAGGCAAACATATCAAAAAATGGGCAGAAGATATCAACAGACACTTCTCCAATGAAGACATACAAATGGTCAGACACATGAAAAAATGTTCATCATCACTAGCCATCAGGGAGATTCAAATTAAAACCACATTGAGATATCACCTTACATCAGTTAGAATGGCCAAAATTAACAAAACAGGAAACAACATGTGTTGGAGAGGATGTGGAGAAAGAGGAACCCTCTTCCACTGTTGGTGGGAATGCAAGTTGGTGCAGCCTCTTTGGAGAACAGTGTGGAGATTCCTCAAGAAATTAAAAATAGAACTTCCCTATGACCCTGCCATTGCACTCCTGGGTATTTACCCCCAAGAATACAGATGTCGTGAAAAAAAAGGCCATCTGTACCCCAATGTTTATAGCAGCAATGGCCACGGTCGCCAAACTATGGAAAGAACCAAGATGCCCTTCAACGGACGAATGGATAAGGAAGATGTGGTCCATATACACACTATGGAGTATTATGCCTCCATCAGAAAGGATGAATACCCAACTTTTGTAGCAACATGGACGGGACTGGAAGAAATTATGCTGAGTGAAATAAGTCAATCAGAGCAAGTGAATTATCATATGGTTTCACTTATTTTTGGAGCATAACAAATATCATGGAGGACAAGGGGTGTTAGAGAGGAGAGGAGAGTTGGAGTAAATTGGAAGGGGAGGTGAATCATGAGAGACTATGGACTCTGAAAAACAATCTGAGGGGTTTGAAGTGGAGGGGGTTGGGAGGTTGGGGTACCAGGTGGTGGGTATTATAGAGGGAACAGATTGCATGGAGCACTGGGTTTGGTGAAAAAATAATGAATACTGTTTTTCTGAAAATAAATTAAATAATTTAATTAAAAAAATTTTTTTAAAGTTCAGTTTAGAAGATTATTATGGAATTGGATGTACTGGACATCTCACTGTGACAGTAAATAGGTTAAAAAATTATCTATATAATAATAAAAAATTAACTATATAAAAAAATGAGCCAGAATAGTGGGATCGAATTAATAATAATAATTGCCGTATGAAGTAGTGGTGGTTGTTCTCTTGTTGTCTTTTTGTTTGTTTTTCCTTTCCTGGTTGGTTTTCTAGGAGAGGGGCCTTCCACGTGGGATTTCAGTCTATGATGTTCTCTGAGTTAAGTCCTCCCGCCCCCCCCTCAAGGGGGTGGGCTCTGAGGAAACCGGTTTTTTCAGACTTTTGTTCTCTGAAGGTTTTTATATTTGTTCACTTTTGTTTTTCTCTCTCGCCTTGACCGCTTTTGATGGTTTTTGTAGGTTTAGAGGAAAGCAAACTGCACCCTGACCTCCCTCTCAGAGAGAAGCCACAGTCTGGCTGCAGAGCCCAAATAAATCCCCCCTTGGCCACTGGCAGAGCAGGTTCCCTGTAGCGGTCCATGAAGACTCAGGATTTTTTGCTTGTACCAAAAACCGTGGCAGTGGCAGCTGTCTGAGCAGCTCCAGACGGCCAGAGAAGTTCCAAGCAGTGATCGCACACTGAGATTTTACCGCTGGCCTGGGCTGGGAGTTCCGGGTCTTCCTGGTCTGGGAGCAGCCGGCTGGCGCCTGTGTGAACCTCTCTCAGGGGAGGGAGCGAGGCACGACTCTGACTCGGATGGCTTGGTAGGGCACTCGCATGGGGACTGCAAAAAGGCTATGCTTCTGTTGGCTGGTGAGGCTCCCTGCCACTCTCCGGAGCCCGGTGCAACGCACTCTCAGGCGCGCTGGTGGTTCAAGGACTGAGACCTGGTTTCTCTGCTGCACTCTCTCTGGCTCTGCGCCAGGGGTGGCTGTCCTGGCTCTCCAGACTTAAGCCCCGACCCTAACACCCCAATTCCTGCAATTCCCCCCCGCCCCGTGATCCTTTGCTCTTTTGGAGTGCTTTCTACCAGACTCCCGAGTTAATGCTGGTCCCCAGGCACAGGGCACTCTCGTATTGGGGTATTAATTTCCAATGGGTCGCCTCTGGTGACTTCCTCCCCCTTTTGTGTATCTTCCGATATCAGTCCGACTTTCCCACTCTGCTTTACCTGCCCACTGGCGTCTTCTGCTCCAGTAGAGATCCAGACGTGTATAATTCTGATCTCAGGCTGATTTCATGAGTGATTGGCGTTCTTTGGAAGGTAATCAGCTCACTTTAGGGTACAGGTTGAAAGGGTGCCTCCTCCTACTTCCCCGCAATCTTGTCTCCCCTTATTCACACCATTAGTTTTTGATGTACCATTCAAGGATTTGTTAGTTTTATATAATTTAAATTTTAATCATGAATTACTTTTACCTTAATTCTTCAAAGGCCTCAAAATCAGAACCATATTTATATCTATGCAGTGGGAAATTCTCTGTACCATCAAATGGGGCCAAATCTCTCCAAAATTAACTTCAATGTCTCTATTTAATGTGTGATGTCAACACAAAATGCCTTGGCCCAAGGGCAGGTAAGTGAATGATTTGGGAGACTCAAACTCAGTTCCTGTGAACAATATCTTATTAGATAAATATGTGATAGATTCCTTTTACTGTTGCAACAAATATCCATGTAAGTGTCTCAAAACCAATAATTCTCTGAAAGTTCTAGGGATCAGAAGCATGAAAGGCATCTGATGGGCTAAAATAATGATTTTCTTTGGGCCATGATACTTCTGGATGCTCTGGGGAGAAAATTCGCTTTCCCACTCCAGTGTCTAGTGGCTTCTGCATTGCTAGGCATATGGCCTTTCCTCCACCTGCAAAACCAGCACAATAGTAGTTTCAGGTGTCTCTCCGACTCCATTCTTCTTCCTCACTCTTCCACATTTAGAGGGCCATTTTAATTGTACTAGTTCAACATGGATAATCCAGGCTTATTTTCTTGTTGTAGAATAATGATTAGTAGCTTTATTCTATCTGCTATCTTAATTACCCCACTAAGTAAGCTAACATTTTCAAATGTTCTTCCAGATGACATCTTTTGGAGGCCATTCTTGTGCCTACTATAAAATTTTCTCAGTATATATTACTTGGTATCTCCCAAGAGCCTTTTCACTTAAAAAATTGAGTGTAGAATTTTTTTCCACCCAAAGAGTGAGTGAAAAAATATTCTTTCAAAAATACGTGCAAGGAAGATTCCCAGTGGAGAAGCCCTGAAACTACCTACATGTGACTCTAACACAGCCCACAGCCTTGCTCTCAAATTATGCTACACAGACCAAGACCTGTAGCATCAACACCACCTAGGAGCTTATTAGAAATACAAGGTCTTGGGTGCCTGGGTTTCTCAGTTGGCTAGGCAACTGCCTTCAGTTCAGGTCGTGATCCTGGAGTCCCAGAACCGAGTCCCACATTGGGCTTCCAGCTTGCCAGGGAGTCGGATTCTCCCTCTGACTCTCTCCCCATCTCATACTCTCTCATTCTCTCATTTCTCTCATTCTCTCTCTCTCTCTCAAATAAATAAAATCTTTAAAATAAAAAAGATTAAAAAAAAAAAAAAAAGAAATGCAGTGTCTCTAGGGGATCCTGCATGGATGTTGGAGAGGCTCAGTCAGTTAAGTGTCCACTCTTGGATTTGGCTCAGGTCTTGATCTCAGAGTCCTGAGATTGAGCCTCATGTCAGGCTCCATGTTCAGCTCAGTCGGCTTGACATTCTCTTTCTCCCTCTGCCCATCCCCCAGCTCTCAATAGATAAACAAATCAATAAAATCTTGTTAAAAATGCAGTCTCCAGGCCCACTGCAGTCCTGATGAGTCAGAATTTGCATTTTAACTACAAACTTCAGTGATTTGTGTGTAGAATGAAGGTGAGACCTGGTCTAGAATCCTATTTCTCATCTTCTCACTGTCAGCAGTGGGGCTGGATAATTACTTTTGCTGGGTGCTGGCATGTGGGTTACAGGTATTTGGCAGCAGCCTTTCAGACATGGACAAATATTCCCAGTTGAGAACCACCATACCATTGGATGTTCTTTCCTATTTTACTGAAGATTAGTTGATCTTAGAGTTGAGGGTCATTTCTGGGGTCTCTATTGTGTCCCATTCATCTATGTATCTTTTTTTTGTGACAATATCATGCTGTCTTGATGATCACAGTTTTGTAAAATGGTTTGAAGTCAGGCATTGTGATGCCACCACCTTTGATTTTTTTTAATTTATTTTTTAATTTATTTTCAGCATAACGGTATTCATTATTTTTGCACCACATCCAGTGCTCCATGTAATCCATGCCCTCTCTAATACCCACCACCTGGTTCCCGCAACCTCCCACCCCCCGCCATTTCAAACCCCTCAGATTGTTTTTCAGAGTCCATAGTCTCTCGTGTTTTTTTTTAAACAATCTTTTTTTAAATTAAATTAATTTATTTATTTTCAGAAAAACAGTATTCATTATTTTTTCACCACACCCAGTGCTCCATGCAATCCATGCCCTCTATAATACCCACCACCTGGTACCCCAACCACCCACCCCCCCGCCACTTCAAACCCCTCAGATTGTTTTTTAGAGTTCATATTCTCTCATGATTCATCTCCCCTAAACAATCTTATGGTAATTCAGAGTCTTTTCTTGGTTCATACACATTTTAGGATTGTTCCTTCCAGCTCTGTGAAAATGTCAATGGTATTTTGGTAGGAATTGCATTTAAAGTGTAGATTTCTCTGGGCAGCATAGATATTTTAATGATGTTTATTCTTCCAATCCATGAGCATGGAATGTTTTTCCATCTCTTTGTGTCTTCCTCGATTTCTTTCATAAGCATTCTGTAGTTTCTAAGGTGATCAGGATGACATTGAAAGTATAGCTTGCTCTAGGCAGCATAGACATTTTAACAATGTTTATTCTTCCAATCCATGAGCATGTACTGTTTTTTCCATCTTTTTGTGTCTTCTTCAATTTCTTTCATGAGTGTTCTGTAGTTCTTTGAGTATAGATCCTTTACCACTTTGGTTAGGTTTTTTCCCAAGGTATCTTGTGGTTTTTGGTGCTACTATAAAAGGAATCAATTCCCCAATTTCCCTTTCTACGTTTCGTTGTTAGTGTAAAAGAAAGGAACTGATTTCTGTGCATTTATTTTGTATCCTGCCACACTACTAAATTGCTGTGTGAGTTCTAGTAATTTGGGGGTGGAGTCTTTTCGGTTTTCCACCTAAAATATCATGTCATTTTCAAAGTGTTGGAACAAACAATCCTAAAAGTTGTATGGAACCAGAAAAGACCCTGAATTGCAAAGGAAATGTTGAAAAAGAAAAACAAAGATAGGGGCATCAAATTGTCTGATTTTGAGCTTTATTACAAAGCTGTGATCACCAAGAGAGCATGTTACTGGCATAAAAACAGACACAAAGACAAATGGAACAAAGTAGAGAGCCCAGATATGGACCTTCAACTTTATGGTCAAATAATCTTCGACAAAGCAGGAAAAAATTTACAGTGGAAAAGACAGCCTCTTCAATAAATTGTGCTGGGAAAATTGAACAACTATGTATAGAAGAATGAAACTCAACCATTCTCTCACACCATACACAAAAATGAACTCAAAATGGATGGAAGACCTCAATGTGAGACAGGAATCCATCAGAATCCTAGAGAAGATCACAGGCAGTAACCTCTTCGACATTGGCCACTGCAACTTTTTCAAGACATGTCTCCAAAGGCAAGGGAAACAGAAGTGAAAATGAACTTTTGGGACTTCATCAAGTTAAAACGCTTCTGAATAGCAAAGTAAACAGTCAACAAAACTAAGAAGTAACCCATGATATGGGGGAAGACACTACAGATGAAGGGCTGATATCCAAGATCTATAAAGAACTTCTTAAACTCACCACGCAAAAAACAGATAATCAAGTGAAAAAATGGGCAGAACATACGAACAGTCTCTTCAATGAAGAGATACAAATGGCTAGCAGACACATGAAAAAATGTTCATCATCATTAGCCATCAGGGAAATTAAATAAAAATGTCATTGAGATACCACCTTAAACCAGTTAGAATGTTAAAGATTAACAAGGCAAGAAACAATAAATATTGGACAGGATGTGGAGAAAGGGGAACCCTCTTACACTGTTGATGGGAATGCAAGTTGGTGCACTTTGGAAAACGGTGTGGAGATTCCTCAAAAAATTTAAAAAATAGAGCTACCCTATGACCTGGCAATTGTACTACTGGGTATTTACCCCAAAGATACTGATGGAGTGAAAAGAAGGGCCATCTGTACCCCAATTTTCATAGCAGTAAGGTCCACAATGGCCCAACTGTGGAAAGAGCTGAGACAGCCTTCAATTGACAAATGGATAAAGAAGATGCAGTCCAGACTCAGCTATGCCACTTCCTCCACCACTTCCTTCTCCTCACCAGCACTAAACCTGGGACTGGACAGAGCGGAGTTGTGCATGTTGCAGAAGGGGGGTATGGGCCAGGGGAGGATAGGTTTGTTTCATGGACCCAGAGCCAGAACTGGGATCAGGAATTACCTTGAGACCTATGTGGTGAAATGTTGCTGGAAATTAAGGAAGAAAACATACCCTTTGAGATGGAAGAGAAGAAAAGCAGAAATCCTAGAAACAGAAAATCAATCACTTTCTGAAAGGTAGGACCTGTGGAGAAGTGAATTCAAAGTGATGGGAAAATAGACCGCAGGGGGAGGGGCTGGCTCCTGGGAAGTGGCGGAGCAATAGAGCACAAAATCAGAACTTTTAAAAGTCTGCTACACTGAGGGACATCACTCCAGAGGCTAAACCGGGTGAAGCTCACGTGGGGACAGCGTGGTCTCAGGTCCTGCAGGGTCACAGAAGGATTGGGGGGTGTCTGAGTATCACAGAGCTCACATGTATTAGAGTGGGGAAGCTACAGGATGGAGCTGAGGAGTGAGCTCTCAATCGGGTGTACCTTAAACTATGATCTGTGCCACAGTAAGGCCACTGCTCTTTGAGCAGGAACCCCATAAGTGGCAGATCTGGGGAGACCCCCCTGGAACAGTATGAAGGGTTTGAGACTCTGGGTGGGGCTGTGTACCAGAGACAGAGAGGCTCAGTCTCAGGCTGGATGAGCTTGGAGCATGGCCTGAGACGGGGAGATGGGAGTGATTGAGCACTATTTTCTGAGGGTGCACTGAGGAGTGGGGCGCCGAGCTCTTGGCTCCTGTGGGCTAGAGATTGGGAAGCTCCATTTTCATTCCTCTCCTCCAGAATTCTATGGAAAGTATTCAGGGAATAAAAGCACCCAAGAGCTAGTGAACCCGAGCAGATTACATAGCCCGGCCCCTGGCAGGAGTGGTGCAATTCCACCTCAGGCAAAGACCATTGAGAATCACTACAGTAGGCCCCCTATTGCAGATGATCAGCAATAAATCCAGCCAAACCAAGTTCACTTATCAAGAAGAGTGGAATTCCGGAGGAGGAATGTTTTGTTTTTTTGACTGTTTCCTTTGCTGTGCAGAAGCTTTTGATTTTGATGAAGTCCCAAAAGTTTATTTTCCCTTTTGTTTCCTTTGCCTTTGCAGACATAACTTGAAAGAAGTTGCTGTGGCTGATATCAAAGAGATTACTGCCTATGTTCTCCTCTAGGATTCTGAAAGATTCCTGTCTCATGTTGAGGTCTTTTATCCATTTTGAGTTAATCTTTGTGTACGGTGAAAGAGAATGATCGAGTTTCATTCTTCTACTTATAGCAGTCCAGTTTTCCAAGCACCATTTATAGAAGAGACTGTCTTTTTTCCAGTGTATATTTTTTTCCTTTTTTGTCGAAGATTAATTGACCATAGAGTTGAGGGTCCATATCTGGGCTCCCTACTCTGTTCCACTGGTCTATGTGTCTGTTTCTATGCCAGTACCATGCTGTCTTGGTGATCACAGCTTTGTAATAAAGCTTGAAATCAGGTAACGTGATGTCCCCAGCTTTATTTTTGTTTTTCAATATATCCTAAGCAATTCAGGGTCTCTTCTAATTCCATACAATTTTTGGATTATTTGCTCCAGTTCTTTGAAGAATACCGGTGGAATTTTGGTCGGAATGGCATTAAAAGTATACATTGCTCTAGGCAGTATAGACATTTTAACCATGTTTATTCTTCCAATCCAAGAGCATGGAATGGTCTTCCATCTTTTTGTGTCTTCTTCAATTTCTTTCATGAGTGTTCTGTAGTTCCTCAAGTACAGATCCTTTACCTCTTTGGTTAGGTTTATTCCCAGGTATCTTATGGTTCTTGGTGCTATAGTAAATGGAATCGATTCTCTAATTTCCCTTTCTGTATTTTCATTGTTAGTGTATAAGGAAGCCACTGATTTCTGCACATTGACTTTGTATCCTGCCACGTTGCTGAATTGCTGTATGAGTAGTTTGGGGGTGGAGTCTTTTGGGTTTTCCATATAAAGAATCATGTCATCTGCGAAGAGAGAGATTTTGACTTCTTCATTGCCAATTTGGATACCTTTATTTCTCTTTTTTGTCTGATTGCTGTTGCTAGGACTTCTAATACTATATTGAACAAGAGTGGTGAAAGTGGGCATCCTTGTCTTGTTCCTGATCTCAACGGGAAGGCTGAAAACTTTTTCCCATTGAGGATGAAATTTCCTGCGGGTCTTTCATAGATAGATTTGATGATGTTCAGGAATGTTCCCTCTATCCCTATACTTTGAAGCGTTTTAATCAGGAACGGATGCTGGATTTTGTCACATGCTTTTTCTGTATTGATTGAGAGAACCATCTGGTTCTTCTCTCTTCTCATATTAATTTGTTGTATCACATTGATTGATTTGCGAATGTTGAACCATCCTTGAAGCCCAGGAATGAATCCCAACTGATCATGGTGGATAATCTTTTTAATGTGCTGTTGGATCCTGTTGGCTAGGATCTTGTTGAGAATCTTAGCATCCATATTCATCAGTGATATTGGTCTGAAATTTTCCTTTTTGGTAGGGTCTTTGCCTGGTTTGGTGATCAGGGTAATGCTGGCTTCATAGAAAGAGTCTGGAAGTTTTCTTTCTGCTTCCATTTTTTTGAAACAGCTTCAGGAGAATAGGTGTTATTTCTTCTTTGAAAGTCTGGTAGAATTCCTCAGGGAATCCATCAGGTCCTGGGCTCTTGTTTTTTGGGAAGTTTTTGATCACTGTTTCAATCTCGTTACTAGATATCGGTCTAATCAGGTTGTTGATTTCTTCTTGGTTCAATTTTGGTAGTTTAGTTTTCCAGTAGTGCATCCATTTCATCTAGGTTGCTAAGCTTATTGGCATCTAACTGTTGATAATAACTTCTGATGATTGTTTCTACTCCTTGGTGTTACTTGTGATCGCTCCCTTTTCATTCATAACTTTATGAATTTGGGCTTTCTCTCTTTTCCTTTGGATTAGTGTGGCCAATGTTTGATCCTCCAGTTCTTTAAGGTGTAGAGATAGCTGGTGTATTCTGGATTTTTACATTTTTTTAAGGGAGGCTTGGATGGCTATGTATTTCCCCCTTAGGACCACCTTTGCTGTATCCCATAGGTTTTGGACTGAAGTGTCTTCATTGTCATTGGTTTCCATGAATTGTTTCAGTTCTTCTTTGATCTCTTGGTTGATCCAAGCATTCTTAAGCAAGGTGGTCTTTAGCTTCCAGGTGTTTGAGTTCCTTCTGAATTTCCTTGTGATTGAGCTCCAGTTTCAAAACATTGTGATCTGAGAATATGCAGGGAATAATCTCAGTCTTTTGGTATCAGTTGAGTCTTGATTTGTGACCCAGTATGTGGTCTATTCTGGAGAAGGCTCTGTGTGCACTTGAGAAGATTGAGTATTCTGTTGTTTTAGGGTGGAATATTCTGCAAATATCTATGAGGTCCATCTGGTCCAATGTGTCATTCAATGCTCTTGTTTCTTTATTGATTTTCTGCTTCGATGATCTGTCTATTTCTGAGAGAGGGGTGTTAAGATCTCCTATGATTAGTGTATTCATATCAATATCTGCAACAGAGCTAACAGCTATCAACATAGACAATATGTCGTAAAGAGAATTCAGGCTAACAATTATCCAGGCAATAGCTAGGTTGGAGAAAGCCATGGATGACCAAACGGAATTGATTAAGGCCGAACTGAAAGCGACCAGACAGGATGTTCACAATGTTAGGGTGGAGCTTAAAGCTGCCAGGGAGGATGTCAATAAAAACGTATCTATCAATAATCACTCTCAATGTGAAAAGACTTCAAAGGTAACTCGATGTCAATAAAAACATATCTATCAATAATCACTCTCAACGTGAATGGCCTAAATGCACCCATAAAACGATACAGGGTTGCAGATTGGATATAACGACAGGACCCATCCATATGTTGTCACCAAAAGACCCATTCTGAACCTAAAGATACACCCAGACTGAAAGTGAAGGGATGGAGAAGCATCTTTCATGCCAAAAGAAGGCTGGGGTAGCGATTCTCATATCAGCTAAATTAGACTCTAAACTAAAGACTGTAGTCAGAGATACAGAAGGACACTACATAATCCTTAAAGGGACTATCCACCAAGATGATCTAACAATTATAAATACCTATGCCCCCAATATGTGAGCAGCCAATTACATAAGAAAACTGTTAATGAAGATAAAAAGTCATATTGATATGAACACTCCACTGGGTGTGGTGCAAAATAATGAATAATGTTCTGCTGAAAATAAATAAAAAATAAATTTAAAGTATTAAGGGTAACTTAATTTATCATTTTTTAAATTATGTTCAGTTAGCCACTGTATGTAGTACACCATTAGTTGTTTTTATTTATTTTTTATTATCAGCATAACAGTATTCATTATTTTATCGCCACATCCAGTGCTCCATGCAATCTGTGCCCTCTGTAATACCAAACACCTGGTACCCCAACATCCCACCCCCCGCCCCTTCAAAACTCTCAGATTGATTTTCAGAGTCCATAGTCTCTCATGGTTCACCTCCCCTTCCAATTTCCCCCAACTTCCTTCTCCTCTCTAACTCCCCATGTCCTCCATGCTATTTGTTATGCTCCACAAATAAGTGAAACCATATGATAATTGACTCTCTCTGCTTGACTTATTTCACTTAGCATAATCTCTTCCAGTCCTGTCCATGTTGCTACAAAAGTTGGGTATTCGTCCTTTCTGATGGAGGCATAATACTCCATAGTGTATATGGACCACATCTTCCTTATCCATTCGTCCATTGAAGGTCATCTTGGTTCCTTCCACAGTTTGGCGACCGTGGCCATTGCTGCTATAAACATTGGGGTACAGATGGCCCTTCTTTTCACTCCATCTGTATCTTTGGGGTAAATACCCAGGAGTGCAATGGCAGGGTCATAGGGAAGTTCTATTTTTAATTTCTTGAGAAATCTCTACACTGTTCTCCACAGTGGCTGCAGCAACTTGCATTCCCACCAACAGTGTAAGAGGATTCCCCATTCTCCACATCCTCTCCAACACATGTTGTTTCCTGTCTTGCTAATTTTGGCCATTCTAACTGGTGTAAGATGATATCTCAATGTAGTTTTAATTTGAATCTCCCTGATGGCTAGTGATGATGAACATTTTTTCATGTGTCTGATAGCCATTTGTATGTCTATATTGGAGATGTGTCTGTCCATATCTTCTGCCCATTTTTTGATATGATTGTCTGTTTTGTGTGTGTTAAGTTTGAAGAGTTCATTATAGATCCTGGATATCAACCTTTTGTCTGTACTGTTGTTTGCAAATATCTTCTCCCATTATGTGGGTTGCCTCTTTGTTTTCTTGACTGTTTCCTTTGCTGTGCAGAAGCTTTTGGTTTTGATGAAGTCCCAAAAGTTTATTTTCGCTTTTGTTTCCTTTGCTTTTGGAGACATAACTTGAAAGAACTTGCTGTGGCTGATATCGAAGTGATTACTGCTTACTGTCTCACGTTTAGGTCTTTTATCCATTTTGAGTTTATCTTTTTGTATGGTGTAACAGAATGGTCGAGTTTCATTCTTCTACATATAGCTGTCCAGTTTTCCCAGCACCATTTATTGAAGAGACTGTCTTTTTCCCACTGTATATTTTTTACTGTTTTGTCGAAGATTATTTGAACATAGAGTTGTGGGTCAATATCTGGGCTCTCTACTCTGTTCCCCTGGTCTATATGTCTGCTTTAATGCCAGTACCATGCTGTCTTGGTGATCACAGCTTTGTAATAAAGCTTGAAATCAGGTAACGTGATGCCCGAGTTTTATTTTTGTTTTTCAACATTTCCTTAGTGATTCAGGTTCTCTTCTGATTCCATACAAGTTTTTGGATTATTTGCTCCAGCTCTTTGAAGAATACCGGTGGAATTTTGATCAGAATAGCATTAAAAGTATAGATTGTTCTAGGCAGTAGAGAAATTTTAAAAATGTTTATTCTTCCGATCCAAGAGCATGGAATGGTCTTCCATCTTTTTGTGTCTTCTTCAATTTCTTTCATGAGTGTTCTGTAGTTCCTCAAGTACAGATCCTTTACCTCTTTGGTTAGGTTTATTCCCAGGTATCTTATGGTTCTTGGTGCTACAGTAAATAGAATTTCCCTTTCTGTATTTTCCTTGTTAATGTATAAGAAAGCAACTGACTTCTGTACATTTTTTTTGTATCCTGCCACATTGCTGAATTGCTGTATGAGTTCTAGTAGTTTGGGAGTTGAGTCTTTTGGGTTTTCCATATAAAGAATCATGTCATCTGTGAAGAGAGAGAGTTTGACTTCTTCATTACCAATTTGGATACGTTTTATTTCTCTTTGTTGTCTGATTGCTGTTGCTAGGACTTCTAATACTATGTTGAACAAGAGTGGTGAGAGTGGGTGTCCTTTTTGTGTTTCTGATCTCAACGGAAGGCTACAAGCTTTTTCCCATTGATGATGATATTTTCTGTGGGTCTTTGATAGATAGATTTGATGAAGTTCAGGAATGTTCCTTCTATCCCTATAATTTGAAGCTTTTTAATCAGGAACCGAAGCTGGATTTTGTCAAATGCTTTTTCTGCATCAGTTGAGAGAACCATGTGGCTCTTCTCTCTTCTCTTATTAATTTGTTCTATGACATTCATTGATTTGAGAATGTTGAACCGTCCTTGTAGCCCAGGGATGAATCCCACCTGGTCATGGTGGATAATCTTTTTAATGTCTGTTGGATCCTGTTTGCTAGAATCTTGTTGAGAGTCTTAACATCCATATTTGGGGATCAAGGTAATACAGGCTCTTTAGAAAGAGTCTGGAAAATTTCCATCTGCTTCAATTTTTTGAAACAGCTTCAGGAGAATAGGTGTTATTTCTTCTTTGAAAGTTTGGTAGAATTCCCCAGGGAATCCATCAGGTCCTGGGCTCTTGTTTTTTGGGAGGTTTTTGATCACTGCTTCAATTTCGTTAATAGATATCAGTCTATTCAGGTTGTCAATTTCTTCCTTGTTCAATTTGGTGAGTTTATAGTTTTCCAGGAATGCATCCTTTTCATCTAAATTGCTTAGCTCATTGGTATCTAGCTTTTGATGATTGTTTCTACTTTCTTGGTGTTCTTTGTGATCTCTCCCTTTTCATTCATAATATTATGAATTTGGGCTTTCTCTCTTTTCTTTTGGATTAGTGTGGCCAATGGTTTATCTATCTTATTCTTTCAAAAAACCAGCTTCTAGTTTCATTGATACATTCTACTATATCTCTGGTTTGTACCTCATCGATCTCAGCTCTAATCTTCATGATTTCCCTTCTTATGTGTGGAGTTGCCTTGATTTGTTTTTGATTCTCCAGTTCTTTAATGTGTAGAGACAGCTACTTTGTTCTGGATTTTTTAATTTTTTTGAGGGAGGCTTGGATGGCTATGTTTTTCCCCCTTAGGACCGCCTTTCCTGCATCCCATAGGTTTTGGATCTAAGTGTCTTCATTCTCATTGTTTTCCATGAATTGTTTCAGTTCTTCTTTGATCTCCTGGTTGAACCAAGCATTCTTAAGCAAGGTGGTCTTTAGCTTCCAGGTGTTTGAGTTCCTTCTGAACTTTTCCTTGTGATTGAGCTCCAGGTTCAAAGCATTGTGATCTGAGAATGTGCAGGGGATAATCAGTATTCTGAGTAATCAGGATTCCCCACCCAAACAAGAGAAAAAAAAGAAAAGAAAAAAGAGAGAGAGAGACAGGAAAGAAAGGGAAGATGAAAGAAAAAGTTCAGACCAAATGGGCCCCAAGGTAAGATTTATAAAGTATACAAACAAAAAGAAACAAACAAAAAGACTGATAAAAGTATATGACAAGAGGAGGAGTCAAGATGGTGGAGAAGTAGCACGCTGAGACTACTTCAGCTAGCCGGAGATCAGCTAGATAGCTTATCTAAAGATTGCAAACACCTGAAAATCCATCGGCAGATCGAAGAGAAGAAGAGCAGCAATTCTGGAAACAGAAAAACAACCACTTTCTGAAAGGTAGGACCGGCGGAGAAGTGAATCCAAAGCGACGGGAAGATAGACCCCGGGGGGAGGGGCCGGCTCCCGGCAAGCGGCGGAGCAACGGCGCACAAAATCAGGACTTTTAAAAGTCTGTTCCGCTGAGGGACATCGCTCCAGAGGCTAAACCGTGGCGAAGCCCATGCGGAGTCAGCGTGGCCTCAGGTCCCGCAGGGTCACAGAAGGATCGGGGGTGTCTGAGTGTCGCAGAGCTTGCGGGTATTGGAACGGGAAAGCCGGCAACAGAGACAGAGCCGACAGTAAGCTCACAGCTCGGTGTTACCTTGAACCGGTCGCAGGCTCAGTGAGCTCGGAGC
Source organism: Mustela erminea (assembly GCF_009829155.1). Lineage (NCBI taxonomy): Eukaryota > Metazoa > Chordata > Mammalia > Carnivora > Mustelidae > Mustela > Mustela erminea. Next base: position 11,653,133 of record NC_045614.1, read on the forward strand.
GCAGCCGGGGGTCAGGCAAACAGGAGTAACTGGGAGCTGTTCTCTGAGGGCGCACTGAGGAGTGGGGCCCCGGGCTCTCGGCTCCTCCGGGCTGGAGACCAGGAGGCTGCCATTTGTATTCCCGTCCTCCGGAACTCTACGGAAAGTGCTCAGGGAACAAAAGCTCCTGAAAGCAAACCCGAGCGGATTACTCACCCGGCCCCTGATAAGGGCGGTGCAATTCCGCCTGAGGCAAAGACACTTGAGAATCACTACAACAGGCCCCTCCCCCAGAAGATCAACAAGAAATCCAGCCGAGACCAAGTTCACCTACCAAGGACTGCGGTTTCAATACCAAGGAGAGCAGCAGAATTCCAGAGGAGAAAGCAAAGCACGGAACTCATGGCTTTTTCCCTGTGATTTTTTTTTAGTCTTGCAGTTAATTTAATTTTTTTTCTTTTTCATTTTTTGTTTTTTCCTTACCTTCTGGTAAAATTTTTTTTTAACTTTTACCTTTTTCTTTTTTAACGTTTTTTAACCAGTTTATCTAATATATATATTTTTTCTTTTTTATATTTTTCTTATTTTTTTTAGTTCTTTTCTTTTTTTTTCTTTTTTTTTTTTCTTTATTCCTTTTTGAACCTCTTTTTATCCCCTTTCTCCCCCCTCAAAATTTGGGATCTCTTCTAATTTGGTTAAAGCATATTTTTCTGGGGTTGTTGCCACGCTTTTAGTATTTTCCTTGCTCCTTCATATACTCTTATCTGGACAAAATGACAAGAAGGAAAAATTCAACACAAAAAAAAGAACAAGAGGCAGTACCGAAGGCTAGGGACCTAATCAATACAGACATTGGTAATATGTCAGATCCAGAGTTCAGAATGACAATTCTCAAGGTTCTAGCCGGGCTCGAAAAAGGCATGGAAGATATTAGAGAAACCCTCTCGAGAGATATAAAAGCCCCTTCTGGAGAAATAAAAGAACTAAAATCTAACCAAGTTGAAATCAAAAAAGCTATCAATGAGGTGCAATCAAAAATGGAGGCTCTCACTGCTAGGATAAGTGAGGCAGAAGAAAGAATTAGTGATATAGAAGACCAAATGACAGAGAATAAAGAAGCTGAGCAAAAGAGGGAAAAACAGCTACTGGACCACGAGGGGAGAATTCGAGAGATAAGTGACACCATAAGACGAAACAACGTTAGAATAATTGGGATTCCAGAAGAGAAGAAAGAGAGAGGGGAGCAGAAGGTATACTGGAGAGAATTATTGGGGAGAATTTCCCCAATATGGCAAAGGGAACGAGCATCAAAATTCAGGAGGTTCAGAGAACGCCCCTCAAAATCAATAAGAATAGGCCCACACCCCGTCACCTAATAGTAAAATGTACAAGTCTCAGTGACAAAGAGAAAATCCTGAAAGCAGCCTGGGAAAAGAAGTCTGTAACATACAATGGTAAAAATATTAGATTGGCAGCTGACTTATCCACAGAGACCTGACAGGCCAGAAAGAGCTGGCATGATATTTTCAGAGCACTAAACGAGAAAAACATGCAGCCATGAATACTATATCCAGCCAGGCTATCATTGAAAATAGAAGGAGAGATTAAAAGCTTCCAGGACAAACAAAAACTGAAAGAATTTGCAAACACCAAACCAGCTCTACAGGAAATATTGAAAGGGGTCCTCTAAGCAAAGAGAGAGCCTACAAGTGGTAGATCAGAAAGGAACAGAGACCATATACAGTAACAGTCACCTTACAGGCAATACAATGGCACTAAATTCATATCTCTCAATAGTTACCCTGAATGTTAATGGGCTAAATGCCCCTGTCAAAAGACACAGGGTATCAGAATGGATAAAAAAACAAAACCCATCTATATGTTGCCTCCAAGAAACTCATTTTAAGCCCGAAGACACCTCCAGATTTAAAGTGAGGGGGTGGAAAAGAATTTACCATGCTAATGGACATCAGAAGAAAGCAGGAGTGGCAATCCTTATATCAGATCAATTAGATTTTAAGCCAAAGACTATAATAAGAGATGAGGAAGGACACTATATCATACTCAAAGGGTCTGTCCAACAAGAAGATCTAAAAATTTTAAATATCTATGCCCCCAACGTGGGAGCAGCCAACTATATAAACCAATTAATAACAAAATCAAAGAAACACATAAACAATAATACAATAATAGTAGGGGACTTTAACACTCCCCTCACTGAAATGGACAGGTCATCCAAGCAAAAGATCAGCAAGGAAATAAAGGCCTTAAACGACACACTGGACCAGATGGACATCACAGATATATTCAGAACATTTCATCCCAAAGCAACAGAATACACATTCTTCTCTAGTGCACATGGAACATTCTCCAGAATAGATCACATCCTCGGTCCTAAATCAGGTCTCAACCGGTATCAAAAGATTGGGATCATTCCCTGCATGTTTTCAGACCACAATGCTCTAAAGCTAGAACTCAACCACAAAAGGAAGTTTGGAAAGAACCCAAATACATGGAGACTAAACAGCATCCTTCTAAAGAATGAATGGGTCAACCGGGAAATTAAAGAAGAATTGAAAAAAATCATGGAAACAAATGATAATGAAAATACAACGGTTCAAAACCTGTGGGACACAACAAAGGCAGTCCTGAGAGGAAAATATATAGCGGTTCAAGCCTTTCTCAAGAAACAAGAAAGGTCTCAGGTACACAACCTAACCCTACACCTAAAGGAGCTGGAGAAAGAACGAGAAAGAAACCCCAAGCCCAGAAGGAGAAGAGAAATCATAAAGATCAGAGCAGAAATCAATGATATAGAAACCAAAAAAACAATAGAATAAATCAATGAAACTAGGAGCTGGTTCTTTGAAAGAATTAATAAAATTGATAAACCCCTGGCCCGACTTATCAAAAAGAAAAGAGAAAGGACCCAAATAAATAAAATCATGAATGAAAGAGGAGAGATCACAACTAACACCAAAGAAATACAAACTATTATAAGAACATACTATGAGCAACTCTACGCCAATAAATTTGACAATCTGGAAGAAAATGATGCATTCCTAGAAACATATAAACTACCACAACTGAACCAGGAAGAAATAGAAAGCCTGAACAGACCCATAACCAGTAAGGAGATTGAAACAGTCATTAAAAATCTCCAAACAAACAAAAGCCCAGGGCCAGACGGCTTCCCGGGGGAATTCTACCAAACATTTAAAGAAGAACTAATTCCTATTCTCCTGAAACTGTTCCAAAAAATAGAAATGGAAGGAAAACTTCCAAACTCATTTTATGAGGCCAGCATCACCTTGATCCCAAAACCAGACAAGGATCCCATCAAAAAAGAGAGCTATAGACCAATATCCTTGATGAACACAGATGCGAAAATACTCAACAAAATACTAGCCAATAGGATTCAACAGTACATTAAAAGGATTATTCACCACGACCTAGTGGGATTTATTCCAGGGCTGCAAGGTTGGTTCAACATCCGCAAATCAGTCAATGTGATACAACACATCAATAAAAGAAAGAACAAGAACCATATGATACTCTCAGTAGATGCTGAAAAAGCATTTGACAAAGTACAGCATCCCTTCCTGATCAAAACTCTTCAAAGTGTAGGGATAGAGAGCACATACCTCAATATCATCAAAGCCATCTATGAAAAAGCCACCGCAAATATCATTCTCAATGGAGAAAAACTGAAAGCTTTTCCGCTAAGGTCAGGAACACGGCAAGGATGTCCATTATCACCACTGCTATTCAACATATTACTAGAGGTCCTAGCTTTAGCAATCAGACAACAAAAGGAAATTAAAGGCATCCAAATTGGCAAAGAAGAAGTCAAATTATCACTCTTCGCAGATGATATGATACTATATGTGGAAAACCCAAAAGACTCCACTCCAAAACTGCTAGAACTTATACAGGAATTCAGTAAAGTGTCAGGATATAAAATCAATGCACAGAAATCAGTTGCATTTCTCTACACCAACAGCAAGACAGAAGAAAGAGAAATTAAGGAGTCAATCCCATTTACAATTGCACCCAAAACCATAAGATACCTAGGAATAAACCTAACCAAAGAGGCACAGAATCTATACTCAGAAAACTATAAAGTACTCATGAAAGAAATTGAGGAAGACACAAAGAAATGGAAAAATGTTCCATGCTCCTGGATTGGAAGAATAAATATTGTGAAAATGTCTATGCTACCTAAAGCAATCTACACATTTAATGCAATTCCTATCAAAGTACCATCCATCTTTTTCAAAGAAATGGAACAAATAATTCTAAAATTTATATGGAACCAGAAAAGACCTCGAATAGCCAAAGGGATATTGAAAAAGAAAGCCAACGTTGGTGGCATCACAATTCCGGACTTCAAGCTCTATTATAAAGCTGTCATCATCAATACAGCATGGTACTGGCACAAAAACAGACACATAGATCAATGGAACAGAATAGAGAGCCCAAATAGACCCTCAACTCTACCGTCAACTAATCTTTGACAAAGCAGGAAAGAATGTCCAATGCAAAAAAGACAGCCTCTTCAATAAATGGTGTTGGGAAAATTGGACAGCCACATGCAGAAAAATGAAATTGGACCATTTCCTTACACCACACACAAAAATAGACTCAAAATGGATAAAGGACCTCAATGTGCGAAAGGAATCCATCAAAATCCTTGAGGAGAACACAGGCAGCAACCTCTTCGACCTCAGCCGCAGCAATATCTTCCTAGGAACAACGCCAAAGGCAAGGGAAGCAAGGGCAAAAATGAACTATTGGGATTTCATCAAGATCAAAAGCTTTTGCACAGCAAAGGAAACAGTTAACAAAATCAAAAGACAACTGACAGAATGGGAGAAGATATTTGCAAACAACATATCAGATAAAGGACTGGTGTCCAGAATCTATAAAGAACTTAGCAAACTCAACACCCAAAGAACAAATAATCCAATCAAGAATTGGGCAGAGGACATGAACAGACATTTCTGCAAAGAAGACATCCAGATGGCCAACAGACACATGAAAAAGTGCTCCATATCACTCGGCATCAGGGAAATACAAATCAAAACCACAATGAGATATCACCTCACACCAGTCAGAATGGCTAAAATCAACAAGTCAGGAAATGACAGATGCTGGCGAGGATGCGGAGAAAGGGGAACTCTCCTACACTGCTGGTGGGAATGCAAGCTGGTGCAGCCACTCTGGAAAACAGCATGGAGGTTCGTCAAAATGTTGAAAATAGAACTGCCCTATGACCCAGCAATTGCACTACTGGGTATTTACCCTAAAGATACAAACGTAGTGATCCAAAGGGGCACGTGCACCCGAATGTTTATAGCAGCAATGTCCACAATAGCCAAACTATGGAAAGAACCTAGATGTCCATCAACAGATGAATGGATCAAGAAGATGTGGTATATATACACAATGGAATACTATGCAGCCATCAAAAGAAATGAAATCTTGCCATTTGCGATAACATGGATGGAACTAGAGCGTATCATGCTTAGCGAAATAAGTCAGCAGAGAAAGACAACTATCATATGATTTCCCTGATATGAGGAAGTGGTGATGCAACATGGGGGCTTAAGTGGGTAGGAGAAGAATAAATGAAACAAGATGGGATTGGGAGGGAGACAAACCATAAGTGACTCTTAATCTCACAAAACAAACTGAGGGTTGCTGGGGGGAGGGGGTTTGGGAGAAGGGGGTGGGATTATGGACATTGGGGAGGGTATGTGTTTTGGTGAGTGCTGTGAAATGTGTAAACCTGGTGATTCACAGACCTGTACCCCTGGGGATAAAAACACATGTTTATATAAAATAAAAAAATTATAAAATAAAAAAAAAAGTATATGACAAGAGAAAAAAAATATATATATAGGCAAATAAAGGAAGAACCTCGTCAAAAAGAACCTCAAGTGTAAGATGTATATACTATCAGTACAAACACAAAGACACAGAGACACTGGTGGAAGAAAAAGATGGGAGAGTGGTTATGAATTCTCAGTCTGGCGAGGAAGGTTGTTTTGATTCTTCCTGGATGTATCTTGATATCTTTGTTAAAGGACTCAAATTCTAAGATAAAGGAGGATTATAAATTGGTTTACCTATAGGGATAGTTTTGATTCAGGAAAAGGAATTACTTTGAAGTTTAACTCTATATGAATATTAGAAAATAAAAATTAAAAAGGAATAAGCTATACTAAACTAAACTAAAATTTAAAAAAAGAAATTTAAAAAATAGAAATGCAAAAGAAAAACACAGGTGTATGTATGAAAAAGTTCAGGTTAGAAAGTTATTATGGAATTTGATGTACTGGACATCTCACTGTGATGGTAAATAGATTAAAACATTATCTATATTTTTAAAAAATGAGCCAGAATAGTGGGAACGAATTAAAAATTAAAGTTGTCCTATGAAGTAGTGGTGGTTGTTCTCTTGCAGTCTTTTTTTTTTTTTTTTCTTTCCTGGTTGGCTTTCTGGGGGAGGGACCTGCCACGTGGGTTTTCAGTAAATGATGTTCCCTGAATTATGTCCTGCCACCCCCCTCAAGTCGATGGGCTCTGAGGAAACCGGTTTTTTCAGGCTTTTGTTCTCTGGAGGTTTTTATATTTGTTCACTTTTGTTTTTCTCTCTCGCCTTGACCACTTTTGATGGTTTTTGTAGGTTTAGAGGAAAGGAAACTGCACCCTGACCTCCCCTCTCAGAGAGAAGCCTCAGTCTGCTCTCCTGTGGGTGCTGCGAGCCCATCTAAATTCCCTTTTAGCTGCTGGCAGAGCAGGTTCCAAGTCACGGTCCCTGGTGACGGAGGATCTTCTGCTTGTACACAAAACCACAGCAGTGGCAGCTGTCTGGGCAGCTCCAGACCACCAGAGAGGTTCCAAGCAGTGATGGAACACTGAGATTTTCCCACTGGCCCAGTATGGGAATGCCTGTTCTTTCTGGGTCTAATAGCACCGGGCTTGCGCACACCTCTCTCAGGGGAGGCTGTGGGTCATGCATGCGTCTCAGGCTCTGATTGCAGGGCGCAGGTCCAAGAGCACCAGGCTGGGCCTTCGTGCACCTCTCTCAGGGGAGAGTTTGGGGCAGGAGCGTGTCTCAGGCTCTGAAACAATGGTGCAGGTCTAAGAGCGCCAGGTGAGCCTTGTGCACCTCTCTCAGAGGAGGGTGAGGGGCACGCGTGTCTCAGGCTCTGTAGCACGGCTCAGCATTCTGCCATCTGGGGAGGCTCCCAGCCCCTCACAGGAGCCGGACCCCAGGCAATCTCGGGTGCGCTGGCGGCTCAGGGACCAAGACCTGGTTTCTCTGCCACACTCCCTCTGGCTCAGCACCAGGGGAAGCTGTCCTGGGTCTGGTGACTTAAGCCCCTGTCCCTAGCCACCCCGATTCCCACAATTTCCACCCCCGCCCCCCGCGATCCTTTGCTCTTTTTGAGTGTTTCACCCAGTCTCCAAGTTACTGCTGGTTCCCAGATGCAGGGCACTCTTGTATTAGGGGTATTACTTTCCAGTCGCCTCTGGTGACTCCCTCCCCCTTTTGTTTATCTTCCGATATCAGTCAGATGTTCCCACTCCACTTTACCTGTACACTGGTGTCTTCTGCCCCTGTAGAGATCCAGACCTTGTATTATTCTGATATCAGGCTTATTTCATGGGTGGTCGGAGTTCTTTGGTAGGTAATCAGCTCACTTTAGGGTACAGGTTGAAAGGGCGCCTCCTCCTACTTCCCCGCCATCTTGTCTCCCCCAATTTCCTTATTTCTAAAGGCAATGTGGGTTCATTACCCCAACTTCAGAAATGTTGTGAGGAATAAATGAAATGCATACAAGCACCTAATGAGTTCCAAGAAAACATTCAAGGTTAAGAGTATAGTTATGGATATCTGTGTGCACATTGTATATATCTATCAAATAAACACATTCATAAACATTTATGTAGACACAGACTAATTTATTTTATTTTTTATTAACATATGATGTACTATTTTTTTGAAGGGTACAGGTCTGCGATTCATCAGTCTTACACAATTCACAGCACTCACCATAGCACATACCCCCTCCAATGTCCATCACCCAGCTACCCCATCCCTCCCACCTTCCTCTCCTCCAGCAAAGCTCAGTTTGTTTCCTGAAATTAAGAGTCTCTAATCATTGGTCTCCCTCTCTGGTTTCATCTTGTTTCCTTTTTCCCTCCCCTCCCCTATGATCCTCAGTCTTCTTTCTCAAATTTCAGAGAGACTGATTTAAATCCCCTCTATTGTGTTGAAAGAAAACGTGGAAGTTAGAGGAGATACAAATGAAACAAACATTTGCATCAACATAATATAGAAAAAAAATGAGGAATTTTGACACAAACATTTAAAGTAAAATAGGTGATCTTAATTTTAATAATAAATTGCTTTTCTATCTCAAATCTTCAAAGGCCTAGAGTCAAAACCACATTTGCATTTCTGCAGTGGTAAATCACCATCCAGCTAATGGGGAAGAATATCTCCAGATTGAAACTGATTTTCTCCTTCCATTTGAGTTGAAAGGCTCAAACTCCATTCCTACAAGCAACATTTTTCTGAACAAATGTCTGTATTTAATTCCTGCTATAATAAGCCACCACAGAAGTGGCTTAAAACAAAGATTTATCACAAGTTTCTAGAAAGTCAGAAACCTGAAATGGGTCTCATTGGGCTACAATTAAGAAATCTGCAAGTTGTGATCCTTCTGGATACTCCAGAGGAGAATTCACTCTCTTTCTTATTTCACTTTTCAGTGGCTATCTGCCTTTTTTTTATTATTTCTTTTCAGCATAACAGAATTCATTGTTTATGCACCACACCCAATGCTCCATGCAATCCGTGCCCTCCATAATACCCCCACCTGGCTTCCCCAACCTCCCAACCCCTGCCCCTTCAAAACCCTCAGATTGTTTTTCAGAGTCCATAGCCTCTCATGGTTTATCTCCCCTTCCAATTTCCCCCAATTCCCTTCTCCTTTCTAATACCCCTTGTCCTCCATGATATTTGTTATGCTCCACAAATAAGTGAAACCATATGATAATTGACTCTCTCTGCTTGACTTATTTCACTCAGCATAATCTCTTATCTGACTCTCTTGTTTGGTGGCCCTTCTTCCACCTTCAAAGCCCACAGCCCAAAGTCTGAAAATGTCACTCTGATTCCAATTATTTGTCCTCCTTCTTCCACATTTAGAGTGCATTGTGATTACACTAGTCCATCTGGATAACCCAGGTTAATGTTTTTATACTGAAATCGGTGATTAGTAGCCTTTTTCCATCTTCTGGCTAATTCTTCTTGCAAGAGAAACAAACATTTTCAAACGCTCTTTGGATTAAGAAGTGGACATCTTTTGGAAGCCCATATTCTGCCTACTATAAAGTCTTCTTCATATATAAATTTTCTGATGTCACTTAAGAGCCTTTATATAAAAGAACTGAACACAGAATATATCAAACCCTATAGACATATGTGAAAACCTTTTTTTTTTTTTTTCAAAATTACAAACACAGAAGATTCCTTGTGGAGAAGACCTAAAACTATGTACCCATCTTCTAATACAGGAACACAGCCTTGATCTCAAACTGTGCCCCATGGACTTGGATCTATGCGTCAACACCAATAACTTGTTAGAAATGCTGAGTCCCTAGGCCCACAGGAGACTTGATGAGTCAGAATTTGTGTTTTAGCTACAAACTTCGATGATTTGTATGCATAATGAAGGTAGAAAAGTGCTGCTCTATAATCATATTCCTCACCTTCCCAATGTTGATATTTGGAGCTGGATAAATATTTGGGATTATCAATGTTTAGTTGCATCCTTTCAGACATGACCCAAATATCCCCAAAGGTATATCATGTCTGGTTGAGAACCATTGTGCCAGAGTTTGAGACAAGAAACATTGTGACAGAATTCCAATCAAGGCTTCTTCCAGTACTACAGTTATAACTGTGATATTGTAATTTATGCTAAAATATATATATATGTTTGGTCTTCATCCCCATTTCCAGCATAGAGCTTCTAAAAATTTGAATTTCCTAAGTGATGAGAGCCATAAAGATGTCTTTCATCAGGTTAATGAAGTGAGTTTAGGAAAGTACCTATGGAGAGGGGCAGCTTTCCAGGAGGACCAACAATGTGATTAGAGAACAAGAACTTCATTTCCCATTCCCTCACTTCCTGGGATGGGAGAGGGGCTGGAGATGGAGTCTCATCACCAATGATTTAATCAATCGTGTCTATATAAGGAATATTCCATGAAACCCAAAAGAATGATTCAGAGAACACTCAGGTTGCTGAACATATGGAGAATTGTAGAATGGTATACCTTGAGAAGTCATGGAAGCCCCATACATTTTCCCTATACCTTGCTTTATGCATCTCGTCCATCTGGAATCATCTCCCCCCTGAGGCAGCATGGTTCAGGAGGGAAATACTCAAGAAACACACATAAACTTAGGAATGCACAAGGTCACCTACTGAGTACATCAGGTGACCACCTGAGGTCAAACCTGAGGTGAGCATGTGGATTCTTGGTAGAGAAGATCTAAAAATAACTATCCCTGACTCAAACACTGAACCACAGCCTTAGTACTCAAAGACTGGTTTATAGACCAGGACTGGTAGCATCAGTAGCAGTTGGGAAACAGTTGCAATTACAGGATGTCTGAGCTTCACCCATATTCTGCCAAATCAGAATCTGATATTGAACAGGATCCTCAAGTGAATCAAACACATGTTAGTGTTGTAGAAGTTCAGGTCTAAAATAGTGTTTCTCATCCTCTTCGCTGTTGACTTTTGAAGTAGATAATTCACTGTGGTGGGGGTCATCCTGTGAATTGCGGGATATGGGGCAGCACCACTGGACTCAAGCCTCTAGGTTCCAGTAGCACCTCCCTAGTTATGACAACCAAGATTTCTCCATATCTTGTTAAGTGTTCTCTGGAGGCAAAATTGCCCCTGGTTGAGAACCACTGACCTAGAGTTTGAGAACTAGACATATCTTGGTGGAGTTCCAGTCCAAGCTCATTCCTCCCTCAATTCTTAACTCTGGGTAGCTCATTTGACACCTCTGAACCCCACTTTTCAAGTGTAGATTAAGGTTAATTATAGTACAGACCTTACAAAGTGGACTTTGCAAAAATGAAAAAAAAATCCAAATAAGATCCTAGCTCAGTGTATGGCACATAAAGCAATCCAAATATCTTATAATTAACAAACATTTAAAATTGAGCACTAAACAGCAATTCTGAATTTGCATCATCAGTATGACTCACATGATTGATCAGTCAAAAGCATCATGAAGACAAGGGCACTGTATCCATATGTTTATCACAAATTAACATACCCCTTTCAACTGTTGTATAGAAGAACAGAAATTTTCTAGAGATATAAGGAGATCTTCTCTGCCATAACACAGTACATTGGAGGTCCATGAGACCTGGATAAGCAAATTTCCTCAGTCTTGGATTTGGAGAAAACATTAACTAAAAACTGGGATAAGATGCAAAGTGGTTAGAGCTCTGGAAGGCAGGCAAGATTGTGGAGAAGGTAATAATAACTAGATTCACCTGATTACTAATCTGGTCTCCTGGGAACATAGAATTTGCAGGAAAAAACTTTTTTCCATCCAGACCCAGTGGCCCACAGGGGAATAATATGCTCAGAGGTGGAGGTAACAATGCAAACAGTGCCTAATGACCAGAGACAGAGATCTGTAAATATCTCCGCTGCTTCAATCCCTTACCTTGGTGCATCCTTGTGTGGGAAAGGATATTGTTCTTGTTTTGGGGTACTCTGTCTGGCTGGGGGACCCATGCTTCACTCCTTCCTGCTGTCCTTTCAGGGAACAGAGCTTCTGACTCCATTGTCAGCTATCCAGGGACAAATTTGGACCTCCACACAGAGACTTTCATCCTGCAGACCCAACCCAGGTGAGTATCAGAGCTCAGCCGGTATTTCAGGAAAGGACCAGAGAGAATGGATCCTGACACTCTTTACCTGAGGTCAACTGAGAGCCCAACCAGCCTATTCCAGAGTCAAGAGACTATATTTTTGTTTCCTGGGTTGACTACTAAGCTTAAAAATAATTAATTTAGTATATTTTATTAGTTATATTTTCTAAAGAATATAGATCTTCAAATTATTATGTTTCTTATTTCAGTTTAAGATTTTATTTAATTATTTGAGAAAGAGCAAGAAATAGAGAGCATGAGCAGGGGGATGTGGGTGAGGGAGAAGCAGATGTCCCCCTTAAGAAGGGACCCTGATGTGGGACTAGATCCCAGGACCCTGTGATCATTACCTGAGCCAAAGTTGATGCTTAATTGACTGAGCCACCCAATCACCCTATTTAATATATTTTAGAAAGAAGTGTTCATTGGACTCAGCATTATAAGATCATGGTTAACAATACATGGTGGGAACCAAGAAAGACTGTGGACTCTGAGGAACTAACTCAGGGTTTTGGAGGGGAGGGGGTGGAAGGTTGGGTGAGCCTGGTTGTGGGTATTGTGGAGGCCACATATTGCATGGAGCACTGGGTGTGATGCATACACAATGAATTTTGGAACACTGAAAAGAAACTTAGAAAAAAATAAAAATTTTAAAAAAATACACGGTGGGAATGGAAGTCCAGTTGGATGAGACAATGTAAGGACTAGGGGGCATAAAGTGGTTCCAGTGAAATTAGAATATATTCAAGGATTTTTGCAGCTAAGGGAGTAGGGAAACAAGGCATTAGGCTTGGAGGTATGAGCAGGGAGCAAGAACTTTTTTTTTTTAATTTTCAGGTATTGGTATATTTAGTTTGTTCCGTACTTATTAGAAAGATCCAGCCCCATGGAAGGTAATACTACTTTGTGACAGTAGTTTTTGAGACATACATTTTACAGTATCATCTCTCCCACTGATATTCCCTGGGCGGGGGGGGGGGGGGGGGATGTACCTAAATGCAAAAAGGGATATGCCAAAGAGAATCACTTTGACACTATTTTATTACTGAGGAGGCTAATATATTTTTTTGCTTTATTTTCCATTTACTTCCTGTATGCAAATTGTTTTCACAAGTACATTGCTTTCATCTACTGGGAATCTGGTGTCTATATTGTATTTTGGTTACATTCTTTAAAAAAAAAAAAAAAAAAGAATGGTAATTTTTTCACCAAGCTTGCTGTTTGCCTCTTACTCTTTGTATTGTATATAGATGTGTTGATGGGATTCAGTGAAAGCCTACCTATTTCGTGTGGTCAAATCTATCAGTTGGTCACATCATGTTCCCCTCCTTGCTTTCAAGTACTGAAATTCTTCTGCATCCTTAGTAGTAAGAGTTGATTTTTATACATATTGTCATCTTATTGCACATCTAATAGTCCCTATTTCTACCATTGTATATTTTGGAATTAGATCTGTTTGTTTGTTTGTTTGTTTGTTTTTAATAACAACCGCCTTCTGACATTATGTGAAACACACTTTTTTGTATTCAACTGAAGATCTTTTGCATCTTTATCATAAGCATGATTGAGTCCCTTCATGGTCACATATGATCAAACTACAATTTTAGCTACTATCCCTTGCAATGTATATTAAGAGGATGTTTTCCTATTCTTTTCTCTCCAAGCTTTCACTTCATTTTATCCTGAACAAGAGTCCCATGTTGATGTGATTGTGATGTGATTGTGGCTATTGAATATCTTGTTTATAAGATGTTAGTATTAGATTATTGTTCATTTTGTTGAACACAATTATTTGAATCCACCATATTTAACTTGATTTATTTTCCCTAGCATTCTATTTAATGAATTCTCATTTCTTTTAAACTTGTTTCTATATAAATGTGCACTTTTGTGAACACAAAGAGTCAAACAAAGCAAGGGACGCCCTGCTCCTTTGGATCATAGGTTATAATGGAGAACAGGGAATTAAGTGCTAGTATAACACAAGGTCTTCAAGGATAAATCATATATAGGAATGGGATAGATTGTCACAGAACATGCCAGATTTTACAGAGTATGGTCTAACAAGGTTTCTTCATGACAGACAAGGTACAGAAAACCAGGCCAAGTGAGGGCCCATTGGATTTTGTGTCAAACAAAAATCAAAACCCAAAGCCCATCATAAAAAAGGAAGGAATGTCATTAAGGAAAATAAGAAGAGCCAAAATCATCCACAATTATATCAGGGACATGGGGTGGACCCCATGAGGAGGACAGTGGAGCAGTCAACATAGGATCCCTGGAGTCTGATGTAACCTAAGCACTCACACTGACAACCTTTTCTCTCTGCAAACTGGTCTTCTGATAAACTCTTTATTGATACTCTTTTCCCACATTAACCACCACTGGACTTCTACTAAAACCATTTTTTTTCTTTTATGAAGTGGATTCCATTTTTTTTTACTGTCCACAGTAAGCATGCCTTTTACATTAAGATGAAGCATGTATGCACATGCAAACACACAAATCCCCATATATGTACACACACACACATATAAACACACCTGAACAGAGAATAGCCATTGATACACTAAGAGGAAGGAACTCTATATACGCTATGGAGTATTATGTCTCCATCAGAAAGGATGAATACCCAACTTTTGTAGCAACATGGATGGGACTGGAAGAGATTATGCTGAGTGAAATAAGTCAAGCAGAGAGAGTCAATTATCATATGGTTTCATTTATTTGTGGAGCATAACAAATAGCATGGAGGACAAGGGGAGATGGAGAGGAGAAGGGAGTTGAGGGAAATTGGAAGGGGAGGTGAACCATGAGAGACTATGGACTCTGAAAAACAATCTAAGGGTTTTCAAGGGGCTGGGGGTGGGAGGTTGGGGGAACCAAGTAGTGGGTATTAGAGAGGGCACATATTGCATGGAGCACTGGGTGTGGTGCAAGAACAATGAATACTGTTAAGTTAAAAAGTAAAAAAAAGAGGAATGAACTCTGCTCAACTTTATATATATATGGACTCAATCTATTGACCATCTTAGTAGGATGAATACCACTACCGCCACTATTCTGGTGAGAATATTACAATTTTAGAATGAGTTTGTTGTCTTCCCAAATTCAAATGGCTACTGTGTGGTAGATCCAGGATTCAAAATTCATTAACTAATCACAAAATTTTGCATTCAATATCATTTGGGAAAATATTTTACCATTTAATCTTGGCTAATACCCTCTATTTTTGTACCTTGTGTATTTCCTTTAGTCAATGTGTTTTCCTTTTATTCATACATCTAGTGGGTGTTCATACATTAAGGTGTCTTGACACCATAAATATATCACTCTTTTCTCTTTTGGACTAATGGGTTTTTGCTGCCTTATTAGTTATTCTGGGCATCAAGGGGTTGGAAAGCAGCCAGAACCAGGGAATATTTCGTGTCTTCATGATCTCTCAGGGACCATCTGGACTTATTAGACCTTTCTCCCCCTTCTTTTTCTCTTCCTTTAAAATTTTTGTAGTTCTCTAAATACAGGAAAAACTGGTCATATTTAAATAAAGCACCAAGTTATATGTTCATGGGAGTCTTACCAACTGGAATGTGGGGACTTTTCTATATTCCTTTGGGTAATGATAACTTGATGTTGAGATCTTAACTAATATCATTTCTTTCCTAACTATGTAGCTGGAGGTGAGAAGAGCCTGGTAGTTACATGGCCCCAGGAGTCTGTTGTGTCCCAATATGGTACCCTTAAAATACAGCTTCCAGAGTGTTAACCAACACTTGAAAATAAGGAATGGATCCATATTTATTAACAGTTTTTCTAGGAGAAAAATTAATGAAGTGCAAGGAATATCACATGAATGAAAGACTCCCTTCCTTCTTGAAATCTCAGGTGCCACCTTGTTCAACATTCCCTGACATCATCACTCATCACTCTCCCTCTTGCTGGTCTCCTGACCACACTAGCTCCATTTTTAGACCTGTCTGAAACAAGTACTTTCCTCAGGCCTTTGCACTGGCTCCTTTTCCTGCAGGGCACATGTCCCGCAGATAAACTTGTGTCTTCTCTGCAGATTTCCCTGAGGTCTGTCTTCAAATGTCACCTTGTGTTGAGGTCTTCCTGAAGTCCAGTAAAGGGCACACCTCATCCAATTTCTTTAATCCAATTTCTTTAATGTCTGCATTTTTCCCTATGTAAATATATTTTCCCATGTAAATATAGCACTTCTGGCATGTTACTAATGTCTGTGCTAAAAGTAATCATTTTTTTCTTAATTTCAAGTCACTACAACCATGACACAGGACATGGCAATGATACCCAATTTTCAGGATTTCTTCTTCTGGGATTATCAAACAAACCAGAACTGCAGCTCCCCATATTTGGGCTTTTCCTCTCCATGTACCTGATCACTCTGTTTGGAAACCTGCTCATCATTCTGGCTGTCAGCTCTGACTCTCAACTCCACACCCCCATGTACTTCTTCCTTGCCAACCTATCCTTTGTAGACATCTGTTTCACAACCACCACCATCCCAAAGATGTTGGTGAATATACAGACGCAGAGCAAAGTTATAACCTATACAGGATGCATCAGCCAGATCTGCTTTGCCTTACTCTTTGCAGGATGGGACGACTTACTCCTGGCTGTGATGGCCTATGACCGTTTTGTGGCCATCTGCCACCCCCTGCAGTACACGGTCATCATGAACCCCTGGCTCTGTGGAGTCCTGGCTCTGGTGTCCTGCATCGTTAGTGTTCTGAATTCCTTATTACAGAGCTTGATGTTGTTGCATCTTTCCTTCTGTTCAGAGGTGGAAATCCCCCACTTTTTCTGTGAACTCCATCAGATGATCCAACTTGCTTGTTCTAATACCTTTCTTAATGACACAGTGATATATGTTTCAGCTGTACTGCTGGCTGGTGCTCCCCTTGCTGGGATCCTTTGTTCATACTCTAAGATTATTTCATCCATAAGAAGAATCTCATCAGCTGAGGGCAAATACAAAGCATTTTCCACATGTGCATCTCACCTCTCAGTTGTCTCCTTATTTTATTGTACGGTCCTGGGAGTGTACCTTAGCTCTGCTGCTACCCAGAGCTCCCACGCAAGTGCAGTAGCCTCAGTGATGTACATGGTGGTCTCACCCATGCTGAACCCCTTCATCTACACCCTGAGGAACAGAGACATAAAAGAGGCTCTAGAAAGATTCTTCAGGAGGGCACCTATAAAAGGGACAATTGTCCTGGTGGTGAAGAAGTGCCTTGATTGCAGGACTCAAAGCCATGATTTTTGATCATTGTGACATAGAATCTGCTCCTTTTTCCAGAAACTTCTATTTCTTACAATTCAACTTCTCTATTCAATTTCAGAATAATCCATTTAGTAAGCTTTCTGCTCTGTCTGAAAAACAGACAATTTACCACTAGGTACATTTTCATATGTTCCCACAGTTCTTCCCAAGCTTGGATTAGTTACATTTAGACTGGATATTATAATTGAAGAATAAAACTGAAATATTCAGTGCCTGTACTTCTATAAAAAAAAGAAATATTTGAAAGCTGTTTCTTTTACAAGACCACTTTGATATCTGAAAAATTATTTCTTTTCAGATGGCATATATCATGCCAAGTAAAATTTCCCTAGACTTACTGAAGGAATAATCATGAGTTGTATTACTTATATGGATAAAACTAACACTTGGTATCTAAGGCCATTTATATAATTTCATCATAGAGGAAAATACAAAATCAGTTCTCACATTGGGTCTGCTATCATTCCTTTTTACTCCTTAACTGTGCTTCTGAATGATGTAGACCTTTTTTTCCATTTTATTTTATTTTATTTCTTTTCAGTATTCCAGCATTCATTGTTTATGCACCACACCCAGTGCTCCATGCAATACCTGCCCTCCATAATACCCACCACCAGGCTCACCCAACCCCTACCCCCGTCCCCTCCAAAACCCTCAGTTTGTTTCTCAGAGTCCACAGTCTCTCATGGTTCATCTCCCTCTCCAATTTCCCCCATCTCACTTCTCTCCATCTCCCCATGTCCTCAGTGTTGTTCCTTATGCTCCACAAGTAAGTGAAACCATATGATACTTGACTGTCTCTGCTTGAATTGTCATCATCTCCTTTAAGGTTCAGCCAATGGACAGTGATGCCTGTAACACTCACCTGTGGCCACCATACTTGTGAGGCAACCTGAGCCAATGTTATGGATGAACTGTTACTTGTCATTATTATTGTTGTTGTTTAATATTGTTAACAAATAATTGACATCATTTTACATTAATTACATGTGTACAATGCAATGATTCAATATTTGTGTATATTGCAAAGTGACCAGAATAAGTTCAGTTAACATCCATTACAATATACAGTTACAAACTTTCCTTCAGAATGACAATCATCAAGATCACTTCTCCTAGCTTCTTTCAAATGTGCAATACAGTTTTTTTAGCTAAAGCCACCATTCTAGACATAATATGCCCATGACTTACTCATTTTATAACAGGAAATTTTTACTTTTTGACATTATCATGCATTTCACCCAATCCCGACCTCCTAGCTCAGGGTACTACCAATCTGTTCTGCATATCCACAAGCTTGGATTGGTTTCGTCTTGTTTTAAGATTCCACATGTAGGTGAGATCATAGTATTTATCTTCTTTTGTCTGACTTATTTCACTGAGCATAATGCCCTCAGGATCCATCCATGGTGACACAAATGCCAAGATTCCACTCATTAGTATGACTAAACAATATCCCATTATATATATATCCCATTATATATATAGTTATATTATAGGTATCTATATATATGTATGTATATAGGTGTATATATATGTGTATATAGGCATATATATACACGTATATATACACCTATATACATACATATACCTATAGATACCTATTATATATATACATATACCTATATATATGTACATATATATACCTATATATACACCTATATGTATACATATACCTATATATATATACCTATATATACACCTATATACATATACATCTATATGTGTATATATATACATACATATATGTATATATGTATGTATACACACACACATACATATATATACATATATACATATATATATATACACACACACATACATATATGTGTATGTATTTTATATTTGCTTTTCTCTGGTGAATACTGATGTTGAGTATCTTTTCATGGACCTGTTGGCCAACTATATGTCTTCACTGGAAAAATGTCTATTCAGATCCTCTGTCCATTGTTTAATCAGATTGTTTGTTACTACTGTTGAGTTGTAAGAGTTCTTTATATATTGGAGATATTTAACCCTTAGATACATTATTTGTAATATTCCATGCCAACAGAAGGTTACTTTTTCATTTTGTTGATGTTTTCCTTTTCTGTGCAGAAGTACCTACTTTGAGGTAGATCTTGTTTAGTTTGTTTTTGTTCCCTTGATTTGGTGTCAAATCTTAAAAATCATTGTCAAGGTCAAGATGTTTTCTTCTAGGATTTTTATGGCTTCAGATCTTACATTTAAGTCTCTAATCTATTTTGAGTTAATTTTGCCTGTGGTGTAAGATAGTGGTCCAGTTACATTTTTTGCAGGTGGCTGTCCAGTTTACTCAATACCATTTATTTAATAGACTGTTCCTTCTTTTATATTCTTGTGTGCTTTGCTGTAAAATACTTAACCACTAATCTGTGGGTTTATCTCTGTACTTTCTTTTCCATTCCATTGACCTGTGGGTTTTTTCATGCCAATAGCATGCTGTTTTGGTTACCATAGCTTTGTAATACAGTTTGAATTCAGGGAGGATGATGGTCCAATTTTGCTCTTTTTCTCAAGACTGCTTTGGCTATTAGGGTATTTGTGATTCCATAAAACGTTAAGGAGTGTTTTTTCTATTTCTGTAAAATATGCCACCAAAATTTTGAAAGAAATTACACTGAATCCACGGATTGCTTTGGCTATTATGGATATTTTTTTTTCTTTTCCACACACTGTGCTGAGTGTTTCACAGTTGTTAGCTCCTTTATTCTTTTTTTTTTAATTTTTTTATTTTTAATTTTTAATTTTTTATAAAAATATATTTTTATCCCCAGGGGTACAGGTCTGTGAATCGCCAGGTTTACACACTTCACAGCACTCACCAAAGCACACACCCTCCCCAATGTCCATAACCCCACCCCCCTTCCCCCAACCCCCCTCCCCATAGCAGCCCTCAGTTTGTTTTGTGAGATTAAGAGTCACTTATGGTTTGTCTCCCTCCCAATCCCATTTTGTTTCATTTATTCTTCTCCTACCCACTTAAGCCCCCATGTTGCATCACCACTTCCTCATATCAGGGAAATCATATGATAGTTGTCGTTCTCAACTTGACTTATTTCGCTAAGCATAATACGCTCTAGTTCCATCCACATTGTTGCAAATGCCAAGATTTCATTTCTTTTAATGGCTGCATAGTATTCCATTGTGTATATATACAACATCTTCTTTATCCATTCATCTGTTGATGGACATCTAGGTTCTTTCCATAGTTTGGCTATTGTGGACATTACTGCTATAAACATTCGGGTTCACGTGCCCCTTTGGATCACTACATTTGTATCTTTAGGGTAAATACCCAATAGTGCAATTGCTGGGTCATAGGGCAGTTCTATTTTCAACATTTTGAGGAACCTCCATGCTGTTTTCCAGAGTGGCTGCACCAGCTTGCATTCCCACCAACAGTGTAGGAGGGCTCCCCTTTCTCTGCATCCTCGCCAGCATCTGTCATTTCCTGACTTGTTGATTTTAGCCATTCTGACTGGTGTGAGGTGATATCTCATTGTGGTTTTGATTTGTATTTCCCTGATGCCGAGTGATATGGAGCACTTTTTCATGTGTCTGTTGGCCATCTGGATGTCTTCTTTGCAGAAATGTCTGTTCATGTCCTCTGCCCATTTCTTGATTGGATTATTGGTTCTTTGGGTGTCGAGTTTGCTAAGTTCTTTATAGATTTTGGACACTAGACCTTTATCTGATATGTCGTTTGCAAATATCTTCTCCCATTCTGTCAGTTGTCTTTTGATTTTGTTAACTGTTTCCTTTGCTGTGCAAAAGCTTTTGATCTTGATGAAATCCCAATAGTTCATTTTTGCCCTTGCTTTCCTTGCCTTTGGCGATGATCCTAGGAAGATGTTGCTGTGGCTGAGGTCGAAGAGGTTGCTGCCTGTTTTCTTCTCAAGGATTTTGATGGATTCCTTTCGCACATTGAGGTCCTTCATCCATTTTGAGTCTATTTTTGTGTGTGGTGTAAGGAAATGGTCCAATTTCATTTTTCTGCATGTAGCTGTCCAATTTTCCCAACACCATTTATTGAAGAGGCTGTCTTTTTTGCATTGGACATTCTTTCCTGCTTTGTCGAAGATTAGTTGACCATAGAGTTGGGGGTATTTCTGGGCTCTCTATTCTGTTCCATTGATCTATGTGTCTGTTTTTGTGCCAGTACCATGCTGTCTTGATGATGACAGCTTTGTAATAGAGCTTGAAGTCCGGAATTGTGATGCCACCATCTTTGGCTTCCTTTTTCAATATTCCTTTGGCTATTCAAGGTCTTTTCTGGTTCCATATAAATTTTAGAATTATTTGTTCCATTTCTTTGAAAAAGATGGATGGAATTTTTATAGGAATTGCATTAAATATGTAGATTGCTTTAGGTAGCATAGACATTTTCACAATATTTATTCTTCCAATCCAGGAGCATGGAACATTTTTCCATTTCTTTGTGTCTTCCTCAATTTCTTTCACGAGTACTTTCTAGTTTTCTGAGTATAGATTCAGTGCCTCTTTGGTTAGGTTTATTCCTAGGTATCTTATGGTTTTGGGTGCAATTGTAAATGGAATTGGCTCCTTAATTTCTCTTTCTTCTGTCTTGTTGTTGGTGTAGAGAAATACAACTGATTTCTGTGCATTGATTTTATATCCTGACACTTTACTGAATTCCTGTACAAGTTCTAGCAGTTTTGGAGTGGAGTCCTTTGGGTTTTCCACATATAGTATCATATCATCTCTGAAGAGTGATAGTTTGATTCTTCTTTGACTATTTGGATGCCTTTAATTTCCTTTTGTTGTCTGATTGCTGAGGCTAGAACTTCTAGCACTATGTTGAATAGCAGTTGTGATAATGGACATCCCTGCCGTGTTCCTGATCTTAGCAGAAAAGCTTTCAGTTATTCTCCATTTAGAATATTTGCAGTGGGTTTTTCATAAATGGCTTTGATACTATTGAGGTATGTGCCCTCGATCCCTACACTTTGAAGAGGTTTGATCAGGAAGGGATGCGGTACTTTGTCAAATGCTTTTTCAGCATCTATTAAGAGTATCATATGGTTCTTGTTCTTTCTTTTATTGATGTGTTGTATCACATTGACTGATTTGCAGATGTTGAACCAACCTTGCAGCCCTGGAATAAATCCCACTTGGTCGAGGTGAATAATCCTTTTAATGTCCTGTTGAATCCTATTGGCTAGTATTTTGGTGAGAATTTTCGCATCTGTGTTCATCAAGGATATTGGTCTATAGCTCTCTTTTTTGATGGATCAAGGTGATGCTGGCCTCATAAAATGAGTTTGGAAGTTTTCCTTCCATTTCTATTTTTTTTTGGAACAGTTTCAGGACAATAGGAATTAGTTCTTCTTTAAATGTTTGGTAGAATTCCCCCGGGAAGCCATCTGGCCCTGGGCTTTTGTTTGTTTGGAGATTTTTAATGACTGTTTCAATCTCCTTACTGGTTATGGGTCTGTTCAGGCTTTCTATTTCTTCCTGGTTCAGTTGTGGTAGTTTATATGTTTCTAGGAATGCATCCATTTCTTCCAGATTGTCAAATTTGTTGGCGTAGAGTTGCTCATAGTATGTTCTTATAATAGTTTGTATTTCTTTGGTGTTAGTTGTGATCTCTCCTCTTTCATTCATGATTTTATTTATTTGGGTCCTTTCTCTTTTTTTTTTTGATAAGTCTGTCCATGGGTTTATTAATTTTATTAATTCTTTCAAAGAACCACCTCCTAGTTTCGTTGATTTGTTCTATTGGTTTTTTCTTTTTGTTTCTATTTCATTGATTTCTTCTCTGATCTTTATGATTTCTCTTCTCCTGCTGGGCTTAGGGTTTCTTTCTTGTTCTTTCTCCAGCTCCTTTAGGTGTAGGGTTAGGTTGTGTACCTGAGACCTTTCTTGTTTCTTGAGAAAGGCTTGTACTGCTATATATTTTCCTCTCAGGACTGCCTTTGTTGTGTCCCACAGATTTTGAACCATTGTGTTTTCATTATCATTTGTTTCCATGATTTTTTTCAATTCTTCCTTAAGTTCCTGGTTGACCCATTCATTTTTAGAAGGATGCTGTTTAGTCTCCATGTATTTCGGTTCTTTCCAAACTTCCTGTTGTGATTGAGTTCTAGCCTCAGAGCATTGTGGTCTGAAAATGTGCAGGGTATGATCCCAATCTTTTGTTACCAGTTGAGTCCTGATTTAGGACTGAGGATGTGATCTATTCTGGAGAATGTTCCATGTGCACTAGAGAAGAATATGTATTCTGTTGCTTTGGGATGAAATGTTCTGAATATATCTGTGATGTCCACCTGGTCCAGTGTGTCATTTAAGGCCTTTATTTCCTTGTTGATCTTTTGCTTGGATGATCTGTCCATTTCAGTGAGGGGAGTGTTAAAGTCCCCTACTATTATTGTATTATTGTTGATGTGTTTCTTTGATTTTGTTATTAATTGGTTTATATAGTTGGCTGCTCCCACGTTGGGGGCATAGATATTTAAAATTTTTAGATCTTCTTGTTGGACAGACCCTTTGAGTATGATATAGTGTCCTTCCTCATCTCTTATTATAGTCTTTGGCTTAAAATCTAATTAATCTGATATAAGGATTGCCACTCCTGCTTTCTTCTGATGTCCATTAGCATGGTAAATTCTTTTCCACCCCCTCACTTTAAATCTGGAGGTGTCTTCGGGCTTAAAATGAGTTTCTTGGAGGCAACATATAGATGGGTTTTGTTTTTTTATCCATTCCGATACCCTGTGTCTTTTGATAGGGGCATTTAGCCCATTAATATTCAGGGTAACTATTGAGAGATATGAATTTAGTGCCATTGTATTGCCTGTAAGGTGACTGTTACTGTATATGGTCTCTGTTCCTTTCTGATCTACCACTTGTAGGCTCTCTCTTTGCTTAGAGGACCCCTTTCAATATTTCCTGTAGAGCTGGTTTGGTATTTGCAAATTCTTTCAGTTTTTGTTTGTCCTGGAAGCTTTTAATCTCTCCTTCTATTTTCAATGATAGCCTAGCTGGATATAGTATTCTTGGCTGCATGTTTTTCTCGTTTAGTGCTCTGAAAATATTATGCCAGCTCTTTCTGGCCTGCCAGGTCTCTGTGGATAAGTCAGCTGCCAATCTAATATTTTTACCATTGTATGTTACAGACTTCTTTTCCCGGGCTGCTTTCAGGATTTTCTCTTTGTCACTAAGACTTGTAAATTTTACTATTAAGTGATGGGGTATGGGCCTATTCTTATTGATTTTGAGGGGTGTTCTCTGAACCTCCTGAATTTTGATGCTCGTTCCCTTTGCCATATTGGGGAAATTCTCCCCAATAATTCTCTCCAATATACCTTCTGCTTCCCTCTCTCTTTCTTCTTCTTCTGGAATCCCAATTATTCTAATGTTGTTTCGTCTTATGGTGTCACTTATCTCTGGAATTCTCCCCTCGTGGTCCAGTAGCTGTTTGTCCCTCTTTTGCTCAGCTTCTTTATTCTCTGTCATTTGGTCTTCTATATCGCTAATTCTTTCTTCTGCCTCATTTATCCTAGCAGTGAGAGCCTCCATTTTTTATTGCACCTCTTTAATAGCTTTTTTGATTTCAACTTGGTTAGATTTTAGTTCTTTTATTTCTCCAGAAAGGGCTTTTATATCTCCCGAGAGGGTTTCTCTAATATCTTCCATGCCTTTTTCGAGCCCGGCTAGAACCTTGAGAATTGTCATTCTGAACTCTAGATCTGACATTTTTCCAATGTCTGTATTGATTAGGTCCCTAGCCTTTGCTACTGCCTCTTGTTCTTTTTTTTGTGGTGAATTTTTCCGCCTTGTCATTTTGTCCAGGTAAGAGTATATGAAGGAGCAAATAAATACTAAAAGTGTGACAACAACCCCAGGAATATATGCTTTAACCAAATCAGAAGAGATCCCAAATTGTGAGGGGGGGGAAAAGGGGATAAAAAGAGGTTCAAAAAGAAAGAAAGAAAAAAAAAAGAAAAGAAAAGAGTTAAAAAATGAATAAAGAAAAGTATTAAAAAGAAATATATATATATATTAGATAAACTAGTTTAAAAACGTTAAAAAATGAAAAGGGTAAAAGTTAAAAAATTTTTAGCAGAAGAAGAGAAAAAAAAAGAAAAAAAATTAAATTAACTGCAGGACTAAAGAATCACAGGGAGAAAGCCATGAATTCCGTGCTTTGCTTTCTCCTCCTCTGGATTCTGCTCTCCTTGGTATTGAAACTGCACTCCTTGGTAGGTGAATTTGGTCTTGGCTGGATTTCTTGTTTATCCTCTGGCGGAGGGTCCTGTTTTAGTGATTCTCAAGTGTCTTTGCCCCAGACGGAATTGCACCGCCCTTACCAGGGGCCAGGCTGAGTAATCCGCTCACGTTTGCTTTCAGGAGCTTTTGTTCCCTGAGTGCTTTCTGTAGAGTTCCAGAGGATGGGAATACAAATGGCAGCCTCCTGGTCTCTGGCCTGGAGGAGCCAAGAGCCTGGGGCCCCATTCCTCAGTGTGCCCTCAGAGAACAGCGCCCAGTATCTCCCATCTGCCTGACCTCCGGCCGCGCTCCGAGCTCACCGAGCCTGCGACCGGTAAAAGGTAACTCAGAGCTGGGAGCTCACTGTCGGCTCTGACTCTGTAGCCGGCTTCCCCGTTCTAATACCTGTAAGCTCTGTGACACTCAGACACCCCCGATCCTTCTGTGACCCTGTGGGACCAGAGGCCAAGCTGACCCTGTGTGGGCTTTACCCTGGTTTAGCATGTGGAGCGATGTCCCTCAGTGGAAGAGAATTTTAAAAGTCCTGATTTTGTGCTCCATTTCTCTGCTGCTTGCCGGGAGCTGGCCCCTCCGCCCAGGGACTATCTTCCCGTCACTTTGGATTCACTTCTCCGCCAGACCTACCTTTCAGAAAGTGGGTTTTTGACTCTTTCTAGAATTGCTGCTCTTCTTCTCTTCAATCTGCCAATGGATTTGCAGGTGTTTGCAATCTTTAGATAAGCTATATAGCTGATATCCTGCTAGCTGAAGTAGTCTCAGCCTCCTACTTTTCTGCCATCTGGACTCCCTAGTATGGATATTTAAACATTATTAATTCTTCCAATCAATGATCATATAATATCTTTCCATTTCCTTGTGTCTTCAATTTCATTCAGCAATGTCTTATAGCTTTCAGTGTACAGATGTTTCACCTCCTTGTTAAATTCATTCTTAGGCATTTTATTCTTGTTGATGCAGCTCTAATTGGGATTTTTTATTAATTTCTCTTTCTGAGAGTTTCTTATAGTGTATAGAGTTGCAACCAATTTTTCTATATTTGTATATCCTGCTGAATTCATTGATTACTTATAACAATATTTTTCTTTTAAACAATTCATTGAATTACAATGACATAGAAGAAACTAAGCAGATTTGTGTTGGAGGGGATGTGGAGAAAGGGGAACCCTCTTCCACTGTTGGTGGGAATGCAAGTTGGTGCAGCCACTTTGGAGAACAGTGTGGAGATTCCTCAAGAAATTAAAAATAGAACTTCCCTATGACCCTGCCATTGCACTCTGGGTATTTACCCCAAAGATACGGATGGAGTGAAAAGAAGGGCCATCTGTACCCCAAAGTTTATAGCAGCAATGGCCATGGTCACCAAACTGTGGAAAGAACCAAGATGCCCTTCAATGGACGAATGGATAAGGAAGATGTGGTCCATATACAACTATGGAGTATTATGCCTCCATCAGAAAGGACGAATACCCAACTTTTGTACCAACATGGACGGGAATGGAAGAGATTATGTGGAGTGAAATAAGTCAAGCAGAGAGAGTCAATAATCATATGGTTTCACTTATTTGTGGAGCATAACAAATAGCATGGAGGACATGGGGAGTTAGAGAGGAGAAGGGAGTTGGGGGAAATTGGAAGGGGTGGTGAACCATGAGAGACTATGGACTCTGAAAAACAATCTGAGGGTTTTAAAGGGGCGAGGGGTGGGAGGTCGGGGTACCAGGTGGTGGGTATTATAGAGGGCACGGATTGCATGGAACACTGGGTGTGGTGCAAAAATAATGAATACTGCTATGCTGAAAATAAATAAAAATAAATTTTAAAGAAATGTAAAATTTTCTGAATTCAAGTAATCATACAACAATTAAAAATACATGCCATCATGATGCCCATTTATATATAATTCAAGAAAATGCACAAAAGCTTTAAAGATTTATTATATATTGTAAAAAATGCAATCAACCTGAAAACTCTGTTTCTTTATATCTAATTCAGGTGGGGGTTGCTGGGAATAAATACAGTGTTTGGAAGTATTTGGTGATTCCAACAAGTCTTTCATGGGCAAGAAGCATAGACATGTATATGTATATGTACATTTGTACAATACATCCTACAAATACACTCCTAAACATGTATGTACAAAACAGACACAATAACCACATCTCTTATATTGAAAAGAAATCTGAAAGAAATTTGGAGAGGTTAGAAATCAAAAGACAATGTTTGAATTATCATGAAATTAAAAAGATATATATTTAAACACAAAGGCTTAAGGTAGAATGGGCAAACATTAATTTTAGTAATGAATTCCTGTTTTTAATCTCAATGCAAAAATGGACCACAATCAGAATTTATAGTTTCTTAAAGATTTTGTTTATTGATTTGACAGAGAAAAAGATCACAAGTAGACATAGAGGCAGGCAGAGGGAAAGCCACAACATCATTAAACTTGGTAAGAAGGAATTCAGAATACATGTGACCTAGGACAGAAGAAGCAGTAGTCCACAGGTCTGGGGATTCATGACTGTGTAATGCAGGGGATGGGAGATGGCCACAAACCAGTCATAGGCCATCATGGTCAGAAGAAAGTCATCCAGTACAGCACAGAGTATAAAAAAGTACATCCGTGTGAGGCAACCTGCATAGGTTATGAATTTTCTCTGAGTCTGGATTTTCCACAGCATCTTGGGGATGGTGATGTAGGTGGAACATATGTCTGCAAAGGACAGGATGGAGAGGAAGCAGTAAATGGAGGTGTGGAGGGATGGGATTCAAAACTAACAACCAGAATGATGAGCAGATTCCAAAACACAGTGATCATGTACATGGAGAGTAAAACCCAAATATGAGGGTTTGCAGTTCCACTTGCTCTGACAATCCCAGAAGATGAAATTCGTGTAACATGTCCTGGTTCTAGGTGGTGGAGATGTCTACCAGGGAATAAAAAATAAATGACTATTTTTTTTCAATAAGGAACATTACAAACATCATTGAAATCCTAAAATTTTCATTTTATATTCAGAAAGTGAATATCCATAGATTTTATATGAAAATTGTCCCCTCTCAGGACCCCACATTCCAGCTCTGAATAGGAATGCACATTCCACACTTGGCCTTTTCCCAAGTACTCATGTATTCTATACTTTCAGTGAGAAATTCTGTCACACATTTGGGGAATAAACTTTCATACTGACTAACCTCCAGGGAAAGAATATAGGTGTCGAGAAACAAAGTCTGCATAGTGCAGTGATGGAGAAGATAAGCAAGTAAAAGATTAGATAGAATGTCAGAAGGTGACAGGTGGTATGAAGAAAAATCTAGTAAAAAGGAAAAAGTATATGGAGGTGCTTTTTTTTTTTTTTTTTTTTTTTTTTTTTTTTTTTACTGGTTGCTTGGATATGCCAGCACACACTTCTACAGAGGCCTCAAGAAGAGACAGCAGGGTTATCCAGGGAAGTGTGTACCCATCAGAGGGAATAATCTGGTCAGAGACTCTGAAAAGATAGGAATCCATAATTGTGAGGGAGTGGGAAACCTTAGTTTTGTCTGGTCCCAGGAATTCAACTAGATAGATATCAAATCATTCTGAATACCTGCAAACTGAACCAGATATCTAATAGCTACAGCTCTACAAATAGAAAAGTGACCACTATCTGCAAGGTAGGAGGTTTGGAGAAGTGAATCCAAGGCAATACAGGGAAAGATAAACTGCAGGAGGAGGGAACCTCCAAAAGCCCGTTATCAGAAAGTCATATAGGGGTGGAGGCAAGATGGCAGAGAAGTAGCAGGGTGAGACGACATCAGGTAGCAGGAGATCAGATAGATAGCTTATCAAACCATTCTGGACACCTAGTGATTGAAGAAAAGAAGAGCAGCAATTCTAGAAAGAGAAAATTGACCACTTTCCAAAAGGTAGGACTGGTGGAGTAGTGAATCCAAAGCTATGGGAATACAGACCGTGAGGGGAGGGGCCAGCTCCCAGCAAGTGGCAGAGCAATGGAGAACAAAATCAGAACTTTTAAAAGTCTGCTTCACTGAGGGACACCATTCCAGAGGCTAAACCGGGGTGAAGCCCATGCAGGGACAGCGTGATCTCAGGTCCTATGGGGTCACAGAAGGATCGGGGGTGTCTGGGTGCTGCAGATCTCACAGGTATTAGAGCAGGGAAGCCATCTACAGAGATGGAGCTGAGGAGTAAGCTCTCAACTCAGGGTTACCTTAAAATTGTGATCCGTGGCACAGGACACTGCTCTGTGAGTGGAGACCCCAAAAGATCCAGGGAGACACCCCCCCGGAAGAGCTCAGGGATCTACAGGGTTCAGAGACTCCAGGCGGGGCTGTGTGCCAGAGACAGAAAAGCTAGGTCACAGGCAGGATGAGCTAGGAGCGCGGTCAGAGGCCAGGGAGACAGGAGTGATTGAGCACTTTTTCCGAGGGCTCAATGAGGAGTGGAGCCCCCTCTGGGGGTCTGGGCTGGAGATTGGGAGGCCACCATTTTCATTCCCATCCTCCACAAGCCTACAGAAAGAGTTGGGGGGGGGGGGGATAGATGACGGGGAAGTAGGAGGAGGCGCCTTTTCAACCTGTACCCTAAAGTGAGCTGATTACCTACCAAAGAACTCTGATCACCCATGAAATCAGCTTGAGATCAGAATCATACACATCTGGATCTCTACAGGGGCAGAAGATGCCAGTGGGCAGGTAAAGCGGAGTGGGAATGGCAGACTGATATCGGAAGATGAAGAAAAGGGGGAGGGAGCCACCAGAGGTGTCCAGTTGGAAAGTAATACACCTAATATGAGCGAGAGTGCCCTGGATCTGGGGACCAGCATTTATTTGGAGACTGATTGAAAGCACTTCAAAAGAGCAAAGGATCACAGGGTCGGGGGCATATTGTGGGAATCAGAGCAGCTAGGGACAAGGACAGCCTCCCCTGGCACTGAGCCAGAGAGAGTGCGGCTGAGAAACCAGGTCTTAGTCCCTGAGACACCAGCACGCCCGAGATTGTGTGGGTTCTGGCTCCTGTGAGGGGATGGGAGCCACGCCAGATGGCAGAACGTGCAAGCCCTGCTACAGAGCCTGAGATAGGCCTGCCGCTCATCCTCCCCTGAGAGAGATACAAAGGCCCAGCTGGCGCTCTTTGATAAGCGCCATTGTTTCAGAGCCTAAGATGCCCAAACTCTCCCCTGAGAGAGGTGCGGGAAGGCCCAGCCTGGTGCTCTCAGACCTGTGCCCCGTTCTCAGAGCCTGAGACACGTGCGCGAACCACAGCCTCCCCTGAAAGAGGTGCACTCAAGCTGGGCGCTCTTAGAATCAGAAAGATCAGGCACTCCCAGCCTGGGCCAGTGGGAAAATCTCAGTGTGCCATTGCTGCTTGGAACCTCTCTGGCGGTCTGGAACTGCCCAGACAGCCGCCGCTGCCGTGGTTTGGGATACAAGCAGAAGATCCTACATACCCAGGGACCGCGACTTGGAACCTACTCTGCCAGCAGCCAAGGGGAAATTTATATTGGTTATGCAACATCCACAAAAGAGCAGACTGAGGCTTCTCTTTGAGAGGGAGGTCAGGTACAGTTTGCGTTCCTCTAAACCTACAAAAACCATCAAAAGTGGTCAAGGTGAGAGGGAGGAAAAAAAAAGGTGAACAAATATAAAAAACCTCCAGAGAACAAAAGCCTGAAAAAACCGGTTTCCTCAGAGCCCACCCCCTTAAGGGGGACTGGAGGACTTAACTCAGGGAACATCATTGACTGAAAACCGACGTGGCAGGCCCCTCCCCCAGAAAATCAACCAGGAAAAAAAAAAAAAAGACTACAAGAGAACCACCACCACTACTTCATAGGACAACTTTTATCTTTAATTTGTTCTCACTATTCTGGCTCATTTTTTTTATACAGATAATTTTTTAACCTATTTACCATTACATAGAGGTGTCCAGTACATCAAATTCCATAATAACCTTCTAACCTGAAATTTTTGATACATACACCTGTGTTTTTCTTTTGCATTTCTACATTTTGAATTTTTTAGTTTAGTTTA
This sequence comes from Mustela erminea, assembly GCF_009829155.1. Classification (NCBI taxonomy): domain Eukaryota; kingdom Metazoa; phylum Chordata; class Mammalia; order Carnivora; family Mustelidae; genus Mustela; species Mustela erminea. The sequence goes on from NC_045614.1 coordinate 11,684,710, forward strand.
GTCTAGTTTATTCCTCTTTTATTTTTATTTTCTAATATTCATATAGAATTAAACTTCAAAGTAATCCCCTTTCCCCAATCAATACTACCCCTATAGGTAAAACAATTTTTAATCCCCCTTTAACCTAGGAAAGTTGAGTTCTTTAACAAAAATATCAAGATACATCCAGAAAGGATCAAAACAACCTTCGTCGCCCACACTGAGAATTTATAACCACTCTCCCATTCTTTTCGTCCACCAGTGTTTCTGTGCTTTTGTGTTTCTACTGATATTATATAAATCTTACACTTGGGGTTCTTTCGACCGCTTTCTTCCTTTATTTGCACATATATTTTTTTCTCTTGTTATATACTTTTTTTAATTTTTTCAATTTATTTATTTTCAGAAAAACAGTATTCATTATTTTTTCACCACACCCAGTGCTCCATGCAATCCGTGCCCTCTATAATACCAAACACCTGGTACCCCAACCTCCCAACCCCCGCCACTTCAAACCACTAAGATTGTTTTTCAGAGTCCATACTCTCGTGATTCACCTCCCCTTCCAATTTACTCCCTTCTCCTCTCTAACACCCCTTGTCCTCCATGATATTTGTTATGCTCCACAAATAAGTGAAACCATATGATAATTGACTCTCTCTGCTTGACTTATTTCACGCAGCATAATCTCTTCCAGTCCCGTCCATGTTGCTACAAAAGTTGGGTATTCATCCTTTCTGATGGAGACATATTACTCCATAGTGTATATGGACTACATCTTCTTTATCAATTCGTCCGTTGAAGGGCATCTTGGTTCTTTCCATAGTTTGGTGACTGTGGCCATTGCTGCTATAAACATTGGGGTACAGATGGCCCTTCTTTTCACGATATCTGTATCCTTGGGGTAAATACCTAGGAGTGCAATGGCAGGGTCATAGGGAAGGTCTAATTTTAATATCTTGAGGAATCTCCACACTGTTTTCCAAAGAGGATGCACCAACTTGCATTCACATCAACAGTGTAAGAGGGTTCCCCTTTCTCCACATCCTCTCCAACACATGTTGTTTCCTGTTTTGTTAATTTTGGCCATTCTAACTGGTGTAAGGTGATATCTCAATGTGGTATTAATTTGAATCTCCCTGAGGGCTAATGGGCTACAAGGATGGTTCAACATTTGCAAATCAATCAATGTGATACAACAAATTAATATGAGAAGAGAGAAGAACCACATGGTCCTCTCAATTGATGCAGAAAAAGCATTTGACAAAATCCAGCATCTGTTCGTGATCAAAACGCTTCAAAGTATAGGGATAGAGGGAACATTCCTGAACCTCATCAAATCTATCTGTGAAAGACCCACAGCAAATATCATCCTCAATGGGAAAAAGCTTGCAGCCTTCCCGTTGAGATCAGGAACAAGACAAGGCTGCCCACTTTCACCACTCTTGTTCAACATAATATTAGAAGTCCTAGCAACAGCAATCAGACAACAAAGAGAAATAAAAGGTATCCAAATTGGCAATGAAGAAGTCAAACTCTCTCTCTTCACAGATGACATGATGCTTTATAGGGAAATCCCAAAATACTCCACCCCCAAACTATTAGAACTCATACAGCAATTCAGCAACGTGGCAGGATACAAAGTCAATGTGCAGATATCAGTGCCTTTCTTATACACTAACAATGAAAATACAGAAAGGGAAATTAGAGAATCGATTCCATTTACTATAGCACCAAGAACTATAAGACACCTGTGAATAAACCTAACCAAAGAAGTAAAGGATCTGTACTTGAGGAACTACAGAACACTCATGAAAGAAATTGAAGAAGACACAAATAGATGGAAGACCATTCCATGCTCTTGGATCGGAAGAATAAACATTGTTAAAATGTCTATACTGCCTAGGGCAATATATACCTTTACTGCCATTCCAATCAAAATTCCACCGGTATTCTTCAAAGAGCTGGAGCAAATAATCCTAAAATTTGTATGGAATCAGAAGAGACCCTGAATCACTAAGGAAATGTTGAAAAACAAAAATAAAACTGGGGGCATCACGTTACCTGATTTCAAGCTTTATTACAAAGCTGTGATCACCAAGACAGCATGGTACTGGCATAAAAACAAACACATAGACCAGTGGAACAGAGTAGAGAGCCCAGATATGGACCCTCAACTCTATGGTCAATTAATCTTCGGCAAAACAGGAAAAAATATACAGTGGAAAAAAGACAGTCTCTTCAATAAATGGTGCTGGGAAAACTGAACAGCTATATGTAGAAGAATGAAATTCGACCATTCTTATACACCGTACACAAAGATAAACTCAAAATGGATGAAAGACCTCAATGTGAAACAGGAATCCATCAGAATCCTAGAGGAGCACAAAGGCAGTAATCTCTTCGATATCAGCCACAGCAACTTCTTTCAAGATATGTCTCCAAAGGCAAAGGAAACAAAAGCGAAAATAAACTTTGGGACTTCATCAAAATCAAAAGCTTCTTCACAGCAAAGGAAACAGTCAAAAAAATAAAGAGGCAACCCACGAAATGGGAGAAGATATTTGCAAATTACAGTACAGACAAAAGGTTGATATCCAGGATCTATAATGAACTCCTCAAACTCAACAGACACGAAACAGGCAAACATATCAAAAAATGGGCAGAAGATATGAACAGACACTTCTCCAATCAAGACATACAAATGACTATCAGACACATGAAAAAATGTTCTTGTTATATACTTTTATCACTCTTTTTTTTTGTCTGTTTTTGTTTGTATACTTCATAAATCTTATGTTGGGGCCCATTTGGGTAGAACCTTCTCTTTCATCTTCCCTTTCTTTACTGTCTCTCTCTCACTCTATTTTTTTTTCTTTTTCTTTTTTCTCTCATTTCTGTGGGGAATCCTGATTGCTCAGAAGTGTTCCACGGTGCACGCGGACTGCACCACAGTCGATACATTCAGCTACACCTGTTTAGTCATCTCTCACCAAAATGACTAGGAGGAGGAATGCCCAACAGAAGGAAAATACAGAGGATGGACCTTCTTCAACAGAGTTAAAGGCTATCAACATAGACAATATGTCAGAAAAAGAATTCAGGCTAACAATTATCCAGGCAATAACTAGGTTGGAGAAAGCCTTGGATGACCAAAAGGAATTGATTAGGGCCGAGCTGAAAACAACCAAACAGGATGTTCACAATGTTAGGGCAGAGCTAATAGCTACCAGGGCTGAGGTTCACAATGCTCTCAATGAATTCCAATCTAATCTAAATTATCTCAAAGCTAGGGTAACTGAGACAGAAGTGATCTGGAGATTACTTAGTGATCTGTAGGACAAAGAGATAGAGAGAAAGGATCAGGAGGAAGTCTGGAACAAACAGCATAGAAGCCACGAAAACAGAATCAGGGAAATAAATGATGCCATGGAATATTCCAACGTCAGAATTATTAGAATCCCTGATGGGGAGGAGAAAGAAAGAAGTCTAGAAGGTATAGTGGAACAAATTCTTCATGAAAATGTTCGCAATATCGTGAATGGAACCAGCGTTCATGTACTAGAGGCCAAACGGTCTCCACCCAAGTTTATAAATTCCAGAAAAACATCAAGACACCTGATAGTCAAATAGAGGAATCATAATTGTAGGTATAATCTCTTGAAAGCCGCTAAGACAAAGAGCCTCCTTACTTACAAAGGAAAGACCAACAGAATAACGTCAGACCTGTCCAGAGAGACCTGGCAAGCCAGAAAGGGCTGGCAAGATATATTCAGGACATTAAATGAGAAGAACATGCAGCCAAAAATACTTTATCCAGCAAGACTTACATTCAAAATGGATGGAGAGATAAAGAGTTTCCAAGACCAACAAGGCTTAAAATGCTATGCAACCACCAAGCCAACACTGCAGGAAATATTAAGGGGGCGTTCTATAAAAAAGAAAAAATCCTTAGAATAGCATTGAACAGAAATACGGAGACAAGCTACAGAAAGAAAGACTTCAAAGGTAACATGATGTCAATAAAAACATATCTATCAATAATCACTCTCAATGTGAATGGACTAAATGCACCCACAAAATGGCACAGCATTGCATATTGGATAAAATGACAGGACCCATCCATATGGTGTCTATAGGAGACCCATTTTGAACCTGAGGATACACCCAGACTGAAAGTGAAGGGATGGAGAAGCATCTTTAATGCCAATGGACCTCAAAAGAAGACTGGGGTAGCAATTCTCATATCATATAAATTCGATTTTGATGTAAAGACTGTAGTCAGAGATACAGAAGGACACTACATAATCCTTAAAGGGACTACCCACCAAGATGATCTAACAATTATAAATATCTATGCCCCCAGTATGGGAGCAGCCAATTACATAAGAAAACTGTTGATCAAGATAAGAGTCATATTGATATGAATACATTAATAGTAGGAGATCTTAACACACCTCTTTCAGAAGAAGACAGATCATCGAAGCAGAAAATCAATAAAGAAACAAGAGCATTGAATGACACATTGGACCAGATGGACCTCATATATATACAAAATATTCCACCCTAAAACAACAGAATACTCATTCATCTCAAGTACACATGGAACCTTCTCCACTATATACCACATACTGGGTCCAAAATCAGGACTCAACCAATACCAAAAGACTGAGATTATTCCCTGCACATTCTCAGATCACAAGGAAAAGTTCAGAAAGAACTCAAACACCTGGAAGCTAAAGACAACCTTGCTTAAGAATGCTTGGATCAACCAGGAGATCAGGAAGAACTGAAACAATTCATGGAAAACAATGACAATAAAGACACCTCGCTCCAAAACCTATGGGCAACAGCAAAGGCGGTCCTAAGCGGGAAATACATAGCCATCCAAGCCTCCCTCAAAAAAAATTGAAAAATCCAGAACACACCAGCTCTCTCTACACCTTAATAACTAGAGAATCAACAACAAATTAAAACAAATCCACACATAAGAAGGGAAATAATCAAGATTAGAGCTGAGATCAATGAGGTAGAAACCAGAGATACAGTAGAATGTATCAATAAAACTACAAGCTGGTTTTTTTAAAGAATCAATAATAAACATAAACCATTGGCCACACTAATACAAAAGAAAAGAGAGAGAGCCCAAATTCATAAAATTATGAATGAAAAGGGAGTGATCACAAGTAACACCAAGGAGTAGAAACAATCATAAGAAGTTATTATCAACAGTTAGATGCCAATAAGCTAAGCAAACGAGATGAAATGGATGCATTCCTGGAAAACTATAAACTCCCAAAATTGAACCAGGAAGAAATCGAAAACCTGAATAGACTGATATCTAAGAACGGGATTGAAGCAGTGATCAAAAACCTCCCAAAAAACAAGAGCCCAGGAGCTGATGGGTCCCCTGGGGAATTCTACCAAACTTTCACAGTAGAAATAACACCTATTCTCCTGAAGCTGTTTCAAAAAATTGAAGCAGAAGGAAAACTTCCAGACTCTTTCTATGAAGCCAGCATTACCCTGATCCCCAAACCAGGCAAAGACCCTACCAAAAAGGAAAATTTCAGACCAATATCACTGATGAATATGGATGCTAAGATCCTCAACAAGATCCTAGCCAACAGGATCCAACAGCACATTAAAAAGATTATCTACCATGACCAGGTGGAATTCATCCCTGGGCTACAAGGATGGTTCAACATTCGCAAATCAATCAATGTGATACAACAAATTAATATGAGAAGAGAGAAGAACCACATGATCCTCTCAATTGATACAGAAAAAGCATTTGACAAAATCCAGCATCGGTTCCTGATCAAAACGCTTCAAAGTATAGGGATAGAGGGAACATTCCTGAACTTCATCAAATCTATCTCTGAAAGACCCACAGCAAATATCATCCTCAATGGGAAAAAGCTTGTAGCCTTCCCGTTGAGATCAGGAACGAGACAAGGATGCCCACTTTCAACACTCTTGTTCAATATAGTATTAGAAGTCCTAGCAACAGCAATCAGACTAACAAAGAGAAATAAAAGGTATCCAAATGGGCAATGAAGAAGTCAAATCTCTCTCTTCGCAGATGACATCATTCTTTATATGGAAAACCAAAAGACTCCACCCCCAAACTAATAGAACTCATACAGCAATTCAATAACGTGGCAGGATACAAAGTCAATGTGCAGAAATCAGTGCCTTTCTTATACACTAACAATGAAAATACAGAAAGGGAAATTAGAGAATCGATTCCATTTACTATAGCACCAAGAATCATAAGATACTGGGAATAAACCTAACCAAAGAGGTAAAGGATCTGTACTTGAGGAACTACAGAACACTCATGAAAGAAATTGAAGAAGACACAAAAAGATGGAAGACCATTCCATGCTCTTGGACCAGAAGAATAAACATTATTAAAATGTCTCTAGTGCCTAGAGCAATATATACTTTTAATGCCATTCTGATCAAAATTCCACTGGTATTTTTCAAAGAGCTGGAGCAAATAATCCTAAAATTTGTATGGACTCAGAAGAGACCATGAATCGCTAAGGAAATGTTGAAAAACAAAAATAAAGCTGGGGGCATCACGTTACCTGATTTCAAGCTTTATTACAAAGCTGTGATCACCAAGACAGCATAGTACTGGCCTAAAAACAGACACATAGACCAGTGGAACAGAGTAGGGAGCCCAGATATGGACCCTCAACTCTATGGTCAATTAATCTTCGACAAAACAGGAAAAAATATACAATGGAAAAAAGACAGTCTCTTCAATAAATGGTGCTGGGAAAACTAGACAGCTATATGTAGAAGAATGAAACTCAATCATTCTCTTACACCATACACAAAGATAAACTCAAACTGGATCAAAGACCTCAACATGAGACAGGAATCCATCAGAATCCTAGAGAAGAACATAGGCAATAATCTCTTCGATATCAGCCAAGCAACTTTTTTCAAGATATGTCTCCAAAGGCAAAGGAAACAAAAGCGAAAATAAACTTTGGGGACATCAAAATCAAAAGCTTCTGCACAGCAAAGGAAACAGTCAACAAAACAAAGAGGCAACCCATGGAATGGGAGAAGATATTTGCAAATGACAGTACAGACAAAAGGTTGATATCCAGGATCTATAATGAACTCCTCAAACTCAACACACATGAAACAGGCAAACATATCAAAAAATGGGCAGAAGATATGAACAGACACTTCTCCAATGAAGACATACAAATGACTATCAGACACATAAAAAAATGTTCATCATCACTAGCCATCAGGGAGATTCAAATTAAAACCACATTGAGATATCACCTTACACCAGTTAGAATGGCCAAAATTAACAAAACAGGATACAACATGTGTTGGAGAGGATGTGGAGAAGGGGGAACCCTCTTCCACTGTTGGTGGGAATGCAAATTGGTGCAGCCTCTTTGGAGAACAGTGTGGAGATTCCTCACGAAATTAAAAATAGAACTTCCCTATGACCCTGCAATTGCACTACTGGGTATTTACCCCAAAGATACAGATGGAGTGAGAAGAAGGGCCATCTGTACCCCAATATTTATAGCAGCAATGGCCACGGTCAACAAACTATGGAAAGAACCAAGATGCCCTTCAACGGACGAATGGATAAGAAAGATGTGGTCCATATACACTGTGGAGTATTATGCCTCCATCAGAAAGGACGAATACCCAACATTTGTAGCAACATGGACAGTACTCGAAGAGATTATGCTGAGTGAAATAAGTTAAGCAGAGAGAGTCAGTTATCATATGGTTTCACTTATTTGTGGAGCATTACAAATATCATGGAGGACAAGGGGTGTTAGGAGACGGGAGTTAGGGTAAATTGGAAGGGGAGGTGAATCACGAGAGATTATGGACTCTGAAAAACAATCTGAGGGGTTTGAAGTGGCGGGGGATAAGAGTTTGGGGTACCAGGTTGTAGGTATTATAGAGGGCACGGATTGCTTTGAGCACTGGGTGTGGTGAAAAAATAATGAATACTGTTTTTCTGAAAATAAATTAATTAATTTAATAAAAAAATAAAATAAAGTAAATAAATAAAGTCAAAAGGAGAACCCAATATATATCCTGAAGGAAAATAGAGAAGACAAGGAAGACCTAAGGATAGAACTGCTTTAAAATGTGCACACGTAAAGAAAAAAATAAAAGTATTGGATGCACCAAGATGCCCTTCAAAGGATAAATGGATAAGGAAGATGTGGTCCATATACACTATGGAGTATTATGCCTCCATCATAAAGGATGAATACGCAACTTTTGTAGCAACATGGATGGGACTGGAAGAGATTATGCTGAGTGAAATAAGTCAAGCAGAGAAAGTCAGTTATCATGTGGTTTCACTTATTTGTGAAGCATAACTAATAACATGGAGGACATGGGTAGATGGAGAGGAGAAAGAAGTTGTGGGAAACGGGGAGGGTTGGTGAACCATGAGAGACTATGGACTCTGATAAACTTGAGGGAGTGGAAGGTTGGGGAAGCCAGGTGGTGGTGGGTGTTAAGGAGGGCAAGTATTGCATGGAGCACTGGGTGTGGTGCAAAAACAATGAATACTGTTATGCTGAAAAGAAATTTTTCAAAAAGAAAATTTAAAAAAGAATGATGTTAATGTCCCTCTGTATCTCTGACTACATTCTTTAGTTTAACATCTAATTTATCTGATATGAGAATCACTACCCCAGCCTTCTTTTGAGGCCCATTGACATGAAAGATACTTCTCCATTCCTTCACTTTCAGTCTGGATGTATCCTTAGGTTCAAAGTGGGTCTCTTGTAGACAACATATGGATGGGTCCTATCATTTTATCCAATATGCAAACCTGTGTCATTTTGTGGGCACATTTAGGCCATTCACGTTGAGAGTGATTATTAATAGATATGCTTTTATTGACATCGTGTTACCTTTGAAGTCTTTGTTTCTTTTTTTTTTTAAGATTTTATTTATTTATTTATTTGACAGACAGAAATCCAAAGTAGGCAGAGAGGCAGGCAGAGAAAGAAGGGGAAGCAGGTTCCCTGCTGAGCAGAGAGCCCAATGCGGGGCTCAATCCCAGGACCCTGAGATCATGACCTGAACCGAAGGCAGAGGCCTAATCCACTGAGCTACCCAGGCGCCACTGAAGTCTTTGTTTCTATAGACAGTCTCCATATATTTCTGTTCAGTGATATTCTTAGGATTTTTCCTCTTTTATAGAACCTCCCTTTATATTTCTTGCAGTGTCGGCTTGGTGGTCGCATACTCTTCTAAACCTTGCCAGTCTTGGAAGCTGTTTATCTCTCTCTCCATCCATTTTGAATTTCAGTCTTGCTGGATAAAGTATTCTTTGCTGCAAGTCCTTCTCATTTAGTGCCCTGAATATGTCTTGCCAGTCCTTTCTGGCTTACCAGGTTTCTGTGGACAGGTCTGACGTTGTTCTGATGGGATTTCCTCTGTACATAAGGAATTTGTTCACCCTACGTGATTTCAAGAGCTCCTGTCTACAATTATGATTCATCAGTTTCACTCTCAGATGTCTCGAGGTCTTTCTAGATTCTGTGATCTTGGGGGGAGATCTTTCGGCCTCCAGTACATGAGCACTGGTTCCATTAGCGAGATTGGGAAAATTTTCATGGAGAATTTTTTCAACTGTATCTTCTAGTCTTCTATATTTATCCTCCCACTCAGGGATTCTAATAATTCTGACATTGGAATGTTTCATGGCATCATTTATTTCTGTAATTCTATTTTCATGGCTGCTAAGCTGTTTGTTCCAGGGCTTTCTCCTGATCTTTTTTCTCTATCTGTTTGTCCTCCAGATCACTAATTCTATCTTCTGCCTCAGTTACCCTAGCTTTTAGAAAATTTAGATTAGATTGGAACTCACTGAGAACATTGTGAAACTCATCCCTGGTGGCTTTCACTTCTCCCCTAATCAATTCCATTTTGTCCTCCATGGATTTCTCCAACCTAGCTATTGCCTGGATAATTTTTAGCCTGAATTCCCTTTCCAACATATTGTCTATGGCCATATCCAATAGCTCTGATGCAGAAGGCCCAGTCTCTGAATTTTTCTTCTGTTGGTCATTCCTCCTCCTAGTCATTTTAGTGAGAGATGGCTGAATGGATGTGTAGCTGAATGTATCGACCATGGTGCAGGCAAGGTGCACTCTGGAATGATTCTGAACAATGGAGAATCCCCACCCAAAAGGAAGAAATAAGAAAAAAAGTGAGAGAAATACAGGAAAAAATAAAGATAAAATAAAAGAGAAGGCCCAGCCCAAATGGGCCCCAAGGTAAGATTTATGAAGTATACAAACAAAAACAGACAAACAAAAAGACCGACAAAGGTAGATGGCAAGAGAAAAAAATAAATATATAAAAACAAAACAAAAAATGGGAAACTCGTCAAAAAGAACCCCAGGTATAAGATTTATATACTACCAGGACAAAAAGAAATACACAGAAACACTGGCAGAAGAAAAAGATGTAAGAGTGGTTATAAATTCTCAGCATGGATGAGGAAAGTTATTTTGATTCTCCCTGGATATATCTTGATATCTCTGTTAAGGGACTCAACTTTTCTAAGATAAATGGGGTTTAAAAATTGGCTTACCTATAGGGATAGCATTGATTGGGTAAAGGGGATTACTTTGAAGCTTAACTCTATATGAATATTAAAAAAAAACTAAATTAAATTTTAAAAATTAAAAAAATAGAAAAGCAAAAGAAAAACAAAGGTATATGTATCAAAAAGTTCAGGTTAAAAAGTTATGGAGAAGAATAAATGAAACAAGATGGGATTGGGAGGGAGACAAACCATAAGTGACTCTTAATCTCACAAAACAAACTGAGGGTTGCTGGGGGGAGGGGGTTTGGAAGAAGGGGGTGGGATTATGGACATTGGGGAGGGTATGTGCTTTGGTGAGTGCTGTGAAGTGTGTAAACCTGGTGATTCACAGACCTGTACCCCTAGGGATAAAAATATATGTTTATAAAAAATAAAAAAATTTTAAAAAGTTATTATGGAATTGGATGTACCAGACATCTCACTGTGATGGTAAATAGGTTAAAAAGTTATATATTTTAAAAAATGAACCAAAATAGTGTGAAAGAATTAAAAATAAAAGTTGTATCTATGAAGTAGTGGTTGGTGTCCCCTTGTCTTTTTTTTTTTCTTTCTGTGGGAGGTGTTTGCCATGTGGGTTTTCAGGGAGTCTTGTTGGAGTTAAGTCATCCTGCCTCCATCAAGGGAGTGGGCTCTGAAGAAACCGGTTTTTCAGGCTTTTGTTCTCTGGAGGTTTTTGTTTGTTTGTTTGTTTGTTTAATTTTTTAAATTTATTTTCAGCGTAACAGTATTCACTGTTTTTGTACCACACCCAGTGCTCCATGCAATCCATGCCCTCTCCAATACCCACCACCTGGTTCACCCAACCTCCAAACCCCCACCCCTTCAAAACCCTCAGATTATTTTTCAGAGTCCATGGTCTCTCATGGTTCACCTCCCCTTCCAATTTCCCTCAACTCCCTTCGATACAGATGTAGTGAAAAGAAGGGTCATCTGTACCCCAATGCTTATAGCAGCAATGGCCATGGTTGCCAAACTGTGGAAAGAACCAAGATGCCCTTCAATGGATGAATGGATAAGATGTGGTCCATATACACTATGGAGCATTATGCCTCCATCAGAAAGGATGAATACCCACCTTTTAGAGCAACATGGATGAAACTGGAAGAGATTATGCTGAGTGAAATAAGTCAAGCAGAGAGAGTCAATTATCATATGGTTTCACTTATTTGTGGAGCATAACAAATAGCATGGAGGACATGGGGACTTAGAGAGGAAAAGGGAGTTGGGGGAAATTGGAAGGGGAGGTGAACCATAGGAGACTATGGACTCTGGAGGTTTTTTTGTTTGTTTGTTCATTGTTTTCTTTCCCCTTGGCAGCTTTTGATGGCTTTTGGAGGTTTAGAGGAAAGCAAACTGCACCCAGACCTCCCTCTCAGAAATAAGCCTCAGTCTGTTCCCCTCTGGGTGCTCCCGAGCACATAAATTCCCCCCTCTGCTGCTGGCAGAGCACGTTCACAGTCATGGTCTCTGGTGTCACAGGAACTCCTGCTTGTACCCAAAACCCCGATAGCTGATAGGCGATAGCTGTGGCTGTCTGGGCAGCTCCAGACTGCCAGAGAGGTCCCAAGCAGAGATAGTACACTGAGATTTTCCCACTGGCCCAGACTGAGAATGCTCAGACTCTCCAGGGTCCAAGAGAGCCCTGGCTAGCGCTTGCACACACCTCTCTCAGGGGAGAGTGTGGGGCACAACTCAGACTCTGGTAGCACGCGCTTGAGTGGAGAGTGCAAAAGGCTGTGGTTCTGCCGTCTGATGAGGCTCCCTCATTCTCACCCCAATGCTCTCAGGCTCGCTGGCAGCTCAGGGACCAAGACCTGGTTTCTTCACCGCAGTCTATCTGGCTCAGTGCCAGGGGTGGCTGTCCTGGGTCCAGGGACTTAAGCCCCTAACCCTAACCACCCCAATTTCCACAATTTCCCCCCAGGATCCTTTGCTATTTTTGAGTGCTCTCAAGCACACTCCACGTTAATGCTGGTCCCCAATCACAGGGCACTCTCACATTGGGGTATTACTTTCCAATGGGTCACTTCTGGTGGCTCCCTCCCCCTTTTGTTTATCTTCTGATATCAGTCCGATGTTCCCACTCCACTTTACTTGTCTTTTGCCCCTATAGAGATCCATAAGTGTATGATTCTAATCTCAGGCTGATTTCATGGTCGATCAGAATTCTTTGGTAGGTAATCAGCTCACTTTAGAGTATAGGTTGAAATGGCGACTCCTCCTACTTCCCTGCCATCTTGTCTCCCCCTCACATCTTGGTTGGAATTTTTAAACAAGTAGCAAAGGAAGTTTCTCTGATTTTGCTGGCAGAAATGTGAACTATTACGATGTTGGGAAAATAACATAGAGACAGCTATAAATATGAAAATACACATATTATTCATCTCAGAAATTCTCAATCTCGACACTATCAACATTGTGGTCCAATCTGTTCTCTTTGGTGGCCTGTATCCTGAGCCTTGCAGGATGATGTTTAGAGCATCCTTGGCTTCTCCTGACACCTCCCATGTGACTCCAAGTTCCCAGTGACCCCCTGAAGAACAATATTTCCTTCAGTGTAGAACCTGACTTTTAACATAACAATCTCCAAATAATTTTGTAGAATTGTTATAATAGCAATGTATTGAAAAAGAATTGGAAAATCTTTCAAAGTGTGAGTAGCATAGCCACATCGTGAAAATTATGCAGACCCTGAAATAAAGAATTCTCATTACCCTAGCTGACTGGAGGCAAGTTCATGAGGTATTATTCAGTAAAAAGGAAGAATGGAAACAAGTAGGAAAAAAGACAATTTATCATGAGCATAGGATACTATTTATCCAATTGTACAGTGTATGAATGTGTATTTTTACATAATCTAGGAAGAGAAGTTTTAATGAAACAAAGAATTTAAGGAATAAGGATTGACAGGAGGAATGAAATTAGGTCAAGTATACCGTCTTCAAAACAACTGTGTGAAACAAAATTCAATGAGAATCTAAAGCTAACATATAAAAAGACATAAAATAATAATTCAGTGCTGTCAAAATGGTTCACTAATTCCATATTAGATGTCCAAAGACTTGGAATAAAAGAATATGAGTGAATTATCTTTACAGCTGGGGAGTAAGCACTCTCTAAGTGATCATTTTTTCTTACATAAAGATACATGGATTGAAATATGCTTAGGAAGGTAAAGGCAATCTTCAGTCAAAGGTAAAGAAGAGATGACAGTCAAAGATGGTGCAATTTTTAGAAATGGATCTCATCACAAAGAGACAAAAGGACCCATGGGGAATGACAGAGATGCAAAAACAATTGGAAAATACATATAGAGGTGATTTATTAGCACTCAATGTACAAAGTATCATTTACTTCATTTTTGTTTATTGCAAGGACTGCCAATTAAAAAATATTAGTGAAAGCTTGATATTTCAGGGTGGATAATATCAAAATGCAATAAAGAGAACACCATATAACCAAGTGACAGATTCAAGTCCATACAATAATGAACACAATTCCCCACATATGCATCTATACATACATACTAGAACTCAATGCAAACAGCAAATTTGGTAAAACAAATACAAAACCCTCCTCTAATTCTTTGTTTGAAAGAATGCAATCAAAGAAAATAATAACCACCCCCCCCGACTCCATTGTACAAATACAAAGACCTGGTAGAGACAATGTACAGTAGAGAAAAAATGAATAACTAACCCAAAAATATATTCAGCTCTCCTAGTGATGAAATCATTGCAAAGCTAAGCCCCTTCATATAGTTTTCATTGTTAGATAATTGTTTTCACATGAATACCCAGAGGAACAGGGGATGCTGCGAAAATGTATGTCTTATGAATTACTGTTGCAAGGTATTATCTGGAAGAAATAAATTGGTCTAGGTCTTTCTCATCAGTATGGAAACAGAGTACAATATGCCCCATTTTAAAGACAAAAAAGAAATGCCCTGACTTCACTGGACATCTCTCCATACCTAATATTCCTAATCTGTTTAATTGCAAAACTTGGTAATGTGTTCTATTTTTACTGGAAGTACTTTATGCCTCCCATCCCTTCACTTCATTGTTAGCAATCACACATGTGCTGCTGAGAAACTATTCACTTCTTTCTTTAACATCATCAGTGAATCCATTCATCAGTTTGTTGGGCAAGCAAATGAGTACTGAGATCTCTAGGTTCTGGGCTAGGCTGGAGGCTATCAGGTAAACTCAGATAAATGCACCAGGCTTGGATTGTGTATGACCCTGGCCTGCAGAACCTGCTGGGCTCTGGGACTGACCTGAATGGCAACTCTGAGGGAGGGGTCTCTATGTGGCAGTCTGAATTCCTCCTGTGTCGGGATGATGGTGACTAAATTCTGTCCCTTGACAAGATGGCAGGAAGGAGGTTGAGATAAGTATCCCAGCCAAGCTTAGGACTCCAGAGGCAAAACCAGGCCCTATGCATCCCAATTTGGCACAGGCAGAGGGATTGCTACACTGGGGATATTTAGAGTTTCTCTGTCATCTCATGAGGCACGTTTCCTTCCTGGTCCTCCAACCTCTAAGCACATGAGTTTCCTATGGGACACTGGTGTGGACATGAAGGAAAATTTTCCTGGAGATTGTGTGTTCCCCCCACAGACCAGGTTATAATCAAGTGAATCCAGAATTAATTACCCCTTCCTCAGGAGCTCCCAGAGTTTAGACCTTCCAGCACCTTATCCCAACCCTGACTTCAACTTTTCCACAAAGCCTAGGACTGAACAATGTGTCTGGATGAGATCCCTTGGATCTCCAAATTGTTGACTTGTGGTGGACACACAGCCCTGCCATCTATAGAATATCCCTGTTTTCCTTTTCAACGAGGAGAACTAAGCTTTTTTGATATAAACCTTGAGCAAGGAATGCCTGGGTGGCTCAATCTATTAGGCATCTGTCTCCAGCTCAGGCCATGATCCCAGGATACTGGGATTGAGTCCCAGGTTCCTTAATCAGTGTGAGCCTGCTTCTCCCTCTGCCTACCTCTCCTCTGGCTTGGACATGCTCTCTCTCTCTCTCTGACAAATAAATACAATAATTTTTAAAACCAAACAAACAAACAAATGAAAAACCTTGAGCAAGACATACCTCAGTTTCCTGACACATTTGCCAAATGATTAGGAATTTCATACTTATAAATTAAGAGCTATCATTTGGTCCCTTAGTGTGAAACTTTTGTTATTTATAAGAAATATATTTAGAATTTTTGCACTATTTTAATTTTTTTGGAATAAAAAAGTAAACAGATTCTTCCTTGTATCGTCCAGAATGCACCAAGACTTGCAAACTTTTTTTTTTATCCCAGTGAGAAACATTTCAGGCTTCTGACCCCCTGAGTTTGTCAGAGCATAAGTGTGTTTTAAACACTGATATAGTCATTTTACATTAGCCTTAGAAACTGAATACAAATATTTATCCAATAAAATTTTGCTCAGGAAACTAAGCTTAAGCAATCTTAGGAACTTGTTCAGTCCTATGACAATTGACCATGTAGAATCTCCCTCAAAAAGAATGTTTTCAGAGCCCTCTTTATATCTTTGTTCCTCAGGCTGTAGATGAAGGGGTTCAGCATGGGTGTGACCACCGTGTACATAACTGAGGCCACTGCACTTGCGTGGGAGCTCTGAGTAGCAGCAGAGCTAAGATACACACCTAGCATTGTACAATAAAATAATGAGACAACAGAAAGGTGAGATGCACAGGTAGAAAATGCTTTATACTTGCCCCTAGCTGATGATATTCCACGTATGGAGGAAACAATTTTAGAATAAGAGTAAAGGATCCCAGCAAAAGGACCCCCACCCAGCAGGACAGCTGCAAAATACATCACCAAATTATTAAGAAAGGTATCAGAACAGGCAAGTTGGACCATCTCATTGAGTTCACAAAAAAAGTGAGGGATTTTCACCTCTGTACAGAAGGAAAGTCGCAACATCATTAAACTTTGCAACAAGGAATTCAGGATGCACATGATCCAGGACAACAGAACCAGCAGTCCACAGAACCGGGGTTTCATGATGACTTTGTAGTGTAGGGGGTGACAGATGGCCACATAGCGATCATAGGCCATCACACTCAGGAGAAAGACATCCAACACAGCAAAGAGTATGAAAAAATAAATCTGTGTGACACAGCCTGCAAAGGTTATGACTTTACTTTCTGTCTGTATATTCATCAGCATCTTAGGGACAGTGGTGGACGTGGAAAAGATGTCTACAAAGGACAGGTTGGCCAGGAAGAAGTACATGGGAGTGTGGAGGTGGGAGTCAGAGCAGACGGTCAGGATGATGAGCAGGTTTCCAACCACCGTGATCAGGTACATGGAGAGGAAAAGCCCAAATATGAGGGGCTGCAGTTCTGGTTCCTCTGAAAATCCCAGAAGAAGAAACTCTGAAATTTGTGTATCATTGCTGGGTTTCATGTGGTAGAGGTGACTTCAAGGACAGAGGCAAACAGCTTGATTAATTTTCATGTGCTTGTATTGCTCACAGATTTAAAATGTTACCTTTTTAATTTTGTAGTCTAAATATTCATTTTAATATTTTGCACATGGTTATGGTCCAATTCAGGGGATCCCCTGCACCACAATAATTATGAAATTTTTCTTCCAATCACTTAATTTACAAAAGGCCATGTATTCCACACTTCCAAGTAAATTATTTCAAATCCCAGAAATACAAATTAAGTCCTGGCCATGATTTAAACATTTTCTAGGTGATGAGTATAGGGTGCTAAGAAAAAAATTTCCCTATCATTCAATAATGGAGAAGGAATACATTAACAAATAAGAAAATAAATAGCCTTTCAGAGAGTGGCAGATGGTATGAAGAAAAGGAAAACAGGGATAAAGCAAAGAGTGAATAGGGCATGATATTTTCATGGGTATATAAGCCAATTCTGTGAACAAGGTGACATTGCCACAAAAATCTCAATTAAGAGATGGAGGCAGATCTAGGATTATGGAGGAAGTGTGTACCTGGCAGAGGTAATGGCCAGTGCAAAGGCCTTGACGATGGTACTTGTTCCCAACTGTTCAAGTCAAAAAGCAAAGCCAGTGCTACAAGGGGAATGAGCAGGAGGGAGCCTGAGGAGAGAAGCCCTCAGACACACTGAGGAGAGAAGTGACCTCTCTTCTACCTCTGAAACCTCAAGGCACAGGGACTTCCTTGTCCCCACTGCCTCTCCCACTGTATTCATCGTGTTGCAAAGGCATCTCATGAATTGAACCAGATCCTCTTCTTAGTGGCCTCTCTTGATTGAATGCTGGCCCCCGTGTTTTGTCACTTTGGGAGTTATGAGTCCTGGCACCTTGTTGTGGAGACAGTGCATACTCTACAAGTTACATACACACACACATACACACACACACACACACCCCACCATCCTCTCCTGGTTTGTGTTAGTCCCTTGTCTTCCTCTGTCCCTGCCATCTCGATTGTGCCAGGAATGAATTCGACCCATATAGGCCCTATCAGTGGACTTTCCCCTGCAAAACGCAGAGTTGCCAATCCTTAAGCCTCTCATGGATAAATAATATATTTAAATATTAAAATACATGCATAAACAATGAATTCTGTTATGCTGAAAAGAAATTTTAAAAATGCCTAAATGTATATATACGTGTGTGTGTGTGTGTGTGTGTGTGTGTGTGTATTCTCGAAATTGAGCAATGGGTTAAACAAACACTCCACAAGACAAAGTATACATAACACAACGAAGTTGGGTGTTTTTATATCAAGCATAGAAGACTTATTTTTCATGTACCTCTTGCATCATTTCTGGCCAATTTATTTCTATGTGGTCTGGTAGGGGATGGGGTTAGTCCCTTTCTCCCTTCTCTATGTGTCATATTTTCTTGATATTCTTGAGCTTTGGGTATACATCTCTCTTTTTCTAACCCAGTGGGCACACTCTAATCATCATTCTGTATTTCACCCAATGTGCAAATGGGTCCACAGACCACACTCTACACTCTACAATCCTGTCCCCATGACAATTCTTTTTGTACTCAATAATTTTCTTCATATCATTTTTTCCGTGGATATCATTTCATACACACATTTATTTCATTAAGTTCTGTCCTCATTGTGGTGATTCATGATTCAAAAGTGCAGGGACTTCACCTTCTTTGTTCTTTTGTTTCTTCACCAAGTTTTATGAATATATGTGTTTCCTATAAAAATCCCCAAGAATGTGGGTAGGTTTAGAATGAACAGAAGGAAGGGATCACAAAACCAGGTTAAAATGTAAATTGAGCCATTTCAAAACACCAGTTTTAGGCAAAACTGAATGAAAAACCAAAATGAACTAAAACAGGATATAAAATAGCAATTATTAATGATATCAATGGATTAATAATTAACTTGTCTAAGTCCTAGATACAAAATAATATAATATATAATGCTCCTAGAATGCTCAGTATTTATTTGTTAAATGAGTTAGAAATTAGCTCTCACTCTGAAAAACAATCTGAGGGGATTGAAGTGGTGGGCAGTTGGGAGGTTGTGGTACCAGGTGGTGAGTATTATAGAGGGCACGGATTGCATGGGGCACTGGGTGTGGTGAAAAAATAATGAATACTGTTATGCTGAAAATACATTTAAAAAATAAATTAGCTCTCAGGGGCACCTGGGTGGCTCAGTGGGTTAAGCCGCTGCCTTCGGCTCAGGTCATGATCTCAGGGTCCTGGGATCGAGTCCCGCATCGGGCTCTCTGCTCAGCAGGGAGCCTGCTTCCCTCTCTCTCTCTGCCTGCCTCTCTGTCTACTGTGATTTCTCTCTGTCAAATAAGTAAATAAAATCTTAAAAAATAAATAAATAAATAAATAAATTAGCTCTCAGTGTATAAGGACATTTACCATGTGGCAAGGTTGTATTTCAATTTCTTTGGAAAAGGTGAAATTTCTCAAAGAATGCTGGCATAAAGGACTATCTTTCTGGAAGAATATGAAATCTGTGCCCTCCTTCAGACCTTACAAAAAACCACAGGGCTTATGACCTCAGAGTAAGTGTAACCAAACAATACAGTAGAACATCAATAAAACTACATATAAAAGTTACAGATGGGCAACACCACTGAATAAAGCAAGAAATTCAGAAGTAAGAAGGTAGACATATTTACACAAAATGTAAAGATTTAATGGTCAAAATATGTTCCAAATGTCAATTGAGAAACAATGATCAGAAGAAATAATTTGAAATGCTGATAATGTTTTAAAAATAAAAACAGAGAGAGAGAATAACATATGGGCATCTAATGATAAAGGCCAATCAGAATAGCTATCAAATATATGAAGTTTGCTGAATCTGAAGGACACTTTAAGAAAACAAGAAACATCTCTATCACCAGCAGCCTGTGAGGAAAAAATTACAGAGCTGTTGCATTGTTTGTGGTTGAAATTTTAATTTAAATAAAATTCAAAATAAAATTTTATTTTATTTTAAATATCTCATTTATTCATCTAAGAGACAGAGAGAGAATAAGCCTGTGGACAGGCAGAGCTAAAGGGAGAAGCTGACTGTCTGCTGAGCTGAAAGCCCTTTGTGGTTTTGGATCCCAGGACCTAGAGATCATTACCTGAGTTGAAGGCAGATGCTTAACCATCTGAGCCACCCAGGTACCACTGTGGTTAAAACTTTTAAACTTGTAGCTAAGTGGTTACTGTGAATTTTCTGGCAGAAAAGTAAGTGTTACAAGTTTGAAGGCAGAACCTGAAGATAGTTGTGATTTAAATACTGATAATAAATTTTAAAAAAAAGAAATTAGCTGATATTCTTTACCTCGGGGTAAAAGAAATACTGATATTCTTTACCTTGGGGTTTCTCTGTCTTTGCACATGGACATTCAAAGCCTGCCCTGGGTGGGGTGGTTAGGCATTCCTGTCCTCCACACACCTTCTCCAATGTGACAGGCAAAGCTGGCTCCAGGCAGGGATCAATGACCCACAGAGGACAAAATCATGCCAAATGAAAACCACACATTTAGTCTAACAATCTGAGCATACTTTTTCTAGCATTGCTATATTAGCAGATTAATAATAAAGAATATGAAAGACCTTCAAAAGTATGAGCAGCCATCACTCTGTGAAATTGACATTAGCACTAATAATATATTAACTACTTAATCAAGCAAACAGACAAATACAGTGATCAGTTGTTCTGGGCTAAGTTGAATTGGCTCTCACATGGTGATGGGTCAGTGTTCTCGGCTTCCATTCTCTCTGAGCCTATCATTCATTGTCCACTGGGATGTTGAACTCACCTGGTTGGGGTGTGCGACAGGAAGGTGTCCTTGTGGAAGTCTGAATTCCTCCCTGGATGATAGATGATAGGGACTCAAGCTCTCTCCTCAAATGAGGCAGCAGAAAGGAGTGAAACATCAGCCTCCAGTCAGAATAAGGACTCAGAACAAACAAACGAGAATCATGGCCTTTCCTATCCAAGATTGCCAGGGATGGCGTACTGGAGATGAGAAGGTATTTACAACTCCCTGTGTCTGCTCATTAGCCACACTTCCCTCTTGTGATTCCAAGCTCTAAGCACATGATTCCCCAGTGGGAAAGTCCTCTGGACAGAAAGGTGATTTTTCCAATGAATCTCAGTTCCCAAAAGACTAGATTAGAGGTCAAGTTAAGTCAGTTTTTCTTTTCTTTTCTAGTGTCCTTTTTCCTGAACTTGCCTCCTTCATGATATGTGAATCTTCTAGCATCTTACCTCAGCTTCAAGTTATAATTTTCTCCAAGTCTATGATCCAGTGGCCACCTGGAAAGGGTATATTTATCTTCAAAGCATTGATATGTGTTGAGGACTCAGCCCTGCTATCTCCAGACATGGTCTATTATTCTTCTCAATAAGGTAGAACAGTGGGTTCTTCTGATAATAAACCTTGGCCAGTATACACATTGGCTTCAAGACACATCTGCTGTTACAATTAGGAATTTCTTACTTTATACAAGTTAAGGGCTGTCACTTAGTCCTTTGTCATAAAATACTTGTAATTATAACAGATATGTTTAGATCATTTTAGGTACTGTAATATGAGCTTGTGTCTTATAGGGATTGTTTGATTTAATTTTATTTAAGCATTTTTATTAATGTATAATGAATTATTTCCCCAAGGGGTACAGGTCTGTGAATCATCAGGCTTACACATTTCACAGCACTCATCATAGCACATACCCTCCCCAATGTCCATAATAATTTTTATAAAAATTTCATCTTTAAATATATAGTGATACAAGCCTTTCTTAAGAAACAAGAAAGGTCTCAAATACACAACATAGCCTGACACCTAAAGGAGCTGGAGAAAGAACAACAAAGAAAGCCTAAACCCCCAGGAGAAGAGAAATAATAAAGATCAGACCAGAAATCAATGAAATAGAAACCAAAAAAAAAAAAAAAAAGTAGAACAAATCAACAAACCTAGCAGCTGGCTCTTTGAAAGAATTAATAAGATTTATAAACCCCTGGCCAGACTTTCAGAAAGAAAAGGACCAAAATAAGTAAGATCATGAATGAAAGGGTAGTGATCACAACCAACACCAAAGAAATACAAACAATTATAAGAACATATTATGAGCAACTATATGCCAGCAAATTTGACAATCTGGAAGAAATAGATGCATTCCTAGAGACATATAAACTATCACAACAGAACCAGGAAGAAATAGAAAACCTGAACAGACCCATAATCAGTAAGGACATCGAAGCAGTCCTCAAAAATCTCACCACAAACAAGAGCCCAGGGCCAGACGGCTTTCCAGGAGAATTCTACCAAACATTATAAGAATTAGTACCTATTCTACAGAAACTGTTCCAAAAAATAGAAATGGAAGGAAATGGAAGGAAAACTCATTTTCCAAACTCATTTTCTGTTGTACAGAAGCTTTGATCTTGGTGAATTCCCAAAAGTTCATTTTGCTTTTTTTCCCTTGCTTTTGGAGACATGTCGTGCAAGAAGTTGCTGTGACCAAAGTCAAAGAGGTTACTGCGTTTGCTCTTCTCTAGGATTTTGATGGATTCCTGTCTCATATTGAGGTCTTTCATCCTTTTGGAGTTTATCTTTGTGTATGGTGTAAGGGGATGTCCAGTTTTGTTCATCTATATGTAGCTGTCCAATTTACCCTGCACCACTTATTGAAGAGTCTGTCTTTTTCAAAACATTGGATATTTTTTCTTGATTTGTCAAAGATTAGTTGACCCTTTTGTTCAGGGTCAATTTCTAGCTCTCTATTCTGCACAGCCAATCTGTGTGTCAGTTTTTGTGCCAGTACCACGTTGTCTTGATGATCACATCTTTGCAATATAGCCTGAAGTCAGGCATTGTTGTGCTCCCAGTTTTGTTTTTCTTTTTCAAAATGTCCTTGGTGATTCAGGGTCTTTTCTGGTTCCACACAAATTTTAGGATTGTTTGCTCCAGCTTTTTGAAAAATGCCAAATTTCTTTTAATATGGATTGCTTTTGAAAGGGTAAGTTGAAAAATACCCAGCATCACTAGCCATCAGAAAAGTATAAAGGGAAAACATAATGAGATACCACCTTATGCCAGTTAAAATGGCAAAAATTAGCAAAGAAAGAAAGAACAAGTATTGGTGAGGATGTGGAGGAGGATGAACCCTCTTACACTGTTGATGGGAATACAAGTTGGTACAGCCACTCTGGAAAACTGTATGGAAGTTCCTCAAGATGTTAAAAATAAAGCTACCCTTAGACCCAGAAATTGAACTACTCGGTATTTACCCCAAAGATACAGATGTAGTGAAAAGAAGGAGTACATGCACCCCAACATTCATCACAGCAATGTCCACAATAGCTAAACTGAGGAAGGAGCCAAGATGCTCTTCAACAGACGAATGGATAAAGATGTGGTACATATATACTGGAATTTTATTCAGTCATCAGAAAGGATGAATAACCACCATTTGCATCAACATACATGGAACTGGAGGGGATTAAGCTAAATGAAATAAGTCAAGCAGAGGAAGACAAGTACCATATGGTTTCACTCATATGTGGAATATAAGCAATAGCACAGAGGATCATAGAGGAAGGGAGGGAAATCTGAAGGGGGAGAAATCAGAGAAGAAGATGAACCATATGAGACTATGAATTCTGGGAAACAGATCAAGGGTTTCTGAGGGGAAGTGGGTGGGACGAGGAGCTTACCGGGTAAAGGGTACTAAAGAGGGCACATGTTGTTATGAGCACTGGGTGTCATACATAACCAATGAATCATTGAACACTGCATCAAGAACTAATGATGGGGGCGCCTGAGTGACTAAGTGTCTGCCTTCAGCTCAGGTCATGATCCCAGAGCTCTGGGATCGAGCCCCACATTGGGCTCGCTACTCAGTGGGGAGCCTGCTTCTTCCTTTTCCCACTCCCCCTGCTTGTGCTCTATCTCTCTCTCTCTCTGTGTCAAATAAATAAGTAAAATCTTTAAAAAAAAAAAAAAAAGAACTAATGATGTACTATAAACAGACTAATGGAACACAATTTATTTTTTAATTTTTTATTTTTAATGGAACATAATTTAAACAATTAAGCAAATAAATAAGTAAATAAATTAATAAAGAGACATGTCACTTTAAAAAAAAAAAAGATTTCTTTTCAAATGACATATATCCTGCTAAGTTAAATTTCCCTAGACAGCCTGAAGGAATAGCCATGAATTGCATTGCTCATATGTGTAAAACTACCAGGGCCTTTTATATAATATCAACAGAGAGGAAACTATGAAATCACAGTTTTCACATTGGTTTTGTTGTCATTTCTTTTTACTCCTTAACTGCTCTTCCAGATGATGTAGACTTTATCATCATCCCCTTTAAACCTTAGCCCATGTATAGTGATGGTACAGGATAACAATGCCTGTTACAGACCTGAGCCAATGTTATGAAGGAACTGTTTCTTGTCATTACCAGTGTTGTTGTTGATGTTCTTAAAATATAATTGACATCACATTGCATTAATTTCAGGTGAACAATGCAATGTATCAATATTGCAAAGTGAGCAGAATAAGTTGCATTATCATCCATCACAATATACAAGCTTCATTTCATGATGACAACTGTCAAGATCCCCTCTCCTAGCTATGTTCACATCTGCAATACAGCTTCATAGTTAGAGTCACCATGCTGGACATGAAATCCCCATGACTTACTCATTTTATAACTGGAAATTTGTACCTTTTCATACTTTTGTTTATTTCACACACTCCCCATGCCCTATCTCAGACTACTTCTAATCTGCTCTATTTATCCTCAAGTGTGGTTTGGTTTTATCTTGTTTTTAAGATTCCACATGTAAGTGGGATTATCTGATATTTATCTCTTTCTGCTTAAGTTATTTCTCTTAGAAGAATGCCCTCAGGGTCCATCAATGCTGTTGCAAATGCCTAGACTTCGTTTATTCTTAAGGCTAAATAATATATTTAAAAATTTATATATATATATATAGTATATATATATTAAAAAATTTTTTTCTTGACTCCTTTGTCATGAACTAATTAACCACTTATCTGCAGTTATTCTGTGGCTTTCTATTCCATTCCATTGACCTGTGTGCATTTTATGCAAATATCATGCTGTTTTGGTTACCATACCTTTATAATATTGTTTGCAATCAGAGAGGATGATGCCTCCAGTTTTGCTCCTCTTTCCCAAGATAGCTTCGATTCTTCAGGGGCTTTGTGACTCCACAAAAATTGAACCATATATAAAAAACAATGAAGGAGAGTTTGTTCTATTTCTGTAAAATATGCCATTGGAAATTTTTTTTTAATTTCTTTTCAGTGTAACAGTATTCATTGTTTCTGCACCACACCCAGTGCTCCATACAATATGTGCCCTCCCTAACCCACCACCTGGTTACCCCAACCTCCCAACCCCCACCCTTTCAAAACCCTCAGATTGTTTTTCAGAGTCCATAGTCTCTCATGGTTCACCTCCCATTCCAATATCCCTCAGCTTGCTTCTCCCCTCCATCTCCCCATGTCCTCCATGTTATTTTTTAACACCGCAGATAAGAGAAACCATATGATAATTGCTCTCTCTGCTTGACTTATTTCACTCAGCATAATCTTTTTCAGTCCCGTCCATGTTGCTACAAAAGTTGGGGATTCATCCTTTATGATGAAAGCATAATAGTCCATAGTGTATATGGACCACATCTTCCTTATCCATTCGTCCGGTGAAGGGCATTTTGGTTCTTTCCACAGTGTGGCAACTGTGGCCATTGCTGCTATAAACATTGGGGTACATATGGCCCTTCTTTTCATGACATCTGTATCTTTGGGGTAAATACCCAGTAATGCAATTGCAGGGTCTTAGAGAATCTCTATTTTTAATTTCTTAAGGAAACTCCACACGGTTCTCCAAAGTGGCTGAACCAACTTGCATTCCCACCAACAGTGTAGGAGGGTTCCCCTTTCTCCACATCCTCTCCAAAACACGTTGTTTCCTGTCTTCCTAAGTTTGGCCATTCTAACTGGTGTAAGGTGGTATCTCAAAGTGGTTTTAATTTGAATCTACCTAATGGCTAGTGATGATGAACATTTTCTCATGTGTCTGATATCCATTTGTATGTCTTCATTAGAGAAGTGTCTGTTCATATCTTCTGCCCATTTTTTATATGATTATCTGTTCTTTGTGCATTGAGTTTGAGGAGTTCTTTAGATTTTGGATATCAGCCTTTTGTCTGTACTGTCATTTGCAAATATCTTCTCCCATTCCGTGGGTTGCCTCTTTGTTTTCTTGACTGTTTCCTTTGCTGTGCAGAAGCTTTTGAGCTTGATGAAGTCCCAAAAGCTCATTTTTGCTTTTGTTTCCTTTGCCTTTGGAGACATGTCTTGAAGGAAGTTGCTGTGGCTGATATCAAAGAGGTTACTGCCTATGTTCTCCTCTAGGATTCTGATGGATTCCTGTCTCACGTTGAGGTCTTTTACCCAATTCGAGTTTATCTTTGTGTATGGTGTATAAGAATGGTCGAATTTCATTCTTCCACATATAGCTGTCCAGTTTTCCTAGCAGCATTTATTGAAGAGACTGTCTTTTTTCTTCTGTGTATTTTTCCTGTTTTGTCGAAGATTATTTGACCATAGAGTTGAGGGTCCATATCTGGACTCTCTACCAGTGGAACAGAGTAGAGAGTCCAGATATGGACCCTCAAACCACAAGGCACCTGGCTGCTCAGTCAGTGGAGCAGAAACTCCTCCTTTTCTTTTTCTTTAAAGATCTTGTTTTTAAGTAATCTGTAAAACAATGTGGGGCTCAATCCTACAATCCTGAGATCAAGAGTCACCAACTCCACCATCTGAGCCAGTCAGGCAACTGGAGCATGCAACTCCTCATCTCAGGGTCAGAGATGAAGCCCTAGACTGAGCATAGAGATTACTTCAAACACAAACAAAAGGGGCACTTGGATTGATCAGTTATTTAAGGGCCCAGCTTTTGATTTTGGCTGACAGCATCGTATCAAGACATGGATTAGAGCACCATCTCAGGCTCCATGCTGTGAGGAATCTGCTGAAGGATTCTCATTCCTACTTCCTTTGACCCTCCTCTGTTCAGCATAGACACTCTCTGTGTCTCTTTCTCTCTCCAAAATAATAAATTTATTATTGTAAAAAACAACAAAAGAAAGTAAGTAACTAATGTACATTTAAATATTAGCAATGGGAAATTCACCATTTTTTTCCATTTCAGCAATAAAGCAGAAGCTCCAAATTGAATTTATATTTTTTTCCAGTTAAGGTGGCATTTCAACACAAAGTACCATTATCCAAGCTCTGAGAAATGAATTAATTGAGAAACCATAATTTGTTTGCTTCAAAACAGTTTTATTGGGTAAATTTCTGTATTACATTCGTATTTCTGCAATAATCAATTACAACACTAGAGACTTCAAAACACAAATTTATATTCTTACTGTTTTGGAGGTCAGAAGCCTGAAATAAGTGTCAGTGGGATAAAATCAAGATATCTGCAGGGCCTGGTTCCTTCTGGTTCCTACAGGAGAGACTCTTTTCTTTCCTACTGTAGTTTCTAGTGACAGAAGGCATTCTTTGGCTCACTGCTCTTTCTCCAGCTTCAAAGCCAGCGACATGGCATCTTCTGTCTTTCTAGATACAACTATTCTGCCTTCCTCTCCCAAATTCAAAGGACTCTGATGATTATGTTAGTTCCACAAGCATAATCTTGGCCAATCTTAGTTTAAGTCAAGCTGCCTAAAAGCCTTATTCCATTTGGTACCTTAACACTCCTCTTCCTATAAAAAAAACATATTTAAGTTTCTAGGTACTAGAATGTAGACGACTTAACACTGTGTGTTATATATAACTAATAAAACATGGAACACTACATGAAAAACTAATGATGGGGGGGCCAAGATGGCGGGGAAGTAGGAGGAGGAGCCTTTTCAACCTGTACCCTAAAGTGAGCTAATTACCTACCAAAGAACTCTGAACACCCATGAAATCAGCCTGAGATCAGAATAATACAAGGTCTGGATCTCTACAGGGGCAGAAGACGCCGGTGGGCAGGGTGCACCTATACTACAACACACTTGATACATTCAGCTACATCTGTTCCGTTATCTCCCACAAAAATGACTAGGAAGAGGAATGCCCAACAGAAGAAAAATACAGAGGATGGACCTTCTGCAACAGGGCTAATGGCTATCAACATAGACAATATGTCCGAAAGAGAATTCAGGCTAACAATTATCCAGGCAATAGCTAGGTTGGAGAAAGCCATGGATGACCAAATGGAATTGATTAGGGCCGAACTGAAAGCGACCAGACAGGATGTTCACAATGTTAGGGCGGAGCTTAAAGCTACCAGGGAGGAGGTTCACAATGCTCACAATGAGTTCCAATATAATTTAAACTCTTTCAAAGCTAGGGTAACTGAGATAGAAGATAGAATTAGTGATCTGAAGGACAAACAGATAGAAAGAATCAAGAGGAAGCCTGGAACAAACAGTTTAGAAACCACGAAAACAGAATCAGGGAAATAAATGATGCCATGAAGCATTCCAACGTCAGAATTATTGGAATCCCTGAAGGGGAGGAGAAAGAAAGAAGTCTAGAAGATATTGTGGAACAAGTCCTTATGAAAATTTTCCCAATCTCGCGAATGGAACCAGCGTTCATGTACTAGAGGCTGAACGGTCTCCACCCAAGATAATACATTCCAAAAAAACATCACAACACCTGATAGTCAAATTGAGGAATTATAATTGTAGGTATAATCTCTTGAAAGCCGCCAGGGAAAAGAGGCTCCTTACTTACAGAGGGAAGCCCATCAGAATAACATCAGACCTGTCCACAGAGACCTGGCAAGCCAGAAGAGGCTGGCAAGATATATTCAGGGCACTAAATGAAAAGAACATGCAGCCAAGAATACTTTATCCAGCAAGACTGACATTCAAAATGGATGGAGAGATAAAGAGTTTCCAAGACCGGCAAGGTTTAAAAGACTATGCAACCACCAAGCTGACACAGCAGGAAATATTAAGGGGGGTTCTATAAAAGAGGAAAAAGCCCAAGAATAGCATTGAACAGAAATATAGAGACAGTCTACAGAAAGAAAGACTTCAAAGGTAACTCGATGTCAATAAAAACGTATCTATCAATAATCACTCTCAATGTGAATGGCCTAAATACACCCATAAAACGGCACAGGGTTGCAGATTGGATAAAACGATAGGACCCATCCATATGTTGTCTACAAGAGACCCATTTTGAACCTAAAGATACACCCAGACTGAAAGTGAAGGGATGGAGAAGCATCTTTCATGCCAATGGGCCTCAAAAGAAGGCTGGGGTAGCGATTCTCATATCAGATAAATTAGACTTTAAACTAAAGACTGTGGTCAGAGATACAGAAGGACACTCCATAATCCTTAAAGGGACTATCCACAAAGATGATCTAACAATTGTAAATATCTATGCTCCCAATATGGGAGCAGCCAATTACTTAAGAAAACTGCTAATCAAGATAAAGAGTCATATTGATATGAATACACTAATTGTAGGAGATTTTAACATGACTCTCTCGGAAATAGATAGATCATTGAAGCAGAAAATCAATAAAGAAACAAGAGCATTGAATGACACATTGGACCAGATGGACCTCATAGATATATACAGAACATTCCACCCTAAAACAACAGAATACTCATTCTTCTCAAGTGCACATGAAACCTTCTCAAGAATAGACCACATACTGGGTCACAAATCAGGACTCAACTGATACCAAAAGATGGAGATTATCCCCTGCATATTCTCAGATCACAATGCTTTGAAACGGGAGCTCAATCACAAGGAAAAGTTCAGAAGGAACTCAAACACCTGGAAGCTAAAGACCACCTTGCTTAAGAATGCTTGGATCAACCAGGAGATCAAAGAAGAACTGAAACAATTCATGGAAACCAATGAGAATGCAGACACTTCGGTCTAAAACCTATGGGATACAGCAAAGGCAGTCCTAAGGGGGAAATACATAGCTATCCAAACCTCCCTCAAAAAAAATTGAAAAATCCAGAACACAGCAGCTATCTCTACACCTTAAAGAACTGGAGGATCAACAACAAATCAAACCAACTCCACAGATAAGAAGGGAAATCATCAAGATTAGAGCTGAGATCAATAAGGTAGAAACCAGAGATACAGTAGAATGTATCAATGAAACTAGAAGCTGGTTTTTTGAAAGAATCAATAAGATCAATAAACCATTGGCAACACTAATCCAAAAGAAAAGAGAGAAAGCCCAAATTCATAAAATTATGAATGAAAAGGGAGAGATCACAACTAACACCAAGGAAGTAGAAACAATCATCAGAAGTTATTATCAACAGTTATATGCCAATAAGCTTAGCAACCTAGATGAAATGGATGCATTCCTGGAAAACTATAAACTCCCAAAATTGAACCAGGAAGAAATCGACAACCTGAATAGACCAATATCTAATAATGAGATTGAAGCAGTTATCAAAAACTTCCCAATAAACAAGAGCCCCGGACCTGATGGATTCCCTGGGGAATTCTACCAAACTTTCACAGTAGAAATAACACCTATTCTCCTGAAGCTGTTTCAAAAAATTAAAGCAGAAGGAAAACTTCCTGACTCTTTCTATGAAGCCAGCATTACCTTGATCCCCAAACCAGGCAAAGACCCCACCAAAAAGGAGAATTTTAGACCAATATCACTGATGAATATGAATGCTAAGATTCTCAACAAGATCCTAGCCAATGGGATCCAACAGCACATTAAAAAGATTATCCACCATGACCAGGTGGGATTCATCCTTGGGCTACAAGGATGGTTCAGCATTCGCAAGTCAATCAGTGTGATAGAACAAATTAATATGAGAAGAGAGAAGAACCACATGGTCCTCTCAATTGATGCAGAAAAAGCATTTGACAAAATCCAGCATCCGTTCCTGATTAAAATGCTTCAAAGTAAAAAAAATAAAAATATATAAAAAATAAAAAAGATTTAAAAACGCTACAAAGAAAAAAAAAAAAAACGCTACAAAGTATAGGGATAGAGGCAACATTCCTGAACTTCATCAAATCTATCTATGAAAGACCCACAGCAAATATCATCCTCAATGGGAAAAAGCTTGCAGCCTTCCCGTTGAGATCAGGAACAAGACAAGGATGCCCACTCTCACCACTCTTGTTCAGCATAGTATTAGAAGTCCTAGCAACAGCAATCAGACAACAAAGAGAAATAAATGTATCCAAATTGGTAATGAAGAAGTCAAACTCTCTCTTTGTAGATGACATGATTCTTTATATGGAAAACCCAAAAGACTCCACCCCCAAACTACTAGAACTCATACAACAATTCAGCAACATGGCAGGATACAACATGGATGGGACTGGAAGAGATTATGCTGAGTGAAATAAGTCAAGCAAAGAGAGTCAATTTTCATATGGTTTTACTTATTTGTGGAGCATAACAAATAACAAGGAAGACATAGGGAGATGGAGAGAAGGGATATGAGGGAAATTGGAAGGGGCAGTGATCCATGAGAGAATTGAATCTGAACAACAATATGAGTGTTTTGAAGGGGCGGGGAGTGGGAATTTGGGGCAGCCAGGTGGTGGGTATTATAGACACACATATGGCATGGAGTACTGGGTGTGGTGCACAAAAAATGAATTCTGTTACACTGGAAAAAAATTAATAAAGAAAGAAAGGTATCAGAACAGGCAAGTTGGTACATCTCACTGAGTTCACAAAGAAAAAGTGAGGGATTTTCACCTCTGTACAGAAAGAAAGTCCGAACATCATTACACTGCAACAAGGAATTCAGGATGCAAATGATTCCGGACTTCAGACCCAGAAGTCCACAGAGCTGGGGTTTCACAATTACCATGTAGTTCAGGGGGTGACAGATGGCCACAAAGTGATCATAGGCCACCACACTCAGAAGAAATCGTCCAACACAGAAAAGAGTATAAAAAATTATATCTGTGTGACACAGCCTGCATAGGTTATGACTTTGCTTTCTGTCTGTATATTCATTAGCATCTTAGGGAGAGTGGTGGAGGTGGAACACCTGTCTACAAAGGACAGGTTGGCCAGGAAGAAGTATATGGAAGTGTGGAGGTGGTAATCTGAACTGACAGCCAGGGTGATGAGCTGGTTTCCAAACACAGTAACCAGGTACATGGAGAGGAAAAGCCCAAATATGAGGGGCAACAGTTCTGGTTCCTCTGAAAATCCCAGAAAAAGAAATTCTGAAATGGGTGTATCATTGCTGGGTTTCATGTGGTGGAGTTGACTTCAAGGACAGAGGCAAGCAGCTTGATTAATTTTCACACACTTGTGTTGCTATTGTTCACAGACTTAAAATATTACCTTTTTATTTTTTAATCTAAATGTTCATTTTAATATTTTCCATAGGGGATTTAGGGGATCCCCTATACCACCATAATTATGGGATTTTTGTTCCAATCACTTAATTTACAAAAGGCCATGTATTCCACACTTTCAAGTAAAAATCTATTCCAAATCACAGAAGTTATAATTTATAATTTTGCGTCTATATTTCTGCATCCTTCTATTTCATGTTGATCCAACATGCATTCATTCTACAACACTATACTTGGCTGTTTTCTTTGGAGTAAAAAATTTATTACCACATATTTCATTCTTTTCTTACAACATCCCTATGAAGCTATGTTTAGAATTCTATATTGCCTTCAGCAATAAGGACAGAGGCTCAGGGGCTTGGAAATTTTTAACAACTACCTAATTTTTAACAATTACCTAAAAAAAAAGAGTTAAAGTTTATGTAAAAGTCTTAATTATCCATAAATGGAAACTTGCACTATATGCTTCTCATTTGAGGATAGCTCCTTTAATTCATCAAATTCTAGACTTTAAATATGCAGTTTACTGTGTCCATATCTGGGCTCTCTACTCTGTTCCACTGGTCTATGTGTCTGTTTCTATGCCAGTACCATGCTGTCTTGGTGATCACAGCTTTGTAGTAAAGCTTGAAATCAGGTAACGTGATTCCCCCAGCTTTATTTTTGTTTTTCAACATTTCCTTAGCGATTTGGGGTCTTTTCTGATTCCATACAGATTTTTGGATTATTTGCTCCATCTCTTTGAAGAATACCGGTGGAATTTTGATCGGAATGGCATTAAAAGTATACATTGCTCTAGGCAGTAGAGACATTTTAACAATGTTTATTCTTCCGATCCAAGAGCATGGAATGGTCTTCCATCTTTTTGTGTCTTCTTAAATTTCTTTCATGAGTGTTCTGTAGATGTTAGAGTACAGATCGTTTACCTCTTTTTTTAGTTTTATTCCCAGGTACCTTTTTTTTTAAGATTTTATTTATTATTTATTTGAGAGAGATCACAAGTAGGCAGAGAGGCAGGCAGAGAGAGAGGAGGAAGCAGGCTCCCCACTGAGCAGAAAGCCCGATGTGGGACTCGATCCCAGGACCCTGAGATCATGACCCAAGCCGAAGGCAGCGGCTTAACACACTGAGCCACCCAGGTGCCCCTATTCCCAGGTATCTTATGGTTCTTGGTGCTATAGTAAATGGAATAGATTCTCTAATTTCCCTTTCCATATTTTCATTGTTAGTATATAAGAAAGCCACTGATTTCTGTATATTGACTTTTTATTTCCAAAATTAGTTCCAACCTTGAATCGGATGAACACTGGCTGTTATATGCACCTGATAAATTATTGAAAAATTACATGAGAAACTGGTGATGTACTATGTGTTGGCTATTTGAATTTCAATAAAAAATTGCAGACATCAGTAACAAGAAGAAAGTATTTGGAGATTTCATTTGACTCACATAGTAATGAACTGTCTTAGTTTTATGAAATAAACTACATTGGCAACTGAGGCCATTTTTATAATTTTATTGTAGTGGAAATTCTGAAATCACTGACTTTCACTCTTTGTCTGCCATTCTGTTATTAGCTAGATGCTCTTCTCTAGACTTTAACCTATTAGTTTGTTTTGAAGCTAGTCATGGGACTTTGTGGTCCTCATTGGGATTCCTTGCCAGCTTAACACCCATAGTATCCCTGGCACAGAATAGTAAGGCAAAAATTGCTCATGAATAACACTCTTCAAGTACAATCTACTGACAGACAAATTTGCATAAATCGATTGGCTTAATATTGGCTTAGTATCAGAGAAGATCCAAAATATGATGAAGAAAATGTTTCTATCACACCACATTTTATCAGGGATAATGTGTTTTTGATGATGAACCTCTCTTCACTGAAGTGGGATATTTGGTGTCCATGTTTAAAGAGTTTTATTCATTGGAGTGAAGAATTTAGTGTCATATTTTGTATTTAATTGGATAATTTTGCAGTTTCTGTTTGAAAATTTCAAGGCTTACTTTCAAATATTACTCCCTCCATCATCCAAAACTTACTACCTCCTCTAAAAATGTTGTCATAAACATTCTAGTGTGAGTAAGTGAACAATTGATGTGTTCACTGTCATTAATGTCTTTATTTTTTATGCTCTAGACTCTCTTCAATCCTGTTGTCATAGGATGACTCAGATAAGGACTGGAATTCCTGTCCAGTAAGGCTCAGGGAATGGAAACTTCTGACTGAGGGTCCCACAAATTATTTCTGTGAAAACATAGAGGTCTTTCCAACCTCTACCGGTTACCTTGAAGGGAATCTCAACAATAGTAACATTTTAGTAGAGTTATCTAAAATAAATGTGAATAATCAGGCCATTATGAATACTCCTTTCAAATGTCAGGACAAATGTCAAAAATAAGGAGCAGTATATTATTCTTAATATTCTCAGTATGTGTACACTGATTATTGTATCAGTCAGCTATTGCTGCATGACAAGTCATGCCAAACATAAAAGATATAAGATAATGCTTCTTTTAAAAGTGCATGGGGTCTATAATGGGAAAGTCTTCTGGTCTCTGCTGGTGTCCTTATGAAGCTCTGGTCAGCTGTGGGTCAGGTGGAAGTGCTCCTCTAATCTTGGCTGTGTTCTCATATTTAGGGCCTTGTTGATGGTAGGCTGGTCTAGGTTGGCCATTGTTAGAGCATCTGGGCTCTGCTCCACATGTTTTCTCCTCCTACAGCAGGTTAGCCTAGACTTATATACATGGCAGAGGCAGGGTTACAAGAGACCAGCAAAAATACACAAAGGACCCTTGAGGCACATAGTCATTTTCAGCATACAATTTAGTCAAGGCAAGTAAAACACTAAGTTAAGTTCAGATTCAAAGTGGCATAAATAGATTCCACTTCACAATGGGAGGATCTTCATAGTCACATTTCCAAGTATGTGGATACAGAGATAAATGGTGAATTGCAGCCATTTGCAAAAAAAAAAAAAAAAAAAAAAAAAAAAAAAAAAAAAAAAAACTCTACAACAAGCATAATTTTTCAATTTAATTCAACAGAGGAATGAATACAGAAGATGTGGTCAATATAATACAATGGAATATTACTCAGCCATCAGAAAGAATGAATACCCAATTTTTTTTGCTTTTTTTAATCAAATTTATTTATTTATTTTCAGAAAAACAGTATTCATTATTTTTTTCACCACACCCAGTGTTCCATGCAATCCGTGCCCTAATACCCAACTTTTGCATCAACTTAGATGAGACTGGAAGAGATTATGCTGAGTGAAATAAGTCAAACAGAGAAAGTCAATTATCATATGGTTTCACTTATTTGTGGAACATAAGGAATAGCATCGAGGACATTAGGAAAAGGGAAAAATGAAGGAGAGGAAATTGGAATGGGAAACAAGCAATGACAGACTATGGACTCCAGGAAACAAACGGAGAATTTTAGAAGGGGGGGTGGGTTTATGAGTGAGCCTGGTGATGTGTATTCAGGAGGGCACATCATATACAAACAATGAATCATGGAACACTACATCAAAAACTAATGATGTATTGTATGGGGTCTAACATAACACAATAAAGAATACAAGGGGAAAAAAAGAGTTGACTGACACAATAACCAAGCAAATAGACCTGAGGCAATCAGAACATGTTCTGCTTTTTATTTTGGACATATGATCTGACCTTAAGGAGAACAACCATGATCTTTCTGTTATTCAAGTTTATTTCCAATGACTTTATGAATAAGTGACTATATGTCAGCTCTGGAGTAATTCAATTTCTGAAATTGAAGGGCATGCAATTCTACAAGGAAATGGTGATCTTGAGCCACATGACCGACAGGACAGGGAGTACTCCTGTGTAGTATCCTCTGATCATGTAGGTGGAAAAGATTTCAGAGCAGGAAGGAGGTATGAAATGGATGACACTGGTATTGCTCATTTTCCATCCCATAGCTTTTTTTTTTTCAATTTATTTATTTTCAGAAAAACAGTTATTCATTATTTTTGCACCACACCCAGTGCTCCATGCAATCCGTGCCCTCTATAATACCCACCACCTGGTACCCCAACCTCCCACACCCCTGCCACTTCAATCCCCTCAGATTGTTTTTCAGAGTCCATAGTCTCTCATGATTCACCTCCCCTTCCAATTTCCCCCAACTCCCTTCTCCTCTCTAACACCCCTTGTCCTCCATGCTATTTGTTATGCTCCACAAATAAGTGAAACCATATGATAATTGACTCTATCTGCTTGACTTATTTCACTCAGCATAATCTCTTCCAGTCCCGTCCATGTTGCTACAAAAGTTGGGTATTCATCCTTTTTGATGGAGGCATAATACTCCATAGTGTATATGGACCACATCTCCCTTATCCATTCGTCCGTTGAAGGGCATCTTGGTTCTTTCCATAGTTTGGCGACCGTGGCCATTGCTGCTATATACATTGGGGTACAGATGGTCCTTCTTTTCACAACATCTGTATCTTTGGGGTAAATACCCAGAATGGCAGGGTCATAGGGAAGTTCTATTTTTAATTTATTCACTTGATCTTAGTCAAAAGGCTGAGAAGCGATCTATTTTTAATTTCTTGAGGAATCTCCACACTGTTCTCCAGAGAGGCTGCACCAACTTGTATTCCCACCAACAGTGGAAGAGGGTTCCCCTTTCTCCACATCCTCTCCAACACATCTTGTTTCCTGTTTTGTTAATTTTGGCCATTCTAACTGGTGTAAAGTGATATCTCAATGTGGTTTTAATTTGCATCTCCCTGAGGGCTAATGATGATGAACATTTTTTCATGTGTCTGATAGCCATTTGTATGTCTTGATTGGAGAAGTGTCTGTTCATATCTTCTGCCCTTTTTTTGATATGCATCCCATAGCTTTTGTGACAAATACCTGGAAAATGGAATTGTTTTGCAAAAAATAAAAGAGTCATATTAGCAAGTCGCACTGGAAGTTTTCAAGTAAAAACAGGAAGATAACACAGTGACAAAACATAGAAGAGACTAAGCAATTCTTCACCTCAATGATTAAATCCCCTTCAGTGTAGACACCAATCATCTATGCTTCAATAAATAGATGTACAGCATGAAAAAGAAATATTTTGGATAGTAATATAATGGGTAGTTTGAAAGTTTGTACTCTCTTGGATCTTAATTTTTTTTATTTCTGTTTCAATTCCAGTGTAATGAACATACAGTTTTATATTAGTTTCAGGTGTACAATACAGTCATTCAGCAAATCTATACATTACTCCATGCTCACCATGATGGATGTACTCTTAATCCCCACCACCTGTTTCACCCATCCCCCCACCTACCTCCCCTCTGGCAACCACCACTTTGTTTTCCATATTGTAGATCTGATTTTTTTGTCTCTTTTTAATTTGTTTTTATTGTTGTTGTTGCTGCTGCTGCTGCCGCTGCTGCTTAAATTCCACATATGAGTGAAATCATACAGTATTTATCTTTCTCTGACTGTCTGATTTCACTTAACATTATATTCTCTAGATTCATTCATGTTGTAAAGGGTTACATAAAAATAAAAAGCTGCTCAGCAAAGGAAACAATCAACAGAACGGCAGAAGATATTTTCAAATAATATATACAATAAGGAAATACTATCCAAAATATATAAAGAACTTATAGATGTCAACATAAAAAAAATTAATAACAATTAAATTATTCAATTAAAAATGGCCATAAGAGGGGCACTTGGGTGGCTCAATGGGTTTGGAGTCTGCCTTTGGCTTGGATCTTGAACCTGGGGTCCTGGGATCAGGCCCAACATGGACTCCCTACTAGTGGGGATCCTGCCTCTCCTGCTCTCTCTGCCTCTTCCTTTGTTTTTTGTATGCTCTTGCTCCCTTTGTCTCTGTCTCTCTCTCTTGCTCACTCTGTCTCTCAAGTAAATAAATAATTTTTTTAAATAATGGCCAGGAGACATGAGCAGATATTTCTTTGAGGAAGATATACAATGGCAAACAGACACATGAAGAAATGCTCAACATCACTCATCACCAAGTAAATGCAAATCAAGATCAAAATGAAACATCACCCTACACCTGTCAGAATGAAACATCACCCTACACCTGTGGTTAAAGCTAACCACACAAGAAACAACAAATATTAGGAGGATGTGAAGAAAGAGGAACCCTCTTACCTTGCTGGTGGGGACGCAAAGTGGAGCAGCCACTCGGGAAAACGGTATGGACTTTCCTAAAAGTTAAAAATAGAACTCCCTTACAGTGCTTTTGGTATTTATCCAAAGAATACAAACATAGTAATTCAAAGTGGCATATGCGCCCCAATGTTTATAGAAGCAATGTCCACTATAGCCAAAGTATGGAAGGAGCCCAGAGTCCCTCAAAAGATTAATGGATAAAGAAGAGGTGATACTTATTTGTGGAGCATAACAAATAACATGGAGGACATGGGTAGATGGAGAAGAGAAGGGGGTTGAGGGAAATTGGAAGGGGAGATGAACCAAGAGAGACAATGGACTCTGAAAAACAATCTGAGGGTTTTGAAGGGGCAGGGGGTGGGAGGTTGGGGGAACCAGGTGGTGTGTATTAGAGAGGGCATGGATTGCATGGAGCACTGGGTGTGGTGCAAAAGCAATGAATACTGTTACGCTGAAAAGAAATAAAAATTTTAAAAAAAGAATTCAAGAGAAAAAAAGATGAACATAAGGGAAGGGAAAGAAAAATAAAATAATGAAAACAGAGAGGGAAGCAAATTATAAGAGACCCTTAACTACAGGAAACAAACTGAGAGTTACTGGAGGGAGGACTCTGGGGGAATGGAGTAATTGGGTGATGGACATTAAGGATGGCAATTGAAGTAATGGCACTGAGTGTTGTATGCAACTGATAAATCACTAAATTCTACCTCTGAAACTAATAATACAGTATGTGTAAGTTAATTTGAATTTAAATTTTAAAATATATCCAAAATATATAAAGAATTTTTACAATTCAACACCAAAAAATTAATAATTTGATTTTAAAATGGCCAGAAAGGATGAACAGACATTTTCTCAGAGAAGACATACAGATGATCAACAGACAGCTGAAAAGATGCTCTCAAGACTCATCAAGGAAATGCAAATCAAAATCACAATGAGATATCACCAGTCAGAATGGCTAAAATTAACCACACAGGAAACAACAGTTGGTGCAATATGGACAACCTCTTGTATGGTTGAGAATACAACATTGTTGATGAGAATGCAGCCTGGTGCAGCCACTCAGAAAGCAATGTGGAGGTTCCTCAAAAAATTGAAAATATAACTACCCTATGATCGGGTAATCACACTACTGGGTATCTACTCAAAGAGAATGCATCCTTTTATTTGCAGTTGTCTCAGATACTAAAAACATATAAGGTCAATCTATTTATTCAAACATATAAGGTCAATCTATTTATTCAAATTTGTCTTTCTATGTAGACTCCACTGGCGACATACATTTGATAATAAGCATTTGCCAGTGGCTGTTGTAGGCATTCTGGACACTTAGGTAAATAATAGAATAAAACAAGGAGATTAGTTATAAAACACAGTAGCATGTTTGTAGAGAAAGTGCCTGACATTTAAGCTTTTGATTTCTGAGGCATCTATTTCAAGGACAAAGATATTGAATAAACATATTGTCAGGTATTGGACGCTATTACCAGATAAGCACTCAGCCTGCCTCTGGGCATGAAGTACCTCTTCAGAAAGCCCTTGGTAACCTCAATATTGACACATGTGTGACCCTGATTTCCCCTTTGATGCTAGAATAGGGTTCATATGTTTTAAACTAGTCAATAAACAGTGAATCTGGTAACACATAACCACTCTGCCCATGGACTCCAATAAAGTCAGTGTCCCTATTTTTACACTTTCACTCACTCTGAATCTCTCTCTCTACCCCCCAGACCTTTCTGTATCTGCCCTCTAGGACTTGTGAGCAATAAGCCTGATTTTGTTATAATTCTCTGATGGGTGTTGCTGAGACATGTCTGGAAATCACAATGAGGACCCAAGGACCTGTGTATCCTCATCAGAGGCTCTGGTCAGGGAACCATCAGTGGGAATGTTGGCAAGCTCATGGGTGCAAGGGTGTGTCCAGGCTTTCCTAGTCTAAATATCCCTGTCAGTAGCCTGAGACTTAAGGGGAGCATGGTTAGAATCCACATTATCAGGAAGAGAAGTCAAGGTAGCGATATAAGACGATTGACAGACTTGGGGCACCTGGATGGCTCATTTGGTTGAGCATCAAACTCTTGATTTCAGATCAGGTCAGGATCTCAGGGTCCTTAATCAAGCCACAGCTCAGCCTTCACACTCACCAGGGAGTCTGCCTGAGAATTCTCTCCCCACTCATGTTCTCTCAGAAAAACAACTAGAAGAAGCAGATGTTACTTCCACAACCTAATCTTAAAATAGCAGTTGCTGGCTGGCTCCAAAGCTGTGAACCCAACAATCAATGGACATTTCTTCAGGCCCACGACAATTGGCCCTCATATCATTGGAACCCAGATAAGTCTTTTCAGAGCCCTCTTTATGTCTCTGTTCCTCAGGCTGTAGATGAAAGTGTTCAGCATAGATGTGACCACCGTGTACCTCACTGAGGCTACTGCACTTGTGTGGGAACTCTGAGGAACAGCAGAGCTAAGGTAAACTCCTAGGGCCATACAATAAAATAAGGAGACAATTGAGAGGTGAGATGCAAAGGTGGAAAATGCTTTATACTTGCCCTGAGATGATGATATTCTGTGTATGGAGGAAATAATTTTAGAGTAAGAGTAAGTGATCCCAGCTAGGGGAAAACCAGCCAGCAGGACAGCTGCAAAATGCATCAACATGTCATTAAGAAAGGCATCTGAACAGGTAAGTTGGACCACCTGATTGATTTCACAGAAAAAGTGGGAGATTTGTACCTCTCTACAGAAGGACAGCAAAAACACCATTAAGCTTTGTAATAAGGAATTCAGGGTACTAATCATACAAGATGCCAGAAACAGCAGTACACAGTAGCTTGGCTTCATGATAACCATGTAGTGCAGGGGATGACATATGGCCACAAAACGGTCATAGGCCATCACAGCTAAGAGAAAGTCATCTAATCCAGCAAAGAGTAGGAAAAAGAATATCTGTGTGATTCAGCCTTTATAGGTGATGACTTTGCTTTGAGTGTGGGTGTTCCACAGCATCTTGGGGATGGTGGTGGAGGTTAAGCAAATGTCTACAAAAAACAGGTTGCCAAGGAAGAAGTACATGGGAGTGTGGAGCTGGGAGTCTGAGCTGACAGCTAAGATGATGAGCAGGTTTCCAAACACAGTGGTCAGGTACATGGAGAGAAAAATCCCAAATATTAGGTGCTGCAGTTCTGGCTCCTCTGATAAT
The DNA here is from genome assembly GCF_009829155.1 of Mustela erminea. Taxonomy (NCBI): domain Eukaryota; kingdom Metazoa; phylum Chordata; class Mammalia; order Carnivora; family Mustelidae; genus Mustela; species Mustela erminea. The sequence goes on from NC_045614.1 coordinate 11,726,627, forward strand.
CCAAGAAGAATAAATTCTGAAATTTGTGTATCATTTCCTGGTTCCATGTGGTAGAGGTGACTAGCATGAAGCAAAAAGTAACATGACTAATTTTCTCAAAACAGACACTACAAATATCATTGAAAGTCTACAATATTTGTCTTGCAATCAAAAGTCAATATCCCCAGATTTATATGGAACTTGTCCCCCATTGAGACTCCCCATGCCAGCTCTGAATGAGAATAAGCATCCCACACTTGACCTTTTCCCCAAGTACTCATGTATTCTATACTTGTAATGAGAATTCTGTCACACATTTGAGAAATAAACTTGAGTACTGAAAAACTTCCAGGCAAAGAGTATAGGTGTCAAAAAACGAGTGTCTGCACAGTTCACTAATGGAGAAGATAAGCAGATAAAAGTTCAGATAGAGCATCAGAAGATGACAGGTGCTCTGGAAAAAAAAAAAAAAACTGGTAAAAAGGAGAGTGGATGCCTGTGTAATTTTTTACTACTTGCTCTACTACTTTTTACTACTACTTGTAGACAAGTACACAATTATACAGAGGCCTCAAGGAGGAGATACTAGAGCACACAAGGTTATCCAAGAAAGTGTGTGCCCATCAGAGGGAACAACCAGTTCAAAGTCACTGAGAAAAACTTGGGCTTTTTTTAATTACTTTTTTAAATTTGAGTGTGGCCCTGGTAGACTGAGAGCGCACTGGGGCATGTTATACATACACCCACGCTTTATCCCCAGACATAGTTTAGATGGGAACAGTAGGCATAAATACATACTGCATGAAGGAAGGAGACAATCTACTCATAGAAGTTGCCAGTGATAAGAAAAAATAGAAGCAGGGAGTTACTAGCACAGGAACAGAGGATGTAAGAAAATATGTAGGAATACTTTCCATATTCTGAGGATTGGACCATTTCTGGGGTCAGACTGTGATTTCTAAGAATAAAATAGAAAAGAATGAATAAGCCACAATAGAAAATATCAGAGTGCATTGTATATAATCAGGGTGCATACCAACTCATTTTGTGTTTTTCCTCCTTGAGCTGTATGTGTACATCAGTGTCTATGTGCAAATGTCTATTTCTGTGTTTTTCTGTGCACACATGCTAGGTCACAGATAAAAGGAATGTTTTCCTCTAGGATATAGTCCAAAGTTTCATATCCATGGCACTAAATGCAAAAGTGATTTTTTAAATAATATTTACTTTTTTATTTTATAATGTTATTTGTCACCACACAGTACATAATTCGTTTTTGAGGTACTGTTCCATGATTCATTGTTTGCATCTAACACCCAATGCTCCACATAATACAGGCCCTCCTTAACACCCGTTACCAGGCTAAGGCCCACACCCCCTCTGAAAACCTCAGTTTTTTTTCCTGGAGAGCATAGTCTTTCATGGTTTGTCTCCCCCTCTGACTTCCCCCCCTTCATGTTTCCCTTCCTTCTCCTAATGACCTCCATGCTATACATTATATTCCTTATATAAGTGAAAGCATAGGGTAACCATATTTCTCTGTTTGACATTTCACTTAGTATAATCACCTCCAGTTCCATCCATGTCGATGCAAATGGTGGGTATTCATCCTTTCTGATGGCTGAGTAATATTCCATTGTATGTTTGGACCACATTTTCTTTATCCATTCTCTGTGGAAGGGCATCTCAGCTCTTTCCAGATTTTGGTTATTGTAGACATTCCTGCTATGAATATTGGTGTGCATATGGCCCTTCTTTTCACTACATCTATGTCTTTGGGAAAAATACACAGTAATGAAATTACCAGGTCATAAGGTAGCTCTATTTTTAACTTTTGGGGGAATATCCATATGGTTTCTCAAAGTGGCTGTAAAACCTTGCAATTCCACAAACAGTGGAAGAGGGTTTTCCTTTCTCCACAACCTTCCCAACATTTGTTATTTCTTGCCTTGTCAATTCCTGTCGTTCTAACTGGTGTAAGTGGTATCTCGATGCGGTATTTTTTAAAGTTTGGGGGATTTATTTAATTTATTTTTTATTTTCAGCAAAACAGTATTCATTATTATTGCACCACACGCAGTGATCCATGCAGTCCGTGCCCTCTATAATACCCACCACCTGGTACCCCAACCTGCCACCCCCCACCCCTTCAAAACCCTCAGATTGTTTTTAAGAGTCCATAGTCTCTCACAATTCACCTCTCCTTCCAATGACCCCAAACTCCCTTCTCCTATCTCCCCATGTCCTCCATGATATTTGTTATGCTCCACAAATAAGTGAAACCATATGATAATTGACTCTCTCTGCTTGACTTATTTCACTCATCATACTCTCTTCCAGTCCCATCCATGTTGCTACAAAAGTTGGGTATTCGTCCTTTCTGATGGAGGCGTAATACTCCATAATGTATATGGACCACATCTTCCTCATCCTTTCGTCCATTGAAGGACATCCTGGTTCTTTCCACAGTTTGGAGACCATGGCGATTGCTGCTATAAACATTGGGGTACAGATGGCACTTCTTTTCACTCCATCTGTATCTTTGGGGTAAATACCCAGGAGTACAATGGCAGGGTCATAGGGAAGTTCTATTTTTAATTTCTTGAGGAATCTCCACACTGTTCTCCAAAGAGGCTGCACCAACTTGCATTCCCACCAACAGTGGAAGAGGGTTCCCCTTTCTCCACACCCCCTCCAACACATGTTGTTTCCTATCTTGATAATTTTGGCCATTCTAACTGGGGAAAGGTGATATGACAATGTGGTTTTAATTTGAAACTCCCTGCTGGCTGGTGATGATGAACATTTTTTTTCATGAGTCTGATTGCCATTGTATGACTTCATTGGAGAAGTGTCTGTCCATATCTTCACCCTTTTTTTTGATATGATTGTCTGTTTTGTGTGTGTTGAGTTTGAGGAGTTCATTATAGATCCTGGATATCAAACTTTTGTCTGTACTGTCATTTGAAAATATCTTCTCCCATTCTATGGGTTGCATCATTGTTTATTTTTTTTAATTTCTTTATTTTTAGAAAAACAGTATTCATTATTTTTTCACCACACCCAGTGCACAATGCAATCCCTGCCCTCTATAATAACCACCACCTGGTACCCTGACCTCCCACCTCCCCGCCACTTCAAAACCCTCAGACTGTTTTTCAGAGTCCATAGTCTCTCATGATTCACCTCCCCTTCCAATTTACCCCAACTCCCTTCTCCTCTCTAACACCCCTGTCCTCCATGATATTTGTTATGCTTCACAAATAAGTGAAACCATATGATAATTGACTCTCTCTGCTTGACTTATTTCACTCAGCATAATCTCTTCCAGTCCCATTCATGTTGCTACAAAAGTTGGGTATTCATCCTTTCTGATGGAGGCATAATACTCCATAGTGTATATGGACCACATCTTCCTTATCCATTCGTCCATTGAAGGGCATCTTGGTTCTTTCCATAGTTTGGCGACTGTGGCCATTGCTGCTTTAAACATTGGGGTACAGATGGCCCTTCTTTTCACGACATCTGTATCTTTGGGGTAAATACCCAGGAGTGCAATGGCAGGGTCATAGGGAAGCTCTATTTTTAATTTCTTGAGGAATCTCCACACTGTTCTCCAAAGAGGCTGCACCAACTTGCATTCCCACCAACAGTGGAAGAGGGGTCCCCTTTCTCCACATCCTCTCCAACACATGTTGTTTCCTGTTTTGTTAATTTTGGCCATTCTAACTGGTGTAAGGTGATATCTCAATGTGGTTTTAATTTGAATCTCCCTGAAGGCTAATGATGATGAACACTTTTTCATGTGCCTGATAGCCATTTGTATGTCTTGATTAGAGAAGTGTCTGTTCATATCTTCTTCCCATTTTTTGATATGTTTGCCTGTTTTGTGTGTGTTGAGTTTGAGTAGTTCATTTTAGATCCTGGATATCAACCTTTTGTCTCTACTGTGATTTGCAAATATCGTCTCCCATTCCGTGGGTTGCATCTTTATTTTTTTGACTGTTTCCTTTGCTGTGCAGAAGCTTATGATTTTGATGAAGTCCCAAAGTTTATTTTCACTTTTGTTTCCTTTGCCTTTGGAGACATATCTTGAAAGAAGTTGCTGTGGCTGATATCGAAGAGATTACTGCCTATGTTCTCCTCTAGGAATCCGATGGATTCCTGTCTCACGTTGAGGTCTTTTATCCATTTTGAGTTTATCTTTGTGTACGGTGTAAGAGAATGGTCGAAGAGAGAAGAAACACATGGTTCTCTCCATTGATGCAGAAAAAGCATTTGACAAAATCCAGCATCTGTTCCTGATTAAAACGCTTCAAAGTATAGGGATTTAGGGAACATTCCTGAACCTCATCAAATCTATCTATGAACGACCCACAGCAAATATCATCCTCAATGGGAAAAAGCTTGCAGCCTTCCCGCTGAGATCAGGAACAAGACAAGGATGCCCACTTTCACCACTCTTGTTCAACATAGTATTAGAAGTCCTAGCAAAGGCAATCAGACAACAAAGAGAAATAAAAGGTATCCACATTGGTAATGAAGAAGTCAAACTCTCTCTCTTCGCAGATGACATGATTCTTTATATGGAAAACCCAAAAGACTCCACCCCCAAACTAACAGAACTCATACAGCAATTCAGCAACGTGGCAGGATACAAAGTCAATGTGCAGAAATCAGTGGCTTTCTTATACACTAACAATGAAAATACAGAAAGGGAAATTAGAGAATCGATTCCATTTACTATAGCACCAAGAACCATAAGATACCTGGGAATAAACCTAACCAAAGAGGTAAACGATCTGTACTCAAGGTACTACAGAACACTCATGAAAGGAATTGAAGAAGACACAAAAAGATGGCAGACCATTTCATGCTCTTGGATCAGAAGAATAAACATTGTTAAAATGACTATACTGCCTAGAGTAATAGATACTTTCGATGCCATTCCGATCAAAATTCCACCAGTATTCTTCAAAGAGCTGGAGCAAATAATCCAAAAATTTGTATGGAATCAGAAGAGACCCCGAATCGCTAAGGAAATGTTGGAAAACAAAAATAAAGCTGGGGGAATCACGTTACCTGATTTCAAGCTTTATTACAAAGCTGTGATCACCAAGACAGCATGGTACTGGCCTAAACACAGACACATAGACCAGTGGAACAGAGTAGAGAGCCCAGATATGGACCCTCAACTCTATGGTCAAATAATCTTCGACAAAACAGGAAAAAATATACAGTGGAAAAAAAACAGTCTCTTCAATAAAGGGTGCTGGGAAAACTGGACAGCTATATGTAGAAGAATGAAACTCGGTCATTCTCTTACACTGTACACAAAGATAAACTCAAAATGGATAAAAGACCTCAACGTGAGACAGGAATCCATCAGAATCCTAGAGGAGAACATAGGCAGTAATCTCTTCGATATCAGCCACAGCAACTTCTTTCAAGATACGTCTCCAAAAGCAAAGGAAACAAAGGCGAAAATAAACTTTTGGGACTTCATCAAAATCAAAAGCTTCTGCACAGCAAAGGAAACAGTCAAAAAAATAAAGAGGCAACACACGGAATGGGAGAAGATATTTGCAAATGACGGTAGAGACAAAAGGTTGATATCCAAGATCTATCATGAACTCCTCAAACTCAACATACACGAAACAGGCAAACATATCAAAAAATGGGAAGATATGAACAGATACATCTCCAATCAAGACATAGAAATGGCTATAAGACACATGAAAAAATGTTCAACATCATTAGCCCTCAGGGAGTTTAAAATTAAAACCACATTGAGATACCACCTTACACCAGTTAGAATGGCCAAAATTAACAAAACAGGAAACAACATGTGTTGGAGAGGACATGGAGAAAGTGGAACCCTCTTCCACTGTTGATGGGAATGCAAGTTGGTGCAGCCTCTTTGGAGAACAGTGTGGAGATTCCTCAAGAAATTAAAAATAGAGCTTCCCTATGACCCTGCCATTGCACTCCTGGGTATTTACCCCAAAGATACAGATGGAGTGAAAAGAAGTGCCATCTGTACCCCAATGTTTATAGCAGCAATGGCCACGGTCGCCAAACTATGGAAAGAACCAAGATGCCCTTCAACAGAAGAATGGATAAGGAAGATGTGGTCCATATACACTATGGAGTATTATGCCTCCATCAGAAAGGATGAATACCCAACTTTTGTAGCAACATGGACAGGACTGGAAGAGATTATGCTGAGTGAAATAAGTCAAGCAGAGAGAGTCAATTTAATATGGTTTCACTTATTTGTGAAGCATAACAAATATCATGGAGGACAAGGAGTGTTAGAGAGGAGAAAGGAGTTGGGGTAAATTGGAAGGGGAGATGAATCATAAGAGACTATGGACTCTGAAAAACAATCTGAGGGTTTTGAAGTGGCGGGGGTGTGGGAGGGTGGGGTACCAGGTGGTGGGCATTATAGAGGGCACAGATTGCATGGAGCACTGGGTGTGGTGAAAAAACCATGAATACTGTTTTTCTGAAAATAAATAAATTGAAAAAATTTTTTAAAAAAAGAATGATGTAGTGTCCTTCTGTATCTCTGACTACATTCTTTAGTTTCAAATCTAATTTGTCTGATATGAGAATCACTACCTCGGCCTTCTTTTGGGGCCATTGGCATGAAGGATGCTTCTCCATCCCTTCACTTTCAGTCTGGGTGTATCTTTAGGTTCAAAATGGTTCTCTTGTAGACAACATATGGATGGGGCCTGTCATTTTATCCAGTCTGCAACCCTGTGCCATTTTATGGGCACATTTAGGCCATTCACATTGAGGGTGATTATTGATAGATACGTTTTTATTGACATCGTCTTACCTTTGAAGTCTTTCTTTCTGTAGACTGTCTCTATATTTCTGTTCAATGCTATTCTTGGGCTTTTTCCTCCTTTAAAGAAGCCCCCTTAATATTTCCTGCAGTATTGGCTTGGTGGTTGCATAGTCTTTTAAGCCTTGCCGGTCCTGGAAACTCTTTATCTCTCCATCCATTTTGAATGTCAGTCTTGCTGGATAAAGTATTCTTGGCTGCATGTTCTTTTCATCCAGTGCCCTGAATATATCTTGCCAGCCCTTTCTGGCTTGCCAGGTCCCTGTGACAGGTCTGATATTATTCTGATGGGCTTTCCTCTGTAGGTAAGGAGCTTCTTTGTCCTAGCTGCTTTCAAAAGGTTCTGCTTACAATTATAATTCTTCATTCTTACTATTAGGTGTCTTGAGGACTTTCAAGAATCTGTAATCTTGGGGGGAAACCTGTCGGCCTCTAGTACATGAACGCTGGTTCCATTCATTATATTCAGAAAATTTTCATGAAGAACTTGTTCCACTATATCTTCTAGACTTCTTTCTTTCTCCTCCCCTTCAGGGATTCCAATAATTCTGATGTTGGAACGTTTCATGGCATCATTTATTTCCCTGATTCTGTTTTCATGGCTTCTAAGCTGTTTGTTCTTGGCTTCCTCCTGATCCTTTCTCTCTATCTGCTTGTCTTCCATATCACTCATTCTATCTTCTGTCTCAGTTACTCTAGCGTTGAGAGAATTTAAATTAGATTGGAACTCATTGAGAGCATTGTGAAGCTCATCCCTGGTAGCTTTCAGCTCTTCCCTAACATTGAAAACATGATCTCTGGTCGTTTTCAGTTCGGCCCTATTCATTTCCATTTGGTCACCCATGGGTTTCTCCAACCTAGCTATTGCTTGGATAATTTTTAGCCTGAATTCTCTTTCCGACATATTGTCTATGTTGATAGCCGTTAGCTCTGTTGCAGAAGGCCCATCCTCAGTATTTTTCTTCTGTTGGGCATTCCTCCTCCTAGTCATTTTGGTGAGAGATGGCTGAACGGGTGTAACTGGGTGTATCGACAGTGGTGCAGTCAAGGTGCACCCTGGAACGCTTCTGATAAATCAAGTTTCCCCACCTAAATGAGAGCAAAAAGAAAGGAAAAGAAAAAAAGAGAGAGGGAGAGAGACAGTAAGGGAAGGTGAGATAAAAGAGAATGTTCAGCCCAAATGGACCCCAAGGTAAGATTTATGAAGTATACAAACAAACACAGACAAACAAAAAGACTGATAAAAGTATATTACAAGAGAAAAAAATTATATATATATATATATATATATATATATATACTTGCTTATATGTATATGCAAATAAAGAAAGAACTTCGTCAAAAAGAACCCCGAGTATAAGATTTATATACTATCAAGACAAACACAAAAGCACAGAAATACTGGTGGAAGAAAAAGATGGAAGAGTGGTTGTAAATTCTCAGTGTGGGTGATGAAGGTTGTTTTGATTCTTCCTGGATGTATCTTGATATCTTTGTTAAAGGACTCAACTTTCCTAAGATAAAGGGGTATAGGAATTGGTTTACCCTAGGGGTGGCATTAATTGGGGAAAGGGGATTACCTTGAAGTTTAACTCTATATGAATATTAGAAAATAAAAATTTTTTAAAAAGTAATAAACTAGACTAAACTAAACTAAAATATAAAAAAAGAAATTTAAAAAATAGAAATGCAATTGAAAACACAGGTGTATGTATCAAAAAGTTCAGCTTAGAAGGTTATTATGGAATTTGATGTACTGGACATCTCACTGTGACGGTAAATAGGTTTAAAAATTATCTATATAATAATAAAAAATTATCTATATTAAAAAAATGTGCCAGAATAGTGGGATCGAATTAATAATAATAATTGTCCTATGAAGTAGTGGTGGTTTTTTTTTTTTTTTTTTCCTGGTTGGTTTTCTGGGGGAGGGGCCTGCCACGTGTGTTTTCAGTCAATGATGTTTTTTGAGTTAAGTCCTCCTGCCCCCCTCAAAGGGGTGGGCTCTGAGGAAACTGTTTTTTCAGGCTTTTGTTCTCTGGAGGTTTTTATATTTGTTCACTTTGTTTTTCTCTCTCGCCTTTACCGCTTTTGATGGTTTTTGTAAGTTTAGAGGAAAGCAAACTGCACCCTGACCTCCCTCTCAGAGAGAAGCCTCAGTCTGGCTTCAGAGCCCAAACAAATCCCCCCTTTGCCGCTGGCAGAATAGGTTCCCAGTCGCGGTCCCTGGGGACTCGGGATTTTTTGCTTGTACTGAAAACCATGGCAGCGGCGGCTGTCTCGGCAGCTCCAGACTGCCAGTGAAGTTCCAAGCAGCGATCACACACAGAGATTTTCCCACTGGCCCGGGCTGGGAGTGCCTGGTCTTTCCAGTCTGAGAGCACCTGGCTGGCGCCTGTGTGCACCTCTCTCAGGGGAGGGCGCGGGGCACGACTCGGACTCTGATGGCACAGCAGGGCACTCTTGTGGGGACTGCAAAAAGGTTGTGCTTCTGTTGGCTGGCGAGACTCCCAGCCCCTCATGGGAGCAGGGCGCCACGCACTCTCAGGCGCACTGGTGGTTCAGGGACCAAGACCTGGTTTCTCTGCCGCACTCTCTCTGGCTCTGCGCCAGGGGTGGCTGTCCTGGGTCTGGGGACTTAAACCCCTGACCCTAACACCCCGATTCCTGCAATTTCTTCCCGGTGTTCTTTGCTCTTTTTGAGTGCTTTCTACCAGACTCTCGAGTTAATGCTGGTCCCCAGGCACAGGGCACTCCCGTATTGGGATATTACTTTCCTATGGGTCACCTCTGGTGGCTCCCTCCCCCTTTTGTGTATCTTCCGATATCATTCTGACTTTCCCACTCCGCTTTACTGTCCACTGGCGTCTTCTGCTCCTGTAGAGATCCAGACGTGTATAATTCTGATCTCAGGATGATTCCGTGGGTGATCAGAGTTCTTTGGAAGGTAATCAGTGCACTTTAGGGTACAGGTTGAAAGGGCCCCTCCTCCTACTTCCCCGCCATCTTGTCTCCCCTTTTTTAAAGTTTTTAATTATTTATTTATTTGACAGAGAGAGACACAGTGAGAGAAGGATCACAAGCAGGGGGAGTGGGAAAGGGAGAAGCAGACTTTCCACTAAGCAGGGAGCCCTATGTGGGGCTCGATCCCAGGACCCTGGGGTCGTGACCTGAGCTGAAGGCAGACTTAATGACTGAGCAACCCAGGTGCCCCTCTCAATGTGGTTTTGATTTTAATTTCCCTGATGGCTAATGATAATGAATATTTTTTCAAGTGTCTGTTAGCCATTTGTATGTCTTCTTTAGAGAAGTGTCTGTTCATGTCTTCTGCCCATTTTTTGACGTGATTATTTGGTTTTTGGGGTGTTGAGTTTGAGAAGTTCTTTAGAGATCTTGACTATCAGCCTTTTTTCTGTACTGTCATTTGCGAATACCTTCTCCCATTCCATAGGTGGTCTCTGTTTTGTTGACTGTTTTCTTTGCTGTGCAGAAGCTTTTGATCTTGATGAAGTCCCAAAAGTTCATTTTCACTTTTTTTTTTCCTTGTCTTTGGAGATGTGTCTTGAAAGAAGTTACTGTTGTCAAAGTAAAAGAGGTTACTGCCTATGTTCTCCTCTAGGATTTGGTTGGATTCCTGTCTCACATTGAGATCTTTCATCCATTTTTAGTTTATCTTTGTGCTTGCTGGAAGTGCATGGTCAAATTTCATTCTTCTGTATTTAGCTATCCAATTTTCCCATCACAATCAAACGAAGAGATTTTTTTTCCACTGGATATTCTTTCCTGCTTTGTCAAAGATTAGTTGACCATAGAGTTGAGAGTCTATATCTGTGTTCTCTATTCTGTTCATTGGTCTACGCATCTGTTTTCGTGCCAGTACCATACTGTCATGATGACCACAGCTTTGTATTAAAGCTTGAAGTCAGGCAACGAGATGCCCGAGCTTTTTTTTCTTTTTGAATATTTCCTTGGCAATTCAGGGTCTTTTCTGGTTCTATACAAATTATAGCATTGTTTGTTCCACCACTTTGAATAATACCAATGATATTTTGATCGAGATGGCATTGAAATTATAGATTGCTCTAGGAAACATAAACTTTTTTTATTTTTTTTTTATTTTCAGCATAACAGTATTCATTATTTTTGCACCACACCCAGTGCTCCATGCAATCCGTGCCCTCTATAATACCCACCACCACAATGTTTATTCTTCCGATTCATAAGCTTGGAATGTTTTTCCATCTTTTTGTGTCTTCTTCGATTTCTTTCATGAGTGTTCCATAGTTCCTCGAGTATAGATCTTTTATCTCTTTGGTTAGTCTTATTCCAAGGTATCTTATGGTTTTGGGTGCTATTTTAAATGGGATCAATTCTCTAATTTCCCTTTCTACAGTTTCACTGTCAATTTATAGGATTTCCCACATAAAGCATCAATTCATCTGTGAAGAAAGTTTGACTTCTTCTCTGCCAATTCCAATACCTTTTATTTCTTTTTGTTGTCTGATTGCTGAAGCTAGGACTTCTAGTACTATGCTGAACAATAGTAGCAAGAGTGGGCATTGTTTCTGTGTTCCTGATATTAAAGGAAAGGCGCTCATTTTTCCCCATTGAGAATGTTATTTGCTATTTTCTTTTCATAACTGGCTTTTATTAAATTGAGGCATGTTCCCTCTATCTCTATACTCTGAAGAGTTTAAATCAGGAAAGAATGTTGTATTTTTTTCAAATGCTTTTTCTACATCAGTTGAGAGGATCATATGTTTCTTGACTCTTCTTTTATTAAAGTAATCTATCACATTGATTGATTTGCAAATGTTGAACAACCCTTTTATCCCAGGTATAAATCCCACTTGGTTGTGATGGGTAATTCTTTTTATGTACTGTTGGATCCTATTAGCTAGGGTCATGTCTCAACTGATACCAAAAGATTGAGATTACTCCTTGCATATTCTCAGATCACAGTGCTTTGAAACTGGAACTCAATAACAAGAAAAAAATAGAAGGAATTCAAACAGTTGGAAGATGAAGACCATCCTACTTAAGAATGTTTGGGTCAAAAAAAAAAAAAAAGAATGATTGGGTCAACCAGAAAATCAAAGAAGAATTTAAACAATTCATGGAAACCAATGAGAACAAAAACACATCAGTCCAGAATCTATGGGATAATGCAAAGATGGTCCTAAGGGGGAAATACATAGCCATCCAAACCTCACTCAAAAATGTAAAAAATCCAGAATACACAGTCTATCTTTATACATTAAAGACTTCGAGAGAGAACAACAAATAAAGCTTAGGCCAAGCAAGAGAAGAGAAATAATTAAGATTAGAGCAGAGATCAATGAATTAGAAACCAGATATACAGTAGAGCAGATCAATGAAACTAGAAGCTGGTTCTTTAAAATAATTAATAAAATAGATAAACTACTGGCCAGACTTACCCAAAAGAAAAGAGAAAGGACCCAAATTAATAAAATCATGAATGAAAGGGGGATATTATGAATAACACTAAAAAAATTTACAAACAATTTTTTAAATTAATTTTTTATTGTTTATAAACATATATTTTCATCCCCAGGGGTACAGGTCTGTGAATCACCAGGTTTACACACTTCACAGCACTCACCAAAGCACATACCCTCCCCAATGTCCATAATCCCACCCCCTTCTCCCAAACCCCCTCCCCCCAGCAACCCTCAGTTTGTTTTGTGAGATTAAGAGTCACTCATGGTTTGTCTCCCTCCCAATCCCATCTTGTTTCATTGATTCTTCTCCTACCCACTTAAGCCCCCATGTTGCATCACCACTTCCTCATATCAGGGAGATCATATGATAGTTGTCTTTCTCTGCTTGACTTATTTCGCTAAGCATGATACGCTCTAGTTCCATCCATGTTGTCGCAAATGGCAAGATTTCATTTCTTTTGATGGCTGCATAGTATTCCATTGTGTATATATACCACATCTTCTTGATCCATTCATCTGTTGATGGACATCTAGGTTCTTTCCATAGTTTGGCTATTGTGGACATTGCTGCTATAAACATTCGGGTGCATGTGCCCCTTTGGATCACTACGTTTGTATCCTTAGGGTAAATACCCAATAGTGCAATTTTAAGAACATATTAGAGCAATGATAAGCCAAAAAATTAGTCAATCTGGAAGAAATAGATGCATTCCTGAAAACTTATAAACTACTAAGGCTGAAACAGGAAATGGCAAGAAATATGAACAGACTTAAAAACCAGCAAGGAAATTGAAACAGTAATCAAAAATCTCAAAAAACCTTAAAAATAAAAGAGTCCAGGGACAGTTGGCTTCCCAAGGGTATTCCACCAAACATTTAATGAAGAAATAGTACCTATTCTACTGAGACTCTTTCAAAATATAGAAATGGAAGGAAAGATTCCAAAATTGTGCTATGGAGCTAGCATTACCTTGATATACTAACCAAAGACCCTATCAAAAAAGAGAATTACAGACCAATACCCCCTGATGATTATGGATAGCAAGTTTCTCACCAAGATATTAGCCAACAGTATCCATTCATACAATAAAAGGATTATCCATCACAACCAGGTAGGATTTATTCCTGAGATGCAAATGCTGAACCATTGGCAAATCAATCAATGTGATAGAACACATTAATAAAAGAAAATGCAAGAACCATATGATCCTTCCAACTGATACAGAAAACACTTAACAAAATACAACATTCTTAACTGATTAAAACTCTTCAAAGTATAGAAATAAAGGGAACACACCTCAATATCATAAAAGCCATCTATGAAAAGCTGACAGTGAGTATCATTCTCAATGGGGAAAAGCTGAGAGCTTTTCTTGTAAGATCAGGAAAATGACAGGGATATCCACTCTCACCACTTTTGTTCAATATGCTACGTGAAATCCTAACCTCAGCAATCAGACAGCAAGAAGAAATAAAAGGCATTCAAATTAGCAAAGAAGAAGTCAAACACTCGCTCTTCACAGATGATATGATACAGTATGTGGAAAACCCCTAAAACTCCACACCCAAAATACTAAACCTCATACAGCAGTTCAACAATGTAGCAGGTTACAAAATCAATGCACAGAAATCAGTTGCATTTCTATACACCAATAATGTGGCTGAGAGAGAATTAAGGAATCACTACCATTTACTATTGTACCAAAAACCATAAGATATCTTGGAATAAACCTAACCAAAGAGGTAAAGGATCTGTATTCAAGGAATTACAGAAGACTCATTAAAGAAATTGAAGAAGACACAAAAAGATGGAAGACCATTCCATGCTCTTGGATCGGAAGAATAAACATTGTTAAAATGTCTATACTGCCTAGAGCAATCTATACTTTTGATGCTATTCCGATCAAAATTCCACCAGTATTCTTCAAAGAGCTGGAGCAAATAATTCTAAAATTTGTATGGAATCAGAAGAGACCCAGAATCTCTAAGGAAATGTTGAAAAACAAAAATAAAACTGGGGGCATCACGTTACCTGATTTCAAGCTTTATTACAAACCTGTGATCACCAAGACAGCATGGTACTGGCATCAAAACAGACACATAGACCAGTGGAACAGAGTAGAGAGCCCAGATATGGACTCTCAACTCTATGGTCAAATAATCTTCGACAAAACAGGAAAAAATATACAGTGGAAAAAAGACAGTCTCTTCAAAAAATGGTGCTGGGAAAACTGGGCACCTATATGTAGAAGAATGAAACTTGACCATTCTCTTACACCGTACACAAAGATAAACTCAAAATGGATAAAAGACCTCAACGTGAGACATGAATCCATCAGAATCCTAGAGGAGAACATAGGCAGTAATCTCTTCGATATCAGCCACAGCAACTTCTTTCAAGATATGTCTCCAAAGGCAAAGGAAACAAAAGCAAAGATGAACTTTTGGGACTTCATCAAAATCAAAAGCTTCTGCACAGCAAAAGAAAAAGTCAACAAAACAAAGAGGCAACCCACGGAATGGGAGAAGATATTTGCAAATGACAGTACAGACAAAAGGTTGATATCCAGAATCTATAAAGAACTCCTGAAACTCAACACACACAAAACAGACAATCATATCAAAAAATGGGCAGAAGATATGGACAGACACTTCTCCAATAAAGACATACAAATGGCTACCAGACGTATGAAAAAATGTTCATCATCACTGCCATCAGGGAGATTCAAATTAAAACCACATTGAGATATCACCTTACACCAGTTAGAATGGCCAAAATTAGCAAGACAGGAAACAACATGTGTTGGAGAGGATGTAGAGAAAGGGGAACCCTCTTCCACTGTTGGTGGGAATGCAAGTTGGTGCAGCCTCTTTGGAGAACAGTGTGGAGATTCCTCAAGAAACTAAAAATAGAACTTCCCTATGACCCTGCAATTGCACTCCTGGGTATTTACCCCAAAGATACAGATGTAGTGAAAAGAAGGGCCATCTGTACTCCAATGTTTATAGCAGCAATGGCCACGGTCGCCAAACTGTGGAAAGAACCAAGATGCCCTTCAACGGACGAATGGATAAGGAAGATGTGGTCCATATACACTATGGAGTATTATGCCTCCATCAGAAAGGACAAATACCCAACTTTTGTAGCAACATGAATGGGACTGGAAGAGATTATGCTGAGTGAAATAAGTCAAGCAGAGAGAGTCAATTATCATATGGTTTCACTTATTTGTGGAGCATAAAAAATAGCATGGAGAACGTGGGGAGATAGAGGAGAAGGGAGTTGGGGGAAATTGGAAGAGGAGGTGAACCATGAGAGACTATGGACTCTGAAAAACAATCTGAGGGTTTTGAAGCGACGGGAGTTGGGAGGTTGGGGGAACCAAGCAGTGGGTATTGCAGAGGGCACAGATTGCATGGAGCACTGGGTGTAGTGCAAAAATAATGAATTCTGTTATGCTGAAAAAAATAATATAAGAAAAAAAAAGAAACAGAAAATGAAAATGGCTGGTTATAAAGTGATCGGAGGAACCCAGGTTATAACCTGTAAAAACTTAGAGAAGACAAGGAAGACTCAAGGAAAGAACTGCTTTAAAATGTGTACACCTGAGGAAGAAATAAAAATAATGGATGAAGGAAGCCAGGATTTCTCAGCCTTTATATTAGATATCCAGCTACTCAGGAGAGTCCTATAATGGTCCTGACACTGAGTGGCACCATCCTGATGAGTAGCCTGCTCAAGGCTCTCTTCATGTCCCTGTTCCTCAAGCTGTAGATGAAGGGGTTCATCATGGGGGTGACAATGGTATACATCACCGAGGCCACCAGACTCATCCTGGAGGAAGAAGTTGCTGCAGAACTGAGGTAGACACCAAGGCCCGTGCCATAGAACAAGGAGACCATGGAGAGGTGAGACCCACACGTGGAAAAGGCTTTGTGCTTCCCTGCAGCTGAGGAGATGCTGAGTATGGAGGAAATAATTTGATAGTAAGACAACAGTATTGCATGGAAAGGAATCACGGCCAGAAGGCCAGTTGCAGAATACACCACTATGTTATTGATGAGGGTGTCAGAACAGGAAAGCTTCAGGATTTCAGGAAGATCACAAAAAAAGTGTGGAATTTCCATTTTTGTGCAGAAGGACAGCCTCAAAAGGGTCAAGGTCTCGAGCAGGGAGCCCATGACACTGATGCACCAGGACCCCAGGGCCAACAGCCCACAGAACTGGGGGTTCATGATGACTGAGTAGTGCAGGGGGTGACAGATGGCCACAAAGCGGTCATAGGCCATCACAGTCAGGAGTAAATTGTCCAGGCATCCAAATACAATGAAAAAGAATATCTGGCTGAGGCATCCTTCATATGTTATGGTTTTTCTTTGAGTCTGGATGTTCAGCAGCATCTTGGGGATGGTCGTGGAGGTGAAACAGATGTCAGCAAATGACAGGTTGGAGAGGAAGAAGTACATGGGCATGTGGAGGTGGGAGTCTGAGCAGATGGCTAGGAAGATGAGCAGGTTCCCCATGAATGCGACCAAGTATATGGACAGGAACAGCCCAAAAAGCATGAACTGAATCTCTGACGTCACTGAAAACCCCAGGAGGAGAAATTCTGAAGCATGTGTTTGATTTCCTGGTTCCATGTGGATGAAATAACTAGCAGGAAAGGGAATAAAATCAACATCCAATGACCATCACAGTGAAAACACAGAAATGTGATTGTCTTTAATTTCAGGTGAATGGATTAATAAAGTACTACCCTGTTATAATTGGGGAATTTGAAATGCTTCCATCCTTCCCTCTGTTGCCACTACCTTCTAGAAATGTAGTCCTAGCTCCAAAGCAGTTATGTCCTTTATAGCCTGGTTACTTAGAGTGTGAATCATGGGCCAGCAGGAGCATCATTGCCCAGAGCTTTGAATGCAGAGTCCCAGGCCACATTCAAACTTGCTGCATCTGAACCCACATTGTGAGAAGATCACAGTGGTTTCCCAAAGGAATTTCTCCTTTGCGACTGAGGAGAGCTGGTCTAGATCATGTGTGGTATTCAATCCTTCAACTTTTATCTCCTTACTTTTATTTCCCCGTACACCTTCCCTCAAACGTCCTTACTCCATATGTAGGCAAAAATAGGAGCCCAAATAAGAAGTAACATGGAGGACATGGGGAGATGGAGAGGAGGAAGGAGTTGGGGGAAATTGGAAGGGGAGATGAACCATGAGAGACTATGGACTCTGAAAAACAATCTGAGGGTTTTGAAGGGGAGGTTGAGTGAACCTGATGGTGGGTATTATGGAGGGCACGTATGGCATGGAGCACTGGGTGTGGTGCATAAACAATGAATTCTGGTACACCGAAAAGAAATTTAAAAAATAAAAAATTATAATAAAAATAGGACCTCAATGAATAAGAGGAGCTCAATAATTAGCTCAATAGAACCTCTTCTGCCATTCATCTGTGTGGAGTCAATAATTTTCATCCACTGGTCTTGACTGTTTCAAACACTGTTTATAAATCCTATATTTAGTTTTTAATACAAATATCTGTAACTTTCACAATGATTTGCATTTGTTATGTAAGAAAATTATACTATTTTTCATAGTCATTTTGTGACACTGTTCTTTTTTTTAATTAATTTATTTATTTTCAGAAAAACGGTATTCATTATTTTTTCACCACATCCAGTGCTCCATGCAATCTGTGCCCTCTATAATACCCACCACCTGGTACCCCAACCTCCCACCCCCCCGCCACTTCAAACCCCTCAGATTGTTTTTCAGAGTCCATAGTCTCTCATGGTTCACCTCCCCTTCCAATCTCCCCCAACTCCCTTCTCCTCTCTAACACCCCTTGTCCTCCATGCTATTTGTTATGCTTTACGAATATGTGAAACCATATGATAATTGACTCTCTCTGCTTGGCTTATTTCACTCAGCATAATCTCTTCCAGTCCTGTCCATATGTCACTTGAAAACCTTTATGCCTTCTCTCTTTTATCCTTGAGTGGAATTTTTTAAGTATCCTTTTTTAAAGTAATACAAGCACCACAGTTTAGGCTGATATTATACTTGGGCATTTTTTGTTTTCAAGTTAAAGATTTGGAGCTTGGTACACATACATATCACACACGTACTTCAAAAACTGCTCTCTGGGTCCCTGGGTGGCACAATCAGTCAAGTGTCCAAATCTTGGTTTCAGCTCATGTCACTTGATTTCAGGTGGTGAGCTTGAGTCCCACGTCAGGCTGGGTCAGCCCCATGTCAGTGCAGAGTCTGCTTAAGATTCTCTATTCCTCTCATTCAAATAAATCAATAAATCTTAAGGAAAAAGGAAAAGGCACCAATAAAATCGATTGTCAATGACAGAGGAAAAGATGGAGTAGGTAACTCCTATTCAAAAAAGCATTGAAAATCCTGTGGAAAACTGTCAGTATCAACATTATCAGGAATCTAAAAATAGTTGATGGTTTTCAACAAGGATGTGAACTTTTAGCTCCTCATTAAATTCCCTTAAAACATTTGTGAATCAAAAAGCATAGGGGTTCTTCTGTAGAGGAAGCATTTTCTTCTTCAGCTTTGGCCTCCCCTCTGAAGAAAGACCAAAGAAATGATCCCAGAGTTCCTGAGCCAGGACTTCTCCATACTCAAAGGGAACGAGCTGCATATTGGTTCAAAGCCCATTGAAATCCCGGTACCTTCATTCAGAGATATGCTGACGCTCCCTGAGTGCACCCAACCTCACCTCAGACAATCCCAAGAGCATTTCCATGTCTCAGATGTTAATCCACTGAGGGAGGACCCCAAAAATAGAAATGATTACAAGGATGAGAGACAAAGAAAAATGACACGCACCTAGGATCTGATAATAATATTTTCAGGTTACAAATTGCAGAGCATAGAGTTCTGTCCTGTCAATTCATATAAGATCAGTATATAAAAATTATAATAGCTCCAGGAAATATTAATTTGAATATCAGTAGGATCAAATGGTGACTTGTTATTTGGAGCCACGAAATTAGTGTTAATACAGCTAAACAAGGTGGTGCCATTAGCCTCTATTACCCAGAAATCTACTTTTGTAGATCATATGGAGTAGGTAATTTTAACTTTGATTAAGGTTTACTACTGATTTTTTCAGTATATTTTAATACTTGAACCATGATAATAGTTGTCCTGCCTTACCTCTCCCACAGTGTGACTACTAACCCATGTGTGATTCCTCTAGCCTACATTAAGAACCATGAAAGACTATGGACTCTGAAAAAACAACCTGAGGGTCTTGAAGGGGCAGGGGGTGGGAGGTTGGGGGAACAAGGTGGTGGGTGTTATGGAGGGCAAGTACTGCATGGAGCACTGAGTGTGGTGCAAAAACAATGAATACTGTTATGCTGAAAAGAAATTTTTAAAAAACCTTATAAATAAATCCATCAACACTGTTGACCAAAAAAAAAAAAAAAAAAAAAAAACAAGAAAGAAAAGGAAAGAAAGAAAGAAACATTTCAAGTACTTTAAAATGTGTTTTGAATTCCTTAAAGGTAATTGACATTTCTCCTTCCCTCACACAATGTGACTTTCATGAGAATTGGGTAGATCACTGATGTTTTGCCTTAGTGTCAGGAAGGGCCATGCTTCTAACAAGCAATTGTATGTTTTCATGCTATGGATACCGTGACTCTTGTAATTGATTATTGAGCCAGAGATTGCCTACATAACATATCCATTCTCCTCTTCCCTGTTATCAGACACTGATTATATTTGGACATGGTCACATGTCCAGATAAGATACTATATTTCTCAATTTCACCTTAAATCCTGGAGTTGGTGGAGAGTATGAGAATTTATTGAGTAGGAATAATTGAATGCTCTTTATAATTAATTCCCTTTTCTATATCCTCTTTGCATAGAATTCATGCATGACGCTGGGACTCCCACAGCTGATGTATCCTGGAAAACCACACACTATGGAACTGGAAGCTGAGATGGAATGAACCTTGTCCCCTCATGTTCGCATAGAGACATCATTCACCTTCTTTGGCAATGGAGAGAAATTATCCCCAATTGAATATGGACAATTTTTCTTCTTAGTTTTTCTATCTACATGGCCAAATTTCCTCCTAATAGCATAAATTGAGTCCTTTTTCTTCACTGGAATTATCAGAGTTCTATCAGGTACCTAATTTTCACAAAAATGTAACATTTTAGGATAGATATTTTGTTTACTTCTGTAATTATTCACCTGGTTTTATGTCTCATTTACTTCAACCATAATGTTTATCTTGTCATAAACATTTAAGGTATTTTTGATTGTCCTAAGCATTGTGTAGGTTCCTCAAAAGTCTTTTGGAATGTATCATGAATGAGCGAATAAGTAAATAAATGATGTTTTTCAGCTGGTATGATGTCCTGGACACTCAATCCATTACATCTGCCCTCCCAAAAACATTCCCCGAGACCGCCTTATGTTCACTCTGTGCTGATGGGAGAAAGATCCATCATACATCTTATGGAAAGTGGCAATTCAAACTCACATCTACTTGACTCCAAGTCAAGGCTCCTCTTACTCTGCAGGGCTGCCTCAGGCAGTCAGTGCTTCACAAATAAGAGGAAAGGCTAATGTTGGGATAAAGCAGAACCCTAGAGATAAGCAGACATATGGGAGAGTCAGTTCCTGCTGCAGAAGGAGAGGGGCCCTACAATGATGTTCTTAGAAGAGAAGCAAGAAGAGCTGACTGAGAAGGAAGGAGGATCAAGAATCCTCTTCGGATATGAAATGTACAGGATTTAGAGTCAATCCCATTTCACTGTCTTAGCAACCTGTTTCCCTAGAAGACATGGTTAATAAAAGTTTTCCTTCTGTCCATGCCATTTTCCTGGAGTACTTACCAGAATACTCTGGATACCTCTAACGCCTTATTCAATGGATTTGTCTCTAATGGGCCTTCCTTCCAAAGACAGTTGTGATGAAAAGGACAAGAAATGGGGGTCAAGCACTGGTTCTTTGGAGTGGGTGGACAGCTCAGAGAAGCACGGTGAAGATGCTCTTAGTCTGTGACTGATGAGCAGCAGGTGAACTCTGCAAAGGGGGATTCAGAGACTGAATTCTCAGAGCTCCTTATTAAATAAATTCCTTTCATGTTGCTCAATTCTCTAAGCAATTCAGCTGTCCTGTAGATAAAGGATCATAAACAAAGACAAATTTTCTGCCACATCAGTCCCCATGTGTCCACCTTGAGATCCAAGTGTGTATTTCCTTTCTACTAATTGGTATATCACCCCTGGAATGGACATCCCTCCAATGTATATAACCTCTCCTGCAGGCACATCAAAAAGACCATCCTGTGAGCATCTGAGCTTCTGTGAGTGACAGTCTCCAGTGACTGAATCAGAGATATTGCTATGTCACTTGACCACCTCCATCCCAAGTAGGATTTTTCCTTGAACTTCACCTGAATTCTACTAAAAAATTTCAGACAGTTTCTGAAGAAAATGTGTAAATCATTGCATTTGGTTGATGGTTAAATTCTTTGGCTACAGAGATAGACTTTTCTTCATACATGTTCCCAGATCTAGTTATGCAGGTTTTCATTTAGAGTGAATGTATTCACATTTTTTTCTATCAACCCAGATAGGATATTCAGAGCATTCTTGTCCAATGAGAAAAAATAGGTAATATGTTTTCTTCTTGTTGTTGTTTATTTGAGTATAGTTGACATATAATGATACATTAATTTCAGGTGTGCAACACAGTGATTTGACTATTTTATACACTATGCAATGTTCACAAGTGTAGCTACCTTCAGTTGTGAAACATCGGTACATCACTGTTACAATATCATTGACTGTTTCCCTTATGTTGTGCCTTTTATTCCCATGACTTATTCACTCCATAACTGGAAGCCTGTACCCTCTTCCCTTCACTCAATCAGCCCATGTCCACACACTCCTTTGCTCTAGAAATCATCAGTTTGCTGTCTGTATTTATAAGTCTGATTTTGCTTTTTGCTCACTCATTTTTTAGACTCCACTTATGAGTAGAATCATGATATTTGTCTTTCTCAGTCTGACTTATTTTGCTTAGCATAATATTTTCTAGGTCTATTCATATAGTCTCAAAATGCATGATCTCATCCTTGTTTATGGGTGAGAAATATTCTGGTGTGTGTGTGTGTGTGTGTGTGTGTGTGTGTGTGTACCATATTTTCCTTATCCATTCATCTATTGATAAACACTGAGGTTGCTTCCATGTCTTGAATTATTTCACTTAGCATAATACCCTCCAGTTAGATATGGTTCATATATACAATGGAATATTATTCATCCATCAGAAAAGATTTGTGTTCAAATCATTTGGCAAAATAAATCAATCAAAGAACGACTGTTGTCATATGGTTTCAATCATATGTGGAACATAAGAAACAGTGCAGAGGATTATAAGGGAAGGGGAGGGGTCAAGAAATCATCAGAGAGTCATCAGGGGACACAAAGTCATCAGAAAGACTCTTAACTACAGGAAACAAATGGGGTTTGGGGAGGGGTGGTGGGTGGGTGGATGGGATAATTGGGGGATGGGTATTATGAAGGGTATATGTTGTGATAAGCACTGGGTGCCATATGCAGATGATGAATTATTGAACCCTACATCCAAAACTGATTATGTAGATTATATTGGTTAATGGAATTTAAATTAAAAAAATATTTGGAGTTGAGGGAAATTGGAAGGGGAGGTGAACCATGAGATACTATGGACTCTGAAAAACAATCTGAGAGTTTTGAAGGGGTGGGGGGTGGGAGGTTGGGGGAACCAGGTGGTGGGTATTAGAGGGGGCACAGATTGTATGGAGCACTGGGTGTGGTGCAAAAACAATGAATACTGTTACACTGAAAAGAAATAAAAAATTTAAAAATATATATATTTGGAAAAGTCTTTTATTGTTTCATCTTCAAAAATCCCCTTCTATTGTCATGCATTGTATATTTTCTGTTGTAAACTGCAGTTTATTCCCTTTGCACATTTTTCTTGAGGAGTATTCAGTTAGTAAAATGTCTTGATATCATAAAAATACTAGTCCATTCTTGTTTGTTTCCTCCTTTGTTAATTATTCTGGGAATCAAGGGGATGTGAACTGGGGCTGGAAAGCTGCCAGAACCAGGGAAGCATTCTGCTCATCACAGTCTCTCAGGGACCCTGAGCTTATTAGATTTCTTTTTCCCCCTTGTGTCCATTTCTTTTCTGTCTCTATTTTTGAAACCTATTTTTTATGTTTATTTAAATAGAGAACACAAGTTCATCATATGAAAATGGAGCCCCATGTTTTCATGTCCGTGGGGGGCTTACTAACTAGAATTTAAGTACTATTTACATAGTCTTTGGGGTAAAGGAATCTGAGGTTGACAGCTTGACTTGTATCATTTCCTTCAATTTATTGTAGCTGAAGGAAAGAAAGGGGTGATAGTAACACAGTGCCAGGAGGTCAGAGTGTACTTTATGCATCTGTGTGTGAGTGTGTGTTGTGGGACATGAGCAGTCCTCAGGGCAATGGTACCAGAGTTCATGTAGTCCAGTATGTGACCCTTAAATGCAGAATGTTAACCAACAGATGAAAATAAGGAAGGTATTTACCTCTATTTACAGAATGCCTTGGAACACAATTAAGCATACAAAGAGCACCATGTGAAGAAAGGATCCCCTGTGTCTTGAAGTCTCATCAGTGGCAGGAAAGCTGCCTCAGTCTTCAACATTTTCTACCACCACCTCTCATAACTCTCCCTCTTTTTTATTAACATACACTGTATTATTTGTTCCAGGGGTACAGGTCCATGATTCTTCAGCCTTATACAATTCAAAGCATTCCCCAAAGCACATACCCTCCCCCAAATCCATCACCCAGACACTTTATCCCTCCCACCCCTCTCCTCTCCAGCAACCCTCAGTTTGTTTCCTGAGATTAAGAGTCTCTTATGGCTTGTCTCCCCCTCTGGTTTTGTCTTGTTTCATTTTCCCCTCCCTTCCCCTATGATCCTCTGTCTTGTTTCTCAAATTCCTCCTATCAGTGAGATAATATAATAGTTGTTTTTCTCTGATTCACTTATTTTGCTTAGCATAATGCCCTCTAGTTCCATCCACATCATTGCAAATGGCAAGATTTCTTTTTTTTATGGTTGCATAGTATTTTATTGTTTGGCATTGTCATCACACTCCCTATTGCTCATTCCTTCACCACACTGACTTCATTGTGAGATCTGCATATCTGAAGTAAGTGTCTTCTACAAGGCCCTTGCATTGTTTTCCCTGCTAGGCATACACCTCCCCCAGATATCCTACTGCCTCTTCTTTTATCTTTCTAGAAAGCCTCTGTCTAAAATGTCACCTTCTGGAGGAGGGGTAAGATGGTGGAGGAGTGGACTCCATTTCAACCGGTTTCCTGAATTTAGTTGGCTATCTAACAAGCCAGTCTGAACACATATGAAATTAGCTTGAGATGTAAGACTCTATGTTTGGATCTCTATGGGTGCTGAGGATCTTCAGTAGAGAGGTACAAAGGATGAACTTGAGATTGTGGGGCCAATTACTGGAGGATAAACCAGAAAGGGGAGGGGGCTACCAGAAGCTACTCACTGGAAAGTAAAATAACACCCCAGTGCAAAAGCGTCCTGTACCTGGGACCAATGACAGCTTGCAGAGAAGTGGTGGTGGGACAGGAAGAACCTGATAAAAGCACTCTAACAGAATCAGGGAGCTTAAGGGGCAAACGCTGGGACTGGGGTGGCCATTTGTGTGAACCTGTACCTGTGGACCTGGGAGACTAGCCTTTGCTGCAGCAGTCACAGCTGCTGTCAATGGCACCACCCACACCCACACAGAGTGGGATCTTCCTGGTTTTGGAGGCACAGAGGTCAGAGACAAGTGGGGGCCTTGGTTGACCACTGAGAGGATTGCTAGGGCATGCACTGCCTATGGGAGTCTGTGGTTGTCAGCAGTGCTTGCAGAGGAGGAGACTCTGTGTTCTGGAGGGTTCAGAGAGGAACAGGCTGTCACTTCTCTCCTCTGTGTGTGGACATTTCCC
This sequence comes from Mustela erminea, assembly GCF_009829155.1. NCBI lineage: Eukaryota > Metazoa > Chordata > Mammalia > Carnivora > Mustelidae > Mustela > Mustela erminea. Next base: position 11,751,985 of record NC_045614.1, read on the forward strand.
TTTTCCCTGACCCTCCAAAAAGGCATGAAAAGCCACAAGACAACAAAACTGCAAGAGAACAAAAGCCCAAAAAAGGGGTTTTCATGGAGCCCAGCCCCTTGATAGGGAGCAGGGCAGCTTTGCCCAAGCAGGGTTGCCTGAAAAACAAAATCGCAGCCTCCACCCCCACCAGAAAAGCTGGAAGAACAAAAGGATGACAACCCGAGTGTCCCCATAAAATTGTAAAACCCCAAAACCAGGGTAAAAGAGTATACTGAACTCTGGGTATTACCTCATGGCAAGTGCATCTCTTAGATGAAACTTTTTTATTCTTTCTCATGTTCTTTGTTTTTTTTTTTTTCTACTCGAGGAACTACAGAACACTCATGTAAGAAGTCGAAGACACAAAAAGATGGAAAAAGCATTCCATGCTCATGGATTGGAAGAATAAACATTGTTAACATGTCTATATTTTCCAAAGCAATCTACACTTTCAGTGCCATCCCAATCAAAATTCCACCGGTATTTTTCAAAGAGCTGGAGCAAATAATTCTAAAATTTGTATGGAATCAGAAGAGATCCCGAATTGCTAAGGAAATGTTGAACAGGAGAAATAAAACTGGGGGCATTACGTTGCCTGATTTCAAGGTTTTCTACAAAGCTGTGATCAGCCAGGGAGCATAGTACTGGCATAAAAACAGACACACAGTACTGGCATAAAAACAGACACATAGACATTTCAATGGCATTGAAAGGGTAGATTGGTCTAGGCAGTATAGACATTTTAACAATGTTTATTCTTCTGATCCATGAGCATGGAATGATCTTCCAGCTTTAGGTCTCTTCTTTAATTTCATTCATGAGTGTTCTGTATTTCCTCGAGTACAGATGCTTTACCTCTTTGGTTAGGTTTATTCCCAGGTATCTTATGGTTCTTGGTGCTACAGTAAATAGAATTGATTCTCTAATATCCCTTTCTGTATTTTCCTTGCTAATGTATAAGAAAGCAACTGACATCTGTACATTTCTTTTGTAACCTGCCACATTACTGAATTGCTGTATGAGTTCTAGTAGTTTGAGGGTGGAGTCTTTTGGGTTTTCCATATAAAGTATCTTGTCATCTGTGAAGAGAAAGAGTTTGACTTCTTCATTGCAAATTTAGATACCTTTTACTTCTCTTTGTTGTCTGATTGCTGTTGCTAGGACTTCTAATACTATGTTGAACAAGAGTGGTGAGAGTGGGCATCCTTGCTGTGTTCCTGTTCTCAACAGGAAGGGTGTCTGCTTTTTCCCATTGAGGATGATATTTGCTGTGGGTCTTTCATAGATACTTGATGAGATTCAGGAATGTTCCCGCTATCCCTATACTTTTAAGCGTTTTAATCAAGAATGGGTGCTGGATTTTGTCAAATGCTTTTTCTGCATCAATTGAGAGGACCATGTGGTTCTTCTCTCTTCTCATATAAATTTGTTGTATCACATTGATTGATTTCTGAATGTTGGACCATCCTGGTAGCCCAGGGATGAATCCCACCTGAGCATGGTGGATAATCTTTTTAATCTGCTGTTGGATCCTGTTGGTTAGGATCTTGCTGAGAGTCTTAGCATCCATATTCATCAGTGATATTGGTCTGAAATTCTCCTTTTTGGTAGGGTCTTTGCCTGGTTTGGGTATCAGGGTAATGCTGGCTTCATAGAAAGAGTCTGGAAGTTTTCCTTCTGCTTCAATTTTTTGAAACAGCTTCAGGAGAAATGGTTTTATTTCTTCTTTGAAAGTTTGGTAGAATTCCCCAGGGAATATGTCAGGTCCTGGGATCTTGTTTTCTGGGAGGTTTTTTAACACTGCTTCAATCTCTTTATTAGATATCGGTCTGTTCAGGTTGTCGATTTCTTCCTGGTTCAATTTTGGGAGTTTATAGTTTTCCAGGAATGCATCCATTTCATCTAGGTTGCTAAGCTTATTGGCATATAACTGTTGATAATAACTTCTGATGATTGTTTCTACTTCCTTGGTGTTAGTTGTGATCTCTCCCTTTTCATTCATAATTTTATGAATTTGGGCTTTCTCTCTTTTCTTTTGGATTAGTGTGGCCAATGGTTTATTGATCTTATTGATTGTTTCAAAAAAACAGCTTCTAGTTTCATTGATACGTTCTACTGTATCTCTGTTTTCTACCTCATTGATCTCAGCTCTAATCTTGAGGATTCCCCTTCTTATGTGTGGAGTTGGTTTGATTTGTTGTTGATTCTCCAGTTCTTTAAGGTGTAGAGACATCTGGTGCATTCTGAATTTTTCAATTTTTTTGAGGGAGGCTTGGATGGCTATGTATTTCCCCCTTAGGACCGCATTTGCTGTATCCCATAGCTTTTGGACAGAAGTGTCTTCATTCTCATTGGTTTCCATGAATTGTTTTAGTTCTTCTTTGATCTCCTAGTTGATCCAAGCATTCGTAAGCAAGGTGGTCTTTACCTTCCAGGTGTTTGAGTTCCTTCTGAACTTTTCCTTGTGATTGAGCTCCAGTTTCAAAGCATTGTGATCTGAGAATATGCAGGGAATAATCTCAGTCTTTTGGTACTGGTTGAGTCCTGATTTGTGACCCAGTATGTGGTCTGTTCTGGAGAAGGTTCCGTGTGCACTTTAGAAGAATGAGTATTCTGTTTTTTTAGTGTGGAATGTTCTGTATATATCTATGAGGTCCATCTGGTCCAATGTGTCATTCAATGCTCTTGTTTCTTTTTTATTTTTTTTAATTTTTTATTTTTTATAAACATATATTTTTATCCCCAGGAGTACAGGTCTGTGAATTGCCAGGTTTACACACTTCACAGCACTTACCAAAGCACATACCCTCCCCAATGTCCATAATCCCACCCCCCTTCCCCCAACCCCCCTCCCCCCAGCAACCCTCAGTTTGTTGTGAGATTAAGAGTCACTTATGGTTTGTCTCCCTCGCAATCCCATCTCGTTTCATTTATTCTTCTCCTACCCACTTAAGCCCCCATGTTGCATCACCACTTCCTCATATCAGGGAGATCAAATGACAGTTGTCTTTCTCCGCTTGACTTATTTCGCTAAGCATGATACGCTCTAGTTCCATCCATGTTGTCACAAATGGCAAGATTTCATTTCTTTTGATGGCTGCATAGTATTCCATTGTGTATATATACCACATCTTCTTGATCCATTCATCTGTTGATGGACATCTAGGTTCTTTCCATAGTTTGGCTATTGTGGACATTGCTGCTATAAACATTCGGGTGCACGTGCCCCTTTGGATCACTACGTTTGTATCTTTAGGGTAAATACCCAGTAGTGCAATTGCTGGGTCATAGGGCAGTTCTATTTTCAACACTTTAAGGAACCTCCATGCTGTTTTCCAGAGTGGTTGCACCAGCTTGCATTCCCACCAACAGTGTAGGACGGTTCCCCTTTCTCCGCATCCTCACCAGCATCTGTCATTTCCTGACTTGTTGATTTTAGCCATTCTGACTGGTGTGAGGTGATATCTCATTGTGGTTTTGATTTGTATTTCCCTGATGGCGAGTGATATGGAGCACTTTTTCATGTGTCTGTTGGTCATCTGGATGTCTTCTTTGCAGAAATGTCTGTTCATGTCCTCTGCCCATTTCTTGATTGGATTATTTGTTCTCTGGGTGTTGCGTTTGCTAAGTTCTTTATAGATTTTGGACAATAGCCCTTTATCTGATATGTCATTTGAAAATATCTTCTCCCATTCTGTCAGTTGTCTTTTGGTTTTGTTAACTGTTTCCTTTGCTGTGCAAAAGCATTTGATCTTGATGATATCCCAATAGTTCATTTTTGCCCTTGCTTTCCTTGCCTTTGGCGATGTTCCTAGGAAGATGTTGCTGCAGCTGAGGTCAAAGAGGTTGCTGCCTGTGTTCTCCTCAAGGATTGTGATGGATTCCTTTCGCACATTGAGGTCGTTCATCCATTTTGAGTCTATTTTTGTGTGTGGTGTAAGGAAATGGTCCAATTTCATTTTTCTGCATGTGGCTGTCCAATTTTCCCAACACCACTTATTGAAGAGGCTCTCTTTTTTCCATTGGACATTCTTTCCTGCTTTGTCGAAGATTAGTTGACCACAGAGTTGAGGGTCTCTTTCTGGGATCTCTATTCTGTTCCATTGATCTATGTGTCTCTTTTTGTGCCAGTACCATGCTGTCTTGATGATAACAGCTTTGTAATAGAGCTTGAAGTCCGGAATTGTGATGCCACCAACTTTGGCTTTCTTTTTCAATATCCTTTTGGCTATACGAGGTCTTTTCTGGTTCCATATAAATTTTAGAATTATTTGTTCCATTTCTTTGAAAAAGATGGATGGTACTTTGATAGGAATAGCATTAAATGTGTAGATTGCTTTAGATACCATAGACATTTTCACAATATTTATTCTTCCAATCCAGGAGCATGGAACATTTTTCCATTTCTTTGTGTCTTCCTCAATTTCTTTAATGAGTACTTTATAGTTTTCTGAGTATAGATTCTGTGCCTCTTTGGTTAGGTTTATTCCTAGGTATCTTATGGTTTGGGTGTAAATGGGATGGACTCCTTAATTTCTCTTTCTTCTGTCTTGTTGTTGGTGTAGAGAAATGCAACTGATTTCTGTGCATTGATTTTATATCCTGACACTCTACTGAATTCCTGCACAAGTTTTAGCAGTTTTGGAGTGGAGTCTTTTGGATTTTCCACATATAGTATCATATCATCTGTGAAGAGTGATAATTTGACTTCTTCTTTGCTGATTTGGATGCCTTTAATTTCCTTTTGTTGTCTTATTGCTGAGGCTAGGACTTCTAGTACTATGTTGAATAGCAGTGGTGATAATGGACATCCCTGCTGTGTTCCTGACCTTAGCGGAAAAGCTTTCAGTTTTTCTCCATTGAGAATGATATTTGCGGTGGCTTTTTCATTGATGGCTTTGATGATATTGAGGTATGTGCCCTCTATCCCTACACTTTGAAGAGTTTTGATCAGGAAGGGATGCTGTACTTTGTCAAATGCTTTTTCAGCATTTATTGAGAGTATCATATGGTTCTTGTTCTTTCTTTTATTGATGTGTTGTATCACATGGATTGATTTGCGGATTTTGAACCAACCTTGCAGCCCTGGAATAAATCCCACTTGGTCGAGGTGAATAATCCTTTTAATGTACTGTTGAATCCTAATGGCTAGTATTTTGGTGAGAATTTTCGCATCTGTGTTCATCAAGGATATTGGTCTATAGCTCTCTTTTTTGATGGGATCCTTGTCTGGTTTTGGGATCAAGGTGATGCTGGCCTCATAAAATGAGTTTGGAAGTTTTCCTTCCATTTTTATTTTTTTGGAACAGTTTCAAGAGAATAGGAATTAGTTCTTTTTTAAATGTTTGGTAGAATTCCCCCGGGAAGCCGCCTGGCCCTGGGCTTTTGTTTGTTTGGAGATTTTTAATGACTGTTTCAATCTCCTTACTGGTTATGGGTCTGTTCAGGCTTTCTATTTCTTCCTGGTTCAGTTGTGGTATTTTATATGTTTCTAGGAATGCATCCATTTCTTCCAGATTGTCAAATTTGTTGGCATAGAGTTGCTCATAGTATGTTCTTATAATAGTTTGTATTTCTTTGGTGTTAGTTGTGATCTCTCCTCTTTCATTCATGATTTTATTTATTTGGGTCCTTTCTCTTTTCTTTTTGATAAGTTGGGCCAGGGGGTTATCAATTTTATTAATTCTTTCAAAGAACCAGCTCCTAGATTCGTTGATTTGTTCTATTGTTTTTTTGGTTTCTATTTCATTGATTTCTGCTCTGATCTTTATGATTTCTCTTCTCCTGCTGGGCTTAGGGTTTCTTTCTTGTTCTTTCTCCAGCTCTTTTAGGTGTAGGGTTAGGGTGTGTACCTGAGACCTTTCTTGTTTCTTGAGAAAGGCTTGTACCGCTATATATTTTCCTCTCAGGACTGCCTTTGTTGTGTCCCAGAGATTTTTGAACCGTTGTATTTTCATTATCATTTGTTTCCATGATTTTTTTCAATTCTTCTTTAATTTCCCGGTTGACCGATTCATTCTTTAGAAGTATGCTGTTTAGTCTCCATGTATTTCGGTTCTTTCCAAACTTCCTCCTGTGGTTGAGTTCTAGCTTCAGAGCATTGTGGTCTGAAAATATGCAGGGAATGATCCCAATCTTTTGATACCGGTTGAGACCTGATTTAGGACCGAGGATGTGATCTATTCTGGAGAATGTTCCATATGCACTAGAGAAGAAGAATGTGTATTCTGTTGCTTTGGGATGAAATGTTCTGAATATATCTGTGATGTCCTTCTGGTCCAGTGTGTCGTTTAAGGCCTTTATTTCCTTGCTGATCTTTTGCTTGGATGACCTGTCCATTTCAGTGAGGGGAGTGTTAAAGTCCCCTACTATTATTGTATTATTGTTTATGTGTTTCTTTGATTTTGTTATTAATTGGTTTATATAGTTGGCTGCTCCCACGTTGGGGGCATAGATATTTAAAATTTTTAGATCTTCTTGTTGGACAGACCCTTTGAGTATGATATAGTGTCCTTCCTCATCTCTTATTATAGTCTTTGGCTTAAAATCTAATTGATCTGATATAAGGATTGCCACTCCTGCTTTCTTCTGATGTCCATTAGCATGGTAAATTCTTTTCCACCCCCTCACTTTAAATCTGGAGGTGTCTTCGGGCTTAAAATGAGTTTCTTGGAGGCAACATATAGATGGGTTTTGTTTTTTTATCCATTCTGATACCCTGTGTCTTTTGACAGGGGCATTTAGCCCATTCACATTCAGGGTAACTATTGAGAGATATGAATTTAGTGCCATTGTATTGCCTGTAAGGTGACTGTTACTGTATATGGTCTCTGTTCCTTTCTGATCTACCACTTGTAGGCTCTCTCCTTGCTTAGAGGACCCCTTTCAATATTTCCTATAGAGCTAGTTTGGTGTTTGCAAATTCTTTCAGTTTTTGTTTGTCCTGGAAGCTTTTAATCTCTCCTTCTATTTTCAATGATAGCCTAGCTGGATATAGTATTCTTGGCTGCATGTTTTTCTCATTTAGTGCTCTGAAAATATCATGCCAGCTCTTTCTGGCCTGCCAGGTCTCTGTGGATAAGTCAGCTGCCAATCAAATATTTTTACCATTGTATGTTACAGACTTCTTTTCCCAGGCTGCTTTCAGGATTTTCTCTTTGTCACTGAGACTTGTAAATTTTACTATTAGGTGTCGGGGTGTGGGCCTATTCTTACTGATTTTGAGGGGCATTCTCTGAACCTCCTGAATTTTGATGCTCGTTCCCTTTGCCATATTGGGGAAATTCTCCCCAATAATTCTCTCCAGTATACCTTCTGCTCCCCTCTCTCTTTCTTCTTTTTCTGGATCCCAATTATTCTAACGTTGTTTCGTCTTATGGTGTCACTTACCTCTCGAATTCTCCCCTCATGGTCCAGTAGCTGTTTGTCCCTCTTTTGCTTTGCTTCTTTATTCTCTGTCATTGGGTCTTCTATATCGCTAATTCGTTCTTCTGCCTCATTTATCCTAGCAGTGAGAGCCTCTATTTTTTATTGCACCCCATTAATAGCTTTTTTTATTTCAACTTGGTTAGATTTTAGTTCTTTGATTTCTCCAGAGAGGGCTTTTATATCTCCCAAGAGGGTTTCTCTAATATCTTCCATGCCTTTTTCAAGCCCGGCTAGAACCTTGAGAATTGTCATTCTGAACTCTAGATCTGACATATTACCAATGTCTGTATTGATTAGGTCCCTAGCCTTCGGTACTGCCTCTTGTTCTTTTTTTTGTGGTGAATTATTCTGCCTTGTCATTTTGTCCAGATAAGAGTATATGAAGGAGCAAGTAAAATACTAAAAGGGTGGCAACAACCCCAGGAAAATATGCTTTAACCAAATCAGAAGAGATCCCAAATCATGAGGGGGGAGAAAGGTGATAAAAAGAGGTTCAAAAAGAAAGAAAGAAAAGAAAAGAATTTTAAAAAGAAAATGAATAAAGAAAATTATAAAAAAGAAAAAACATATATATTAGATAAACTAGTTAAAAAACGTTAAAAAAGAAAAGGATAAAGGTTAAAAAAATTTATCAGAAGAGAAAATAAAATGAAAAAGAAAAAAATTAAATTAACTGCAAGACTAAAAAATCACAGGGAGAAAGCCATGAGTTCCGTGCTTTGCTTTCTCCTCCTCTGGAATTCTGCTGCTCTCCTTGGTATTGAAACCACACTCCATGGTAGGTGAACTTGGTCTTGGCTGGATTTCCTGTTGATCTTCTGAGGGAGGGGCCTGGTGTAGTGATTCTCAAGTGTCTTTGCCCCAGGCGGAATTGCACCGCCCTTACCAGGGGCCGGGCTGAGTAATCCGCTTGGGTTTGCTTTCAGGAGCTTTTGTTCCCTGAGCGCTTTCCGTAGAGTTCCAGAGGACGGGAATACAAATGGCAGCCTCCTGGTCTCCGGCCCCAGAGGAGCGGAGAGCCTGGGGCCCCACTCCTCAGTGTGCCCTCAGAGAACAGCGCCCAGTTACTCCTGTCTGCCTGAACTCTGGCCGCGCTCCGAGTTCACCAAGCCTGCAACCGGTGCAAGGTATCCCCGAGCTGTGAGCTTACTGTCGGCTCTGTCTCTGTAGCCGGTTTTCCCATTCCAATACCCGCAAGCTCCGCGACACTCAGACACCCCCAATCCTTCTGTGACTCTGCGGGACCTGAGGCCACGCTGATCCTGCGTGAGCTTCACCCCAGTTTAGCCTCTGGAGCGATGTCCCTCAGCGGAACAGACTTTTAAAAGTCCTGATTTTGTGCTCCGCTGTTCCGCCGCTTGCAGGGAGCCGGCCCCTCCCCCCGGGGTCTATCTTCCCGTGGCTTTGGATTCACTTCTCCACCAGTCCTACCTTTCAGAAAGTGGTTGATTTTCTGTTTCTAGAATTGCTGCTCTTCTACTCTTCGATCTGCCAATGGATTTGCAGGTGTTTGCAGTCTTTAGATAAGCTATCTAGCTGATCTCCTGCTAGCTGAAGTACTCTCAGCCTACTACTTCTCCGCCATCTTGACTCCTCCTCCAATGCTCTTGTTTCTTTATTGATTTTCTGCTTTGATGATCTCTCTATTTCTGAGAGAGGCGTGTTAAGATCTCCTACAATTAGTGTATTCATATCAATATGACTCTTTATCTTGATTAACAGTTTTCTTAAGTAATTGGCTGCTCCCATATTGGGAGCATAGATATTTGCAATTGTTAGACCATCTTGGTGGATAGTCCCTTTAAGGATTATGCAGTGTCCTTCTGTATCTCTGACTACAGTCTTTAGTTTGAAGTCTAATCTATCTGATATGAGAATTGCTACCCCAGCCTTCTTTTGAGACCCATTGGCATGAAAGATGCTTCTCCATCCCTTTTCAGTCTGGGTGTATTTTTAGGTTCAAAATGGGTCTCTTGTAGACAACATATGGATGGGTCCTATCGTTTTATCCAATCTGTAACCCTGTGCCGTTTTATGGATGCATTTAGGCCATTCACATTGAGAGTGATTATTGATAGATACGTTTTTATTGACATCGAGTTACCTTTGAAGTCTTTCTTTCTGTAGACTGTCTCTATATTTCTGTTCAATGCTGTTCTTGGGCTTTTTCCTCTTTTATAGAACCCCCCTTAATATTTCCTGCAGTATTGGCTTTGGTGGTTGCATAGTCTTTTAAACCTTGCCGGTCTTGGAAACTCTTTATCTCTCCATCCATTTTGAATGTCAGTCTTGCTGGATAAAGTATTCTTGGCTGCATGTTCTTCTCAATTAGTGCCCTGAATATATCTTGCCAGCCTCTTCTGGCTTGCCAGGTCTCTGTGGACAGGTCTGACGTTATTCTGATGGGCTTCCCTCTGTAAGTAAGGAGCCTCTTTGCCCTGGCGGCTTTCAAGAGATTATACCTACAATTATAATTCCTCAATTTGACTATCAGGTGTCGTGATGCTTTTTTGGAATGTATAATCTTGGGTGGAGATCGTTCAGCCTCTAGTACATGAACGCTGGTTCCATTGACGAGATTGGGAAAATTTTCATGAAGGACTTGTTCCACTATATGTTCTAGACTTCTTTCTTTCTCCTCCCCTTCAGGGATTCCAATAATTCTGACATTGGAATGCTTCATGGCATCATTTATTTCCCTGATTCTGTTTTCATGGCTTCAAAGCTGTTTGTTCCAGGCTTCCTCCTGATCCTTTCTCTCTATCTGTTTGTCTTCCAGATCACTAATTCTATCTTCTGTCTCAGTTACCCTAGCTTTGAGAGAGTTTAGATTAGATTGGAACTCATTGAGAGCATTGTGAACCTCCTCCCTGGTAGCTTTAAGCTCCACCCTAACATTGTGAACATCCTGTCTGGTCGCTTTCAGTTCAGCCCTAATCAATTCCATTTGGTCATCCATGGCTTTCTCCAACCTAGCTATTGCCTGGATAATTGTTAGCCTGAATTCTCTTTCCGACATATGGTCTATGTTGATAGCCATTAGCTCTGTTGCAGAAGGTCCATCTTCTGTATTTTTCTTCTGTTGGGCATTCCTCCTCCTAGTCATTTTGGTGGGAGATGACTGAACAGATGTGGTGCAGTCAAGGTGCACCCTGGAACACTTCTGAGCAATCAGGATTCCCCACCCAAACGAGAGACAAAAAAAAGAAAAAGAAAAGAAGAAAAACAAGAGAGAGAGAGAGAGAGAGAGAGAGGAAAGAAAGGGAAGATGAAAAAGAAGGTCCAGCCCAGATGGGCCCCAAGGTAAGATTTATGAAGTAGACAAACAAAAAGAGAAAAAAGACTGATACAAGTATATGACAAGAGAAAATATATATATATATATATATATATATATATATATATATATATATATATATACATGCAAATAGAGAAAGAACCTCATCGAAAAAGACCCCAGGTGTAAAATTTATATGCTCTCAGGGCAAACACAAAAAAACACAGAAACACTGGTGGAAGAAGATGCAAGAGTTCTTATAAATTCTCAGTGTGTGCAAGAAGGTTGTTTTGATTCTTTCTGGATGTATCTTGATATCTTTGTTAAAGGACTCAACTTTCCTAAGATAAAGGGGATTAAAAATTGGTTTACCTATAGGGGTAGTATTGATTGGGGAAAGGGTATTACTTTGAAGTTTAACTCTATATGAATATTAGAGGATAAAAATAAAAAGGAATAAATTAGACTAAACTAAACTAAAATTTAAAAAAAGGAATTCAAAACATAAAAATGCAAAAGAAAAATATAGGTGTATGTATCAAAAAGTTCAGGTTAGAAAGGCATTATGGAATTTGATGTACTGTACAGCTCGCTGTGATGGTAAATAGGTTAAAAAAATTACCTATGTGTAAAAAAAAAAAAATGAACCAGAATAGTGGGAACAAGTGAACAATACAAGTTTTCCTATGAAGTAGTGGTTGTTCTCTTGTAGTCTTTTTTTTTTCTCTCTTTTTTTTTTTCTTTCTTGGTTTGTTTTCTGGGGGAGGGGCCTGCCACGTCGGTTGTCAGTCAATGATGTTTCCTGAGTTAAGTCCTCCTGCCCCCCTCAAGGGGGTGGGCTCTGAGGAAACTGGGTTTTTTTCAGGCTTTTGTTCTCTGGCGGTTTTTATGCTTGTTCACTTTTTTTTTCTCTCACCTTGACCGCCTTTGATGGTTTTTGTAGTTTTAGAGGAAAAGAAACCGCACTGTGATCTCCCTCTCAGAGAGAAGCCTCAGTCTGGGTGCAGAGCCTAAATAAGTTCTCCCTTGGCCACTGGCAGAGCAGGTTCCAAGTTGCAGACCCTGGGGACGCAGGATCTTTTGCCTGTACCCAAAGCCAAGGCAGTGGTAGCTGTCTGGGAGCTCCTGACTGCCAGCGAGTTTCCAAACAGCGTTTGCACACTGAGAATTTGCCACTGGCCTGGGCTGGGAGTGCCCAGCTTGCGCGCACCTCTTTCAGAGGCGGCTATAGGTCGTGCGCACGTCTCAGGCACTGAGAACGGGGCACAGGTCTGTAAGCACCAGGCTGGGCTTTTGCGCACCTTGTCAGGGAAGAGTTTGGGGCACGCGGCTTAGGCTTTGAAACAATGGCACAGGTCAAAGAGCGCCGGCCGGGCCTTTGTAACTCAGGGGAGCATGAGGGACATGCACGCGTATCTCAAGCTTTGTGGTAGGGCTCGCGCATTCTGCTGACTGGCCTAGCTCCCGTCCCCTCACAGGAGCTAGAACCCACGCATTCTTGGGCGTGCTGGTGGCTTAGGGACCAAGAGCTGGTTTCTCTGCTGCACTCTCTCTGCCTCAGCGCCGGGGAGGCTGTCCTGGGACCAGGGACTTAAGCCCCTGTCCCTAGCCACCCCGATTCCCACAATTTCCCCCCCCCCCGTAATCCTTTGCTCTTTTGGAGTGCTTTCAACCAGTCTCCAAGTTAATGCTGGTCCCCAGACGCAGGGCACTCTCGCTCGTATTGGGGTATTACTTTCCAACCGGTCGCCTCTGGTGGCTCCCTCTCCCTTTTGTTTATCTTCCATTATCAGTCCACCATTCCCACTCCGGTTTACCTGCCCACTGGCGTCTTCTGCCCCTGTAGAGATCCAGATGTGTATAATTCTGATCTCAGGCTGATTTCATGGGTGATCAGAGTTCTTTGGTAGGTAATCAGCTCACTTTGGGGTACCGGCTGAAAAGGCGCCTCCTCCTACTCCCCCACCATCTTGTCCCCCCTGATCCAAGCATTCTTAAGCAAAGTGGTCTTTAGCTTCCAGGAGTTTGAGTTCCTTCTCAACTTCTCCCTGAGAAGTTTCAAAAGCTCCAGTTTCAAAAGCATTGTGATCTGAGAATATGCAGGGAATAATCTCAGTCTTTTGGGTATCAGTTGAGCCCTGATTTGTGACCCAGTATGTGGTCTATTCTGGAGAAGGTTCCAGGTGCACTTGATTAGAATGAGTATTCTGTTGTTTTAGGGTGGAATGTTCTGTATATATCTATGAAGTCCATCTGGTCCAATGTGTCATTCAATGCTCTTGTTTATTTATTGATTTTCAGCTTCGATAATCTGTCTATTTCTGAGAAAGGCATGTTAAGATCTCCTACAATTAGTATATTCATATCAATATGACTCTTTATCTTGATTAACAGTTTTCTTGTGTAATTGGCTGCTCCTAGGAGGGTGTGGAGTGCGACTCAGAACCTGGTCATGCAGCCCATGTGCAGAGCACAAAAGGCTGTGGTTCTAGAGAGTGCCAGCTGGTGTCCACACCAGACTCCCTCATTGTCACTGCCACCCAGATGCTCTCAGGTGCACCAGCGTCTCAGAGACCAAGACCTGGCTTTTTCACTGCTCTCTCTGATTTCTTGCTGGTGGTGGCCATCCTGGGTCCATGGGCTTAAGTCCCTGTCCCTAAGCACCCAATTCCACCAGTTTCCCCTTAAGATCTTTTGCTCTTTTTGAGTGCTTTCAACTTGATTCCAAGATAATGCTGGTCCCCAATCACAGGACAATCTCATATTGGGGTATAACTTTCTAATGGGTCACTACTGGTGGTTCCCTCCCCCTTTTGTTTATCTTCTGATATCTGTCCGATGTTCCCACTCCGCTTTACCTGTCCACTGGTGTCTCCTGCTTCCGTAGAGATCCAGAAGCATATAATTCTAATCTCAGGCTGATTTCATGGGTGATCAGAGTTCTTTGGTAGATAATTAGCTCACTTTGGGGGACTAACTGAAACAGCGCCTCCTACTTCTCCACCATCTTGTCTTCTCCGACATGAACCACGTCTTAATAATCCATTTAAATTTTAATAATCCATTAAAATTAAAAATGTTGTTCTACAAAAGATACTACCAGGAAAATAAGAGGACTAACCACAACCTGGGAGAACGTATTTGCAAAGGAAGTGTCTGACTTTGGACTGTTATCCAAAGCATACAAACTCAACAGTAAGAAAACAAACAAATCTACTAAAAATGAGCCAAGCCAACAGACACATGAAAAAGTGTTCAACATCACTGAGCATCAGGGAAATACAAATCAAAACCATAGTGAGATGCCACCTCACACAGTCAGAATGACTAAAATTAACAAGTCAGGAAAAGAAAGATGTTGGTGAGGATGCAGAGAGAAGAAAATCCTCCTACACTTTTGGTGGGAATGCAGGCTGGTGCAGCAACTCTGGAAAACAGTATTGAGGTTCCTCAAAAAGTTGAAGATAGAGCTACCCTATGATGCAGTAACTGCACTACTGGGTATTTACCCTAAAGATACAAATGTAGAGATCTAAAGAGGCATGTGCACGTGAATGTTTATAGCAGCAATGTCCACAATAGCCAAACTATGGAAAGAACCTAGATGTCCATCAACAGAGGAATGGATAAAGAAGATGTGGTATATATATATATATATATATATATATATATATATATACCATATATATATGGTGTGATATATCTATATCTATACATATAGATGATGGATATATATAGATGGATTATATATATATATATAGAGAGAGAGAGACAGAGAGAGAGAGAGAGAGGTGGATGATATATATATAGATGATGGATACTATGCAGCCATCAAGAGAAATGAAATCTTGTCATTTGCAATGACATGGATGGAACTAGAGGGTACTATGCTAAGCAAAATAAGTCAATCAGAGAAAGACAAGTATCATTCGATCTCTCTGATATGAGGAATTTGAGAGGCAGGGTAGGGGGTTGTGAGGGAAAGGGAAGGAAAAAATGAAACACAATGAGATTGGAAGGGAGACAAACCATAAAAGACTCTTAATCTCACAAAACAAACTGAGGTTTGCTGAGGGGTGGGGGTAAAGATAGGGTGGCTGGGTTATGGACATTGTGGAGGGTATGTGCTATGGTGAGTTCTGTGAACTGTGTAAAACTAATGATTCACAGACTTATACCCCTGGGGCAAATAATACATTATATGTTAAAAAAAAAAAAAGAGAGATCTTCCCTGGCTTAAAGGTCAAATGAAGTTAATCTGTTTATTCTAATATGTGCTTCTGTGTAGACTCCACTTGGAAACATGTACTTGGTAATCATTTTGCCCATTACTGTGGTAGGCATGGTGGACACAGCTAGTTGGGATAACATGATCCCAATAAGGAGACTGGAACTCAGTGACTATATATAAGACAAACTATACATTTGTCTACATTGTCAGTATGAGCAGGGAAGGCAGTGATATAAAAGTATTGATGTATCCAAGAGAGAAAACCTTGGATCTCATACTTTCCTTTATTATAAAATTATATAAATGACCTTAGTTATCAAAGTAATTTTTTTCTACATGACTATTCTTTTGTGAAATAGGAGAAAATTACTTGGGATCATATATGTTCTTTGAGGAGAAAATATTCTTTTAAAAATATATTTTTTGGGGGACAAGATGGTGGGGCTGTAGGAGGAGGTGCCTTTTCAGCCAGTACCCCAAAGTGAGCTGATTACCTACCAAAGAACTCCATTCACCCATGAAATCAGCCTGAGATCAGAATTATACACATCTGGATCTCTATAGGGGCAGAAGACGCCAGTGGGCAGGAAAAGCAGAGTGGGAAGGCGGACTGATCAGAAGATAAACAAAAGGGAGAGGGAGCCACCAGAGGCGACCGGTTGGAAAGTAATACCTCAATACGAGTGAGAGTGCCCTGCGTCTGGGGACCAGCATTAACTTGGAGACTGGTTGAAAGCACTCCAAAAGAGCAAAGGATCTCAGGGGAAAATTGTGGGAATCAGGGCGGCTAGGGACAGGTCCCAGGACAGCCTCCCCTGCGCTAAGGCAGAGAGAGTGTGGCAAAGAAACCAGCTCTTGGTCCCTAAGCCACCAGCGCACCTGAGAATGCGTGGATTCTGGCTCCTGTGAGGGAATGGGAGCCACGTCGGTCCGCTGAATGCGCAAGACCTACTACAAAGACTGAGATACGCGGGCACGTCCCCCATGCTCCCCTGAGAGAGTTACAAAGGCCAGGCCGGTGCTCTTTGACCCGCGCCACTGTTTCAGAGCCTAAGCCATGCACCCCAAACTCTCCCCTGACAGAGGTGAGCAAAAGCCCAGCCCGGTGCTCTCGGACCTGCGCCCCGTTCTCAGTGCCTGAAAAGGGCGCGCGACCCATTGCTGCCCCTGAAAGAGGTGCGCGAAAGCCGGGCACTCTTAGACCCAGCAAGACCAGGTACTCCCAGCCCAGGCCAGCGGCAAAATCTCAGTGTGCAATCGCTGCTTGGAACCTCTATGGCAGTCGGGAGCTCCCAGACAGCCGCCACTGCCTTGGCTTTGGGTACAAACAAAAGATCCTGCACCCCCAGGGTCTGCAACTTGGAACCTGCTCTGCCAGCTGCCAAGGGGGAGCTTATTTAGGCTCTGCACCCAGACTGAGGCTTCTCTCTGAGAGGGAGATCAGGGTGCGGTTTCTTTTCCTCTAAAACTACAAAAACCATCAAAGGTGGTCAGGGTAAGAGAAAAAAAAGTGAACAAACATAAAAACCGCCAGAGAACAAAAGCCTAAAAAAACCAGTTTTCTCAGAGCCCACCCCCTTGAGGGGGGCGGAGGGCTTAACTCAGGAAACATCATTGACTGACAACCGACGTGGCAGGCCCCTCCCCCAGAAAACAAACCAAGAAAGAAAATTTTTTTAAAAAGAGAGAAAAAAAAAGGACTACAAGAGAACAACCACCACTTCATAAGAAAACTTGTATTGTTCACTCGTTCCCACTATTCCGGTTCATTTTTTTTTTTTACACATAGGTAATTTTTTTAACCTATTTACCATCACAGCGAGCTGTACAGTACATCAAATTCCGTAATGCCTTTCTAACCTGAACTTTTTGATATATACACCTATGTTTTTCTTTTGCATTTTTATTTTGTCAATTTCTTTTTTTTTAATTTTAGTTTAGTTTAGTCTAGTTTATTCCTTTTTATTTTTATCCTCTAATATTCATATAGAGTTAAACTTCAAAGTAATCCCCTTTCCCCAATCAATACTACCCCTATAGGTAAACCAATTTTTAATCCCTTTATCTTAGGAAAGTTGAGTCCTTTAACAAAGATATCAAGATACAACCAGAAAGAATCAAAACAAACTTCCTTGCACAGACTGAGAATTTATAAGAACTCTCCCATCTTCTTCTTCCACCAGTGTTTCTGTGTTTTTGTGTTTGTCCTGATAGCATATAAATCTTACACTTGGGGTTCTTTTTTTTTTTTTTTCTAGAAAGAGAGAGAAGCAGACTCCCTGCTGAGCAGAGAGCCCGACGCGGGACTCGATCCCAGGACCCCGAGATCATGACCTGAGCCGAAGGCAGCGGCTTAACCCACTGAGCCACCCAGGCGCCCCCACTTGGGGTTCTTTTTGATGAGGTTCTTTCTTTATTTGCATATATTTTTTTTTCTCTTGTCATATACTTGGATCAGCCTTTTTTTCTCTTTTTGTTTGTCTACTTCATAAATCTTACCTTGGGGCCCATCTGGGCTGAACCTTCTCTTTCATCTTCCCTTTCTTTCCTGTCTCTCTGTCTCTCCCTTTTTTTTTTTCTTTTCTTTTCTCTTTTCTTTTCTTTTCTTTTTTCTTTTCTTTTATTTTTTCTTTTCTTTTTCTTTGCTTTTGTCTCTCATTTGGGTGGGGAATCCTGATTGCTCAGAAGTGTTCCAGGTTTCACCTTGACTGCACCACAGTTGATACTTCCAGCTACATCTGTTCAGTCATCTCCCACCAAAATGACTAGGAGGAGGAATGCCCAACAGAAGAAAAATACAGAGGATGGACCTTCTGCAACAGAGCTAATGGCTATCAACATAGACAATATGTCGGAAAAAGAATTCAGGCTAACAATTATCCAGGCAATAGCTAGGTTGGAGAAAGCCATGGATGACCAAACGGAATTGATTACGGCTGAACTGAAAGTGATCAGACAGGATGTTCACAATGTTAGGGCGGAGCTTAAAGCTACCAGGGAGGAGTTTCACAATGCTCTCAATGAGTTCCAATCTAATCTAAACTCTCTCAAAGCTAGGGTAACTGAGACAGAAGATAGAATTAGTGATCTGGAAGACAAACAGATAGAGAGAAAGGATCAGGAGGAAGCCTGGGACAAACAGCTTTAAACCCACGAAAACAGAATCAGGGAAATAAATGATGCCATGAAGCATTCCAATGTCAGAATTATTGGAATCCCTGAAGGGGAGGAGAAAGAAAGAAGTCTAGAACATATAGTGGAACAAGTCCTTCATGAAAATTTTCCCAATCTCGCGAATGGAACCAGCGTTCATGTACTAGAGGCTGAACGATCTCCACCCAAGATTATACATTCCAAAAAAACATCACGACACCTGATAGTCAAATTGAGGAATTATAATTGTAGGTATAATCTCTTGAAAGCCGCCAGGGCAAAGAGGCTCCTTACTTACAGAGGGAAGCCCATCAGAATAACGTCAGACTTGTCCACGGAGACCAAGCAAGCCAGAAGAGGCTGGCAAGATATATTCAGGGCACTAATTGAGAAGAACATGCAGCAAAGAATACTTTATCCAGCAAGACTGACATTCAAAATGGATGGAGAGATAAAAAGTTTTCAAGACCGGCAAGGCTTAAAAAACTACACAACCACCAAGCCGAAACTCCAGGAAATATTAAGGGGGGGTTCTATAAAATAGGAGAAACCCTAAGAGTAGCATTGAACAGAAATATAGAGACAGGGGCGCCTGGGTGGCTCAGTGGGTTAAGCCGCTGCCTTCGGCTCGGGTCATGATCTCAGGGTCCTGGGATCGAGCCCCACATTGGGCTCTCTGCTCAGCAAGGAGCCTGCTTCCTCCTCTCTCTCTGCCTGCCTCTCTGCCTGCTTGTCATCTCTCTCTGTCAAATAAAAAAAAAATTAAAAAAAAAAAGAAATATAGAGACAGTCTACAGAAAGAAAGACTTCAAAGGTAACTCGAAGTCAATAAAAACGTTTCTATCAATAATCATTCTCAATGTGAATGGCCTAAATGCACCATAAAACGGCACAGGGTTGCAGATTGGATAAAACGACAGGACCCATCCATAAGTAGTCTACAAGAGACCCATTTTGAACCTAAAGATACACCCAGACTGAAAGTGAAGGGATGGAGAAGCATCTTTCATGCCAATGGGCCTCTAATCTTTAGAGGGTAGCGATTCTCATATAGGATAAATTAGACTTTAAACTTAAGACTGTAGTCAGAGATACTGGGGTAGAGAGGCTGGGGTAGCGATTCTCATATAGGATAAATTAGACTTTAAACTTAAGACTGTAGTCAGAGATACAGAAGGATACTACATACCCGTTAAAGGGACAATCCAACAAGATGATCTAATAATTGTAAATACCTATGCTCCCAGTATGGGAGCAGCCAATTACTTAAGAAAACTGTTAATCAAGATAAAGAGTCATATTGATATGAATACACTAATTGTAGGAGATCTTAACACGCTTCTCTCAGAAATAGACAGATGATCAAAGCAGAAAATCAATAAAGAAACAAGAGCACTGAATGACACATTGGACCAGATGGACCTCATAGATATATATAGAACATTCCACCATAAAACTACAGAATGCTCATTCTTCTCAAGTGCACATGGAACCTTCTCCAGAATAGACCACATACTGGGTCACAAATCAGGACTCAACCGATACCAAAAGACTGAGATTATTCCCTGCATATTCTCAGATCACAATGCTTTGAAACGGGAGCTCAATCACAAGGAAAAGTTCAGAAGGAACTCAAACACCTGGATGCTAAAGACCACCTTGCTTGAGAATGCTTGGATCAACCAGGAGATCAAAGAAGAACTGAAACAATTCATGGAAACCAATGAAAATGAGACACTTCGGTCCAAAACCTATGGGATACAGCAAAGGCGGTCCTAAGGGGGAAACACATAGCCATCCAAGCCTCCCTCAAAAAAATTGAAAAATCCAGAACACAGCAGCTGTCTCTACACCTTAAAGAACTGGAGAATCAACAACAAATCAAACCAACTCCACACTTAAGAAGGGAAATCCTCAAGATTAGAGCTGAGATGAATGAGGTAGAAACCAGAGATACAGTAGAACATATCAATGAAAGTAGAAGCTGGTTTTTGAAAGAATCAATAAGATCGATAAACAATTGGCCACACAAATCCAAAAGAAATGAGACAAAGCCCAATTTCATAAAGTTATGAATGAAAAGGGAGAGATCACAACTAACACCAAGGAAGTAGAAACAATCATCAGAAGTTATTATCAACAGTTATATGCCAATAAGCTTAGCAACCTAGATGAAATGGATGCATTCCTGGAAAACTATAAACTCCCAAAATTGAACCAGGAAGAAATCGACAACCTGAACAGACCGATATCTAATAACGAGATTGAAGCAGTGATCAAAAACATCCCAAAAAACAAGAGGTCAGGACCTGACATATTCCCTGGGGAATTCTACCAAACTTTCAAAGAAGAAATACACCCATTCTCTTGAAGCTGCATCAAAAAATTGAAGCAGAAGGAAAACTTCCAGACTCATTCTATGAAGCCAGCATTACCCTGATCCTCAAACCAGGCAAAGACTCTACCAAAAAGGAGAATTTCAGACCAATATCACTGATGAATATGGATGCTAATATTCTCAACAAGATCCTAGCAAACAGGATCCAACAGCACATTAAAAAGATTATCCACCATGATCAGGTGGGATTCATCCCTGGGCTACAAGGATGGTTCAACATTCAGAAATCAATCAATGTGATACAACAAATTAATATGAGAAGAGAGAAGAACCACATGGTCCTCTCAATTGATGCAGAAAAAGCATTTGACAAAATCCAGCATCCGTTCCTGATCAAAACACTTCAAAGTATAGGGATAGAGGGAACATTCCTGAACTTCATCAAATCTATCTATGAAAGACCCACAGCAAATATCATCCTCAATGGGAAAAAGCTTGCAGCCTTCCCGTTGAGATCAGGAACAAGACAAGGATGCCCACTTTCACCACTCTTGTTCAACATAGTATTAGAAGTCCTAGCAACAGCAATCAGACGACAAAGAGAAATAAAAGCTATCCAAATTGGTAATGAAGAAGTCAAACTCTCTCTCTTCGCAGATGACATGATCATTTATATGGAAAACCCAAAAGACTCCACCCCCAAATTACTAGATCTCATACAGAAATTCAGCAACGTGGCAGGATACAAAGTCAATGTGCAGAAATCAGTGGATTTCTTATACACTAACAATGAAAATACAGAAAGGGAAATTAGAGAATCGATTCCATTTACTATAGCACCAAGAACCATAAGATACCTGGGAATAAACCTAACCAAAGAGGTAAAGGATCTGTACTCGAGGAACTACAGAACACTCATGAAAGAAATTGAAGAAGACACAAAAAGATGGAAGACCATTCCATGCTCTTCGATCAGAAGAATAAACATTGTTAAAATGTCTCTACTGCCTAGAGCAATCTATACTTTTAATACCATTCCGATCAAAATTCCACCGGTATTCTTCAAAGAGCTGGAGCAAATAATCCTAAAATCTGTATGGAATCAGAAGAGACCCCGAATCACTAAGGAAATGTTGAAAAACAAAAATAAAGCTGGGGGCATCACGTTACCTGATTTCAAGCTTTACTACAAAGCTGTGATCACCAAGACAGCATGGTACTGGCATAAAAACAGACACAGAGACCAGTGGAACAGAGTAGAGAGCCCAGATATGGACCCTCAACTCTATGGTCAATTAATCTTTGACAAAACAGAAAAAAATATACAGTGGAAAAAAGACAGTCTCTTCAATAAATGGTGCTGGGAAATCTGGACAGCTGTATGTAGAAGAATGAAACTCAACCATTCTCTTACACCGTACACAAAGAAAAACTCAAAATGGATAAAAGACCTCAACGTGAGACAGGAATCCATCAGACTCCTAGAGGAGAACATAGGCAGTAATCTCTTCAATATCAGCCACAGCAACTTCTTTCAAGATAAGTCTCCAAAGGCAAAGGAAACTAAAGCAAAAATAAATCAAAAAGCTTCTGCACAGCAAAGGAAACAGTCAAAAACCAAAGAGACAACCCACGGAATGGGAGAAGATATTTGCAAATGACAGTACAGACAAAAGGTTGATATCCAGGATCTAAAATGAACTCCTCAAACTCAACACACATGAAACAGGCAAACATATCAAAAAATGGGAAGAAGATATGAACAGACACTTCTCCAATCAAGACATACAAATGGCTATCAGACACATGAAAAAATGTTCATCATCACTAGCCCTCAGGGAGATTCAAATTCAAACCACATTGAGATATCACCTTACAGCATTTAGAATGGCCAAAATTAGCAAGACAGGAAACAACATGTGTTGGAGAGGATGTGGAGAAAAAGGAACCCTCTTCCACTATTGGTGGGAATGCAAATTGGTGCAGCCTCTTTGGAGAACAGTGTGGAGATTCCTCACGAAATTAAAAATAGAACTTCCCTATGACCCTGCAATTGCACTACTGGGTATTTACCCCAAAGATACAGATGTCGTGAAAAGAAGGGCCATCTGTACCCCAATGTTTATAGCAGCAATGGCCACGGTCGCCAAACTGTGGAAAGAACCAAGATGCCCTTCAACGGATGAATGGATAAGGAAGATGTGGTCCATATACACTATGGAGTATTATGCCTCCATTAGAAAGGATGAATACCCAACTTTTGTAGCAACATGGACAGGACTGGAAGAGATTATGCTGAGTGAAATCAGTCAAGCAAAGAGAGTCAATTATCATATGGTTTCACTTATTTGTGGAGCATAACAAATAGCATGGAGGACAAGGGGTGTTAGAGAAGAGAAGGGAGTTGGGGTAAATTGGAAGGGGAGGTGAAACATGAGAGACTATGGACTCTGAAAAACAATCTGAGGGGTTTGAAGTGGCGTGGGGTGGGAGGTTGGGGTACCAGGTGGTGGGTATTATAGAGGGCACGGATTGCATGGAGCACTGGGTGTGGTGCAAAAATAATGAATACTGTTTTTCTGAAAATAAATAAAAATGAAAAAATAACAAAATGTATAAATAAATAAGTAAATAAAAATAACAATATATTTTTTATTTATTTATTTTTATTTATTTATGAGATAGAGAAATGATAGATAGATACATAGATTGCATACCAGTAGGGAGAGTGGCAAAGGAGAGAGAAAAGCAGGTTCAAACGAAACCGGAAGACTGACATGGGGTTCTACATGGGGTTCGATCCCAGACCCTGAGATCATGACACAAGCTGAAGGCAGATGGTTAAGTAGCTGAGCCACCCAGGCACTCCAAGTAGGAAATATTCTCTTTTTTTTTTTCTACTCCTATCTTCTCGTTTGTTGTAAAAAATATTCACAGTAGGTAGAATTTTAGTGGTATTTGAGTTATACGTTTTTGACACTTAAAAAATAATAGTAGAATTTACAAAAATGAAGCAAAATTTTACATGTATTATGTTTGAAGGAAACCTTTAATTCTATGGGAGTATTAGAGTAGAAATACACAATAAAGATGTAAGCAAGAATTATTTTATTTCTTTGTGCTCTTAAAGGCTTCTAAATATTTAAAGCTTTATAAATATTTCAGTTAAGTATTCTTAAGAAATCCATGTTACCCCATGACATAAATGGGAATTTCCAAATATTTTTGGTCAGGGCTGGAAAAAAACTTCAATAAAGTAAGATATGGACAAAGGGGAAAATCATTTATCAGGGCAGAATCTTAAATGTATGGAGAAGTTGAATTCAAACAAATGGAAATTCCAGGAAATAAATAGAAGGAGCTGATTCTATTTCCCAGTTGGAACAAATGATGGCAGTTCCTGCCTCTGACAGTGTCAACCGTGCAATCATGGACACTGCTTTAGCCCCAGGATGATTGGCCCTTACATCACTGGAACCCCAATGATTCTTTTCAGAGCCCTCTTTATGTCTTTGTTCCTTAAGCTGTAGATGAAGGGGTTCAGCATGGGCGTGACCACCGTGTACATCACTGAGGCTATTGCACCTGAGTGGGAGCTCTGGGTAGCAGCAGAGCTAAGGTACACACCAAGCATAGTGCAATAAAATAAGGAGACAACTGAGAGGTGAGATGCGCAGGTGGAAAATGCTCTATACCTACCCAGAGCTGATGATATTCTACGTATGGAGGAAACAATCTTAAAATAAGAGTAAAGGATCCCAGAGAAAGGACCCCCACCCAGCAGAACAGCTGCAAAATACATCACCAAGTTATTAAGTAAGGCATCAGAACAGGCAAGTTGGATCATCTGATTGAGTTCACAAAAAAAGTGTGGGATTTTGAAGTTTGTACAGAAGGACAACTGCAACATCATTAAACTGTGTAACAAAGAATTCAGGATAGAAATGATCCAGGACACCAGAACCAGCAGTCCACAGAGCCGGGGGTTCATGATGACTGTGTAGTGCAGGGGATGACAGATAGCCACAAACCGGTCATAGGCCATCACGCCCAGGAGAAAGACATCTGACACAGCAAAGAGTATGAGAAAATAAATCTGTGTGAGGCAGCCTGCATAGGTTATGACTTTGCTTTGAATCTGGATGTTCCACAGCATCTTGGGGATGGTGGTGGAGGTGAAACAGATGTCTACAAAGGACAGGTTGTTGAGGAAGAAGTACATGGGGGTGTGGAGGTGGGAGTCTGAACTGACGACCAGGATGATGAGCAGGTTTCCAAACACAGTGATCAGGTACATGAAGAGGAAAAGCCCAAATATGAGGGGTTGCAGTTCTGGGTCCTCTGACAGTCCCAGAAGGCAAAACTCTGAAATTTGTGTAACATTTCCTGGTTCCATGTGGTGAAGGTGACTTTAAGGACAGAAGAAAATAGCATGACTAATTTTCACACAAACTTGTATTATTCTCAGTTTTGAAATGTCACTTTTAAAATTTTGTATCTTATAAATTTACTTTTATATATGTCACGTTTTAGGCATTGTGTAGACAAGGAGTATAGGGAGGTAAGAACAAAAGTACATGTCATACAATGATGGAGAAAGAATACATTGAAAAATAAGAAAATTAAATAGCATTTCAGGTGGTGGTAGGTAGTATGAAGAAAAAGAAAACAGGGGAAAAAAACTGAATGAATAGCTATTTTCTTGGGCATTTAGGGCATTCTGCAAACAAGGTGATATTGGAACACAGACCTCAACTATGACAGAGGAGTAGATAAAGGATTATGGAAGAACTATGTGCCCAGAAGAGGGAATGGCCAGTGCAAATTTCCTGAGGAAGGTACTTGTTTCCAATGTTCAAGTCAAAGAAGTTGATTCCTCCTGCAAGGGGAATGAGCAGGAGTGAGACTGAGGAGAGACACCATCAGACATACCGAGGACGGAATTGCCCTCTCTGTTACCTATGACATGGGGACATCCATGTCCACACTGCCTCTCCCACTGTATCCATCATATTGCAAAGGCAGCCCATGAATTTAACCAGATCCCTTTCTTAGGGTCTTCTCTTGATTCAGTTCTGGCCCCTGGATTTTGTCACTTTGGGATTTCTGAGTACTGGCACCCTGTTGTGGGAACTGCTCACACTCTACAAGTCACACATGCAGGACACCATGGTCTCCTGGGTTGTGTTATTCCCTTGTCTTTCTCAGCCCTCACCTGCTGATTATGCTAGGAATGGATCCAATGCAAATAGGCCAGATCAGTGACTTTCCCCTACAAAATGCAAAGATGCCAATTCTTAAGTCTCCTATGGAAAAAAATATAAATAATAAGATAGATATGTATGTATATACACCTATACATCTATATGTATGTAATATATTTATATTGTACACCCCCAAAATTAGCAAAGGGATAAACCACACTTAATAAAAAGAAGTGTACATAATACAAAAAAGTTGGCCATTTTTATGTCAAGCACAGAAGACTTGTTTTTCCTGTACCTTCTGGATTATTATTTGGCCAATTATTTTTTAATTTATAAATATAACATATATTTTTTATTTTTTTATTTTTTAGTGTTACAAGATTCACTGTTTATGCACTACATCCAGTGCTCCATGCAATACACGCCCTCCTTTTTTTTAATTTATTTTCAGCATCACAGTATGCATTATTTTTTCACCACACCCAGTGCTCCATGCAATCCGTGCCCTTTATAATGCCCACCACCTGGTACCCCAACCTCCCACCCCCCCCGCCACTTCAAACCCCTCAGATTGTTTTTCAGAGTCCATAGTCTCTCATGATACATGCCCTCCTTAATACCCACCACCAGACTGAGGGCTTTGGCCAATTCTTTTCTATGTGGTCCAAAGGAAAAGGAGGTTAGATCATTTCTCCCTTCTCTTACGTGGCATTTTTTCATTGATATTCGTGGGCTTTGGGTATTGGTATCTCTTTTGACAAACCCAAGGGCCCCACTCTAATCCTCAACCTGGGTTTTATTCAAAATGCAAAGGGGTCCACAGACCATACCCTATTATCCAGACCACACCATGACAATTCTATCTTGTACTCAATAACTTGCCTCAGATCATTCTGTCTGTGGGCATCATATCATACACACATTTATTTCATTGTGCTGTCCTCACTGTTAAGAGACAAAAGTTCATGGACTTCACCTTTCTGGTTCACTTTGTTTCTGGTTTTTTTTTTCCACCAAGTTATATAAATATATGTGCTTAATATAAAAAGACCTAGGAATATCAAAAATTAGAGAATGAAAAGAATGAAGTGATTACAAAACCAGATTAAAATGCAAAATGAGTAGTTTCAGAGCAACTGTCCCAGGCAAATTTGTATGAAAAACCAAAATGAACTGGAATGGGATATAAAATACTAATCGTCAATTATATCAGTGTGGATTAATAACTAAATTTGAAAAAGCCTAGATATGAAAGAATATATCATATAGTGTTCTTAGAATGTTCTGGTCTGTGGCAGATCCTCAGTTTTTATTTGTTAAATGAGTCAGTAATTAGGTCCCAATGTATAAAAACATTTCCCACATGGCAAAATTGTATTTCTATTTCATTGGAAAAGATTGAATTGCTAAATAAATGATGGCATAAAGGGATATCTTTTAGAAAGAATATGAAATAGGTCCCCTTTCTCAGATCTTACTGAAATTCAGAGGATTATGACTGGGGTGTTGGACTCACCTGGCTGGGGTGTCTGACAGGAAGTTCACCTTGTAGAAATCTGAATTCCACCCTGGACAGCAGATGAGAGGGAGTCAAGCTCTGTCCTCATTGGAGACAGCAGGAGGCACTAAAGTGTCAGCTCCTAGCCAGAATTCGGACTTGGAACAATGAAACATGAAGAATGGTCCTTCCCTTCCAAGGCTGCCCAGGCTGATGGACTGGAGATGAGGAGGTATATACAGCTCCCTGCATTTGCTCATTAGGCACACTTCCCTCTTGTGACAAGGGCCTCTACACATATGATTCCCAAGTGAAAAAGTTCTCTGGACTGAAAGAATATTTTCTTACTGAATCTCAGTTCCTAAAAGACAGGGTTAGAGGTCAAGTGAATCCGGTTTTTGCTAATTTTTAAAAACTTTTATTCCCTTTCCTTTAAATTAACCCCCTTCGTGATGTGTGAATCTCCTGGCTTCTTATCTCCAGCTCCAAGTTGTCATTTTCTACAAGTCTAAGACCTAATAACCTGCCTGGATTAGGTCTTTTTATCTTCAAAACATTGACGTGTGGTGAGGACCCAGTGCTTGTATCTCCAGACAGGGTCTATTCTTCTTTTCTTTTCTTTTCTTTTTTTTTCATTTATTTATTTTCAGCATAACAGTATCGTTGTTTTTTCACCACACCCAGTGCTCCATGCAATTCGTGCCCTCTATAATACCCACCACCTGGTACCCCGACCTCCCACCCCCCCACCACTTCAAACCCCTCAGATTGTTTTTCAGAGTCCATAGTCTCTCATGATTCACCTCCCCTTCCAATTTACCCCAACCCCCTTCTCTCTTTTCAATAAGGCAAAGAAGTGTGTTCTTCTGCTAATAAACCTTGGCCACTACACGCATTGGCTTCAAACACATTTGCTGCTACAATTAGGAATTTCTTACTTTATACAAATTAAGAGCTGTGACTTAGGACTTTGTCATAAAATTGTTGATAACTAAAACAAATGTGTTTAGATAATTTTATGTACTATAAAAGAGCTTGCATCTCACAGGGATTATTTGATTTAATTTTATAAACATCTTGTCCCTGAGGAAGTACATTTATGTACTATAATCTTCATTGTAGACACGGTGCTTAGTGCTAGCTAGTGATCTGGACACATAGAATATGTGACTATGTGGTGGGCCTTGAGTGTCGTTTTGTCATGATGCTTCTGTCTCTCAAGCTCTGTGGCATTGGTTTCAGCTAGAAAATAATTTGCCCCTGGGAATATCTGTTGATGTCTGAAGGGATTGTTCTGAACACCTATAATCCAAAGGAAAGCATCCCCAATATATCATCCTGCCACAAATGTCAACCATAACACATGAGAAATCCATCTAGACTAGCATCTCTCCAACTTCAGTGCCTATGAATCCACACAGGTCCCACTAAAAATGCAGAATCTGATCACAGGTCCTGGGTGGCCCAGAAATTCTGCCTTTGTAGCAAACTCTTAGGTGATGTTGATATGTAGGTCCTGGTGTGTGGACAAGTCTTTGATTAGCAAAGCTGTGATCCTGTGTTAGAGTTAAGTATAGGGAAATTTAAGAATTTGGCACCAAATATTATCATGGCATGAATTTTGAGGAAACCAGGTACTCAACTCATTCCTCATGCTTTGTAAACTCTGTTTATTGCTTTCATAAGTGACTGAAATAATACACTTATGGAAAAGACTTTGTAGTAGACAAAATAAGGCCCTCCAATGTGTGTGCACATCTTTTTTTGTTATTTTTTAAATTTCTTTTCAGTGTACCAGAATTCATTGTTTATGCACCACACCCAGTGCTCCATGCAATACTTGCCCTCCTTAATACCCATCACCTGGCTCCCCCAAACTCTCACCCCCCCACACCTTCAAAATGCTCAGATTGTTTTTCACTGTCCATAGTCTCTCATGGTTCACCTCCCCTTCCAATTTCCCCCAACTACCGTCTCCTCTCCATCTCCCCATGTCCTCCATGTTATTTGTTATGCTCCACAAATAAGTGAAACCATATGATAATTGACTCTAGAGAGAGTCTGACTTATTTCACTCAGCATAATCCCTTCTATTCCCGCCCATGTTGCTACAAAAGTTGGGTATTCATCCTTTCTGATGGAGGCATATTACTCCATAGTGTATATGGACCACAGCTTCCTTATCCATTCATCCGTTGAAGGGCATCTTGGTTCTTTCCAAAAGCTGCCAATAGGAGAAACAAACAAACAAACAAAACCCCCAGAGATCAAAAGCTTCTGCACAGCAAAGGAAACAGTCAACAAAACAAAGAGGCAATCCACAGAATGGGAGAAGATATTTGTGAATGGCACTACAGACAAAAGACTGATATCCAGGATCTATAAAGAACTTCTCAAACTCAACACACACAGAGGAGATAATCATGTCCAAAAATGGGCAGAAGACATGAACCGACACTTCTCCAGTGAAGACATACAAATGGCTATCAGACACATGGAAAAATGTTCATCATCACTAGCCATCAGGGAGATTCAAATTAAAACCACATTGAAGGGGAGGAGTCAAGATGGCGGAGAAGTAGCAGGCTGAGAGTGCTTCAGCTAGCCGGAGATCAGCTAGATAGCTTATCTAAAGATTGCAAACACCTGAAAATCCATCGGCAGATCGAAGAGAAGAAGAACAGCAATTCTGGAAACAGAAAAACAACCACTTTCTGAAAGGTAGGACCGGCGGAGAAGTGAATCCAAAGCGACGGGAAGATAGACCCCGGGGTGAGGGGCCGGCTCCCGGCAAGCGGCGGAGCAACGGCGCACAAAATCAGGACTTTTAAAAGTCTGTTCCGCTGAGGGACATCGCTCCAGAGGCTAAACCGGGGCGAAGCCCACGTGGGTTCAGCGTGGCCTCAGGTCCCGCAGGGTCACAGAAGGATCAGGGGTGTCTGAGTGTCGCAGACCTTGCGGGTATTGGAACGGGAAAGCCGCCTACAGAGACAGAGCCAACAGTAAGCTCGCAGCTCGGTGTTACCTTGAGCTGGTTGCAGGCTCAGTGAGCTCGGAGCGCGGCCGGAGGTCAGGCAGACGGGAGTAACTGGGCGCTGTTCTCTGAGGGCGCACTGAGGAGTGCGGCCCTGGGCTCTCAGCTCCTCCGGGCCGGAGACCAGGAGGCCGCCATTTGTATTCCCGTCCTCCAGAACTCTACGGAAAGCGCTCAGGGAACAAAAGCTCCTGAAAGCAAACCCGAGCGGATTACTCACCCCGGCCCCGGGTAAGGGCGGTGTAATTCCGCCTGGGGCAAAGACACTTGAGAATCACTACAACAGGCCCCTCCCCCAGAAGATCAACAAGAAATCCAGCCGTGACCAAGTTCACCTACCAAGGAGTGCGGTTTCAATACCAAGGAGAGCAGCAGAATTCCAGGGGAGGAGAAAGCCAAGCACGGAACTCATGGCTTTTTCCCTGTGATTTTTTTTTTAGTCTTGCAGTTAATTTAATTTTTTTATTTTTCAGTTTTTGTTTTTTTTTTCTCGCCTTCGGGTAAATTTTTTTTTTTTAACTGTTACCTTTTTCTATTTTAACGATTTTTTACTAGTTTATCATATATATATTTTTTCTTTTTTACATTTTTCTTAGGTGTTTTCCTTTTTTTTAAAATTCTTTTCTTTTCTTTTTTTTTTTTCTTTTTTCTTTTTTTTTCTTTCTTCCTTTTTGAACCTCTTTTTTCCCCCTTTCTCCCCCCTCACGATTTTGGATCTCTTCTAATTTGGTTAAAGCATTTTTTCCTGGGGTTGTTGCCACCCTTTTAGTATTTTACTTGCCCCTTCATATACTCTTATCTGGACAAAATGACAAGACGGAAAAATTCAACACAAAAAAAAGAACAAGAGGCAGTACCGAAGGCTAGGGACCTAATCAATACAGACATTGATAATATGTCAGATCTAGAGTTCAGAATGACAATTCTCAAGGTTCTAGCCGGGCTCGAAAAAGGCATGGAAGATATTAGAGAAACCCTCTCGAGAGATATAAAAGCCCTTTCTGGAGAAATAAAAGAACTAAAATCTAACCAAGTTGAAATAAAAAAAGCTATTAATGAAGTGCAATCAAAAATGGAGGCTCTCACTGCTAGGATAAATGAGGCAGAAGAAAGAATTAGTGATATAGAAGACCAAATGACAGAGAATAAAGAAGCTGAGCAAAAGAGGGACAAACAGCTACTGGACCACGAGGGGAGAATTCGAGAGATAAGTGACACCATAAGACGAAACAACATTAGAATAATTGGGATTCCAGAAGAAGAAGAAAGAGAGAGGGGAGCAGAAGGTATACTGGAGAGAATTATTGGGGAGAATTTCCCCAATATGGCAAAGGGAACGAGCATCAAAATTCAGGAGGTTCAGAGAACGCCCCTCAAAATCAATAAGAATAGGCCCACACCCCGTCACCTAATAGTAAAATTTACAAGTCTCAGTGACAAAGAGAAAATCCTGAAAGCAGCCCGGGAAAAGAAGTCTGTAACATACAATGGTAAAAATATTAGATTGGCAGCTGACTTATCCACAGAGACCTGGCAGGCCAGAAAGAGCTGGCATGATATTTTCAGAGCACTAAATGAGAAAAACATGCAGCCAAGAATACTATATCCAGCTAGGCTATCATTGAAAATAGAAGGAGAGATTAAAAGCTTCCAGGACAAACAAAAACTGAAAGAATTTGCAAACACCAAACCAGCTCTACAGGAAATATTGAAAGGGGTCCTCTAAGCAAAGAGAGAGCCTACAAATGGTAGATCAGTAAGGAACAGAGACCATATACAGTAACAGTCACCTTACAGGCAATACAATGGCACTAAATTCATATCTCTCAATAGTTACCCTGAATGTGAATGGGCTAAATGCCCCTGTCAAAAGACACAGGGTATCAGAATGGATAAAAAAAACAAAACCCATCTATATGTTGCCTCCAAGAAACTCATTTTAAGCCCGAAGACACCTCCAGATTTAAAGTGAGGGGGTGGAAAAGAATTTACCATGCTAATGGACATCAGAAGAAAGCAGGAGTGGCAATCCTTATATCAGATCAATTAGATTTTAAGCCAAAGACTATAATAAGAGATGAGGAAGGACACTATATCATACTCAAAGGGTCTGTCCAACAAGAAGATCTAGCAATTTTAAATATCTATGCCCCCAACGTGGGAGCAGCCAACTATATAAACCAATTAATAACAAAATCAAAGAAACACATCAACAATAATACAATAATAGTAGGGGACTTTAACACTCCCCTCACTGAAATGGACAGATCATCCAAGCAAAAGATCAGCAAGGAAATAAAGGCCTTAAACGACACACTGGACCAGATGGACATCACAGATATATTCAGAATATTTCATCCCAAAGCAACAGAATACACATTCTTCTCTAGTGCACATGGAACATTCTCCAGAATAGATCACATCCTCGGTCCTAAATCAGGACTCAACCGGTATCAAAAGATTGGGATCATTCCCTGCATATTTTCAGACCACAATGCTCTAAAGCTAGAACTCAACCACAAAAGGAAGTTTGGAAAGAACCCAAATACATGGAGACTAAACAGCATCCTTCTAAAGAATGAATGGGTCAACCGGGAAATTAAAGAAGAATTGAAAAAAATCATGGAAACAAATGATAATGAAAATACAACGGTTCAAAATCTGTGGGACACAACAAAGGCAGTCCTGAGAGGAAAATATATAGCGGTACAAGCCTTTCTGAAGAAACAAGAAAGGTCTCAGGTACACAACCTAACCCTACACCTAAAGGAGCTGGAGAAAGAACAAGAAAGAAACCCTAAGCCCAGCAGGAGAAGAGAAATCATAAAGATCAGAGCAGAAATCAATGAAATAGAAACCAAAAAAACAATAGAACAAATCAACGAAACTAGGAGCTGGTTCTTTGAAAGAATTAATAAAATTGATAAACCCCTGGCCCGACTTATCAAAAAGAAAAGAGAAAGGACCCAAATAAATAAAATCATGAATGAAAGAGGAGAGATCACAACTAACACCAAAGAAATACAAACTATTATAAGAACATACTATGAGCAACTCTACGCCAATAAATTTGACAATCTGGAAGAAATGGATGCATTCCTAGAAACATATAAACTACCACAACTGAACCAGGAAGAAATAGAAAGCCTGAACAGACCCATAACCAGTAAGGAGATTGAAACAGTCATTAAAAATCTCCAAACAAACAAAAGCCCAGGGCCAGACGGCTTCCCGGGGGAATTCTACCAAACATTTAAAGAAGAACTAATTCCTATTCTCCTGAAACTGTTCCAAAAAATAGAAATGGAAGGAAAACTTCCAAACTCATTTTATGAGGCCAGCATCACCTTGATCCTAAAACCAGACAAGGATCCCACCAAAAAAGAAAGCTATAGACCGATATCCTTGATGAACACAGATGCGAAAATACTCAACAAAATACTAGCCAATAGGATTCAACAGTACATTAAAAAGATTATTCACCACGACCAAGTGGGATTTATTCCAGGGCTGCAAGGTGGGTTCAACATCCGCAAATCAGTCAATGTGATACAACACATCAATAAAAGAAAGAACGAGAACCATATGATACTCTCAATAGATGCTGAAAAAGCATTTGACAAAGTACAGCATCCCTTCCTGATCAAAACTCTTCAAAGTGTAGGGATAGAGGGCACATACCTCAATATCATCAAAGCCATCTATGAAAAACCCACCGCAAATATCATTCTCAATGGAGAAAAACTGAAAGCTTTTCCGCTAAGGTCAGGAACATGGCAGGGATGTCCATTATCACCACTGCTATTCAACATAGTACTAGAGGTCCTAGCCTCAGCAATCAGACAACAAAAGGAAATTAAAGGCATCCAAATCGGCAAAGAAGAAGTCAAATTATCACTCTTCGCAGATGATATGATACTATATGTGGAAAACCCAAAAGACTCCACTCCAAAACTGCTAGAACTTATACAGGAATTCAGTAAAGTGTCAGGATATAAAATCAATGCACAGAAATCAGTTGCATTTCTCTACACCAATAGCAAGACAGAAGAAAGAGAAATTAAGGAGTCCATCCCATTTACAATTGCACCCAAAACCATAAGATACCTAGGAATAAACCTAACCAAAGAGACACAGAATCTATACTCAGAAAACTATAAAGTACTCATGAAAGAAATTGAGGAAGACACAAAGAAATGGAAAAATGTTCCATGCTCCTGGATTGGAAGAATAAATATTGTGAAAATGTCTATGCTACCTAAAGCAATCTACACATTTAATGCAATTCCTATCAAAGTACCATCCATCTTTTTCAAAGAAATGGAACAAATAATGCTAAAATTTATATGGAACCAGAAAAGACCTCGAATAGCCAAAGGGATATTGAAAAAGAACGCCAACGTTGGTGGCATCACAATTCCTGACTTCAAGCTCTATTACAAAGCTGTCATCATCAAGACAGCATGGTACTGGCACAAAAACAGACACATAGATCAATGGAACAGAATAGAGAGCCCAGAAATAGACCCTCAACTCTATGGTCAACTAATCTTCGACAAAGCAAAAAAGAATGTCCAATGGAAAAAAGACGGCCTCTTCAATAAATGGTGCTGGGAAAATTGGACAGCCACATGCAGAAAAATGAAATTGGACCATTTCCTTACACCACACACAAAAATAGACTCAAAATGGATGAAGGACCTCAATGTGCGAAAGGAATCCATCAAAATCCTTGAGGAGAACACAGGCAGCAACCTCTTTGACCTCTGCCGCAGCAACATCTTCCTAGGAACAACGCAAAAGGCAAGGGAAGCAAGGGCAAAAATGAACTATTGGGATTTCATCAAGATCAAAAGCTTTTGCCAGCAAAGGAAACAGTTAGCAAAATCAAAAGACAACTGACAAAATGGGAGAAGATATTTGCAAACGACATATCAGATAAAGGACTAGTGTCCAGAATCTATAAAGAACTTAGCAAACTCAACACCCAAAGAACAAATAATCCAATCAAGAAATGGGCAGAGGACATGAACAGACATTTCTGCAAAGAAGACATCCAGATGGCCAACAGACACATGAAAAAGTGCTCCATATCACTCGCCATCAGGGAAATACAAATCAAAACCACAATGAGATATCACCTCACACCAGTCAGAATGGCTAAAATCAACAAGTCAGGAAATGACAGATGCTGGCGAGGATGCGGAGAAAGGGGAACCCTCCTACACTGTTGGTGGGAATGCAAACTGGTGCAGCCACTCTGGAAAACATCATGGAGGTTCCTCAAAATGTTGAAAATAGAACTGCCGTATGACCCAGCAATTGCACTATTGGGTATTTACCCTAAGGATACAAACGTAGTGATCCAAAGGGGCACATGCACCCGAATGTTTATAGCAGCAATGTCCACAATAGCCAAACTATGGAAAGAACCTAGATGTCCATCAACAGATGAATGGATCAAGAAGATGTGGTATATATACACAATGGAATACTATGCAGCCATCAAAAGAAATGAAATCTTGCCATTTGCGACAACATGGATGGAACTAGAGCGTATCATGCTTAGCGAAATAAGTCAAGCAGAGAAAGACAACTATCATATGATCTCCCTGATATGAGGAAGTGGTGATGCAACATGGGGGCTTAAGTGGGTAGGAGAAGAATAAATGAAACAAGATGGGATTGGGAGGGAGACAAACCATAAGTGACTTTTAATCTCACAAAACAAACTGAGGGTTGCTGGGGGGAGGGGGTTTGGGAGAAGGGGGTGGGATTATGGACATTGGGGAGGGTATGTGCTTTGGTGAGTGCTGGGAAGTGTGTAAACCTGGTGATTCACAGACCTGTACCCCTGGGGATAGAGTATTATGCCTCCATCAGAAAGGATGAATACCCAACTTTTGTAGCAACATGAACGGTGCTGGAAGAGATTATGCTGAGTGAAATCAGTCAAGCAGAGAGAGTCAATTATCATATGGTTTTACTTATTTGTGGAGCATAACAAATAGCATGGAGGACAAGTGGTGTTAGAGAGGAGAAGGGAGTTGGGGGAAATTGGAAGGGGAGGTGAACCATGAGAGACTATGGACTCTGAAAAACAATCTGAGGGTTTTGAAGGGACGGGGGGTGGGAGGTTGGGGTACCAGGTGGTGGGCATTATAGAGGGCACGGATTGCATGGAGCACGGGGTGTGGTGCAAAAATAATGAATACTGTTTATGCTGGAAATAAAAAAAAAAAAATGAAGGGAAAAAAAAAAAAACCACATTGAAATACCACCTTACCTCAGTCAGAATGGCCAAAATTAGCAAGACAGGAAACAACATGTGTTGGAGAGGATGTGGAGAAAGGGGAACCCTCTTACACTGTTAGTAGGAATGCAAGTTGGTGCAGCCTCTTTGGAGAACAGTGTGGAGATTCCTCAAGAAATTGAAATAGAACTTCCCTATGACCCTGCCATTGCACTACTGGGTATTTACCCCAAAGATACAGATGTCATGAAAAGAAGGGCCATCTGTACCCCAATGTTTATAGCAGCAATGGCCACGATCGCCAAACTGTGGAACGAACCAAGATGCCCTTCAACGGATGAATGGATAAGGAAGCTGTGGTCCATATACACTATGGAGTATTATGCCTCCGTCAGAAAGGATGACTACCATCTACGGCCATACCACCCTGAACGCGCCTGATCTCGTCTGATCTCAGAAGCTAAGCAGGGTCGGGCCTGGTTAGTACTTGGATGGGAGAAAGGATGAATACCCAACTTTTGTATCAACATGGATGGGACTAGAAGGGATTATGCTGAGTGAAATAAGTCAAGCAGAGAGAGTCAATTATCATATGGTTTCACTTATTTGTGGAGCATAACAAATAACATGGAGGACATGGGGAGATGGAGAGGAGAAGGTAGTTGGGGGAAATTGGAAGGGGAGGTGAACCATGAGAGACTATGGACACTAAAAAACAATCTGAGGGTTTTGAAGGTGCAGGGAGGTGGGATGTTGGGGTAGCTAGTTGGCGGGTGTTAAGGAGGGCATGTATTGCATGGAGCACTGGGTGTGGTGCATAAACAATGAATTCTGTTATGCTGAAAAGAAATTTAAA
Organism: Mustela erminea; assembly: GCF_009829155.1. Classification (NCBI taxonomy): domain Eukaryota; kingdom Metazoa; phylum Chordata; class Mammalia; order Carnivora; family Mustelidae; genus Mustela; species Mustela erminea. Next base: position 11,789,281 of record NC_045614.1, read on the forward strand.
AAATAAGTTGGGAATGAATTCTTCAATTTCCCTTACTCAGCTCCTAGCCTATTACCCAGCTTCTGCTTCTGACCTCTTCACTGTCATACTTATGAGGAGGTATCATTAAAGAAAAAAAAAAAAAAACTGGAACATTAAAAAAAAAAAAAGAATTATTTACCATGACAAAGTTGAATTTATTCCTATGTTGCAAGGGGGTTGAAAATCTCCAAATCAATCAAAATGATACACCACATTAATAAAAGAAAAGATAAGAACTATATTATCCCTTCAATAGATTCAGAAAAAAAAAGTTTTGACAAAATGCAGCACCCTTCCTTGATAAAAACCTTCAAGGCAGTAGGAACAGAAGAAACATACCTCAACATCAAAAAGGCCATATAAGCTAGACCCACAGCTCATATCATTCTCAATGGGGGAAAATTGAAAGCTTTTTCCTTAAGGGCAAGAATGTGACAGGGATATCTACCGTCATCACTGTTGTTTAACATAGTACTGGAAGCCCTAACCTCAGCAATCAGAAAAAAAATATATATATACAAGTCATCTGATCAGCAAGGAAGAAGTCAAAATTCACTCTCTGCAGACATGATATTCTATGTAGAAAACACAAAGACTCCACCAAAAAATTTGTAGAATGCACATAGGAATTTAGCAAAAGTCTCAGGACATAAAATCGATGCACAGATGTCTGTTGCATTTCTATATACCAATAACGAGGTAGCAGAGACAGAAATCAAGGAAGGATCCTATTTACAATTCCACCAAAAATCATAAGATACCTAAGAATAAATAAACAGAGAGGTAAAGAATCTGTACCCTGAAAACTGTAGAACACTTATGAAAGACATTGAGGAAGACACAAAGAGATGGAAAAAGATTCCATGCTCATGGATTCAAAGAACAAATATTTTTAAAATGCCCGTGCTACCTAGAGCATTCTACAGATTCAATGAAATCCCTATCAAAATACCATCAAGATGTGCACACAGCTGGAACAAAAAATTCTGAAATTTGTATGGAACCAGAAAAATCCCCAAAAAGGCCAAGTAATGTTGAAAAAAATTTGAAGAGGCATCTGGGTGGCTCATTTGGTTAATCAGTCAACTCTTGGTTTCAGCTTAGGTCATGGTCCAGGTCCTGGGATCAAGTCCAGTGTCAGGCTTTTTGCTCAGTGGGGCATCTACTTGGGATTATCTCTCTTTTCCCCTATGCCTCTTCCCTTGTTTGCACACACACTCTCTCTCAAGCAAATACACAAATATTTAAACAAACAAACAAAAAAAGAACCAAAGCTGGAAGCATCACATTTCTGGACTTCAAGCTGTATTACAAAGTTGTAATTATCCAGACAATATGGTACTGGCACAAAGACAGACACATAGATCAATGAAATAGAACAGAGGATCCAGAAACAGACCCTGGAATATATGTTCAACTTATCTTTGACAGAGCAAGAAAGAGTGTCCAATTGGGAAAAAGACAATCTCTTCAAAAAATGGTGTTTGGAAAACTGGACAGCCACATGCAGAAGAAACTGGACCACTTTCTGACACCATACATGAAAATAAACTCAAAATGGATAAAAGAGCTAGATGTGAGACAGGAATCCATCAAAATCCTAGAGGAGAATATAGAAAGCAACCACTTTGACCTCAGCTGTGGCAAGTCTTATTAGACTTGTAGTGGGAGGCAAGAGAGACAAAAACAAAAATGACCTATTGGGATTTCATCAAGATAAAAAGCTTCTGCAGGGCAATGGAAACAGTCATCAAAACTCAAAGGCGGGACGCCTGGGTGGCTCAGTTGGTTATGCAGCTGCCTTCAGCTCAGGTCATGATCCCAGCATCCTGGGATCGAGTCCCACATCAGGCTCCTTGCTCTGGAGAGAGCCTGCTTCTTCCTCTGACTCTGCCTGCCACTCTGTCTTCCTGTGCTTGTGCACGCACTCTCTCTCTCTCTCTCTCTCTGACAAATAAATAAATAAAAAGAATGTACTCGACCATTCTCTTACACCGTACACAAAGATAAACTCAAAATGGATAAAAGACCTCAACGTGAGACAGGAATCCATCAGAATCCTAGAGGAGAACATAGGAAGTAATCTCTTCGAAATCAGCCACAGCAACTTCTTTCAAGATATGTCTCCAAAGGCAAAGGAAACAAAAGCAAAGATGAACTTTTGGGACTTCATCAAAATCAAAAGCTTCTGCACAGCAAAGGAAACAGTCAAAAAACCAAAGAGGCAACCCACGGAATGGGAGAAGATATTTGCAAATGACAGTACAGACAAAAGGTTGATATCCAGGATCTAAAATGAACTCCTCAAACTCAACACACATGAAACAGGCAAACATATCAAAAAATGGGAAGAAGATATGAACAGACACTTCTCCAATCAAGACATACAAATGGCTATCAGACACATGAAAAAATGTTCATCATCACTAGCCCTCAGGGAGATTCAAATTCAAACCACACTGAGATATCATCTAACACCAGTTAGAATGGCCAAAATTAACAAAAGAGGAAACAACATGTGTTGGAGAGGATGTGGAGAAAGGAGAACCCTCTTCCACTGTTGGTGGGAATGCAAGTTGGTGCAGCCTCTTTGGAGAACAGTGTGGAGATTCCTCAAGAAATTAAAAATAGAGCTTCCCTATGACCCTGCCATTGCACTCCTGGGTATTTACCCCAAAAATACAGATGGAGTAAAAAGAAGGGCCATCTGTATCCCAATGTTTATAGCAGCAATGGCCACGGTCGCCAAACTGTTGAAAGAACCAAGATGCCCTTCAATGGACGAATGGATAAGGAAGATGTGGTCCATATACACTATGGAGTATTATGCCTCCTTCAGAAAGGGTGAATACCCAATTTTTGAAGCAACATGGACGGGACTGGAAGAGATTATGCTGAGTGAAATAAGTCAAGCAGAGAGAGTCAATTATCATATGGTTTCACTTATTTGTGGAGCATAACAAAAAGCATAGAGGACATGGGGAGTTAGAGAGAAGGGGGTTGGGATAAATTGGAAGGGGAGGTGAATCATGAGAGACTATGGACTCTGAAAAACAATCTGAGGGGTTTGAAGTGGCGGGGGGCTGGGAGGCTGGGGTACCAGGTGGTGGTTATTATAGAGGGCACAGATTGCATGGACACTGGGTGTGGTGAAAAATTAATGATACTGTTATGCTGAAAATAAATAATTGAGAAAAAAATAGAGGTAAAGGATCTGTACTCGAAGAACTACAGAACACTCATGAAAGAAATTGAAGAAGATACAAAAAGATGGAAGACCGTTCCAAGCTCTTGGATCAGAAGAATAGACATTGTTAAAATGTCTATACTGCCTAGAGCCATCTTTACTTTTAATGCCATTTCAATCAAAATTCCACTGGTATTTTTCAAAAATCTGGAGCAAATAATCCAAAAATTTGTATGGAATCAGAATAGACCCCGAATCACTAAGGAAATGTTGAAAAACAAAAATAAAACTGGGGGCATCACGCTACCTGATTTCAAGCTTTACTACAAAGCTGTGATCACCAAGACAGCATGGTACTGGCCTAAAAACAGACACATAGACCAGTGGAACAGAGTAGAGAGCCCAGATATCGACCCTCAACTCAATGGTCAAATAATCTTCGACAAAGCAGGAAAAAATATACAATGGGGAAAAAAGACAGTCTCTTCAATAAATGGTGCTGGGAAAACTGGACAGCTATATGTAGAAGAATGAAACTTGACCATTCTCTTACACCATACACAAATATCAACTCAAAATGGATAAAAGATCTCAATGTGAGACAGGAATCCATCAGAATCCTAGAGGAGAACATAGGCAATAATCTCTTCGATATCAGCCACAGCAACTTCTTTCAAGATATGTCTCCAAAGGCAAAGGAAACAAAAGTGAAAATGAACTTTGGGAACTTCACCAAGATCAAAAGCTTCTGCACAGCCAAGGAAACAGTCAACAAAACAAAGAGGCAACCCACAGAATGGGAGAAGATATTTGCAAATGACAGTACAGACAAAAGATTGATATCCAGGATCTATAGAGAACTTCTCAAACTCAACACACACAGAACAGATAATCATATCAAAAAATGGGCAGAAGACATGAACAGACACTTCTCCAATAAAGACATACAAATGGCTTCAGACACATGAAAGCATGTTCATCATCACTAGCCATCAGGGAGATTCAAATTAAAACCACATTTGTGGAGCATAACAAATAGCATGGAGGACTGGGGAGTTTGAGAGGAGAAGGGAGTTGCGGGAAATTGGAAGGGGAGGTGAAGCATGAGAGACTATGGACTCTGAAAAACAATCTGAGGGTTTTGAAGGGGTGGGGGTGAGAGATCGGGGTACCAGGTGTTGGGTATTATAGAGGGCACAGATTGCATGGAGCACTGGGTGTGGTGCAAAAATAATGAATACTGTTATTCTGAAAATAAATAAAAAATAAATTTAAAAAAAACACATTGAGATACCACCTTACACCAGTTAGAATGCCCAAAATTAGCAAGACAGGAAACAACATGTGTTGGAGAGGATGTGAACAAGGGGGAACCCTCTTACACTGTTGGTGGGAATGCAAGTTGGTGCAGCCACTTGGGAGAATAGTGTGAAGATTCCTCAAGAAATTAAAAACAGAGCTTCCCCATGACCCTGCCATTGCACTACTGGGTATTTACCCCAAAGATACAGATGAAGTGAAAAGAAGAGCCATCTGTTCCCCAATGTTCATAGCAGCAATGGCCACGGTCGCCAAACTGTTGAAAGAACCAAGATGCCCTTCAATGGACGAATGGATAAAGAAGATGTGGTCCATATACACTATGGAATATTATGCCTCCATCAGAAAGGGTGAATACCCAACTTTTGTAGCAATATGGACGGGACTGGAAGAGATTATGCTGAGTGAAATCAGTCAAGCAGAGAGAGTTAATTATCATATGGTTTCACTTATTTGTGGTGCATAACAAATAACATGGAAGACATGGGGAGATGGAGAGGCGAAGGGAGTTGGGGGAAATTGGAGGTGGAGATGAGCCATGAGAGACTATGGACTCTGAAAAACAACCTGAGGGTTTTGAAGTTGCAGGGGTGGGAGGTTGGGGGAGCCAGGTTGTATGTTTTAAGAGGGCATGGATTGCATGGAGCACTGGGTGTGGTGCAAAAACAATGAATACTGTTACACTGAAAAGAAATTAAAAAAAAAAAAGAAGAAGAAGAAGAAGAATGGCAGCATGTTTGTAGAGGATGTGCCTGATATTAAGCTTTTGATTTCTGAGCCATCCATTTCAAGAACAACCATGTTGAATAAACATATTGTCAGGTGTGTGACTATCATCAGGTAAGCACTCAGACTACCTCAGCCATTAGGTACCTCTTCAGAAAGCCCTGGGTAACCTGGAAACTGAAACATGAGTGATCCCCCTTTGCATTTCTGTACCAAAATTTCACTCTTATGTTTTAAACTGGTCAAAAAAGAGAAAACCTAGGGATCTCTAGCCATTCATGGACCCCCTAATTTCTTTCTTTCTCCTGCAATGAATCTCTGCCTCCCAGACCTTTCTGCCTCTGCCCTCCAGGAGCTGTAATAAACCTGGTTTTTTTAGACTTCTCCAATGGGTTTTGCTGAAGTGCATATTACAATCACATTAAGAACCCAAGGGCTGGTGTTGCTACAGCAGAGACTCTGGTCAGGGATGCATTTGTGGGAATTTCCACAAGCAGACGGATGCAGGGCAGTGCCTGGGCTTTCCTAGCCTAAGCATCCCTGTCGGGATCCTGAGACTTAAACAGAACAATGTTAGGGACCACATTCTCAGGAAGAGGTGTGAAGGCATATATATAAAAAGATTGACAGAGTCTAAGGAGAACTGTTGTTTTATATTCTTCTCTACAATAAAGTCATGTGAAGAACTTAGTGGCCAAAGTAGTGTTTTCCATATGAGGAATAGAACTCATGATTATTCTTTTGGGAAATCTAGAGAAAATTTATGTGGCATGATATAAGTCATTTGAAATGAAATTTGTTTGAAGAAATCCAACTTGCTCCTTGAAAGATGCAGAAATTTCTAGGCATTTGTGATCCAAGGTTGGAACACCACTGGAATGTATGAAAAAATCATATAAAGCAGAGGATTAATAAAGTGTGTTACTTAAATGTGTGAAAAAGTTGAATTCAAACTAATGGAAATTCCAAGAAATGAATAGAAGGAGCAATTCTATTTCTCCACTCTGGTCAAAGAATAGAAGGTCCTCACTCTGGGACTGTGAGCCTTGCAATCATGGGCACTTCTTCAGCTCCAGGATGATTGGTTCTTACATCACAGGAACCCCCAAAATTCTTTTCAGAGCCCTCCTTATGTCCTTGTTTCTCAGGCTGTAGATGAAGGGGTTCAGCATGGGTGTGACCACTGTGTACATCACCGAGGCTACTGCACTTGAGTTGTAGCTCTGGGGAGAAGTAGAACTAAGGTACACTCCTAAGAGTGTACAATAAAATAAGGAAACAACTGAAAGGTGAGATGCACAGGTGGAAAATGCTTTATACTTGCCTTGAGCTGATGAGATACGAAGTATGGAGGAAATGATCTTAGAATAAGAGTAAATAATCCCAGCAAGGGGACCACCAGCCAGCAGCACAGCAGCAAAATACATCATCATGTCATTAAGTAAGGTGCTGGAACAGGCAATTCGGACTACCTGATTGATCTCACAGAAAAAGTGGGAGACTTCCACCTCTCTGCAGAAAGACAACCACAACACCATTAAACTTTGTAATAAGGAATTCAGGGCACTCATCATCCAAGACACCAGAACCAGCAGTACACAGTAGGTGGGTTTCATGATGACTGTGTAGTGCAGGGGGTGACAGATGGCCACAAACCGGTCATAGGCCATCACAGTCAGGAGAAAATCATCCAATCCAGTGAAGAGTAGGAAAAAGTATATCTGAGCGACACAGCCTCTATAGGTTATGACTTGGCTCTGAGTCTGGATGTTCTGCAGCATCTTAGGGACTGTAGTGGAGGTGAAACAGATGTCTACAAAGGACAGGTTGGTGAGGAAGAAGTACATGGGGGTGTGGAGGTGGGAGTCTGACCTGACAGCCAGGATGATGAGCAGGTTTCCAAACACAGTGATCATGTACATGGAAAGGAAAAGTCCAAATATGAGAGGCTGCAGTTCTGGATCTTCTGATAAGCCCAGAAGAAGAAATCCTGAAATTTGTGTATCATTTCCCGGTTCCATGTGGTGGAGGTGACTACCATGAAATAAAAAATAACAACACTGATTTTCTCAATAATGAACATTACAAATACCATTTAAATTATGCAATTTTTATTTTACATTCAAAAGTGAATATCCATATACATTTTTGGGGGGTGTAGAACCTATCTCCTCTCAGGAACCTGCATGCCATCTCTGAATAAGAATGTGTTCATCATCACTAGCCCTCAGGGAGATTCAAATTAAAACCACATTGAGATATCACCTTACACCAGTTAGAATGGCCAAAATTAACAAAACAGGAAACAACGTGTTAGAGAGGATGTGCAGAAAGGGGAGCCCTCTTAACACTGTTGGTGGGAATGCAAGTTGGTGCAGTCTCTTTGGAGAACAGTGTGGAGTTTCCTCAATAAATTAAAAATAGAACTTCCCTATGACCTTGCAATTGCACTACTGGGTATTTAACCCAAAGATACAAATGTAGTAAAAAGAAGAGCCATCTGTACCCCCAATGTTTATAGTAGCAATGGCCACGGTCGCCAAACTGTGGAAAGAACCAAGATGCCCTTCAACGGATGAATGGATAAGGAAGCTGTGGTCCATATACACTATGGAGTATTATGCTTCCATCAGAAAGGGTGAATACCCAACTTTTGTAGCAACATGGACAGGACTGGAAGAGATTATGCTGAGTGAAATAAGTCAAGCAGAGAGAGTCAATTATCATATGGTTTCTCTTATTTGTGGAGCATAACAAATAGCATGGAGAACATGGGGAGATAGAGAGGAGAAGGGAGTTGGGGGAAATTGGAAAGGGAGGTGAACCATGAGAGACTATGGACCATGAAAACCAATCCGAGGATTTTGAAGGGGCAGGGGGCGGTAGGTCGGGGTACCAAGTGGTGGGTATTATAGAGGGCATGGATTGTATGGAGCACTGGGTGTGGTGAAAAAATAATGAATACTGTTATGCTGAAAATAAATAAATTAATTTTAAAAAAGATTAAGAAAAAAACACATTGAAATGTGTGAAATGTGTGAAATGGCCAAAATTAGCAAGACAGGAAACAACATGTGTTGGAGAGGATGTGGAGAAAAGGGAACCCTCTTACACTGTTTTTGGGAATGCAAGTTGGTGCAGCCTCTTTGTTGAACAGTGTGGAGATTCCTCAACAAATTAAAAATCGAGCTTCCCTATGACCCTGAAATTGCACTACCGGGTACTTACCCCAAAGATACAGATGTAGTGAAAAGAAGGGCCATCTGTACCCCCAATGTTTATAGCATCAATGGCCACAGTCGCCAAACTGTGGAAAGAACCAAGATGCCCTTCAACAGATGAATGGATAAGGAAGATGTGGTCCATATACACTCTGGAGTAATATGCCTCCATCAGAAAGGACAAATATCCAACTTTTGTAGCAACATGGACTGGACTGGAAGAGATTATGCTGAGCGAAATAAGTCAAGCAGAGAGAGTCAACTATGATATGGTTTCACTTATTTGTGGAGCATAACAAATAGCATGGAGGACAAGGGAAAATGGTGAGGAGAAGGGAGTTAGGGTAAATTGGAAGGGGAGGCGAACCATGAGAGACTATGGACTCTGAAAAACAATCTGAGGGTTTTGAAGGGACAGGGGGTGGGAGTTTGGGGGAACCAGGTGGTGGGTGTTAGGAAGGGCACGTATTGCATAGAGCACTTTGTGGTGCAAAAACAATGAATACTGTTATGCTGAAAAGAAATAAATAAAAAAGATGATGAGATAGAAATGAAGGAGGCTGAGGGGAAGAGAAAAAAAACAACTAATGAAGCATGAGGTGAGCCTTTGAGAATACAGCAATACCATGAAGTGGAACAATATTAGAGTTAATGGGCCTCTGAAGAAGAAAAAGGAGAGATGGTGACAAAAGTTATATTTGAGCAAATCATAGCTGAGAACTTAGCTAATCTAAGGATGGAAACAGGCATTCAATTCCAAGAGGTAGAAAGGGCCCCTCCCAATATGATAAATAAAAAAGATCAACACCCTGACATATAATAGTGAAGCTTGCAATTTTCATAGATGAAGAGAAAATCCTGAAAGCAGCTCAAGACAGAGGTTCTTAACCAACAGGGGTAGAAATATTAGACTGGGAACAGACCTATCCAGAGAGACCTGGAAGGCCAAAAAGGTCTGGCCTGATATATTCAGGGTATTAAATGAGAAAAACATGTAACCATGAATTCTTTCTCCAGGAAGGCTGTCATTCAGAATGCAAGGAGAGATAAAGAGCTTCCAGGACAGACAGAATCTTTTTTTTCCCAGTATTCCAAAATTCATTGTTTATATACCTCACCCAGTACTACATGCAATACATGCCCTCCTTAATACCCACGACCAGACTTATTCATCCCTTCACTCCCCTCCCCTTTAACCCCTCAGTTTTTTTCTCAGAGAATGACAGACAGAATCTTGAAGAATATGTGACCACTAATTGAACCCTGAAAGAAATATTAAAGGAGATCCTGTTAATGAAGGGAGAGCACAAAAGTGACATAAACAAGAAAGAAACAGAGACAGTATACAGAAACAAAGCCTTTCCAGGTAACACAAGGGCACTTATTTCCTGTCTTTCAATAATTACTCTGAATGTAAATGGGCTAAGTGCTCCAATCAAATGGTATCAGATTTGATAAAAAAGCAAGACTCATCCATATGCTGTCTACAAGAGAAGCATTTGAGACCTAAAGACACATCCATATTGAAAGCAAGGGGGTGGAGAACAATTTATCATGTTAATTGACCTCAAAAGAAAGCTGGGATAGCAATCCTCATATCAGACAAATTGGATTTTAAACCAGAGACTCTATGAAGCAATGAATAGGGACACTATATCATACTTGAAAGGCATATCCAACAATAAGATCTAACAATTATAAATATTTATGCTTCTAAACTGGGAGCAGCAAATTATACAAACCAGTTAATAACCAAATAAAGGAAACACATTGAGAATAATAAAAGAATAGTAGGTGACTTCAACACCCCATTCACAGTAATGGAGAAATAATCTAAGATTATTTACAAGATTTACAAGGAAACTAGGGCTTTGAATGACACACTGGACCAGATGGATTTCACAGATATATGCAGAACATTCCATCCAAAAGCAAGAGAATACACATTCTTCTCAAATGCACATGGTATATTCTCCAGAATGGATCACATGCTAGGTCATGAATTGGATCTCAATTGACACCAAAAGACTGATATTATTCCCTCCATATTCACATAGGACAATGCTTTGAAACTAGAAATCAATCACAAGAGGAAATGTGGAAGGAACTCAAACATTTGGAGGTTAAAGACCAATATGAAGAACAAATGGGTCAACCAGAAAATTAAAGAATTTTTAAAAATTCATGGAAGTAAATGAAAATAAAAACAAATGTTCAAAACCTTTGAAATACAGCAGAGACAGTTCTAAGAAGTACAATGCACAGATGTACTGAAAAGAGAACCATCTGTACCCCAATGTTCATAGCAGCAATGGTCACAGTTGCCAAACTGTGGAAAAAACCAAGATGCCCTTCAACAGATGAATGGATAAGGAAGATGTGTTCCACACACACTAGGGAGTATTATGCCTCCATCAGAAATGATGAATACCCAACTTTTGTATCAACATGGACGGGACTGGAAGAGATTATGCTGCGTGAAATAAGTCAAGCAGGGAGAGTCAATTATATGGTTTCACTTATTTGTGAAGCATAAGAAATAACACGGAGGACATGGGGAGATGGAGAGGAGAAGCTAGCTGGGGGAAATTGGAAGGGGAGGTGAATCATGAGAGACTATGGACTCTGAAAAGCCATCTGAGGGTTTTGAAGGGGCAGGGGGGTGGGAGTTTGGGTGAGCCTGGTGGTGGGTATTATGGAGGGCACCTATTGCATGGAACAATGGGTGTCGTACACAAACAATGAATTCTGGTACACTGAAAAGAAATTTAAAAAATAAATTTAAAAAATTTTTTTAAAAAGAAATAAATACAATGCAATACAAGCCTTTCTCAAAAAAAAATTAGAAACGTCTCAAATACACAAGCACACCATATACCTAAAGGAGATGGAAAAAAAATAGATAATTAAGCCTAAACCAAGGAGGTGAAGAGAAATAATGATTAGAGCAGAAATCACTTAAATAGAAACAAAAAAAAAGTAGAACAGATCAATAAAACTAAGAGATGGTTCTATGAAAGAATCAATAAAATAGATAAACCCCTAGCCATACTTATCAAAAAGAAGAGAAACGACCCAAACAAACAAAATCATGAATGAGAAAGGATCACAGCCAACACCAAGGAAATACAAACAACTTTAAGAAAATATTATAGGCAACTATATGTCAATAAATCAGGTAATCTGGAAGAAATGGATGCATTCCTAGGACTTATAAACTACCTAAACTAAAACACAAAGAAATAGAGAACCTCAACAGACCCAATAACCAGAAGGGAAATTGAAGCAATAATCAAAAATCTCATGGCAAACATGAAATCAAGGCCAGATAGCTTCCCAAGGGAATTCTACCAAACATTTAAAGAATAAATGATACCTATTCTTCTAAAGCTGTTTCAAAAAATGGAAATGAAAGGAAAATTTCCAAACTTGTTCTACGAGGCCAGCATTACCTTGATCCCAAAACCAAAGACCTCATAGTAAAGGAGAATTATAGACCAATGGATGACAAAATGCTTAACAAGATACTAGCCAGTAGGATCCAATGGTATGTAAAAAGGATTATTCATCAGGAAAAAAGTTTGATTTATTTCTGAACTGCAAGGGTGGTTCAACATTTCCAAATCAATCAACATGATACATCACATTAATAAAAGAAAGAATGGCATGGCTGCCTCGAGAGACTAGTACGAGTTTGTACCTGTGGTGGGAAGGGTCAGAAGCCCACACCCAAGAACTTAGTGAGGTAAAGTTGTGGCTCGGTTGTGGAGGTGACAACTTCTCCGATTCCTCGACACTGGCAGCGTCCGGGAGTGGTATGGTTCAGAAAACCTGGGAATTGGCCAACAACATGCAGGAAGCCCAGAGTATCGATGAAATCTACAAATACGACAAGAAACAACAGCAAGAAATACTGGCGTCGAAGCCCTGGACTAAGAACCACCATTACTTTAAGTACTGCAAAAATCTCAGCATTGGCTCTACTGAAAATGGTGATGTATGCCAGATCGGGAGGCAAATTAGAAGTGATGGGCCTTGGGGGACGGTGGACATGGGCTTGGGTGAAAGGTGGACAGTGAAACCATGATCATTATGAACAGTTTTGCTTTGCCGGTGGAGGGCACTGAAACCCGAGTAAATGCTCAGGCTGCTGCATATGAGTACATGGCTGCATATATAGAAAACGCCAAACAGGTTGGCCGCCTTGAAAATGCAATTGGCTGGTATCACAGCCATCCTGGCTGTAGCTGCTGGCTTTCTGGGATTGATGTTAGTACTCAGATGCTCAATCAGCAGTTCCAGGAACCATTTGTAGCAGTAGTAAATGACACAACAAGAACAATATCTGCAGGGAAAGTGAATCTTGGAGCCTTTAGGACATACCCAAAGGGCTACAAACCCCCTGATGAAGGACCTTCTGAGTACCAGACTATCCCACTTAATAAAATTGAAGACTTTGGTGTACATTGCGAACAATATTATGCCTTAGAAATCTCATATTTCAAATCCTCATTGGATTGCAAATTGCTTGAGCTTTTGTGGAATAAATACTGGGTGAATATGCTGAGTTCCTCTAGTTTGCTTACTTATGCAGACTATACCACTGGTCAGGTCTTTGATTTGTCTGAAAAATTAGAACTGTCAGAAGCCCAGCTGGGATGAGGTAGTTTCATGTTGGGTTTAGAAACACATCACAGAAAGTCAGAAGACAAACTTGCCAAAGCTACAAGAGACAGCTGCAAAACTACCATAGAAGCTATCCATGGATTGGTATCTCAGGTTATTAAGGATAAACTGTTTAATCAAATTAACATTTCTTAAACAATCACTAAGTAGTACTTTTGACTAAAAACCAGTATGAGAAAAATACTCAAGTAACACTTTAAAACCAGTTACCAAAAATCTGAGTAGAAGTTAAGGTGCTCTGAAGTGTCCTGAATATTAACATCATGTAATAAAACTCTTTAAAATGAAAAAAAAAAAGAAAGAATGGAAACATGATTCTCGCAATTGATTAAGAAAATGTATTTGAAAAAATATAACATCCCTTCTTGATTAAACCTCTTCACAGTGTAGGGATGGAGGGAACATACCTTTATATCATAAAAGCCATCTATGAAAATCCCACAGGAAATATTATTCTCAATGGGGAAGACTGAAAGCTTTTCCTTTAAGTCAGAAACAAGATAGGGATACCCACTCTCAACACTATTGTCCAAAATAGTATGAGAAGTTCTAGCCTCAGCAATCAGACAACAAAAAGAAATAAAATGTATTCAAATTGGCAAAGAAGTGAAACTCTCACTCTTCTCAGATGACATGATACTTTATGCAGAAAACACAAAAGACCCCACTCCAAAATTGCTAGAACTCATACAGCAATTCAGCAACATGGCAAGATATAAAATCAGTGCGCAGGGATCAGTTGCATTTCTAACCACTAACAATGTGACTGAAGAAAGAGAAGTTAAGGAATTGATTCCATTTAAGACAGCACCAAAAACCATAAGATACCTAGGAATAAACCTAACCAAATAGGTAAAATATCAGTACTCTCAAAACCACAGAACACTTATGAAAGAAATTTAGGAAGACATAAAGAAGTGTAAAAATATTCCAACTCATGGGTTGGAGGAATAACTATTGTGAAAATGTCTATGCTACCCAGAGCAATGCATTTTGAATGCACATTCAATGCAATCCCATTAACACAGGTCTCTATCTCAAAATGGAATAGGCAAAGCTGGGAAAAAAAATAGAAAAATGTAATTTACACGTTATAATTATTAATGATGTTAAAAATATGCAGACAGCAGTATCTAAAATTATAATGTCATCCTATATAAACACAAGTGAAATCAAACATGCCTGTGAAAAAACATAAATTGAATGCAGGATAGCAGATGATTGCTAGTTTAGAAAAAAAGATCTAATAAAAGTTAAAAAGTAGCAGTAAGGAAGCACAGATGTGAAATTAGACAGCAATGCATATAAAAAGCCATTTATTATGACAACGCACATAAAAGTATTGTGTGGGGGTACAAAATATATAATAGATTTGACTGCTTAAAATTTATAAACTCTCACACTACCCAACAAATACATCTCTATATGCATACAATAATTAAACTGCAAATAACAAACTTGGCTTAAACATTTCTAATTATTTGGTTGGAAGAGTGCAATCAAAAAGAAGGGAAAAAACGATTCAGCAAGAACAACACACAAAGAATAAGAATGCTCAGACCCCAGTATATAGAACAAAGAACTTGCACAGACAATTTGCCATAGAGAAATAAATAGCTAATAAAACCCAAAATATATTCCACCTCCAGGTAATGAAATAAGTACAAAATAAAGCCCTTTTGCATATGCCTGATTGTGTTTTATATTTTTTACTTTTTTGAGATTTTTATTTATTTGTTTATTTGACAGAGAGAGAGAGAAAGCACATAAGCAGTGGGAGCTGAAGGCAGAAGGAAAGGGAGAAGGAGGCTCCCTGCTGAGCAGGGACACCCCCCCACCCCGCCAATGCAGGGCTCTATCCCAGGATTCCGGGACAATGACCTGAGCTGAAGGCAGACACCTAACCAATTGAGCCACCCAGGCGCCCCAACCTGTTTGTGTTTTAAATAATCTTTTTAAGTGAATACCTACAGTGAGAGAGGACTCTGTGAAATGTGTATCTCAAGAAGAGCAGTTGCAAGATAGTGTCTTCCTCCATCGATGTAGATCTTTCTAATGAATACAAATTTGGTATAATATACCCCATCCTAAATATTTTTTATTTTTACTTTTTAAACAATTTTTTTATTAGAGAGAGAAAATGTGCAAGCCGGGGTGGGGGGAGGTTGTGGAGGGATAGCTAGACAGAGAATCTCAAGCAGACTCCCCATTGAGCATGGACCAGTGCTGGACTTGATTCCTGGAACCTTGAGATCATGACCTAATCTGAAACCAAGAGTAGGATGTTTACTGACTGAAGGGCACTTAGGTGTCTCAGTTGGTTAAGCATCTTCCTTTTCGCTCAGGTCATGATCCCAGGCTCCTGGGATCGAGCCCTGCCTCAGGCTTCCTGCTCTACAGGCAGCATCCTTCTCCCTCTCTCACTCCCTCTGCTTGTGTTCCCTCTGTGTGTGTGTGTGTGTGTGTCTCTCTCTCTGTCAAATAAATAAATAAAATCTTTTAAAAAAAAGAAAAAGATGTTTACTGACTGAGCCACCCAGACACCCCATGAAAATATTTTGTAAATGCCCTCACTGCTCTGCACCCAATTCCATCCCTAAAAGTCTATTTTCATATTCCCCCTTATTGCAAATCTCCCTGGAGGCATTCACGGTTTCCTAGAAAGAATACCCTCCATTCTTTTAGTCACATAAAACTGTACTTTTATTCTCACCACTTAGTTATCTACAGTAATCTTTGTATTGTCAAGTTCAGAGACATTTCCTTTTTTAACGTTTTAAATAAATTGACTAGAAATGAATGAATTCATGACACCAACAAACACAATGATCACTTGACTCCGGTATAGGATGGATAGGCTGTCAGGAGGCCTCAATTAAGAGCTTTCTGCTTCCATTCTCTCTGAATCTTCCCTGAAATACTTGCTGAGCTCTGAGACTCACCAGGATGGGGTCTCTGAGAGAAAGGTCTCCACGTGGAGGTCTGAATTTCTCACTGGATTGTTAATGATGGAGACTGAAGCTCTGTTCCCAAACAGGACAGCAGGAAAGAGTGAATCATGGGCCCCCCAGCAGACTTAGGAATCCAAACACAAAAATCATGTCTCCTTCAGCTCAAGGTTGAACATGCCCAGGGGCTGCAGCAGAGGAGATATTTAAAGCTCCTTAGGTTTGCTGTTTCTGTTCCCTATCCTTCTTCATTAGACAATTTTTCTAATATTACTCCAACCCATGAGCACATCTCCCCATGGGAACTTTTTCCTGTAGATTCTCTGTTCCCAAAAGACCAGGTTAGAATTCAGGTGCATCCAGACTTTATTACTTCTTCATGAACTTTCCTAGCTTCCACAGCTTTAACATTGAGGCTTTCTACAACTCTGAGTGAAAGTTTTTTTTCCAGATCTAAGACTGAGGAACTTGTCTTGACTATGTCCCTTGGAGCTCCGAAACATTGACTTGTGGTGGGAGCACAACTCCTGATAGCTCCAGAAAATTGCTCTTCTTTCTCCAGCAAGTAAAATTGTGTTCCTTTCCTATAAAATCATAGGTAAAAACAATCCTTTGATTCATAATTATTTTCGCCAATCAATTAGGAGTTTAGTTGATTAGTATTTTGGGCACTTGGGGGGATTTGTTTTGTTTTGTCTTAATACAGGTTAAAAGTTGATATATTCCTTCTCCATCATCAGATTGTAAGGACTTTTTTTCCCCTCTAACTTCTTATTTAAATTCCAGGAAGTTAAGAGAGGGAGGCAAGATAGCAGAGGAGTAGGGGACCCCATTTCAACTGGTCCCCTGAATTCAGCTGGATATCTATCAAAAAATTGGGAACACCTACAAAATCAGCCTGAGATGTAAGAATATATATCTGGATCTCTACAAACAGAAAAGAGACTGCTTTTTGCAAGGCCTGGATCTGTGGAGAAATATCAGATGATAAAAAGAAGAGTAAGGGACCCTTACTAAGACATCCCTCTCTGAAAGTAAATAAAAAAACAGAATTTATCATGCTTTCAGGATATGAGGAACCACAGAGCAAAAGGGTTTCCTGAACTGGTAGAGGGCCCAAGACGTGGAGTGAGGAAGCTAGTCATGGTCAGTGAGAGGGGACTCTCAGTTGGATTGCCATAAAACACAAGCCTGGCCAGTTGACAATGTCTCTTTTCTCGAGCAGCCTGAAAAAAATCTGATACGTGAAACTGCAACCAGCAAAAACAGAGTGGTAACACCAGGAAGGGGCTTTAGAGCAGTGCTCAGACATGATCTAGGAGCTTCAGGGTCACACACGAGCCCATGGCCACTCATGGTTCTAGAATCAAAAAGGGCAGTGACACTCCTGGACCCCTGGCACTACCTCTGAGACAATTGCTGTGGGCATGCACTATAGGAAGCTACAGTTTCTGGCATATACAGAAGTGGAGACCATTTGTCCAAGAGGGTTTATTAAACAGACAAATTCTTCTGCTCTGGGCCAGAGGTTTGACTGTGGCCATTTTTGTTCTGATCATTTGAAGATGAGTGGAAAGCCCTCAGGGAACATAAGCCCAAAAAAGGACCAGTTCTAACTGCACCCTTCCTGACAGTGGTTGGGGCAACTCAACCCAGGCAGGGTTACCTGAGAAAGAGAACAACAGAGAGAACAGCTTCTACCCAGAAGACAGGGTGGAAGAACAGGTGAACAACAAGCCTATAGTTCCCACAAGACAGTATTATTCCAATGCCAGGGTAAATGGTATATTGAGATCCAGGTATGGCCGCATGACTTGCTTGTTTTTCAGATAAGTTTCTCCTTTTTTTTTCTTACTTTTTTCTTCTGTTCTTTTTTCTTCATTTCAACTAGTTGTTTATTATATCAATTTATATTCCATGATCGCTTTTTAACTTATATTCCTTCACACCTATATTTTTATAGATATAATCTTTATTTTAGTTATTTTTTTTTACTCTATTCAATTTTACCTTTATTACAATACAAATTTTACATTCATTGTAATTTTGGGATGTACTGCCCTCTAACACAGAGACAAAATACACCCTGGAATAATTGAAACATCCTGCTTTATTGCCACTGAGAGATTATAGCCCCCCCATCTGATCCTCCACTTTTTAAAATTCTTTAATATTTTAATTTTATTCTTGTGTTTTGTTTTATCTTATTTTTTGGTGGTTGCTTCTGACTCCTCCAGATGTTAGTAGGGTGCACATTCCTTTGGTTGTGATATGTTTTGGACAAGGCCATTCCTGAACAGAATGACTAGGAGGAGGAATTCTCAACAAAGAAAAGAAACAGAGAAAATGTCATCTGCCATGGAACCAATGGATATGGAAATAAGCAAAATGTCAGAGATAGAATTCAGGATAACAATCATGAAGGGTGTGGTGCATAAACAATGAATTCTGGAACACCGAAAAGAAATTTAAGAAAAATAAAATATTTAAAATATTTACCTTAAAATAAAAACCATGAAGTGAATAGCCAGGCTTGAAAGATGCATTCATGACAATATACAATCTTTAAGAGCAGAAATGAGATATAATATGGCTGAAATTCAAAATGCTTTGAATGAGATGCAGTCTAAACTAGACACTCTAACTACCAGGGTAATTGAAGCAGAATAGGGAATTGGTGATCTTGAAGAAAAAATGATGGAAATAAAATTGAGGAAAACAGAAAGAGGCTACTGTAGCACATGAAAAAAGGGATTTCAGAGGTTAAAGATGCCATGATACTTTCTAAGGTCAGAATTATTGGGATCCCAAAGGGGATGGTAGGGCTAGAAGGTATATTTGAGCAATTAATAGCTGAGAAGTTCACTAATCTGGGGAAGGAATCAAGCATTCAAGTCCAAGAGGCAGAGAGGACCCCTCCCAAAATCAATAAAAATAGATCAACAATCTGATGTATAATAGTGAGTCTTGCAAACTGGACAACCAAGGAAACAATCCTGAGAATTGCCAGGGAGAAGAAGTTCCTTACTTATGGTGGGAGGAACATCAGAGTAATATCAGACCTATCCAAAGAAATCTGACAAGCCAGAAAAAGCTGGCAAGACAAGTTTAGAGTACTAAATGAGAAGAACATGCTGCCAAGAATACTTTAACCAACAAGACTCTCTTTCAGAATGGAAGGAGACATAAAGAGCTTTCAGAACTGGCAGAAACTGAAAGAATATGCAACCACTAAGCCAGAAAAGTTATATTAAGTCCTGAAAGCTATATTAAAGGGGGATTCTATAAATGAAGAGAAACCCCAAGAGTCACATAGACTAGAAAGAAACAGAAAAACTATAGAAACAGGAACTTTACAAGCCATGCAATGGCACTAAATTCATATCTTTCAATAGTCGCTCTAAATGTACATTGGCTAAATACTCCCATCAAAAGAAATGGATTGCTCCAATGAATACATACAAATGGCTAACAGACCTGTGAAAAAAAGTTCATCATCACTAGCCATCAGGGAGATTCAAATCAAAACCACATTGAGATACCACCTTACACCAGTTAGAATGACCAAAATCAACAAGACAGGAAACAACGTGTGTTGGAGAGGATGTGGAGAAAGGGGAACCCTCTTCCACTGTTGATGGGAATGCAAGTTGGTGCAGCCACTTTGGAGAACAGTGTGGAGATTCCTTAAGAAATTAAAAATAGAGCTTCCCTATGACCCTGCAGTTGTACTACTGGGTATTTACCCCAGAGATACAGATGTAGTGAAAAGAAGAGCCATCTGTACCCCAATGTTTATAGCAGCAATGGCCACAGTCGCCAAACCGTGGAAAGAACCAAGATGCCCTTCAACGGATGAATGGATAAGGAAGATGTGGTCCATATATACAATGGAATATTATGCCTCCATCAGAAAGGATGAATACCCAACTTTTGTAGCAACATGGACAGGACTGGAAGAGATTATGCTGAGTGAAATCAGTCAAGCAGAGAGAGTCAATTATCATATGGTTTTACTTATTTGTGGAGCATAACAAATAGCATGGAGGACAAGTGGTGTTAGAGAGGAGAAGGGAGTTGGGGGAAATTGGAAGGGGAGGTGAACCATGAGAGACTATGGACTCTGAAAAACAATCTGAGAGTTTTGAAGGGACGGGGGGGGTGGGAGGTCGGGGTACCAGGTGGTGGGTATTATAGAGGACACGGATTGCATGGAGCACTGGGTGTGGTGCAAAAATAATGAATACTGTTATGCTGAAAATAAAAAATAAATTAAAAAAGAAAAGTTTATTTTACCCAACATTTAAAAAAAAAAAGGATGAATACCCAAATTTTGTAGCAACATGGAAGGGACTGGAAGAGATTATGCTCTGAAATGAGTGAAATAAGTCAAGCAAAGAGAGTCCATTATCATATGGTTTTGCTTATTTGTGGAGCATAAGGAATAACACAGAGGACATGGGGAGATGGAAACAAGGGAGTTGGGGGAAATTGGAGGGGAAGACGAACCATGAGAGACTGTGGACTCTGAAAAACAATCTGAGGGTTTTGGAGGGGTGGGGTGTGGAAGGTTGGGTGAACCTGATGGTGGGCATTATGGAGGGCACGTATTGCATGGAGCACTGGGTGTGGTGCATAAACAATGAATGCTAGAAAACTGAAAATAAATTTTAAAAATAAATAAAAATTTTAAAAAAAGAAACAAAAATAAATGGGTTTCAAATTGGATTAAAAATCAGGACACATACATCTACTGTCTACAAGACTCATTTTGAACCTAAAGACACCTCCAGATTGAAAGTGAGGGGAAGGAGAACCATCTACCATGCTAATGGATCTCCAAAAAAAAAAGATGAAGTAGCAATCTTCATTTCAGACAAATTAGATTTTTAAACCAAAGACAATAATAAGAGACATAAATAGACACTATATTATACTTAAAGGGTCTATCCAACAAGAATATTCAACAATTGTAAATCTATGCCCCAACATAGCAGCAGCAAGTTATGTAAACCAATTAATAACCAAAGTAAAGAAACATGTTGATAATAATACACTAGTAGCAGGAGAATTCAAGACTACATTCACAACAATGGACAGATCTAAACAAAAGATCAACAAGGAAACAGACATTTGAATGACACATTGGATCAGATGGATTTTGTAGGTATATACAGAACATTCCATTCTAAAACAGCACAATACTCATTCTCCTCAAGTGTACAAGGAACTTTCTCCAGAATAGACCACATACTGGGTCACAAATCAGGTCTCGGCCAATTCCAAATGATTGAAATGATTCCTTGCATATTATCTGACCACAATGCTTTGAAACTGGAACTCAATCACAGAAAAAAATTGGAAGGAATTCAAACACTCGGAAGTTAAAGAACATCCTGCTCCAGAATGATTGGGTCAACCAGGAAATTAAAGAATTTATGCAATTCATGGAAAGTAAGAGAATGAAAACACATTGGTCCAAAACCTATGGGATACTGCAAAAGTGGTCCTAAGAGGGGAAATAAGTAGCCATTCAAGCCTCTCCAAAAAAAAAAAAAAAAAGTCGAAAAATCCCAAATGCACAAGCTAACCTTACACGTAAAAGACCTGGAGAAAGAATACCATGGTAAGAGCTTTTGACAGCAAAGGAAACAGTCAACAAAACAAAGAGGCAACCCATGGAATGGGAGAAGATAATCGCAAATGACACTACAGACAAAAGACTGACATCCAAAATCTATAAAAAACTTCTCAAATTCAACACCCAAAAAATAATCATGTCAAGAAATGGGCAGAAGACATGACCAGACACTTCTCCAATGAAGACATACAAATGACTAACAGACACGTGAAAAAACGTTCATCATCACTAGCCATCAGGGATATAAATCAAAACCACAATGAAATACCACCTTACACCGGTTAGTATAGCAAAAATTAACAAGACAGGAAACAAGTGATGGAGAGGATGTGGAGAAAGGTGTACTCTCTTACACTGTTGGTAAGAATGCAAGCTGATACAGCCATTCTGGAAAACAGTGTGGGGGTTCCTCAAAAAGTTAAAAATAGAGCTACCCTATGACCCAGGAATTGCACTTCTAGGTATTTCTCCAAAGATACAGACCTAGTGAAAAGAAGGGTCACCTGCACTCCAATGTTCATAGCAGCAATGTCCACAATAGAAAAATTGTGGAAAGAGAAGAGATGCTCTTCAACAGAAGAATGGATAAAGACATAGTTAATATATAAAATGGAATATTAGCCATCAGAAAGGATGAATAACCACCATTTACATCGATATGGATGGACTGGAAGGGATTATGCTAAGGGAAATAAGTCAAGCAGAGAAAGACAATTATCATATGGTTTCACTTATATGTAGAAGATAAAAAATAGGAAGTAGAACGACAGGAGAAGGGAGGGGAAACTGAGTGGGAAGAAATCATAGAGGGAGACAAACCATGAGAGACTGGACTCTGGGAAATAAACTGAGGGTTACAGAAGGGGGGAGTGGTGCTCTGTGTTATATGCAACTAAGCAATCATTGAACACTACATCAAAAACTAATGATGTACTATCTGTTGGCTAATTGGTAGAGTAATAATAATAAAAATCTAGTTCTGTCTTGCTCTGTTTTCATTTGTTCCCACAGTTCTTCTGAACCCAAATTCTTTTCCAAATTGAAAATTTCCATATATTTTACAGAACCACTTTGATTTCTTAAAAAAATTTTTTCTCAACTAATAGATATCTTGACAAGTAAAATTTCCCTAGACATGAGTTGTATTGAGTTGTATTACTCATATGAATAAAACTAGAATTGACATCTAAGGACCAATGGGTTCAGTTGTGATTTCTTTTTAGCCCGTAAGTATTTTCAGATGACATAGACTTTATCATTGTCCCTGTTAAGCCTTAGCCTATGTATAGTGATGGTATAAACTAAGAATGCCTGCAACACTCACCTGGACCCACCATACTTGGGACTCATCCCTGAGCCTATGTTACAGATGAACTGCCTGTTGTTATTTTTATTATTGTTGCTAATATTAAAATATAGCTGACATCACATTACATTAATTTCAGGTGCATGATGGAATGATTCAATATTTGTTTACATTGCAAAGTGATCAGAATAAGTTCACTTAACACCCATCACAATATAGTTACAAAATTTCTTCATGATGACAATGTTTAGGAACCCTCTCCCAGCTACTTCAAATCTAAAATACAGTTTCCTTATCTAGAGTCACCATGCTGGACATGACATCTGCATGATTTACTCATCTTATAACTGGAAATTTGTGTGTGTGTAAGATAGTGGTCCAGCTGAATTATTTTTCACTTGGCTGTTCAGTTTACCAAACACCATTTTTGGTGAGACTGTTCTTTCCTTATTGTACATTCTTGCTTCCTTTGCTATAAACTAATTAACTACATATCTGTGGGTTTATTTCTGGGCTCTCTAGTCCATTCCTTTTACCTGTGTTTCTTATGCCCATATTATGCAGTTTGAGGTACCACAGCATTTTGACATAGTTTGAAATCAGGTAGCATGACGCCCTAGTTCTGTTCTTCTTTCTCAACTTTGCTTTGACTATTTGGAGTCTTTGTGATTCCATAAAAATTGTGGGAGCAGCAATGTCTGGGTGACTCAGTCAGTGAAGCATCTACCTTCAGTTCAGGTCCTGATCCCAGGGTCCTGTGAATGAGTCAGAACTCGGGCTCCTACTCAGCAAGGAGTCTGCCTCTCTCACTGCCCCTCCCCATGCTCATTCTCTGTCTGTCTCTTTCTTTCTCAAAATATAAATGAAATATTTTTTTTAAATTGCAGGAGTATTGATTTGCAAATGTTGAACCATCCTTGTAGCCCAGGGATGAATCCCACCTGATCATGGTGGATAAACTTTTTAATGTGCTGTTGGATCCTGTTGGCTAGGATCTTGTTGAGAATCTTAGCATCCATATTCATCAGTGATATTGGTCTGAAATTCTCCTTTTTGGTAGGGTCTTTGCCTGGTTTGGGAATCAGGGTAAAAATGTTCATCATCACTAGCCCTCAGGGAGATTCAAATTAAAACCACATTGAGATATCACTTTACACCAGTTAGAATGGCCAAAATTAACAAAACAGGAAACAACATGTGTTGGAGAGGATGTGGAGAAAGGGGAACCCTCTTCCACTGTTGGTGGGAATGCAAGTTGGTGCAGCCTCTTTGGAAAACGGTGTGGAGATTCCTCAAGAAATTAAAAATAGAACTTCCCTATGATTCTGCAATTGCACTCCTGGGTATTTACCCCAAAGATACAGATGGAGTGAAAAGAAGGGCCATCTGTACCCCAATGTTTATAGCAGCAATGGCCACGGTCGCCAAACTATGGAAAGAATCAAGATGCCCTTCAACAGATGAATGGATAAGGAAGATGTGGTCCATATACACTATGGAGTATTATGCCTCCATCAGAAAGGATGAATACCCAACTTTTGTAGCAACATGGACCAGACTGGAAGAGATCATGCTGAGTGAAATAAGTCAAACAGGGAGAGTCAACTATCATATGGTTTCACTTATTTGTGGAGCATAACAAATAGCATGGAGGAAAAGTGGTGTTAGAGAGGAGAAAGGATTTGGGGGAAATTGGAAGGGGAGGTGAATCATGAGAGACTATGGACTCTGAAAAACAGTCTGAGGGGTTTGAAGTGGCGGGGGGGTGGGAGGTTGGGGTACCAGGTGGTGGGTATTATAGAGGGCACAGATTGCATGGAGCACTGGGTGTGGTGAAAAAAAAATGAATACTGTTATGCTGAAAATAAATAAATTTAATTTAATTTAATATATATATATATATATATATATATATATATATATATATTAGAACAAGTAGCTTTAATTATCTAGTCTTTCTACCTTAGTGCCTGAAAGTCAGTATGGCTGACGTCATGGGAGGTTTTCTGGACCAACTATTGAGGTTGAACAACTCCAAAGTGACTTCAGATTTCTTTTTCTACCTCAAGTAGGATTACAATACTGAATATCCTTATCCAAAAGAATATAAATGAATAATATCCAAGGCTGAATTCATTTCCCTTGAACAAAGTGTTATTGGATAAATGTCTGGATTCAATTTTTATTGTAGTTGCAACAAATTACCATGCTACTGCCTTAACACAAATCCATTTATTTTCTGATAGTTCTGGAATTCAGAAGCCTGAAATAGCTCTCTCTGGGCTAAATTCACTCTGTCTGCATAGAAGACTTCATTCAAGAGGTCTAAGGAGAAGAGGTTGTCTTGCCTATTCCACTTGTACAGCCACCTATCTTCCCTGGCTCATGTTTCCTCCCTTTATCTTCAAAGCCAGCAATGTAGCGTCTCAAAATATCTCTCTGACTTCAAGTCTTCTGCCTCCCTCTTCCACAATAAGAGGACCTTGTGATCTATTGAGACCACCTGGATAATCATAATAACTTTTTTCTGGAGTCAGCTGACTAGCAATGTTAATACCATTTGCAACCTTAATTCTACCTCACCATGACACAAGAGGTATCCAGAGATTCTATAGATTAAGATGTGGAAATACTTTGAGGACATTATTGTGTTTACTAAAAGTCTTTTTCAGGGGTATATTTGATGTCAACCCAGGGGTCCTCACTTTGAAGAATCAAATACAGAATTTATTCCAGATGCCAGGCTGAGCACTTAGACATTTCTCTCCAACCCACACACGAAGAGGATCGCGTGGTGTTTTTTTTTTTTTAAGATTTTATTTATTTATTTGACAGGCAGAAATCACAAGTAGGCAGAGAGGCAAGCAGAGAGAGAGGAGGAAGCAGGTTCCCCCGCTGAGCAGAGAGCCCGATGCGGGGCTCGATCCCAGGATCCTGAGATCATAACCTGAGTTGAAGGCAGAGGATTTAACCACTGAGCCACCCAGGCGCCCCAGCTTTTTTTTTTTTTAACATGGCTTTTTTATTAACATCATCTCAAAGCTATAAATGGTAAAGTTAACCCTCAACTAAACAAATTCAGTATCATCTCAAAGTTAAGAGAAAGCACAAGGAGGTTATACCTCTGGAAAGAAGGCAAATCCATTAGAATGAGGAATACAAAACTGGATTCACCTGACTTCTAATCTGGTCTCCCAGGAGCAGAGTCTCAGTGGAAAATTTTTCCTTTCTGTCCAGACCAGTGGCCCACAGGGAATGGAGAGCTCCAAGGTGGGAGTAATAATGGAAAAAGTGCTTAATGAGCAGATACACTGAACTTTAAACTTCAGCTTGTGGAACCTTGGATTGCCCAGGATATGGTTGTTATTTTTGTCCCTAAGTCTGCTGGGGGACCCATGCTTCACTCCTTCCTGCTGTCCTGTCTGGAAACAGAGCTTCAGTCCCCATCACCAACCATCTAGGGGTGAATTCAGACCTCCACATGAAGACTTTGATCTTATAGACCCGCCCCCAGGTGAGTCTCATTGCTCAGCAGATATTTCAGGAAAGGATCAGATAGAATGGAAGCTGTTAACTTTTGCCTGAGGTCATCTGGAATACGTAGACTCATTTTTTTTTTCATAGACTTACTTATAATTATTTTATATAATGTGTTCAAAAGAAGAGTGTCCATTAGACTCACCAATACAGGTTTCATTGTTAATAATACATGGTGGGAATGGAAGTCCAGTTGGATGAGACAGAGGAAGGAAATGGAGGACGTAAAGTGGTTCCAGCAAAATGACAACATATGGAGTTGGGGGGTTTTTTTAGTTTTTTTTTAATTTATTTTTTATTTATTTCCAGCATAACAGTATTCATTAATTTTGCACCACACCCAGTGCTCCATGCAATCCATGCCCTCTCTAATACCCACCACCTGGTACCCCGACTTCCCACCCCCCACCCCTTCAAAACCCTCAGGTTGTTTTTCAGAGTCCATAGTCTCTCATGGTACACCTCCCCTTCCAATTTCCCCCAACTCTCTTCTCCTCTCTATCTCCCCATGAATACCCAACTTTTGTAACAACATGGACGGGACTGGAAGAGATTATGCTGAGTGAAATAAATCAAGCAGAGAGAGTCAAGTATCATATGGTTTCACTTATTTGTGGAGCATATGGAGTTTTGCAGCTAAGGAGAGTAGGAAAACAGTATTAGCTTGGAGATGTGTGAAATAAACTTTTTAAGATGTGGTGGTTGGTTTTTTTTAAGATTTTATTTGTTTATTTGGCAAACAGAGATCACAGTTGGGCAGAGAGGCAGGCAGAGAGAGAGAGGAGGTAACAAGCTTCTCGCTGAGCAGAGAGCCTGATGCGGGACTCGATCCCAGGACTCTGGGATCATAACCTAATCATGAGCTGAGCCGAAGGCAAAGGCTTTAACCCACTGAGCCACCCAGGCGCCCCAAGATATGGTGGTTTTGAACGTGTTCTGTATTTATAGAAAGCTCCAGACCCATTCAGGTAGCTATTCCCTTGCAAAAGCAGTTCCTGACACACACATTTCTCTGCATTTTCTCTCAAGGTGAGTATTCACATAAAAAATTGTGTTTCATATGCAAAAAGTGGTGTGCTAACTAGCTTTACTTTGTAATACTTCATTACCAAGAGGTGTAGAAACAATGGAGACATTTGTGAGGTAGAAGAAAAAAACAGCCAAATCTCTTCACCGGTGTAGTCATTCATTTACTCAAAGGAATTATATTGTAACCTTACATTTAATGACAATCATTGTCTGCCCCCCGAGGAGGATGGCTACTGCTATCCCTACTATTTGAGAGAGGATATTCACATTTGGAATAGATTCATTGTTTCTCTTA